>NC_132920.1:63299943-63924943 GCF_047675955.1 Chlorocebus sabaeus | reverse complement strand
ATGCAAGAATTTTTGAAATATTTTAAAAATCATTATGTAAAACTTTAGCTTTTTCTTTGCTTATAATCTATCCTAAAATAAAAAATACTAAATCCATTTTGATACAAATACTTGATGTAATAATTATATTTTGAAAAATATTCTCTTCATTCAACTGCAGTTTATCACAAGCAGCAGGAATTTTTAAATGGTCTGGAGTATTTGACATAATCAAGATTTTCTGATTGGCAGCTTAATCATCTTGGTTTTGCCTTATGGGAAGGGTTTCCTTTTATTATTTAAGATACTCTTACGAATTAATGTTGTCAATATTCATCATTTTAATAGTCATAAAAGTCTACCAAAATTCATTCTTGAAATGATAGCTATTGACTTTTCAAAAATTTACTTTTCAAAAAATCTTCTAAGCTTTTTCTTAAGTGTGTTTCAATATTTTTCTCGCAAATTTCTATGTATTTTACCCACACTTTGTAATACTTAGCAACTTAATATTATATTTAAAAGTCATTATTTCAAAAACATAAAGAATATTATGCTACACATTCAATTCTTTAAATTATCAACAAATGGCATAGACCAGGGATTCCTAGCCCCTGGGCCACGGTATCAGTCTGGAGTGTTAGGAACAGGGCCGCACAGCAGGAGGACAGTGGTGATTGATCCATAGAAGCTTCATCTGTATTTACAGCTACTCCCCATCACTGTCATTACCTCCTGAGCTCCACCCCCTGTCAGATAAGCAGTGGCATTAGATTCTCCTAGGAGCACAAACCCTATTGGGAACTGCGCATATGAAGGATGTAGGTTGCGCGCTCCTTATGACAATCTAATACATCACCCCCAGATGGAACCATCTAGTTTCAGGAAAACAAGCTCAGGGCTCCCACAGATTCTATGTTATGGTGAGTTATATAATTATTTCATTATATATCACAATTTAATAATAATAGAAGTAAAGTACACAACAAATGTAATGAGCTTGAATCATCCCAAAACCATTCCCCCGCCCCACCCCAGTCTTTGCAGAATGTCTTCCATGAAATCAGTCGCTGGTGGCAAAACAACTGGGGACTAGACTATTAGACTATTACCCTACATTTTCATATTTGTAGAGACATAACCGATAAACATAACAAACAAAATCATCTTTTCTTGTTGTCAAGTTTGTGGTTTCTGTTTTGTTCTGGTATTTTATTTTTTGTTTTTGTTCTGGGGTTTTTATCTCATTTTGTTTTGCTTTTATGTGCATACATGCATGATGAATATACATGAATAAGAAATAATGAATAAATCGTTATTTATTCTATAAGTTATCAGACTTTTTATTCGTCCATCCTCTTAAGGAAACTTTTCCTGTTTGGTCTCCAGGCAAGTCTAATTGAGACAGATGATGCTGTTACTTGGGTTTCAAATAATTTACACAATCTTAAAAATATAGCACTGGGCTTCTACTTTTGACAGTTGGCACAGAAGATAGTCTGAAAGCCTTCCCACTAAAAATCGATTAAAATGTTGGACAAAATAAAATAAACACTCTTTTGAATTTGTAATTGAGTTCAGAATGTCATTCTCACAGTTCCAAAATAAGGGAATACAGTAAGAGCCAAAAAACTGAGAGGAATCTCTTTTTAAAAGTATGATAGACAGTGATACCCACAACATTTGCTGGTTTTAGCTACTTAAGATACAGGGTTTTAAGGCCAGTGTGAGACACATAAAAAAAGATCTTTGTGCCTGAACAAAATCAAGAGTTGAACCTGAAAACTCCTAATAAATGAAGTTTAGAACTCCAAGGAACTTCAGATTCAACGACAATTAGCAGATGGAGGAGGGGGAGTGCCTAACAGCAAAGAAAAGCAACAAGAAAACTACTGGTGCTCAGCCATGTTAGGTAGAGTTGGGTAAGTAACCACCCCCTACCCTAAGAATTCTTTAATGACCCTTCACCCTTCTCTAATATAAGTTCAGGGTTCTAATGCACTCTACAAATGTGGTTGAAGAAGTTCTCAACTAGAAATTAATATGCAAAGTGCCAGTATGAAAGTGTCAGGATATTTGGAAGAAGCAAATGTAAGTTTACTTTTGCAAATTCTACAAATTAGGTTACTATTGATTCTTACCAATAAATATCAATCAAAAACAACCACATAATAAAAAAGGGAATACTAGCTAAAACAGATGAGCTCCCCAAGCAAAATGCTGTGGAAAAAAAAAAAAAAATAAACAGCAGCATTATATTCTGAAGGATTTTGGCTATGAGATTCATTAAACTCAAAAATAAAATTAATATATGTCAAATGCTCAGGAAAATGCCATAGGAAATTGAAAAACAAGCAGGACAAAAGAAAAACTATCACAAAATTCCAGGCAATGTAATAAAATGCATCACTGAAATTTCAAAAGGTGAATTAAATAGCAGATTAGATATAGCTAAGAAAAGAATTAAAGAACAGGAAGTTAGGTCTGAATAATGTAGCAGAGAGAGACAAAGCAAATATGCAAGATAAGTTAAAAATGACCGACAGAAAGTGTAGTATATTTATTCTAGCATATATATAATTATTTTAAATCAAAAGCAAAATAATATCTTCAAATTTCACAGAGAAGCTAAATATCAGTCTAGAAATATCTGCACAGGTAAACCTTCATTAGACAATAAGGTCCAAATAAATATATCCTCAGAAAAACAACAAACTGAGAGGGTTTAGCATCTTGAAAAGGAAGTTTTTCAGAATAAGAAAAACTATTTCAGAATTACAGTCTCAAATAATTGAAAAGATTATCCATATAAAACAATAATTTAAATATATTTCTTGAGTTGAAACAAAATCATATAGAAAAAGATACAATGTTTTTCAAATTATCTGTGATGTTATTCTTAGTGTGCCAGTTGTCCTCAGCATGCTTTTTTATGGTTGTAGTTAACTCACCAGCTAGCAGTAACTTGTTCTGTTTGGAAAGGAATATTTTAGGTGAAAGGAATGTTCTAGCTGAAAGGACCCATGAAGCATTCCTGTCAGCCTCCTTAATTTTCATGACATTTATCCTCCATGCTTAAGTACTCACATATTTTATTAAGGCATCTAGATACTGTCTATTTCTGTGTCCGATCACCAGATATTATCAGCAAGATATCATCAACATGGTAGATCAAACAGAATGCTTGGCAAACCAGTTCCTCATAGATTGAATTGTGATACAGTGTTGGAGAGTTGATATAAACTTGAGACAAGACTGTGAAGGTATAATTTTATCCTTGCTAGGCAAAGGCAAACTAATTCTAAAGTTCCCCTCTTTTCAGAATAGAAAAAAAAAATGACTTTGCTGAATATTTACATACTAAGTAAACATTATTCATTTGGTTTAATAAAGTGATCACATCTGAAACGGGGGCTTATATTGTAACTGTGCTTAATTAAGCTTACTACTTACTAATTGCTATTCATTGTCATTCTCAAACACTCATTTCCAAAGACTTTCCATACTAGCCATACCAAAGGGGGAAAAACTGGGCCTAAAATATGAATTACTATGCCTGTATTTTCAAATCCTAATATGACATTGAATTCAATGATAATTTTAGTGACAGTTGTTTCATTGGAATGATGAGGACAGAAGATAAATTAGAAGGATTGAGGCATTAGAATATCTCACTGTGGCCTTATAAGTGTTCTCTAATTTTCTGTGTGCTAATTTCTATAATTACCAATGACTCTATAATTTGTCTTGCATAAAGATATTAAGAATAATGAATGTAACAATAATGTGTATACCTACTACCTAGTATAAGAAATAAAACATTACGGGAGGACGTGGTGGCTCATGCCTGCAATCCCAGCACTTTGGGAGGCCGAGGTGAGTGGATCACGAGGTCAGGAGTTCGAGACCAGCCTGACCGACATAGTGAAACCCTGCGTCTCTACTAAAAATACAAAAAGTTAGCTGGGCATGGTGGCACGTGCCTGTAGTCCCAGCTACCTGGGAGGCTGAGGCAGGAGAATGACTTGAACCCCCCGGAGGCAGAGGTTGCAGTGAGCCAATATGGTGCCACTGCACTCCAGTCTGGGCGACAGAGTAAGACTTCATCTCAAAAAAAAAGAAGGAAAAAAAAATTGCTAACACATTTGAAGCTTTTGCATAACCCTACCACCACCTCCAGAATAAACAGTACCCTGAATTATCTTTATCATCCATGTGTTTATTTGTATTCTTACTATATATCACTAATATATGTTATTTTTTCTAAAAATTTATGTAAATAACATGTATTGTTTTGCAGCTTGCTCCTTTTGCTCAATATGCTCTAGAAATTTATCCATAATATAAATTGATCTGTTTATATTTGTAGAAGTTATTTCACTGCTCCATAGTATGCTTTTCTATACCTGTATCATAATTTATACTTTTGATAACCTATTAATGGAAATTTAGTCTTTTTCTCTTATTTTATAGTACAAAATATACTATTCTGGATATTCTTACATATGCTTCCTTGAGTACATTTGCAAGAGATCTAGAAATATCTAGGAAAACGATTGAGAGTATATGTACTTCTTAATTATTACTGGATACTGCCAAATAGTTTTCCAAGGTGTTGTACAAAATGTTTACTGTACCCAGTAATATGTAACAGTTTCGACTAATTCACATCTTCACCAACTCCTGCAATTATGAGATTTATTTTTACCAGTCTGAAAGATATAAAATTATGATGCCTAATAGTGATTGAAATTTGTATTTTCCTAGTATTCATGAGGTATTCTTTAACACATTTCACTTTTTATAACTTTTTTTGCCAAAATGTCTCTTTTTATGATTTCTCCAATTCTTTATGTTCCAGTTTTCATTATTACCAATGACTTACTAATTATAATTTTCTTCCATATTCTCCTCCTTCCATTAGCATGACTGTAGGATACAATATGATAATCCTAACAATGTCAGTATCCCAAGCTGTATTAAAATGACGTATTTTAAGAATAAATTAGCATCTAGTTTGAATCACACGGTCATGTTTAAACGGCATGTGTCATATTCTCAGTGCCTGATCCACCCAGCCACGATGGGAACAAGTCTGGGGACCGCCATCAAAGTAGAGGGCTGGGTCATAGCATGCAGCAGTTTAATTGTAGCTTCACTTGTGAAGTTCTGCATGCCCTTTCTTAGTAAAACTTTGCAAACATATTTTGCAAAATATTACCCATGAACCCTCAATAAAAAACAGAACAGAGTGGAACACTTTTAATTAAAGCATCACAGCAGCCCAGACCCTTGCTGGCTTCCTCTGTCTCCGGGAAAGGTTAAACTGAGGATGAGGGAATAAATTTTAGAACAATAGAGATAAAATAAGGATAAAGTATTCATTAAAAGTATTATATTCTATATATAAATCAATGGCAATGTGTCTGAAGACTTCTCTGAAAGGGATAAATGTTTTCAAAAGATAAAATTACTGAAATGATTTAAGAGGAGATAAAGACCAACAAACTTTAAGCATATTAATGGAATCATTAATGTACATTGTTAATTACAATATTACAAATTTATTAATTTCAAAATTAATGAATGTTCAAAGTGCAGAGTAGTAGAGTATGGCTACCATATGGGGTAATTAGGGAATCAGGCAGTCTTGGAAGATGAGTTAAGAATAGTCTTCTATGCCAAACTTAAAGGTTACTGCTACTATTTGCTGCCAATGAAGGACCAGGGAAGACTCTTTAAACTGAATAATAAATTCAAATTTGTGTTTAAATATCATAAATTTCACAGTAATTAACAGAGGAGATATGAAAGTAATGAAGACAAGTTAGGAGGTATTCAAACAGTACAGGCAGAAGATGATAGCATTACAAGTGAAGAGGAACCATTTGAATTAAATAACATAAAATATAAAATGAATGATGCAAGTGGGAGGATGGAATGAGGAACAAAGGAAGAAGTTTGGATGACTATGATAAAATTGTTATTTGAATAACTTGGTAGATGGAAATTCTAAAATTAAATGCAAGACAGAAATTAGAGGCATGTTTTTTCAGCCATCAAACATTGAGTATTTGCCAAAAATGTGTTATTTTCTGGGGGCACACAAAACAAAATTAGGCCATTCTGCCTGCATTTAAGGAACTCACAGCTGTCACATGGTGAGTCATACAAAAAAAAAAAAAGGGCTATGCAGTTGAATAAGAGCTGCAATAGAAGTATATATTTGTGTTGATAACAAGAAAGGTGTTATCAATTCGATATTGAAAAAGATTACATTTCAAAGAAGAAAAATAATAAAATGGGTTTAAATATTTGGCGTTTAGGTTACCTATATTTTTCCAAGTGAATCTGTCCATTAAGCAGATGAATGTGTTAGGTCAGGTGCTATCTGTGTCAAAGATTAAAATCTGACAGTTTTCAGAAATTAGAAAGTAGCTAAAGTTATAGGAACAAATGAGATCACTCAGGAAGAATTTCTAAACTAGAAAAGAAGATTTAAGAATAGACTAGAGAACGGTAGCTATTATGACATAGCAAGTACAGTGAGAAATATTGATAGTTTTTCATACCTTTCTTGTCCTTGTTTTATTTTTCCTGCATTGAAGATATTGTTGGTGTGCTAAACAATGTTTTATTTAATAAGAGAAAGGAAGTGGGGTCAGAGCTTTGGGGGCTCAGATTTTCAACAGGATCAAATAGCAAATCATGATGATCAACTGTTCTTTAACAGAGAAATCAGGGATGAAAAAGTAATGCTAGATTGGACGTGACAGTGAAGGATGAGAAAGACTATTCTAAAACATTGTTTCCTTGTGCATTGCTTTGGTCAGATGTAGAGCAGTTCTTTTCATGCTTTAAATGAAGGAATGAAGTGGGTACAATCAAAAGGGGAAATGTTCTGTTGCTTTTTAGAAGTTCTTTTCTGTGGTGGAAAATAGATATAGCACAAATAACAGCTGTACTAACAGCAACAACAGAGTAGTCAATAATTTTTATCAGCACTTAACAAATTTATCAGTGTTTATGGATTAATAGAAATGTGAATGTCTAATGTGAAGAAATTATTTAAGTAAAAGTAATAGTCTATGAAACTCAAGTCATCTAAGTCTAAACTAATTTTTTAAATTATAAAATAAGCAAAAATGTATAATGTAGTAAAAAATGTTTAGTAGAATTTATATATACTATATTATAGTATATTCAGTATTATATTTACGGTGTTTGTACTATATGTAAATATTTAAGATATTGGTAGTCATAATCATAATCATTTTAATTGTAGTCACTGAAAATTATAAATTGATTCTTATTTGTATATAGTGTTTAAAATTTCATGCATCTTTAGATTTTACAATACTATAATAATGTAGATAATTATAGTTGCTAAACTTTTAATATTAGTTAGATTCATTTTTTAAGAATGCTTCTTTGGGAAAGGAGATACATGAACTTATAAACTGGTGATATTCATTTAAATCACAGATTTTAATAAAATTAGACTCATACGTGGAAAATGCAGTATTTTAAAATTAAAATAATAATTGCATCATATCAGTCACCTTTTTTATAAACAGTCAGAGTCTGTATGATGTTCTTTCTGGGGAAGGTAAAAAACTACTCAACAAAAACATGTCAGTAATATTAATTTTTAATTTCTATTGAGTAAATCAAATCTACTTCCACTATAGCAAAGAAATAGCAAACAATATTCTGTTTCTTCTGCTGCCAAGAAATACAATAAACTTGTATATGAATAATTTGTGACCCGTTGTATTTGTAGCTTCATGTGTATTAGTATGTCAGACTCTGAGATTAGCTTATAGAAGGCTAAGGGGATTTGTGCTGTAGACAAAAAAGCACCGTTTCTATTCAGAATCAGTAACTTTTATTCTGCTAAGTTGTATTGTGTTCGGGGTAAAGATACTCATCTCTTTTGTGTTTTCTTTATGATATTCTGTTGTACTCTCTTGGATAAAATTTCAGTGAGTTGTTATTGATAGTGGCCCTGATTCATACGATAGAACTATGCTTGGTTAAAAAAAAATAAAAATAATAATCCATACTTTTAGCATAAGTTACCTCAAACTCACTACTGTGCTTTCGTAGCTTCCTTTGCCAATTTGAGATGGTGTTTGCTTTTTGTTTTTTTTTTTTTTTTTTTAACATAATTTAGGAACTTAAAAGCTTCTCGTTCTTGATTTATTAGATGTTCCCATGACTCAGGATTAACTTTATTTTGTGAATCATATCAAAGTTAATATAATTAGTTTGATAAATCTATATGATTTCAAGACATTCAGACATTGCAGAGTATATTTTAGATGTTATTTTGTAATCAGAACCCAGTAACTCAATACTATATAACATATTTTGTAAGATGTTTAATATGTTTCATATAAAGACCTTGTTGGTTTTTTTATTTATAATTGGAAGAGAAATAAATTTGGAGTGTGTTCAAATAGCATTGCCTGAAGAGGCTTTTGGAAGCAGCGGGAAAACACTCTGCCTAACCCCAATTAGTCTTGTTTTCCATATTCAGGGCAGTTCTGTTTTTCAACATATCCACTAAACATGGTGATAATGAAAATTAATATGGGTAGAAAGCAATTCAATAGCAAATGTTTATTGCTTATAATTGTTGTTTCCTGTCGTAATTTTCATAAAACCTGTCAACACTGAAAAAAGGTTCAAAGAGTGTGTGAGCCAGAAAGTAGGCAGGTGCACCTGAATTATATAATAGATGTGCTCCTGCAAAGCAACATGGAAGTCATTTTTTAGCAAATTGAATTATATTTTTATTGCACTTTGTGAGTTGTTTCTCAGAATAAGTAAAACCTAATTATAAAATCAAGTAATTTAATTCATACATAAAACCATATATAAAGACTATCCTTTCTCAAACATTTTCTGGTAGACTTATCAATAGCGTGAAAAGCCCTAACAATAAGAAAAATGCTGGAATCTCATCATTACCTTTCTCATCTCATTTTATTTATAAAGATATTTTCTGATTTTTGTTTTCAAACTACCACAGATGATCACTTTAGTTGTATTTGTATAAGAATATAGCATTTGTCTAACATGTGCAAAATTGGACATGCCATAGGGGGATCAAAGGTGGATCAAACACAGATCTTTTCTTCGGAGAATGTATAGTATAGGAGGATAGAGGAGATAGGCTTATGGACTTTCCTTTTTATCTAGTCTTACATCTCACATTAGTTTCAATGCTCCTGGTGACAGCAAATGTCAGGAAAAATGGTCAATGTACCATGACACATTTGTCCAGGACCTCCCCAAAACATCTACAACTCCTAACTTGGGGTTTCCTTCTGTGAAGCTAAAATTTAAGCTCCATTAGGGTAATCTTTATATATTTGCTCAACACTGTATTCCTTGATGAGTTCTTGGGATGTAGTAGTCACTTGATAGATGTTTGTTGAATGCGTTGAATTCATTAGTGACTCCCAGTAGGATAGGCAAAAATAACATGAAGAAACAGTGTCTAAAACCATATCTATGGTAGAATCAACAGATATGCAACATCCAAATAGTTTCCAAGTTATATGCTAAGGATCCTACTTATTTACAAGCCAAGTCCATCTCTTTGTAAGCTTAACCATTTTCCTTTACTAATGGCATCCAAATTACTATCCAAACTTCATCTAGTGTCCAGCTAGCTATATTGCATCTTAACTTGATTGGCATATGGCTTTTCTTCTTATATCATTAAAAATTGATGCATGTGCAGTTCAGCATCTGCAAAGCTTCTGTTCCATCAGTGACATTCCAACTATGTTATAATCTTTTCTGGTCACAAGAAAGGAAACTTACCTCCTTAACTCATATTTTCCCCAGTGTCTTCTTAGAATTCACATGCTTAGTACATTCTGTTTCTAACAATTAAAGTCACTTCACTGCCTTCATCCAAATTACTGGGTTTACTATATTACCAATTCTATAGTTATGCCAAAAATTGTAATGTAGGATAAAAAAACAATATGTAGACTAAAAAAAAGCTGTGGATACAATGCTTTGAGGAGTTCAAATTTGGGAGAATATTCAAGTAGGCCTTGAATTAAGGGAGAAATTTTATACCTAGGATTTGAGGAAGGATGTTCCACAAAGATAGAACAGTGTGAACACAAGTAGAGCAACAAAAGAGAGTTGGTTCAACCTTACCAGGAGATACGTATGTGTAGAAGCACTAAAAAGTAAGACCACGGAGGGCCTGGCTTACTTGATAATTATACTGTAGTCACTGAAGTTTTTGACCAAAGGCCTGAGGTAATTATGATGGAATAAAATTGACATGGCAGCAATGACAACTAACAGAAACTGCAGGAAGGAAAGCAAGTTAGAAAGAAGCCACTGAAACAGTTTAGTTGAAACAATGAGAATTTAAACAAGGGTTGTGGTAGCAGAAGGAAAGATACAAGGTCTGATCTAAGCAAGAAGTGTCAGGATCTAGAAACTAGTTTGGGAAGAGGTGAGTAGATAATGATGCTGAGTTTCTAAGCTTGGAACACTAAGTACTGTGAGTTAGAAACTGAAGGAGCAGCAGATGTAGAAAAGTCAGAAATGATTAGAGGACTCAAGACAGAGGACAGACCCTTGGAAACGATGTGTGTTTTAAAGTGGTTGAAGGAACAGTCTGCAAAAGGTAGGTAAGAAGACAGCCAAAGTACAGAACAGTGTCATGAAAGACAAGGAAAGAGAAAGTTTTAATAAAAATAAGGGCTTAGTATTATGGAGATTTCTAGGCATCAGTGTTCATAAGCACTGATGAAGGATTTGCTAACAAGGCTTTAATAACCTTTGAAAAGAAAAGATTCAATAAAATGCAGAACGACGTAGGTAAATTTCAAAGAGTAAAAGATTGTGTATAGAGGCCAAGAAATGGTAACTTTTGTGATGCCATATAACTTAAGTCAAGCAGTTTAATAATACATAAGTTGTACTGTTTATACTTGATTCTCACAAGTAATCTTCACAAGTTATAGGCTTAAACAGGATGTTAAAAATAAACTTTCTTTTGCACGACAGGATATAACACTGTAAACAAATGAGGTGCCATACCTAAAAGCAAGATTTAACTAGAAAGTATTCTTGATTTAAAAAGGGTTTGTATTTGGATGAGAGGATTTTTTTTTTTTTTTTTTTTTTTTTTTTTTTTTTGAGAGGATTTTAAGAGATAATTTTGAGAAAATGTTTTTGAAGAAGGCTGTCTTATGGACCTCACTCCCCACCCTCTTCCACCCATCGTATCTGACAATGTGTTTGGGGATAGCTACAACTGGATCACTTGGAAAGTAGCACCATGGACTGTTGACCTATGGACTCATACATTCATAGCTGAGCTAAAACAGCATGTGTGTATGCGTGTGTGTGTGTGTGTGTGTGTGTGTCTGGAAGGAGAAGGAGGGGGAGAGAGAAAGACAGAGAAAGGGCTGGGTGGGATGGCTCACGCCTATAATCCCAGCACTTTGGGAGGCCAAGGCAGGTGGATCACTTGAGGTCACGAGTTCAAGACCAGTCTGGCCAACACAGTGAAACCCTGTCACTACTAAAAATACAAAAATTAGGCAAGCATGATGGTGTATGCCTGTAATCCCAGCTACTCAGGAGGCGGGGGTTGCAGTGAGCAGAGACTGCACCACCGTGCTCAAGCCTGTGCAAAAGAACAAGACTGTCTCAGAAAAAAAAAAGAGAGAGAGACAGAGTCTGGTTGGAAATTAACTATATCCCACATACAGTAGGGCAGGAGATGATAGGGAATTTAAGAGTCTTTACCACGTACTAGTTATGTACGCCTCAGGAAAAGCAACTGGCCTGAAAGTCATTTTATGTTCTTCCCAAATGCTCCTTGTTAAGTTACTAAGATGACCTTAACACTCTTCTTAGCTTAACTAAACTTTAGAAAGGATTCTTCCTGACTCTAGGTCCCTGGTCTCCCTTTTCTTGGAGCATTTACTTTAGAAAATTTTCCATATTAAATGATTTCTCTGTTGCCTTTGAAACACAAATCTTTTAAATATCTTCTTGTCAGTTTTACCAGCCAGGAATTTCCTTCTTAAGGTTCTTGGAACCACTGTTCCCCTGAAATGTAATCATAAAAGAAGACAGCACCCCATCTGTCTACCTCTAGGGGAGGGTATAAGACTAACTTCAATGGGTGCCTTGATCCCAGTTGTAAAACTATGTCCTGATACAAAGATAACAGAAAGTTTATTTATCCTTTGAGTAAAGCCAATTAGCAAACATGGATGGCCTGTATACTCTCTCACTCCAGCTCTTGAAAACTCTCCCACCCTTTATCACAAAGGAGTTGAGTTCAGACTGAGTTCTAGCCTCTCCCTTACTGCAATAGCCTTGAGAAAAGTCATCCTTGCCTATTCAACTTAATCTGTGCAGTGTTTACACTGACACAGGCAAGTCATTGTCAACAACAAGAGTTTGAAAAATCAGAGCAAGACCAAGATAGAAGTGACCAGCCAAAGAAGGTAGGGTATGACTGCAAATCCTAGGTGTGGCAGTTGACAAAGAGTTTCCAAAGATTGAATAAACGCTCATGAGTCTTAGGGTTACCAGATTTAGCAACTGAAAATACAGGATTCTTAAATTTAAATTTCAACTAAACAGCATTATTTTTAGTATATTTCATGTGATGTTTGAGACATACTAAAAACTTATGTGGGCTGGGCACAGTGGCTCATGCCTCTAATCCCAGCACTTTGGGAGGCTGAGGCAGGTGGATCACCTGAGGTCAGGGGTTCGAGAGTAGCCTGGCCAAGACGGTGAAACCCCATCTCTACTAAAAATACAAAAATTAGCCGGGCATGGTGGCACATGCCTGTAATCCCAGCTACTCGGGAGGCTGAGACAGAAGAATCGCTTGAAGCTGGGAGGTGGAGGTTGCAGTGAACCAAGATCGGGCCATTGCACTCCAACCCGGGCAACAGAGCAAAACTGTCTCAAAAAAAAAAAAAAGAAAAGAAAAGAAAAAAAACACAACAATAAAAAACTTATTTGTTATTTAACTGAGCATCCTGTATTTTATCTGGCATGCCTACCATGAAAGAAACAATCAGTTTCAAACATATTCCCTTCCTAAAGAGCAAGATGCCTGGTTACAACAGTACAATTGCCAGTTCTAACAGCTCTTCTTTACTGTGTCATCTTTCCTTTCCATCCCACCTTGCCTTCTCCCCGTTTAAAGCTGGAAGGGTCAGAAACAACAGCTAATCTGAAGGAGAGGTGATAAAATGAGAAAAAGAACAGAAACCAGGGTTACTTCTGCCCCTCAAGGAAGACAGCAGGTGTCGGGCCACCTAGAGATAGACTGGTGAAGGAGGATAGGAGAAATCATATCTCTGATGGAACAGTTAAATGTTACTAAATTTCTTAGACTGGATATTAGTTTCTCACTCACTGTATGACTTAGATGGTAAGAATCATCAGAAATACTAAATGTCCATCCAGTGGCAGAGAAAACTCCCCCCATTATGAAAAAGACAAAAAAGAAAGTTGGCTGGGCACAGTGGCTCACGTCTGTAATTCCAGCACTTTGGGAGGCCGAGTTTGGGCAGATTGCTTGAGCTCAGGAGTTCAAGACCATCCTGGGCAACATGGTGAAACCCCATCTCTACTAAAAATGCAAAAGTTAGCCAGTTGTGGTGGCACATGCCTGTAGTCCCAATTACTTTGGAAGCTGAGGCAGATGGATCACCTGAGCCTGAGAGTTTGAGTCTGAAGTGAGTCGAGATTGCTCCATTGCACTTCAGCTGGGCTGACAAAGTGAGACACCATCTCAAAAAAAAAAAAAAAAAAAAAGGTTGCATTTTCAACATCCTATGTGTTGCACTTGTTCAATGTACCAATTATCTTTTAATAGATGTGAATATAGATCTATATCAATGAAATGTTTCAAATTTTATGTGCATCAAGATTTTGTGAGATTAGCTATTTAAGATAAAAATAATTCTGTAAGTCTAAAACTAATAACCTTGCATATTATAGTAATACTACTTATAAAATACCTAAATATTATTGAAAATCACTAAATATTAATGAACATTAATAAAACTCCTCAGTGTGACAGTTCTCTAATCTTTGTGTCACAATTTTTTTCACTTTATTGACATAATTACATCAAATAAAATTTATCAATTTTAAGTGTATAACTCAATGTTTGATTGTTTGTAACCCAAAGGATAAATGCTTGAGGTGATGGATACTCCATTTACCCTGATGTGATTATTATACATTGTATTCCTGAATCAAAATATCTCATGAAACTCATAAATATATATACCTACAATGTGACCACAAAAATTAAAAATTTAAAAATGCAACCTTTGCATCACAAAATATCGCAAAAGAATCTGGTGAAGAACTATGATTTCACAATGCAAGTACACAGATTTTTTCAGACAATTTCAGGGTGTTTGTTACTTCTTAAAACCCATCCATGAACATCAGATTATAACTCTTATTCAGTCTTTTCCTCTATACTGGTAGTTAATTATTTGAGGCAATAAATATAAATTTATTATACTTCATATCTAAAGTTCTTAAAATTGGACCTAATATTTTAAATATTAGTGTTACCTTTTTAAATGAATGCTAACTATAAATGCTAAGCTTTTATCTATTTGAGTAGCAATATAATGCTATCAGAACATATTAATACGATTTTCTTTTTTAGATGCAGGTTTATTTTTTCCATCTTTCAGTGGGAATTCCTATTTAGAACTGCCCTTTTTGAACTTCGTCCTGGAGAAGGAACATAACAGAACTGTTACCATCTACTTGACTATAAAAACAAACAGTTTAAATGGAACTATTCTTTACAGTGAGTATTAAATGTTTGACTTCTTATATGTCATGTTTCTTTCTCAAACGTTAATCTATTGAATCATTGATTTATTCATTTAAATATTGTGAGAGAACTTTTCAGACCAGTGCATAAAGCATTACCAAAGAGAAATTTTAGTTCTTTGTAGTTTCTCTAGAAGTTTAATTTATGAGTCATTCAATGGAACGTGACTTGCAAACAGGCTCCGAGTTGACAAGACAGAATTTAGCAAGCATATGAATTTGACAGCATATGGCTGCAGCAGTAAAATATAAATGCTGCAAATGTTTGAGTACATATTTATGATATAAATCACTAAATATGAATTATATTCAATACTTGATAACTTGGGAAAAGGCATTCCAAGGCTGGGGTTCATTTGACAATCAAGTAAATTCCTATCACTGTTTTAGCAACGTCTATTATCTTGATATAAGCTGTTTTCTTCAAGTAGTATTAACAGCATTTGCTTAAGGAAATGTCTTTATATCCAGAGTTCTCTGCATTATGCAATTTGCTCATAAAGGTCTCTATAAGCAGAATTTATGGGCCTCTTCTCTGAATGAACATCACTAAGCTGTATTAGCAGCAGTATTCAAAATTTGACAATTGTTTTCTCTTTTGAAATAAATGCACAATCATTTTAACAATTCCTCATATTGGAGGTGTAATGTCTTTAGTATGTTAACAGATTATCCCCTTTGGGGCAACTTATTATTTCCCAAATGATTTGCTCCTCTACTTGGAAACAGTTTGCTAAATTGATTCATCATTCTGTATTTTCTAAACAAAATATAAAAGGTTTTATTATTTGACAATGAGTAAAATGCCTAAAAGAAGCATTTGGGGAAGCTGGTGAACTTAGTAGTTTTTATCATTAAATTAAAACTAAGAATTTATGTTACATTTTAGAAAGAAAACAATTTGTCAAGGTAGGCCAGTATTATTTATTCCCCAGGAGCAGAGGCACCCATGTTTAAATGATAGGTTAAGAGTGTCTGATTGATTTATGTTAAAAGAGAGAAGAAAATACAGAAGAAAAACTTGTTTTTGTATACAAAATCTAAGGGCTGGTACATGCCCATGAAATTTGGAAGTAATAGTGCATTGCAGCGTAAAGAAAACAAGAACAGAACAAAAGACACAAACAGAATAATTGAAAGACACAAAGAAAAGTGATTTTCTGGCTTTGCAATTTTTTTTTTTTTTTTTTTTTTTTTTTTTTGACACGGAGTCTCGCTGTCTCCCAGGCTGGAGTGCAGTGGCGCAGTCTCGGCTCACTGCAAGCTCCGCCTCCCGGGTTCACGCCATTCTCCTGCCTCAGCCTCCCGAGTAGCTGGGACTACAGGCGCCCACCACTGCGCCCGGCTAATTTTTTGTATTTTTTAGTAGAGACGGGGTTTCACAGTGTTAGCCAGGATGGTCTCGATCTCCTGACCGCGTGATCCGCCCGTCTCGGCCTCCCAAAGTGCTGGGATTACAGGCTTGAGCCACCGCGCCCGGCCGGCTTTGCAATTTTTTAAGTTATATAGAATTAGAAGGTGTTTTCTTGGGGAAAATGTATTTCTACCAACTAAAAACAGCTCATAGTTAAAGCAGCACCCAATCACTGGGAATTCTCCTGCTCTGGGTTCATGCTCCTGGCTCATGTCCATACCGACACTTGGATGTGTTCTTTTTGAAGGCCAGAGAAATACAGGCCAAACGTATATACACTCCATTCAAGTTTGTACTTTAATTTAAATCCAATAAAAGTCAAGCTGATGATAGTGCCATAGGATCATTTCTGCCTTCCTTATTCAATGACCTACAAAAACAATCAAACTAGAAATTATTAGTAAGAAAATAATGTCACTGTAATGATTATCCATTTCTGCCCTTATATAATTGTTATTGTTATAGTACCAGATTCATCAAAACTGTTTAGAGAGTTTTAGAGCCCATGAAGGGAGAAAATATTTTTGTTTGTAAAGCATTCTTTCTGTTCATTTGTAAGGTGGTAATTTAATCCTACACTGTTGGGAATACCTCAGCAGAATGTTTCCTGGGGTTGCTACTTTCTATCCCCTTAGATTTGTCAGCCTCATAAAAAGCCTCACAACAGATGAGCACAAAGATTTTTGCAATTCAGTTAGATACCGGTAATTTAAAAGGTGTGTCCCTTAACTTAGGGGATAATTGCATTTGTTTTGAAATCAGTATATTATGTGTAGGAGCAATTAAAAGTAGTGAGAAAATTAAAACAGATGTTTCACTTCAAATTTTAGGTGTTGATTTTGTTTGAGTTGCTTTGTTTTTAATTTTGCCATTTTATTTTACTCCTAAACATTTCAGTTCAACTCAATTCCATTTCACAAACATTTTTTGAACGTTTGTATTTTATATCAAATCAAATATTTAAGGGACAAGGATAGAGAACTGTCAGGCTGATAAACCACTGTCAGCTTTGAATTATATTCCTGGTTCAAAACTGCACATGTATTTTGTCTCAGTTTGCCTCACCAACTAATTGATGTTGGAAAGGAACAAAAGGAAGATAAAACTTGAATCCTTATGGGTTACAGTAAAAATCCTTAGAAAGGATAGCTCAAAAAAGAACCCTCTGTGGGAGAGAGACAGCTCCGAGAGCAGCACTCAAGATGAAAAGGAAGTTTTTTGTATCTGCCACTGAACCAATTCAGAATTCTGGAACCCAGTCAAAGGAGCTACTAACAGGTCACGAGAGAAGGGATGAGACCACACAAAATTCTTTAGGTGCACTTTCAGAAAATGAGCTCTATTATACAAGTAGTATCAATCAGGAGGTTTCGTCATGGGATATATTGCCATGCAGTTGGATACATTCTGTGCTGCTTCTTTGAAAAGAAATAAGCATGCCATGTGGAAGTAGGTGATCTTTGAGAATTAGGAGCAGACATCTGACCAAGTCCCAGGAGACAAATTACATGAGCAACTCCACTGGGAGGAGAGGATTCAGAAGCAATCGTTGTATTACTTAATGTTTGTATTTAAAATAGGAAGGAAAAGAAGGTCCAGTCTTAGATAAGAGTAGTTGACAGGCTAGTGAAATTATTGGGGCCTCTTTATTTACATTTATGGAGAACTAACAGATTTCTGATACTCCTGGAGAAAACAAATTAAATCTGAAGAGTCATAACACCTGCCTTTCTCTATAAAATGATTTCCAGCAGAATATGCAATATCTTCATTACATACTTACTGTATTTCATTCCAATGATGTGGCAAGGCCAGAGAAATCCCACAGCATTCCCTGGCATCATATTAGATAGCATCTTCTTTTTTTTCTTCTGAGGAAAAAGAATGCTCAGTTGTTTTAATCAATTGTGGACACCATAAAATTCTTTGAATATCTTTTTCCCTCCTTAAAGGGTCCCGATAGAGCTAGCTCCAGACAGATATGGGAAGGAGTAGGTTGCAAACATGGATGGCTGAATTCATGCACTGTCATTCATGAGAAACTGCTATTCATTGTTATTTCATCTTTTTTATGACAGAAAAGACAAATTCAACAAATTCTGAGTGCCTAAAACGTACATAGCTTTCTTTGGGCAATGTGAGGGATACAAAGTTGAATAAGTGATGGTCTATATATCCCTAGTTTCTCACCTTTTCGTAGATAGGTACATAATTCTTTGGGCACCCTGGTTGTGACATGTCTTAAATTAGAAGTATGAATTAAGAACTGGCACAGAGCAAAGAGACTCATTTTACCTGGAGTCTGTGCTTATATCTCCTCACTAAATAGAAAATACCTCTGTATTAGTCTGTTTTTACACTGCTAATATAGACACACCCAAGACTGGGTAAATTATAAAGAAGAGGTTTAATGGACTCACAGTTCCACGTGGCTGGGGAGGCCTCACAATCATGACAGCAGGCAAAAGACACATCTTACATGACAGCAGGCAAGACAGAATGAGAGCCAAGTGAAAGGGGAAACTCCTTATAAAACCATGAGATCTCATGAGACCAGAACAGTATGGGGGAAAATGCCCCCATGATTCAATTATCTCCCACCGGGTCCCTCCCACAACATGTGGGAATTATGGGAGCTACAATTCAAGATGAAATTTGGGTAAGGATGCAGCCAAACCATATTAACCTCTTAATCTGAAACTGCTTTTTGTAATTCCCTATTCCCCCCACCTCCTCAGAACCTCCTCGAGTGACTTGTGTAGAGTACGTACTTGGCTAGAATAGTTCTTAAGTTTTGTTTGTGAGTTACTCAGCCTTGATAGTTGTGATAAAAAATAAGTAGATATTGAATCTTTAGGAAATTCTCCCATTGAACATTGCTATAATTTCTTCCTCTGATAGAAATTTCAATGGTTTAGTCAAAATGTAGCTTGAAACATAATTTTTTCATACATTTACTTAAAACAATCAGGAATATAGCAGGAGTTGGCAAGTTTTTCTATAACCATCACAAATAAGTATTTGAAGTAGATATGTTTGCAAGCTGCACAGTTCAACTCTGCCATAGTAGCCTGAAAGCAGTCATGGACAATATATAAATGAATGAGTGTGGCTCTGTTTCAGTGAAGCTTTATTTGCAAAATCAGACAGTGTTGGAATTTGGTCCGTGGACCATAGATTGCCAATCCTTGACCTAGAATTATGTGATTCATTAAACTTCACCTAAAATAGAACAATTATATTCTACTTATACAATTGAAATTTATGAGGAAATAAGTCAATGAAAGATACATTTAACCTGCTTAAAACAGGGCTTGGCAAATGGCAGGCCGGCAATAAGTGACTTATTGAGATGATGCTTTAACTCCTTTCCTCTTATACCTTGTCTAGGGAATTAAGGTCTTAGGATGCAAGATTTTTGTCTAAGAGGTGTTATGACTGTTATATCCATTTAACAGCCATGTTCATCCTAGCAACAAATACACTAAAAATCGTGGCACCAAAAATGGGAGAGCAGGAATACAAACAATTGGTGAAATTTGGAGTTTTCATTTTTATTTATTTCACCCAAAGGAAGAGGACCCATTTCCTCTAAGAGTTGTGTATTACTAGTGATTTTTACTGGTTAAGCACAATTAGCAGACTTGAAAAAATTAAAATAGCCTGTCTATAAATTTCAGAAATTGGCCCAAAGCCAATCTCCAATAGCATGTAATAAACATGGGTGTAATCATTAATTATGTACCAGGCTGCTGCCATGATCCTTCAGTTCTCCCCAGAGCTTCTCTGTCTGCCATCTTCCCGCTGACAAACTAGCTTATCCTAACACTGGTTATTATCAGCCCATGTCATCATTGTTGCTGTAAGCTGTCTTAAATCATGAGCAACTGCTGCTGAGGTTGCTACTGGAATTACTGCTGTATACAAATCCAAACCTTTAGGGGGAAACCAGAAAAGGGGAATTCTAAAACTACAGAAGAAACATATATGTTCCAACAGAGATCTCAATGCAAGATAACCAAACAGTCTTTATCATATGTCATGAAGGCAGCACCAGGGATAAAGAGATCATCTGACTGCTCCCACAGGTAGCCCTGATTGAAATGTCAGTAGATAACCAAGGATAGATTTGAACCCAAGTCACTGTGAGCTACTGTACATATAGGGGACATCTATTCATCTTTCTATGTCTTAGTTTGATTACAAGTTATGCAGATATGTTGATATTACCAAACTTCACAAGGTTTGAAATGTATATCTATATAAGTGTTTTGAAAAATACAAAACACCATAAAAATGTAAGGTATTTTTCTGTTAAGGTAGATGATAGAAATCCATGTCACTTTATGGAAATTTTCAGATTTAATAATCTAGGTACCTGATTTAATAGTGCATTATCTGTACCGATAACTATTAATTTTTCTATAAGGAATGGTGTTAGATTTTAATTCAAATCAATAACCAATGAACTTCTTCTGAATATTTATAAATGATCTCAATTCAAATTGTTGATATTTGGAGCATTATTACAATAGCTTAATTAGAGAAGAATACCCATGTTTAATGGGAGGGGTACCATATAAACAATGAATATCTTCAATATTTCAATAAAGTGATAAAGTATCCATGTTTAGAAAATTCCAGATCCACAATTCAACTAATATCTAAGCAAACTAAAGTTGTAAAAAAAGTTGACTAAAATATCACTTTTTCTCCATGTGATATTTATTATTTCTTTTTATGAGACTTATTATATATATTTTTATATATCAAATTCAAACTTGTTAGAATTATCTCTCTAAAAGCTATGAGATTTAGATACTAGAATCTATGTTTTGAGAGGAATACTGTTATTATTCACTGTTCTAAGCAGCACTTTTATGCTTAACAAATCTTAAATTAGCAGACAATCATTTTATTAGGATAAATAAAAATTGAGAACTAGAGATTTTGTCAAGTTTTGAAATGTAATCTAGATAAAACATTCCGGAAAAAAAATCAATAAATAATTCATTTTAAAACTTACTACAAAGCCTAAAAGCATGAAGAACTGTTACTGCATTACTTCTGCACCAACTTAATATTTCAAGAAAAGGATAGGTTCACACTTATCTAATGGATCATCAAGCATCTTTTCAGTGAAACAACAGAATGACTTTCTTTCAATGGCTTAATAGTAAATTCTTCTAGAGCTTTCAAGTCCTGCCTGAAGGTAGCACCAATTAGAACATTATGGGGAAAATGTTCTAAACACTGCCTTTAAACATTTGTCCTATATATATTTGCAAACATACATATATATTTTTATATATATATATATATATTTTTTAGAAAGATTCACCTTTGCTTGATGTCTAGATTCAATGAGCAATGTTGAACTAATTTAATATGACATATGGATTACTCAATTCATAAGGTTTAATGTAAAAATACATACATTTATCTAAGAATAGTCATTACTTACAATTTTCTTCAGTAGTTCTATTTTGGAAATTCAAGTTTCTTTCTCTTTTCCTAATTGCCACTAATTTTTCCATTCTAAAAATCAAATAATTTTTATCATAACTGTGTTTGAAAAATTGTCCTTAATACTGTTTGGAAAAACCAGAGTTCCTCCTGAATGTGTTTATTCATAGCTTTTCTCTACTTATAGAATCCTAGGGTTACATGATATGAAACAAATTGATTTGAAGGTGAGAAAAGTCAAATGATATTTTTCTTCCCTAACATGATTCATTTGCTATAGAATCATGGAAGCACATCAGTAGCATCAGACCCTCCCTTTCCCACCTACCATCATATGTTATTTGCAAAACACTTTGAACTTTGTAAAAAGTATTATATAAAACCAAATTGCTTGTTAATGGAATAAATCAATATGATACATTAAAACCTGTTAATATATAGCAGACTGTAAAGATAACTAGGCTTCATTGTTCATTTTTATTCCCATTACATTAAAGCAGTCTTATTTTATACTGTACAATAAAGCAGCTACAGTCCATAGGATGTTGGTATACTTGAATAAGACTATTCATTTCTGTCATTGATGTTAGTGGCTGACCTTTGTTTAAAAATAACTTGTTCTTGCATAGTACTACATACATCTTGTTGAATGTGTATAGTCCATCTTTAAAATTCAGTTTTTGAAGTTTTGAAAAACAAACGTTGTGCATATGGCACAACAGCTTGACCTAAATGCTCAGCTGTTCTGTTCTACCCTATGCTATATATCCTATTTTTAAGTCTTATCTCAAAAATATGAGTCTGAAATGGTAACATAAAGCAGTTTATTAAAAATATTAAGAAACAGAAAACTTCTGAGTAGAAATGATAGAATGGAGGATAACAGACTGTCCTTTAGTGCATAACACCCTCCCCACTCACAAAATGATGGAAGTGGAGAACAAGTCAACAATTCAAGAAAGAACCACTGTATGCCATTTTACAGTATAACATTTTACAGATCCAAGGAGAAAAACACAAGTGCTGGTGCAGTTTTGTGTTTCTAAATATGCTCCATCTCCCAACCACCACCTCACCTCCACTCCAGAAAAAAAGAAGTCAAGAATACAAAAAATTGTTAATTATACTCTTGAATTCAGATAAAAGCAGCCTGATCAACTGAATAGGAAGCCATGGGAAAAAATAAGAAAAAATACTAAAGAGTAGAAGCCCAAAAAAAAAAAAAAAAAAAAAAACCTGCTAATGGATCTCAGAAGATGCAGAAAAGATGAAGCTGCATTGCCCTTTGCCACATAGTGGGCTAATTTGCTCATTGTACAGCTGAAGTCCTCAGAAGTGATAAAAACCCAGATGGGTTAAGTGGATCCTAAAATAGGATATTTAGAAGGATCTCAAATGAGTGATTTTCATCCATATGCCTTTTGTTATTCTGACTTATTAAATCTTTAATGCTGTTATTTTATCTATTTTCTTACTTCTGCAATATTGACTTAATCTATTTTTATTATTATGTATTACTTTGTGTTGCTCTCAGACTGAATTTATATTCTCAATAAATTCGATAGCTTGAAGCACTAATGGGAAACGTACTTCTATGCCTTGGATTTTTCATGTCCCCCCCCCCCACTCTGTTTCTTCAACCATGTTTTGAATTCTTCCTTCCTTCCCCAACTTTGTCATCCTCAGTGTGGGCATCTTTGTCCAGTGCGAGCATACAATGTTCCCTAGTATCAGAGACCCCATTTGCACTGTTTTTATGCAAATTTTACTCATTGGAGTTGGTTTTGGTTTTGTTTTGATATAATGCAAATCATTCCCCCTTATATGTGTTGTAACATCAAAAATTAGAATTAGTTGATTTTTCTTTATTAAATAATTTTTAAAGGGTATATAAAATCAACACATGTCAAAGATTTTATTTACTTATTATTTTATGTAGTAACTAGTGAGAGATTACAGTAAGTTCAAGAAATAATTCAGGGGGCAGAAACATGTATAAAAACTAAGGAATTCTGAAGTAAATTTATAAGTAGATCAAAAATAGGTCTCCCCATGGGGTAATAATCAATTTCACTTCATCAGAAAATTAATATGCATCTATATTGTCAGGAATCATTTGAATTATTAGTTTTCTGCAACTTACAGTGTTGGGAAATAGCTCAGAGACAAAGAAAGGTTCAGAGAATCAGGATGAGTAAGCTAAATATTAAATTATTTTCTCATTTCAAAGTCTTTCATAATTTTTCCAGACACCTTTCTCCGAACCCTTCTTTGAGACCTGACTGTTGCTTTTAATCCACTCTTCTAGAGCCTGAGGTAGGGGGAACAGATAACCCAGGTTTCTACACATTCTTGCTGAATTGTTAAAGAAACACTTATTAATGTTGAGCAGTAAGTCTAGTTTCATTCCGGCTTCTGGTTTTTCCTCTTAAGCGGAGGTAAGCTCCAACACAGGGATACTCCGAGTGTATCCATAGACTCCTGAGGGATCCACGAGACTTTCAAGTATCCACAAGGTCAAAATCACTGTGTTGGCATTTTCACTGATGGTGTAAAAGTCACAATAAAACTATTAACACCTTAATATTAAGGCAGCAGCACCAAATCGTACCAGCGGTCATTGTATTCTTTTCCACTGTCCACTCAAAATGGACGCTTAAAAATTGTCCTTAGAGATGCAATAAAATTCATTAATCCTGTTCAATCTCAACACTTCAGTATACAAATTTTAATATTCTGTGTGTAGAATTGGAAGTACACATTAAGAAAGCTGGCTATATACTAAAGAACAATAGTTGCCTTGAGACAAGTTGCCAGTTTTTCTGGACACTATGAAAACACTCAAAAAATGACTAGCAGATAGTGTGTGGTTATTCAAACGTGACTATTTGGCAGCTATTTTCTGAAAAAGTAATCAAGTAAGCCTATTATCTTAAGGAAAACAGCTAATAGTATATTTGCCAATGACAAAACTCAAGCTGTCAAAGAAAAATTAGAATTTTGGAAAAATCTACATTCCCCATAGCGAACTTGAGAACTTTCTAACATGTTCTGATTATCTTAGTGGTAATATTAATGAATTTGACTTATTATACAATAAATGTGTCATATCTGAGAACTCTGTACAACTGAACCAATTTTTCAAATGATCAATTAGTGATGTTATAAAATTATGAATGAGTAAAACATTCAAAGTGCAAGAAAGACTAATGACATTTTAATGTAACAAAGTATGTGAAGTTCATTAATACTTTTAAATTCCACACTGCAACTAAACTTTAAGGAACTGTCATTTGTCCAGTTTGTATGTATTTGAAAAAGTTATTAAAATGTTCCTCCTCTTCCAACTACATTTTGTGTGAGGCTGAACTTCCTGTACTTCAGCCAAAGAAACAAATCACAACAGATTGAATACAGAAGTAGAGATAATAATTCAACTGTCTCCTATTAAGGTTCAAAATAAAGATATTTGTGAAAGTATAGAATAATTCTCTGTTTCTTATTTGAAAAAATATAATTACCTTTCACAAAATATGTTATTTAGGTTAACATGTAATCGGATTTTTAAATTAATAAATATTTGACAATTTTCATGGTTTTAAATGGTAATTCAGTAAATCAAAAGATGCGAACCATGTAAACAAAAGCTCTTTAGAGTTTTCACTAGATTTTAAGTGTGTAAAGGGCTCCTTAGATCAAAGGGTTTGAGAACTGCTCATTTCATATAATTTTCTTTTTTAAATACTTTATAGTGTGATCCTGCTATTTTAAGAAATTCTACATATCTATCCATATGTCAATCTTTGTATCTATAGATGTTCACTGAATATTAATGCTGGTCATTTCTGAAGGTTGTAATTTTGGAGAGATTTAAGACACTTATTGGTCCATGTTTCTATTGCTTGAGTACAAAAACAATGTCATTATCATAAAATACATATACTGATATATATACACACACACACACACACACACACACACATATATACTGATAAAAACAATAGAAGAAAAGTAGGGAATGGGGAAACTCAAAAGTAGTAAAATATATATATTCCACAAATAAATATCTGAAAATTCAATATTTACATCATAAGATTTACTTTGATGATTTTGGATCAATTAGAAATCAAAATGAAAAATTAAAAAATGACTCCTGCACTATTTTGCATTGCTGCTATGCCAAGTTACCACTAAAACAATAGAAACTTATTATCTTATAGTTCTGGAGGTCAGAAGTCTGAAATGAGTCTTATGGGGCTAAAGTCAAGCTGTCAGCAGGACTGGTTCCCTCTGGAGGCTCCAGAAAACCCATTCCTTGCCTCTTCCATCTTCTGGTGGCTGTCGTCATTCTGTGGCTTGTGGCTGCATCACCCCAGTCTCTGTTTCTGTAGTCACACGGCCTTCTCCTCATCTGCCATCCAGTCTCCCTCTTCCTCCTTTTTATAAGGACACTTGTGTCTACTTTTAAGGCCCACCGAGATAATATAGGATAATCTCTCCATTTCAAGCTCCTTAATTTAATCACATCTGCAAAGTCTCTTTGGCAGTATCAGATAACACTCACAGATTCCACCAATTAGTACACGGGTGTCTTTGGGCATCATAATTCAGCTTATCACAACTCCATACTTTACATTACACAGAAAAATTTATTCCAGGCAGAACTGAAGTAAACCTTACAGAAGCTAATGTAGAATAACTTTATGACTTTGGGGAAGGCAAAGAAATCTTAAACATGACATGAAAGTACTAATCATAACTCTGAAGGAAACAATACATAAATGTACACAAAAATTGAGAATATACACTCATCAAAACTCACCCTTGAGATTGGCAAGTCAATCTGCAACACTGAAGAAGACATTTACAACCTATATAGTTGACAAAGAACTTGTATTCAATAAGAAAAAAACAAACAACTAAATATAAATATGAGCAAGAAACACAGAGTGACATTTCCCAAAAGTATATCAAAATAGTCAGTCAACATGAGGATATGTTCAACTTCACCAATATCAAGAAAGTAAAGTTAAAGTTACAATAATCAGAATAGGTAAAATCTACAAAGTGACCACACCAAGTGATAAGGCTATGGATCAGCTGGAATTCTTGTACACTGCTGGTAAAGTGTTAAATATAAACAATTATTTTGGAAAACTGGCAATAGTTACTAAAGTTAATCCTATTTATAGTTTCTTACAGAGCTATTCAACTCCTAGATATATACACAACAAATGTATGCAATTTAACTGAAAGACATATATAAAATGGTCATAGCAGCATTATTCACAGTAACCAAAACCTAGGGGGAAAATGTCTATCTACACTAGAAACAGTAAATGAATTTTAAACATTAATTTAATGGAATATTAGAAAATAATGATAATGCATTAACTGTGGCATAATGCTATCTCTCAAACATAACATTGAGCCGAAACAAATGCAGTAGTCCCTCGTTAATTGCAAGGGATACATTCCAAGATCCACCGGAAACTGTGGATAGTACTGAACCCTATCAATATTATGATTTTTTCCTATACATCCATGCCAATGATAAAGTTTAATCTGTAAATTAGTAACAGTAGGACATTAATATCAACACATAATATAACGATTATAACTATATCCTGTAATAATTATGTGAATATGGTCTCTCAAGATATTTTATTGTACTATAATTACTTGTTTTGGGACTGTCATAAAGGGAGGACTACTTTAGACAAAGAATCCATACAATATGACTCCACTAATATGAAGATTAAAATCAAGTAAAACTATAGTTGTTAAATATCAAGATAGTGGTTACTTTTGATGAAGAGTAGAAAACAATAGTGATTGGTAGGACTTCTGACAATGCAGATAATGATCTTTTCCTTAACTTGGGTGATGTTTAGGTGAGTGGGTTCACTTTGTGATTACTTACTGAGCTTTATGCTTATAATTTCTGCGATTTTTCTATATAAGTTATATTTCAATTAGGAAAGTTAAAAAGAGAGATCCATGGGCTTCCAGGGACAGATGTCCCTGGAAATTGGGATATGTAAATATTTGTATGTAGGGAGATAGGTGGTAGAAAAGAACATTTCAAAGTGGGGATGAATAATGAGATTAGGGGAAAAGAAATTTTTTTTCTCTATATATTTATCTATTATTTTGAATTTTATAGAAAATGCATATTGTTTTGTAATTAAAATACAAATAAGCATAAGAAATTAGAAATCAAAAACAAAATTTAAACAGATTCAATAATAATAATGCAAGTTATTAAAAACTCAACATGGCACTTTTCATTTATTATTTTATTTAATTATCACAGGAGTTCTAATACTCAGAGTAGTCACTCTCACTACCCCATTTTAACATATGGGGAAACAGGTTTAAAATAGTTAAGGACATCTAGCTACTAGGTAACAGAATCAGAAGTTAAAACTCATGTCAAGTTAATGCTGTTAATACCATGCTATCTGTCAGCCTGTGGACAATAATATATGTTTCTAATATGGTACTTACTACAGTGAATAATTATCTCATAGCACTCCTACAAACCCCGTAAATTAGTCTTTGATGGCAAATATTGTGTTTAATTATCACTAATCAACAAAATATAAATCTACATCAATTACTAATATATTGTTTTTTCTTAAAGGTAATGGGAATAATTTTGGAAAGCAGTTTCTTCATTTATTTCTTGTGGAAGGAAAGCCATCAGTTAAATATGGATGTGGAAATTCTCAAAATATTTTGACTGTTTCTGCTAACTACAGCATTAGCACAAATGCATTCACCCCTATCACAGTACGGTAAGTACTGTACTCCACAGTAATTCTTTTGTGCTGAACTTTTGTTTGTTTGCTTGTTTTGAGATGGAGTCTTGCTCTGTCACCCAGTCTGGAGTGCAGTGGTGTGATCTCAGCTCACTGCAACCTCCACCTCCCAGGTTCAAGCGGTTCTCCTGCCTCAGCCTCCCCAAGTAGTTGGGACTACAGGTGTACACCACTTTGCCTGGCTAGTTTTGTTGTTTGTTTTAGTAGAGATAGGGTTTCACCATGCTGGCCAGGCTGGTCTCGAACTCCTGACCTCGTGATTCATCCTCCTAGGCCTCCCAAAGTCCTGGGATTACAGGCATGAGCCACCGTGCCTGGCCTGAACTCTATTTTTTAAATGTTATTTACATGTGTAATCGCCACCCAAAAACGAAATGAATTTTAAAAGTTCATCTGAAAATTGTTTTGTTTACCTTTTAATTTTTGCTTTTGTTTTACTTGTTTATTTTTACAGTTTGGTGAAATGAACTACAAATTGAACTAAGCCATAATTTAATACTATCCTATGGCAATCAAATTGCACACAGAGTAAATCAATTTTATTTGAAAATATTATGGTACAAGCAAATAAATTAACGCATCAAGTTGTTCAATTAAAACTAACATCCAGTTTAATTGTTCAACAAAATATCTATGGAGTACAGCTGCTAGAAATTGGTTAATGGGAGCCCTTGACTGCACAAAAAAAGAAAACTCAGTAGAAAACAAAGACCAAACAGAATACTAAATGGAAATGTCTTTCTGGATTATACAAATTTTTGGAAAGCAGTCTTTGAATTCATTTATGCTTCAAAATTACAAAATATCAGAAAAGAGAAATTGCTAAATGATGGTCACATCTCAGGGGCATTACTAAACAAAACTGACACGTAACAACTAAGAATTTAAAACTTTTCATCAGTACAGCTCAAATTTTTCATCTAGTAATAATGGTCTCCAAAGTTACTCTATGTCATTGAAAAATATTCTGTGACTGAGTTCGTCTTTAAAATGACAATTAGGTAAGTTAGTCTGATCAGCAGGACTCTTGGCTAACCTATGAAGGTTATATAAATTAAATAAACTTTCTCAGAAACTGCATCAGTCTGAAAATAACATCAACAAAATTGACACCAATATGAAAATGAAGCTTCTTACAGGCAGGGATGGTTTCTTACTCATTTTTAATGCACTTAATAGGACATCTGACAAATAGGAGATACTCAGTAAATGTCTGAATGAATGAAGAAATGAGGGTGTCTGGGCTGGGCAATTCATTTGATTATAACAAGAAGGCAATGAAATTACTAAGGTAATGAAATTATCATTTGTAAATTAGATATACCCTTTGGAATGCCGAGTTCTATACAGACAAAACAAACTCCTTCAGATCAACAAATATTTCAACCATTTCTGTTATAAGTGTTTGCTGTTGATCACTAAAAAGAACCAGATGAGAAGCTAAATAACAGAAAACTCTTTAAAAGGTGTTTCTATTAATAAGATCATCATTTTATACAGTATCAACAATTTATACAAACAATAGCACTTTCAGTTATACATGAAATAATTGCTATTCGAGGTCAAGTTCTTAGAGAAATGATTTTCTTCTTTACTTTTAAGTTGTAACCTAACAGAGCAGTCCTCAAACCACTCAGATTCTGAGATAGCCTCAGGAAAAAAATAATCTGTAAAATAAATATTGATGCTTCCAGTAAAACTGAAAAGGACTTTCCAAGTGTTTAATTTTATCAAAACTTAAGTAAAAAGGAGATATTACATTACTATGAATGTAAAAATGCAAATCTGCTTTGTGTTATAGGCAATTGCCTACAAGAGCTCAAAGTGACAATAGGCTGACCCTAGGACTACATATTACATATTATATATCATTCATGTAAAACTTTTGAGTGCTCATCTGCTAAGCATGCTCTCAATGCCTTAATATTTGCATCTCATTTTTGTGGTTTTCCTTGTTTTATTCTATATTTAGTTTCATATATTCATTTAACAAATGTTTCTTACTCTATTTGTAGCGCTATACTAAACTACTAGAATTCAATGGTAAGCCTAAACAGAAAAAATCCAAATTCTTATGTGTATACAGTTTAGTGAGGGTGATTGACAAGTAGACACACTAATGAAGGAATAATTTGAGATATGTTGTAAATGGAAGAAACATGATGCAGGAAGAACAAGTTAAAAAAGTAACCTAGCCTGTGCTAGAGAGACCAAAGAGCTTTAACAATGAATAGAAGTAAACTTGGTAAAACAAAAACAGGCAAAGCAGTGGTTATGAGTTTCAGGCAGAGGGAAGAGTATGTGAAAAAACCCTTTGGGAGGCGGCTGGGTCACCTGAGGTCAGGAGTTCGAGACCAGCCTGGCCAACATGGTGAAACCCCATCTCTACTAAAAACACAAAAAAATTAGCCAGGCATGGTGGCACATGCCTATAATCCCAGCTACTCAGGAGGCTGAGGCGGGAGAATCGCTTGAACCCAGGAGGTGGAGGTTGCAGTGAGCCGAGATCCTGCCACTGCACTCCAGCCTGGAGAACAGAGCAAGACTCAATCAATCAATCGATCAGTAAAACAAAACCCTATGCTAGAAAAAAACATGGCATATTCAGATTCAGAGACCCCAAAGAACAGTGTGTTTTGAACAGAGAAGCAGAAGAGGGTGGCTTAGTAATGGAAGATGAAGTTTGAAAGGTAGACAGTTTGCAAATGCTGTCTGGCCTTGCGGCTATATTAAGGAATAATTGCAGGAACCAGTTAGATGGTTACTGTATATCCAAGTAAGATATGATGGTGACTTGGACTAGACTAGTGTCAGAGATAAAGTGACATAATTAGGAGCAAAATTGTGACTTATTAAATACTAGGAGTAAAAATAGAGTGGTCAAAAACTGATACTCATTTCTTATGTGCAACTGGATAGCAGATTTTATCAGACACTGAGATAATAATAAACAATGCAAGAAGAGCAGGTTAGATTGAGAAGATCCTGGGTTTAAGCTTGAGCATGCTGAGATTAAGATGTCTCTGAAACACAAAGTGGAATTTTCAATTGAATATATTGAAGTAAAGGTCAGAGAAGGGATCTGGATGGAAAATATGAATTTATGAGTCATCACTGTGTAGATGATAATTGAAACCATGGGAATGGATGAGAGTATATAGTAGAAAAAACTGCCTCGAGTGACTCTTGAGGAGCTAACATTTAATGACTGTATACTGGAAGTTGAAATCATTAAAGAGTCTGACAAGGAGTAAGTAGGAACTAACAGCCAAAAAAGGAGTAGAGTGTCATGGAAGGCAATGGCAAAGCTTATCAAATGCTCCAGTCCACTGGACTGCCCACATGATTCCACGACCTGAAGACTTCAGTATATCAGGATAGAAGAAGAAGCCCAATTAGAGAAAAAAAAATCAAGATAATATGTTTATACAACTCCTTGAAGTTTTAATGTGAAACTATAAAAAGAGGTAAGATGATAACTAGAGGAAGGTGAGGAATCGAGACAAAAAATTAAGATGAAAGAAATTTGAGTATGTTTAATTAATTGGAATTACTAGTTGAATAGAAATTGTTAATACACAGAAAACTAATGAAAAAGGGAGAATATAAGTTTTTTTTGTTTGTTTGTTTATTTTCTTGAGACAGAGTTCTACTTTTGTCGCCCAGACTGGAGTGCAATGGCGCGATCTCAGCTCACTGCGACCTCCGCCTCCAGGGTTCAAGCGATTCTCTGGCCTCAGCCTCCCAAGTAGCTGGGATTACAGGTGCCCACCACGACGCCTGGTTTCGCCATGTTGGCCAGGCTGGTCTTGATCTCCTGACCCCAGGTGATCTTCCCACCTCAGCCTCCCAAAGTGTTGGGATTACAGGCGTGAGCCACCACACCTGGCCGAGAACATAAGTTTCTTAAAAGTTTAGGCCAGTAACATACAATGTACATGAGAGAAGATTCCTGCCAGAGGGCAGGGAAAATAGAGATACATAGCCTGAGTCTTCTCATTTCTGTCATTGTAGATGTCCCTGGATTTATGATTGCCTTTATCTGTCCAATTGTTTATGTCACCTCTTGCTGTCTCATCTGTTTAGTCTTACTTCTCCATCATTAACTGGGTAAAATTTAGAATTTAAGGATCTTTTGGGATGGCTTTTTCCAACTTCTCCTAATAAAACTCTCACTATGCAAATGCAGGGTAAATTTCTCCCAAAAAAGCATGTGAATTAGGTTCCTTTTTCCTCATATGAATGTTGACGGTATTTCTTCAATATTAAAGAATTTCTTGACAATAAAAAAATATAGCATGATTGCTAAAAACTTTTTTTTGAAACAGAGTCTTGCTCTGTTGCCCATGGTCCCACTGCAACCTCCAACTTCCAGGTTCAGGCTATTCTCCTGCCTCAACAGGCACGCATCCCCACACCTGGCTAACTTTTGTATTTTTAGTAGAGACCAGATTTCTGTATGTTGGCCAGGCTGGTCTCGAACTCCTGACCTCAGGTGATCCACTCCCCCACTGGGCCTCCCAAAGGGCTGGGAATAAAGGCATGATCCACCATGCCCAGCCTAATAAAAACTTATTTTCAAAAATTAATGGAATAAAGATAAGCTCAACTTGTAAAATATGACTTTTTGATTTGTTATTAGCTATTTTTTTTATTTTGTTATCAGCCAGTAGTTCCTCCAACTAAATCCATCTTACATCTGTAGGACAGGGAGAAGTAGAACAAACTTGAATAAGCCACTTGTAGTGATTGAGGTCAATTCAGTATCAAGATAGAAGTTCTTCTTAAATGAAATAGAGCAGAGATCACAGTTCTACAGATACATTGTAATTCATACTCATGCACAGTTTGTCTTTCATTTCAACGAATTTTGAAAGGGATCACATAGAGAGAGCTATTGGTTTTCACAAGGGTTATTCTCTTTTGGGGAAGTTCAGAAAAATTGTCTTACTATATATATACACTTTTGTAAGTTTCTGAAGTTTAAAATTTTCTGGCACCTTTAGTGTCTGTTTTACACTAAAGCTAACTTTTACCCAGTATTTCGTTCCCTAAAAAAACCCTGTGTCCTTTCTTGTAGGTGATTTACTGTGTTATCTGCATGTTTTAAAGGCACATAACCTATTTCCCCTTCCTTAGATGCTACTATCTAACACTCCTGAGAACATTTCCTCAAAGATTTATCCAGAGGTATAAAGTTATCCATGTCTATTGAAGGTATACCCTAATACCTAATAATTTATTTTGGTTAGCAACTCTTAGGGTAGCCAAAGTGGGATGCTGGCCAAGAATTGCATGACTGCCAGAGCAACACAACTCCAATAGCCACTTTTTTACAGGTCAGTGTAAAGAAATGCATGGTTTAAGATCATCTGGACAGAGGCTGGATAAGTTTCTAGTAGTTGGACAGCAAGAACCCTCATTAGTGTTTGCTAAAACCCAAACATATGTCAAAAGAAATCAATGTAGACATATTTATCACATTACCTTTGATAATATTTGGTTCAGAAAACAAAATAAAAACTGCTAAGTTTTATAAATGGCCAAATTTTTATCTCCTGTTGACCTTTCCATGTTTATGAGATAAAACCTCATACATATGATATATGTATATTGGTGCAGATTTTGTAAAATTCATTTTAATTAGCTCATTTCTCACAGTTGTTTAAGAAAGATAGAAATTTATTGTAATGCAAAATCCACATTAACTTCACAAAACGGGAAGAATGATTCTGAGTAGGACTGATTTTGGTCATATCAAATTAAGATACTAGTAATTTATAGAAAAATATGAAAGGAAAAGATGATTTCTTATAATACCCACACTTAATTTGTTAAAGGCTCTCAGACACCTCTACTCAACATCAGATTCCAGTTATGTACCCTTTCCCCACATCTATCCTCTGCATTGCAGCTTGCTTGACCAGATGGTACTGATCTATAACTCAATATGGCGAATGAGCAAGAGACCATTCCATTGCATGTAAGAAAAAAAGAATATCCATACTCTATTATCTATAATTTTGACAGTCACTAAAAATGTTACCTATGTTTCTAATTTTCTAAAATATACAAAAGCTTTTCACATATTCCTGAGAGTTTATATAAGCTATGGATTTCATGCTGGTAGTCTTACAGCCAGGAAACTATGTGAGAGCCTCCACTTCTTGAAACAGATGGTGACTTTTGAACTGTGCTAAATCTATAAGATATTAGATTTATTCATAAAATGTTGCCATGTCAATATGGAAACTTTGGCAAGATTTTCACATTAAAAAGGTCAAACTTCACTTCAGTATTAATTTGTGTATCTTTTTATCAGCTCTTCCATCTGGTATTTCTTAGAGGAAATGAAGGAAAAAAGCTCAATATGGGAAATATAGGTAATACTTTATCATTATATTGGCATGTATGTAAACATATAAAGCTAAACATTACTCCTGCACCTTTATCCATGCATAGCCTGTTCTTACATAACATACATAAAAACTAGCTGGATAGCAAGTTACAATGCAGTTTATTTGTATTAATTTGTGGAGATCTACTGTGAAACCAAAATTTCTTTTATTACATAAGCTTAAGAAAATCTTTAAAAAAGATCTATGAATCTGCAAGTTGGTAATTTTAGTACTATTTCAGATTATTGGATAGAATGTTCTACTATACAAAGTTGTCTCCAAAATTTGCATACTTCTTGAGAAACGTGGAAGTATCAGTTTGGTGCTTATTGATTGAAAAATAAATCAAGTGAAGCAACTCAGTCTGAATGTGAACCCGAGTCTACAGACCATCTTTATGGAATAATATGCCAGTGGACTCTCCCAGCCAGTTTGACATTTAAAAAGTATATTTGAAGTTATTTGATTCTGTAATAACATTTGTGCCTTTTAATTGTGCAATTCACTTCAAATTTTCAAAACAGAATGGCAATTAGCAAAATTTTAAAAGTCAAGACTGAGGGCCCAAATCCTCATCTTACGGAATGCGGAGAAGAAAAGACAGAGAACTGGTTGACCTTCAAGTCCTGAGAGCAACCACAAAGACCCTACTGAAGAGAAAGGGACTACATCTATAATATGAAATGAAAAATGAGCTCCATTTTGAAGCTTAGAAATTTATCAGGGTACAGCAGATGAAAGAGGATCTGCAAAGATATCAAGGTGTAGATAATAACATGCTCATGGAAGAAAATGTATGATGAGAACAAAAAGTTCCAGGTGAAAGGATGTTTAGCTCTTTAGCAAGTCACCATTAAACACTGTCATTTCTAATGCAGAGTGTAACAATCAATAAAAATAAAAGGCAAGAAGTGTTTTGAGCACTAGCAATGTATGCTGAGGAAGACTCTAGATTTTCTTCATCCTTTAAAGTTAGTGGTAGATTTCTACCACTGTCAGAAAAGACTACTGGAGAAGTTTAAATTATTTTTGTGCAGTGGCAGAGTATACAACAAAATAAACTTCAATTCTTAAAAGCCTTCTAATTCTAAAATGTGTATAGTTTATCACTTTCAAGACAAGATTTTGACAGTTATATGAGAACATAATATGAAACAAATGAAGACTTGGGGAAAATCAAATTGATAAAAATCGGGGCAGAATAGCAGTAATTGATGGGGGTCAGTGAACACTCTGGCATATAGCACAGTTAAATAATAGGATTTAACATGTTGAAAAGTAAGATTCAGGGGAAACATCAAGAGATTTGTTAATTACGTGATGAAGTGGAGATTTAACAATATATTTATATTTTGTGTATTTTTCCTCCCATTTCTATAGTCCCCCTAGCTCTCCTTAATTGGAATTTATCATTATAGTTAGAGAATATTTGATTACTTCCTTAAAATGACTATCTGGAAAGAGACTTTATTGTGAAAAAATTTTGAAGCCTGTTCTTAGTGGTAGAGCTTAATCCTTGAAAACATTTCTCTCAATTAACTTTAGAATAATTCTCACTGAATTCACTCAAAATATAGACCATTCTATTTAAAAAAAAAAAAATACTTTATAAATGAAGCTAAAGGAAGCTATGCCAACTTCCTCAACAAATTGTTCATGACTTCATCAATGTATGAATAAAATGTAGATATATGTTGATATAAATTGTTTTACAATTTAACATCTGAACTCTTTTCCACCCAACACTATTCAGTTAAGAATAATTTAATGCTTTTTTAAAGATTTACTAATTTTCTTTAAAATTGAAAGCTGGTTCCAGAGACAGGTACTGTTATTTAGCCAAAGTGTTTGAACTCAATAAATATAGAACAAAGAATTTTAATATCTCTTCAGATAATTTATTCTAATGCCATCATAAGACACAGTAAATTTCTGTTTTATGGTATTTGAAATAGAATTCTGTCCTGGTTCCTCTTACTTTTTAACTTTGGAATAGCTGGCCTAATTCTAACGGCCAGTAATATCAGATCTCCATCCTGCCCTTCAAAGACAACGTTACAAAGTTAAAAAGAAGGAGATTGCAGGGCAAAGCCCTATACCAATTACCATAAAACAGGAATTTACTGTGCCTCCTGATGACATTATGTTCACAGCACCCAGTGGCATCTGCTGAGCCACAGAGGGGCTGGTTAGACACCTAAGTACAGCTCCCATCATTTGAAATGCAAAAATTTCCAGTCAAATGAGGTGGACAAGATAGACTCAACCATGCCCTGGGAATCCCTTCCCCTCTACCCAAAGAATAAAACACCAAAGGAACAGTCTCCTGTTCGCATGGTAATAGCAGTGTCACTCATCCCTTTCACTAGGGTGCAGTAGCAGAAATTAGGGTGAAGGAGAATCCCAATTCCTCTGGCACCTCAGCCTCAGGGAAAGTGATAGAAACACAGTTCCAGTTTGGCGTAGACTCTTAGAATAGGAATATATGGAATTCTTAGAATAGAAAATGTAGGAACGTAATAGGAATGTCTTCTTAGAATAGGAAAAAGTAAAGTCTTGGATTGATGATGCACAGTAATCACCAACAAGCGAATCTGATACTTGGCACACATGGACAAGCAAGTCCTGGGGATTTCTTAAAGTATTTGGAGGGGGAGAGTCTATAATATATTGTAATTCCTGCAGTTAAGAGTGTGTATTCTCAGTCACTGAAGCTTAATAACTGCATCTTAGGTCAGATTCCTTGGAAACCATCTGTGTGCCATGGAGATTTGCATGCACAAAGTTTATTAGAGACTGCTCTTAGGAACAAACACTTGGAAAGCAGTGAGGGAAACAGGATTGAACAGAGGCAGAAGTTGAATTGCAAAGTAGTTGCACCAGAGGCCTCAGCTGTCTATAAGGGAGTCTGGACTTGAGATGTTCATACTTTCCTGAATTTAGTCAAGAGGATCAGGCCTTTGCATCCCCTCTCATCCCCAGGGGCCTCTGGGCAGCACACCATAGCATTCACTGTAGCTGACTGAGACTGCTGGCCACAATCAGCACTTACTGGCTGAAGAAGCCTGAGACACTTGGGTTTGACTTACACCTAAGCAAGCCGAGGTTGTTTTTAGATAAACTAGGCATATATTCCCACACCTGCTATCACCCCATCAGGGAACTAAATTCCCCGTGTTAGCGACTGGTTCTATTGTTTCTTATGAGGAGTGACCCAAAGAAACAGTGACGCTTCAGAAGAACAGCTAAATATTCATCATACCAAAACCATAAAATGCTAATTGTATAGATGTGCATCAGCATGGACACATGTAACTCCAAATAAAGTCACTCACTGATATATCATTAGAACATACAGCACAGCCCAAGTAGGGTATACCTGGGTATAGAACAAAAGAAGGACTCTTTATAGATTCATTCTGCTTCAAAATGATGGCACAGGACATGTAAAGGCAGAATCCTGCAAGTGGGGAAGTGAGGAAGCAAAGCACTCTTTGTATAACTACAAAGGATCTTACCTATTTCTATTTTGAAACATAAAAAAAAATAACACTCATTTTTCTGCTATATAGGTTTCTGTGAATATCATGTATATGAAAGCTCTTTCAAAAACATCAAGTATCCCTCAAACGAAAGTGTTATTGTTATGGTTTGTCACACACACATATACCTATTTCTCCTATTGCTGCCGTAGGACTAGAAAAAAAAATGCTGCATTTTACAGCATCTTATTAAAAACACTTCATAATTAGGCAGTTAGCACAGTGACTAATCCACTATCCTCTGGGGCAAATATCTTTGAAGGTTCTTGCTTTTTAGGCTTGTCTTCCTTTGCAGTTTCATAAATGGGAAGGTGGTAGTCCTGGAGCCACTGGAGGCCAAGCTCCGGGAGGGTCATGGAGTGAGCACATGCCTCTTCTGTATTACAGTAAGCAGATCTATTTCCTTGACAATAGGAAAGAAAACTGTCCTGATGATTGTGAGGCGGATAAGTAAATGTCTGTTAAGGTTTGGCCCCGTTATGTTTAAAGGATAGGCGGAAAACTTCACCTGCATTACAGTAAAATCATTTAGTCATTTCTTCATGTCCATTAATAGCTATGTAATACATATTTATTTTGCACTTATGTGACAGCCACCATGATATTTTTATATACTATCTCATTTATTCTTTATAATATCTTTAAGGGGTAGTTATTTTTCTGATACTCATTTAAGAATTAAGGAAACTAGGACTTAAGGAAATTAGGTAATTATCTGAAGTCATGCAACTCTAAGTAATTGTAACAGGGTTCCTATGTAGACCATTTTACCCTACATGCCTTATATTTAACCACGCTATACAACTCATTCCTGAAATATTATTTAAATGAGGTCACTCTCAAATCAAATCACCAATAGAAAACTTTCCCTTTCTCCATCATTTATCATTTCATGAACAAATCATGTGTCTTATAATCAAGCTTTTTTCTCAGCTCCTTCCATCTTTATCCTCCTCTAATACCCAAGTCTTATGGACTTGCCACTCCATTGAAGCCATAATATCTACTGTCCCAAAAACAGTGCTACGTTTTCCTACCACATGCATCGTAACTAATACTATAATTCCTTCCTAAATATTCTGGGGGTTTTTTTATGAAATTGTACCTTGTGCTTTCTGCAAGCCATTCACCTTCTAAAAGCTAGCCTAGACTGGTCCCAACTCATACTCAACTCCTTTTGCTGTCAATTCCAAGCATGCTCATGTCTTGTAAAGGATTTTTCTATTGATCTTTTGTTATCTCATCTCCAAAATCAAACAATAAATGATACAGGATCTCTTCCTTTTGTCACATGTAAACTACTATAAGAATGCTAGGAATAAAGTATGTATTTATTAGAGATAATCCTTAAGACCACATGTGAAACCAAATCAACACAATATAAACAAGTATGTAAGGGTTGAAATGTTACAATCAGAAGAAAATCAATTATACAGACTTCACTATAGAAATCTTACTAAAGGGGATTAGTTAAGTATGTAAAGGCCATGGAAATCTAGCTTTATAGAGAGATTTGCAGTAGGTTTGCCATATGCAAATATACAAATAAAATGCTCATATGAGAAATTAGAAAATTGACTAGAACCTAATGAGAACTCTAAAAGTTGTAAAAAAGGAAATGGCATTAGTAGAGGGCCTCCAAGGTTAAATGGAGAGGTTGATGATTCTAACTTTTTTCTTAAAGAAAATGTCTAAACTATGTTAATGATAAAATAGCTATCACTAATTAAGCTCTTACTATTTTCTAAGCATACTTCTTGGTCTTCATCTGTAGCTAATTATTTACACCTGTATTTAATTATTTCTAATATTCACCCAGTGAGTTACTATTATACTTATTTTAAAGAAGACAACATTGAGGCACATGAAGCCAGACGACACTGAAAAAAATCACACAGAAGTTTTCAAAGTAAAGAAATTTGAATCCAGAGTCTAACTCTAATCACTACTCAATATTGCATGGTCTATATTACAGACAATAAATGAAGTTAAAATCTCTTATACTTTACATTTCATGAAAACCTTAAGAAACATTCAAAATTCTCTGTTTTTAATTCTGAAATATGCTTTATAAAATTAGTGAACATAATTTTGGAAGCTCAACTGTAATAAAAATTAAAAATGCACAAAATCTAAAACTTTTGTTTTCTATTTTCACTTACATGACTGCCATTTTTCTATTAGAAATTTCACACAATAAAATTTAGCAAAAGTTGTATTCTAATTATGATAATATATTGAAAGAAACATGGAATTGGTATACCATTTATAAACTCTGGAATTTTTAAAAAAGGGGTAGGAAAAGTTGCTTTTACTTATCCCACAAAATACATATGTATAAATTTAAACATTTTTAAAGGTGTTTATAAATTATTATATACTGCTATACTTACTATACATCAAAAACGTCAATGTATTTGTTATTATGAAAAAAGCTATGTATTAGTCTGTTCTCACACTGCTATGAAGAAATACCTGAAACTGGGTAATTTATAAAGAACAGAGGTTTAATTGACTCACAGTTTGGCATGGCTGGGGAGGCCTCAGGAAACTTACAATCATGGCAGAAGGCACCTCTTTGCAGGGTGGCAGAAGAGAAAATGAATGCAAGCAGGGAAATGCCAGATGCTTATAAAACCATCAGACCTCGTGAGACTCACTATCAGAGAACAACACGGGAGAAAGCACCTCCATGATTCAATTACCTCCACCTGGTCCCTCCCTTAACACATGAGGATTATTACAATTCAGGATGAGATTTAGGTGGGGACACAGAGTCAAACCATATCAAGCCATAACATTCTATTACTTAAAATTTGTTAGGCCATAATTGGTAAATACTGTTTAAAAAGTTTTTAGAAAATATTTTTTCATCTTAGAAAATTACATGGATCAATTATAGTTCCATTGTAGACACATGTTTTTAATTCCATAAATGCAGAAAAGTTTAGCACATTCCCCTTCTATCTAATACGAGGAGGTATGTTATACTAAAATGAATATTTATTTCTAATTAAAGACTGATGCAAATTGATATGCTATTTTTCAGATTTTTCTCAACCAAGATTACTGATTATTATTTGAGAGAACAGTTGCTTTAAAATACCACATGTGTTGTTCAAAAGCATGTCTGAGTGCTTAATTAAAAAGTTTTCATTGCTGGGTTTATTCCTAGGCTCAGGAATAAAAGGAGTGATTTTTTTTTATTACATTTGATGACTCTAACTGATCCACTGAGAAAATAGCAAATTTTATTTCTATATTATTTTAATGGTCCAAAATAATTAAGTGTTCTCACAAAATATGTTTACTTTCTCCTAAAATATTTAAATTAAGATTGAAAAGGTACATTAACAATAATGTAGTTCAATCCCCTCATTTTTCTGATGAATAAACTTCATGCCTGAGAAGAAGGGAGACTTGCATGGAGCCACATGACTCAAGGACAAAATGGGAAAGTTAGAACAACTAGATGCACATTTGGCACTTTTCCCTGCACCCATCTTTTGTATCTATTATTATAGGTGACATACCGCTACCTTTTTCTTTCCCCTCTCTGTGACCTATGTTTTACTTCCTACTGTATATAAAGAAAGGAGGTATCAGTTTTTTGTTCATTATGCCAGGCCTACAGAACACTTGACTCTTTTCTTTGTGAGAGGATCAAGAAGTCCAAATCCAATAACTCCTCTTTTTCAAACCTGACCTGGAAAGCTTCTGTTTATAAGAACAATCATGTTCATTTCTCTGGTCATCATAAGCGAAAATTAGTGATCTTGATTAACACAAAAAATCACAGAACCTTAATTTTAAAAAACTATGGGCAAGTATCTATTCTTATCCCTAATGCATATAGGATTTATCTAAAACCACCTTAAAGCTTGACAGTATTAGCTAAAGGTTAACAATAATGGAAAATTGCTATTCCAGAAAGCATCCTATTCCATTCCATGTTTATAGACTCTGTACATTTTAAGGACTTGTTTACATAAAGGAAATGTATTTTTCCTTGCAATTTTATGTGCATTAGTCCTCTACCTGTTCTTTTAAGAAAAAAAGAAAGGACACACATAACTCCATACATTTATCTTCCTGTTTCTACTTAACTGCCCTTAACTATTTCCTAATCATGAAATATAAACTCTATACAAGCAGGACTACTGTTTTTAATGACTATTTCTCCACAGCACTTAATGTAGCGCTAGTATATAGTATGTGTTCAATAGGTATTTCTCAAATGAATGAAGCAAGTTTTCTTATCTTCCCTGTGTTTTTTTTTCTATAAACAAAATGCTCCCAGCTCCTAACCCATTTTCAACAACATGACTTGGGAAATCCTCACCGTCCTAACTATTCCCTACATTCATCATTCAATGTATCAGTTACTAGATAATCTGTCAGAGACAATGGAATTCAGTATTCCCCTTATATTATAAAAATGCATAACAAAAGTGAGATTATAATACGCTCAAACAAGAATGAATTCACTTTCCTCAATTTTCAGATCATTCGGATTGTGATTTTAGCCAGCTGAGTCCCTATGTCTGCTTAACATAAACTGCCTGAAATTATTTAAGTTGCTTAGTCATACTGCCAGATTTTCCCACTCTCATAATATGTAAACATCCTCAGGAGATTTAACACATTAAGCAAAGTTCTCAATCATTCACAGCTTGTGGTCAATTTCTTCCATCAGATATAATTTTCTCCTAACCCCTAGCTGAGAAAGCAGCATGCGGAAGGAATGGAAGTTTGCGGAGATAGAGTGGATGATTTTGTAACTTGTGGCACTGTCCAGAAAGTCAAGTTTGAGCACAGCCCCCAGTCAAGCAGCCAGGGTATATAAAAGTACTAGGAAAGAAAGAAAGAAAAGAGCCAGGGTGAGAGTTTAACACAGTAAGGGCATTTAGGGTAACAGTGAAACAAATTTTTTTCCCTATTCGTGTATTTTCGGTATACATGATTCAGTACATTTTAATTAGGAGTCTACTATGAATCAGGTACTGTAAGACCCTCTAGTTACAGAGGAGAAGGGAAAAAATGTGTTTCTGACGTTATGAAATTTTAGCCTACTAAGACAAATGTAAGAAACAAGTAAACAAGTCTATAGTTAGTCATTCTGAAAAATGTTCCAGGTAAAATAGAATTCAGAGATACAACATAATGACAGCGGGTGGGAGGGATTCAATAAAAGAGTCAGGGGAGAATTCCAAAGAGGGGATTATCAGAGATACTTGGATGAGAAGAGGCCTGTCATTTGAGGAATGAAGGAAGGTATGTGGATGTGGATATGGATATAAATATATCTCTGTTAAAGAAAGAAGGCAGGGTGAATAATGACTGCTATAATAACATGTTTTAAAAAGTGTTACCAAATCTGAGAAGTACTGTGACTTTCTTTCCCCTAATAAGATGTCAGAAACTCACTGCCTACACGGGTTCAGGAGAGCAGCCTCCTTGCAAATCCATCGTCTGCCTGGGCCCAAATTGTCTACCTGGAATGTGTGTTGGCTCTGTAAGGAGTTGAATTTCCACCCACCTGGGTGCAGTGGAACAGGCTGTCACAAGCTGCTGCACATGAACCCCGTTTTTATGACTATTTTATAACCTCATTTCTATCTATCTTCAGAAAAACTAGAATATCCATCTGTTGTTTCTGCAATATCAATGTTCTTGGTATTTTAGTCAATCGGACGGTGGCTCGTCTAGTTTCTCAGCCAAGTACCTCCTTAGACTTCGCCTGAACATACTCCTAGGATATGTTTGAGAGGTCACAAGCTGGGCTAATACAAGCTACATACAGGGATGTATTTTCCAAAAGTCTGTAAAACACACCCACCTCTAGCTGCCTCTGAATCTCCAGAGACCACTTATCTGGGCTTAAACACTTTTAGTTTCTAATGCTTTTCAAAGTGGTACCTAAATTCAATCCAGTGGGAAAGAATTGAACATCTATGATGTGGTTAGTACTCTGCTGGGTGCTATGGAGGGTAGAAAAGTTAATCACCAAATTATAAAAAATATTGACTGTAGTGATAAGCATGTTAAAGTATGCCTTAGCATATGGTGAAATGTGCTCGTCTCTGCAACTTATTTTGCAATTTAAACAAAAAATAAGGTGAAATGATGCATGAATAGAGGGATATATATGTGACATGCAAATATAGCAAAATGTTAATCAAATACAGCAAAATGTTAATTGTAGGATCTAGGTAGGTATATGACTGTTTATACTGTGAAATTGCTTTAACTTTTCCATATGTTTAAAATGTTTGATAATAAAATATTGGGGAAAAACAACTGATCACTGCTTATGTGAACTTTACCATTCAGGTAAATACTCACATAAAATAACTACTATACTGTGAAGTACTGATTGTAAGTGCTATGGAATTCAGAGAGAAATCAACATAAATTGACATATGAGGAAGTAGGGCCACTTGAGATTTGAAGACGGTATAGGATTTTCAAATATAAAGTGGGTGAGAAAGAGCATTTCAAGTGGGAGAACAGCATGAACAAATATCTAGAGGGGAGAACAGAATGGCAGAAGAACAACTGAACCTGGGAGAGAACAGTCAGAATAACTGGAAAACCTAGTGAAGCTACATATGACAGGTCATGGTGGGTAGGAAAAAAACATGATCCCTTCTTTTAAGAAGCTGATAATGTTTAGTATTAATCAGAGGAAATAGAAACCGGATTTCCAAAAGAGTGGTCACATAGTCATATAAAAATGAACAAAGAAAGTGACTAGATGAACGTGGGCCTACATAGTCATATAAAAATGAACAAAGAAAGTGACTAGATGAACGTGGGCCTTTAATAATACTTCAGACCTCTAGGTCATCATGAATCTGATGACGTAAAAGAATTAGATGAAAAACATTTGAGCCCACCTTTATCACCATGATTTTATTGTTCTAGAGAAGTTAGGTGCCATGTTTGTACTGGGGCCATCTGAATCCCTCCTTTCCTATGACCAAGGTTCTACAACGTTAGCTTTTCCTAGGCCAGCTCAGGTCACAGCACAGATGACTATGACAAGGCACTGTCATTTTCCTCCATCATATACCAGATCCCCTCACCCAAGCACAGAGCCATAAAGAACCAAAGTCACAATGAAAACAACTGAATGGAAAGTTACGGAGTAGCTCAAGGATCAAAATAAATTCTCCAGAATCACATTCAGAAACCACAGAAATCGGGGTGTGTCCCCGAGATCCAGGTCATTCTCTAGAGGGATACATTCCAACAGTTGTCATTACCACTTAAAATTCAAAATTAAGGTCAGGCGCGGTGGCTCACACCTGTAATCCCAGCACTTTGGGAGGCTGAGATGGGCAGATCACCTGAGGTCAGGAGTTTGAGATCAACCTGGCCAACATGGCAAAACCCCATTTCTACTAAAAATATAAAAATTAGCCAGGCATGGTGGCACGCATCTGCAATCCCAGCTACCTAGGAGGCTGAGGCAGGAGACTCACTTGAACCTGGGAGGCAGAGGTTGCAGTGAGCCAAGATTGTGCCACTGCACTTCAGCCTAAGCAACAGAATAAGAGTCTGTCTCAAAACAAATAAATAAAATAAAATAAAATTCAAAATCAAGGGACAGTACATCTGAGGAGACCAGCCTCTGCTGCAGCCCAGCCCTTAGCCAGAGGATGGTTACCTCAATGATAGTTCCCACCAATGCAATATTCAGTAGGGACACGTAGTTTGTCCAAGCAAGTGACTTAACCTTCTGAGATGCACCTGAAAGGGGAATAATAGCAGTATGCACCTCATAGAATTAAGCAAGGACAAACTGAGATAAAAATAATAGAAAGGAACCGATATGGTGCTTATTATGTGACAAACACTCTTCCAAATATTTTGCAAATACTAAATCACCTAATTCTATAAACAACTATGTGAGACTTATCTGATTAAACTTTGTAACTCACATTTTAAAATTTAACTCAAAATTAACATGAAACAATTTTCATTCTGTCAGGCATTTCTATGCCTGAGTTCTGAACGCCCATCAAGTATATGTCTCTAAAAGCATCCACTTGAAAATTTGAGCCTGTTTATTCATTTCTCATTTTTGTAGATTCTGTCACACTTAACTCTTTTCCCTACAGCACATTGATATAATCAGTTTTTGTGTTTCTGGTTTTTTTTGTTGTTGTTGATGATGGTCCCATTTGTTTCTCTCTCTTTGCCTGCAGACCATTTTTAATAACAACCTCTGGTCTCCTAAGTAGAGTGACTGAATTATTACTTCTCCTCACCAAAATAGTTTATAATATAATTACCACAATTTTATCTTGTTTTTTTTTTAACCGAATGACACACTTTAAAATTAGAGATGGGAACTGAAAAACATCTTTACCTGGGGGAAAAGGTGCCTAATTTTAATACTTGGTTAATTTCAAATATAGAATAATGAGAGGGGGAAAAAGCCATTAGGTGAAATATTCTTGGTGCCCCATGTTATCATTAACACTCAGCACAGCATATTATGAGAATAAAGGGAATTTGCAGTGACTAGCAAGCTAAGCCTGACCTCTGCTCTACAACCTTCAAAGAGGAGAGAGAATGTAAAGCTAAGCCTGATCTCTGTCCTACAAACTTCAAAGAGAATGGAAAATGTATAGAGTCACAGAAATTATGACCTACTGACAGACTATACCTCATTTCTGGGGGAGGATCTGGAGGTAGTAAATACGGAAACAATTTTTCAGGCAAAGAAATATTCTGATGGCAAGAAATATAAACCATAATCAAATGTGAATATCCGTGTGTGATATACTGACTGTCTGGATAAAGTTTATTTAGAGAAAAGACAGCACTTACTATTCAGTTGTCCTCTTGTTTTTAAAGACACCTAGGCAGCTTTTGAAAATACTACTCCCCTACCAGGACACTGTTTCTCCCTCAGTAAAAAGAAAGGAAATAAATTCTATTGTGTTTCTGGTTGAAAAAAAGAAAGAATAAAGCTTGAGCCTCCTTTCAGGTCAAATTCATGCTTCAGAATTAAGTTAAGATGTAGAGGATGATAGGCACAAGCCAGCGTGTGTCCTCCCAACTCACAGCAAGATGCTCATAAAGACGGTCTTTTTCATACCCTGGTGAATCCAAATAGATGGACAAATGGAAAGAGAGAGAGAGAAACAGACAGATAAATCAATAGATAGATATGGACAGGAGACATTTTAAATGTTCTTCCCCTTAGATTTCTTTTTGTATTTTAGGTCTGAAATTGATCCCTTCAAATTGTCACTGCTTAATGGTTAAGCAGGCAAGATTCAGGTCTGATCTCAAACCTCAAGAAGCTAATGTTCTCAAGTATATTAAAAATCTCGAAAATATATTACATATATATTTTATATATTATAATTTTTAAATATAAAATATAATTACATATATTTTATATATGTAATGTATTTAAATATATTACATGTGTAATTATATGTAAATATGTGTAATATATAACATATAAAATATAATACATATGTATTATATATTACATATATAAAATGTAAGGTACATATGTGTGTATTACATGACACATATCTATGCATATATACATATATATGTACACATACATACATATATATAATATTACATATTGCATAATATTTAACTGTTGTTAATAATTTGTTTTAGGCCAAGCATGGTGGCTAACTCCTGTAATCCCAGCACTTTGGGAGGCCGAGGCAGGCAGATCATCTGAGGTCAGGAGTTTTAGACTAGCCTGGTCAACACGGTGAAACCCCATCTCTACTAAAAATACAAAAAATTAGCCGGGCATGATGGCAGGTGCCTGTAATCATAGCTACTCAGGAGGCTGAGGCAGGAGAATTGCTTGAACCCGGGAAGTGGAGGTTGCAGTGAGCCAAGATCACGCCATTACACTCCAGCCTGGGCAATAAGAGCAAAACTCTGTCTCAATAAATAAAATAAAATAAAATAACTTGTTTCACCCAAACATTAAAAAATGAATTACTCTTAGGGAAAAATAGAGAAATAATAGCAGTATCCACCTCAATAAAAACATTTGTTGGCCGGGCGCGGTGGCTCAAGCCTGTAATTCCAGCACTTTGGGAGGCCGAGGCGGGCGGATCACGAGGTCAGGAGATGGAGACCATCCTGGCTAACACGGTGAAACCCTGTCTCTACTAAAAAATACAAAAAACTAACCAGGTGAGGTGGCGGGTGCCTGTAGTCCCAGTTACTCGGTAGGCTAAGGCAGGAGAATGGCGTGAACCCGGGAGGTGGAGCTTGCAGTGAGACGAGATCCGGCCACTGCACTCCAGCTTGGGTGACAGAGCCAGACTCCATCTCAAAAAAAAAAAAAAAAAAAAAATTTGTCAACAAACTTAAAATATTTACATTCACCTTTTTAAAGTATTCCTGAAAAACTTTTTCATTATTAAAAAAAAAAAGGTAAACGTTAGGCAGAGTTTTCATTATCTGATGGCAAGTGCCTGTAGCCAAAGGATGCACACATAGTCATAGAGATGACTCACTCTGACCCTAATAGCTGCTGGCTGAAAACAATGTTTGTTCTATGAATGGCCTGTGTGCTCACAGAGAAAGATGGCTGAGTAAGGGGTGTCCTTTTCCACTGGATTGATTACAATGAGACAATCTTTTTTCTGCCAAAGAGTATCTCCATGTTCTATATGCAATGTTCTACATACAGCTAATTCCCAAGGGAATTAGGTCTAAATTTAATTTTAACCACTGCATTTCATATTTTTCAGCAGTTATATTTGTCATTTGGTTCATAATATCTACTATCTGATCTAAACTATTCACTTCTGCCTTTTATTTTCGTGCTCATCTGGAAGCTAAATCAACAAAACAGCCTGGTATAGTAAATCATATGTTCTCACCATAAAGTTTTATCATATTTTTAAAGTAAAAAAAAAACACTCAAAATATTCTATAATCAACAGTAAAAAAGAAAAAGTAAAATTTTCCCTGAAAAGAACAGAAACAATGTTAAGCATTCTAAGAGATGTGTGGGGAATGTCGAAGACCAAAGTTCAAATACATTTTCATAACTACATTAAGTAACCAATGGAGCTGCACAGAATTATTCAGCTAAAATTCAAGCCGAGTTGAACACCAGGGTACAGCCACTCACCTTACATGAGTGCTTTACCTTATAAGCGAACTTATGTTCCATCTGAAGTGTTCCCCGGCTCTCTGCCATTTTGATTTTAGCCATCATTACATTTTAACCAGAAAACCTTTGCTTTGAATCATCTTGAGGTAATACTGATGGGCAGAAAGCCAGTAATGCAAGGGCTGTAGCAAATCTAGATGTGAACAAAAGCAGATAAATCACAATTATTTAACCAGTGATCAAGGCTCTCTATTAATTAATGGAATTATTTTGAAACAAACTTTCCATTCAATGTAGGACCTGCAACAGCATAAAACAGAAGACGGAAAATATGTGTTTTCCAATAAACTGTTGTAAAAAGGAAGTAAATTTTTTGCTGAAAAGACCGCTGAACATATTTGGAATCCTATTAGAAATATGACATATTCACATGCACAAGGATTCACAAACAAAGCTAACTGAACATGTGCCTCATTAGCATAATTAATGAAACCACTCCCCAGGTCCAGGAGTTACAGGGTAAGGAAGGTTTTCATGAACATTTCCTCAAGTTATGTGTGGAGTTTAAAATAACAATGAACAAGAAGTTTACTTAGTATATTTCCCTTCATGTTTTAAGGGAAACAATAATGGTGGGATATTAAATCAGTGTCTTTTCATTTCATCTTTAAATCTGCTTTAATCATCTGTATCCAAAACTGAGGCTTCTCACCCAGGAAGTTACCACACAGAACAAAGCATCTTAGCTTTGACCTCCAAATGACTTTCTTGAATCTGCAGCAAAACAGTGTTAGAGAGTATTATAAGGATGTTTGGAGAAGATCAGTGAAGTGATTGCCAGGATCTTCTTCTCTATACCCTCAAGGACCTACCCAACCCTTGAGAAAAGGAGGTGATTCTATAGGACTATCCAAAGGAAAATGAGAAACTAGAAAGTAATGGGTATATTCGTGGCAGAACCTCTAGGTGTTCAAGAGGACACCAACTTTGAACTCAGCATTGGCTCCAACATGGTGCATGTGTGATGGCACAGAAGTAATGGTGGGAAGTGGCTGAAGAGTGATCAAGTAGCAGTCCTGGTTCCTCATGACCTGCATGTGACACACATGCAATCCAGATAGCCCCATGCTCTTCAGTAAGGCACGCAATAAATATTCATCCTGTTGTTATAAACATTCCAGAATGATGCTTACCTACATATGGAGTACTGAGCCTTGTGGTGCATTTCATATTGTACATGAAGGCTGTACCAATTATACTCCTGCCAGCAGTGCCCACTTACCCACCAGCACTAGATATTTTCAATCGTTTATAAAATTGACAAATTATTAGGTGAAAATGGTATTTTATCATTAGTTTAAAAAATTTCTATTCAGTACCTATGTCATACATTTCCATGGGACCCAAGTTAAATAAAAACAAAGTTCTTAAGATGATTAACATTTAATCATCATAACCACTCTATAAGAAAAATATTACTATCGTCTCCTTTTTATAGAAGAGGAAACAGAGCACAGAGATATTAAATAACTTGTCCAAGGTCACCCAGCTAACTAGAATTCAAACCCAAGCAACCAGACCCCAGAACCTGCACTCTATGTTATGATGGAAGCAATTTTAGAAAAGTATGTGACATGAGGAAAGTGGAGTGGGAGTCCTTAAAGATGGCGGATTCGGAGACAAAGGAAAATGTTAATTGACTAGAGGCAAGTCAGCTGAGACCAGCCTAAAAGTACATGGTCTACTCCTGATCTTTGAATCAGGAAGAGTATCTTAAGTGTCCAGAGAACAAAAAGATATAGAAAATCACAAAGTCCTGGAAGAAAAAGCAAAAAGCCACTACACTGAACTCAGGTCATATAAAGACTGTGGTTTCCGGTCAGTCACAAGAAGTGAATCTGGAGAGGTAAAGAGGGAAATGTGTGCACAAAATGGACAAAGAGCTTTCTTCCCAGGGCACTGCCTGGGATATTCATGAAAGATCTGTTGTTCGCAGTCTTCTGAACACTGCAGAAAACATGCACTTCCTATTTGTATGAGCATTTAATAGAAATTGTCCTGACTCTACCATGAAAAGTAACCCCAAAGTCAAATGCTTTTGGAATAGAGCAGGGCATGCTTATTCCCCATTTTCCAGTCACTAGCTAAATGTTTCCCTAAAGTGGTTTACAAAATAGTTAAGTTCTGTTACTAACGGAGAAGTAAGGCATTGCATGCACGTTTATGTAAAGATTGTAAAGATTGAGAAGAAACTTTAATAATCATGGAATTAATTATTTCCTGATCCTGACCTGTACTCCAAATTAATTCTACAAATGACTCCAAGTCCAGTCCATCAGTAACCAAAAATATGACCCGCTGCCTTATAATTCTTACTTTTTTAAGTATAAAGAAATTGCTCTCATTCATCATTAATATGTTATCTTGCGTGTTAGTGAACTTTCTAAAGGATAGAGATTTTTCTAACAGCTTTTTAACCTTTTCTCACGTACACTGGTATTTTAGAAACTAAAAGAGGACTATGAAGAGGTGAGTTTCAAATGCATGAAAAGCAAAGGCAGGTAACACATGAAGACAGTGAAAAGAATCTAAAATGCTTTCAACATTTTAAAAACTGATTATATTTACTTTGGATTCCAACTGAGACACAGACCCATATTTGTTTTCTTTCTGCCTCAGATACCAACTTACAGCTAGATCTATTAAGATTTCCAATTAACATGTGGACAGCAAAAATTTCAAAATAAGGAAAATGAAAGAGGCAAAAACAGTTTTATTCCTATTCAGTATTTTCTCTCATAGTTTCTCCAATTTCCATCCCACATAGGGAAATTGGTATGTACTGAAGATTGTTACTGCCTTCTGAACATGTAAGAGCTTTGACACAAAAGGAACCTTGGAGCTTTATGATTTATTGCTTTATCATTTTTAGTGCCATCTCTGTTCATCCTCAAATCCAGGGCAGGCTACAGGACATATTAAAAGGGCAATGTTTTCTGGATTCCCTTTTTAAAGGGCAAAGCACTTACCATTTTCTACACAGAAAGCACTTATCTTTTGGCTCAGTGTTTTCAATGAGCAACATTGAAGACTGCATTTTAGACCTCTTTAATACCAGAAAATTTATTTTTCCCATATCCAACCAACTTGTAAATTTTTATGTACCATGATTCTTATTTTTCTGAAAACTGCAACTATTTTAGTCTACTTTAGTTCTACTTTTAAGAGAATTGTTTTTTTTTTTTCATACACACTATACACACCACACACACACACATACACACACACACGTGCAGATCTACAATGGAATTGATTCCAAACTGTGGGAGTCCATGTGATCCTTTCTGTCAGAATCAGCAGAGTCTATCACCCCACTATCTAAAGAGGCAAAGCCCCACTACCACCTCCACCTCAAGGGGACAGAAATCTTAAAGGTACAGGTCATCTAAAATTACAAACACACTACCCATGCTTAGTAAATGACCGTGGTTAAACTTAAAATGTAACCAGATACCTTCTCTTGAGTGCATTCTAACTTTTAAAATTGTCTTTTCCATGAACGAAAATCTGATTGCAGATTTTGAAATGAATACCTCTATTTAAACACAGGTTGTATTTGCTTCCCCCTTATACTACTGCCCTTAATTATTATTCTTCATGGGCAATTGTAAAGCTCAGCTCCAGCTTTTTAGGAGCTCGAGGATAAGGAGCTGACAAACACTTCTTCTAAAGTGCCAGATAATGAATATTGTAGCCTTCACAGGCCATACAATCTATGCTGAACTACACGACTTTGTCACTGCAGCTCTAGAGCAGCCATAGACAATGTGTAAATGAATGGATATGGCTGTGTTCCAACGAAATGTTAAGTGTGCTTTATTTGACTCTTTGTCCTTAGTTTTTGAATCTTGGGTCTAGGTTATAAACTAATAGTTTTTATCTTAGTTGTGCACCACATTAAAATTTCCAAAACTAATTTAAAATGTCAGAAAATAAAATCAAATTAACATTTGAAAATCAATAGGTATGTGTTCCAAACAATACAAAATTTAAAATTCTACCTAAATGTTTACATAGAACAGTTTTTAAAAGCTCATTAACTTTCACAAGATTGACTATTTTCAGAAGTAATGAGTTATCAAATACACATAATTAAATGGAAGTGCATTCCAACTACAATTCCAAATTACACTTAAGTAATTTTTGCCCTGCTCTCACCACCACCCCCATAGCATTACAAGTAACTCTGAGGCGTCTTCCATATATCACCACATTACCACAAGCACAAAAGACAGAAACAAAGGTTTAGTGCCAAAATGTTTGCTGGATTTAAACATAGTAGGTTCAAACTCCCAATTTACACAGTATGGAAATGCAGAGATAAGAATTATTTAAAAAGGATACCTCTACAGAAGAACTGAAAACATTTTTTCAGTTCTAACTTGGAACCGATTAAGTTACTGCTAATTAAGAAAACTTAACTTTGCAAGTTCTATCTTGCCATATGGACACATTGCCATTCAAGAATTTCTTATTTCCATCTATTTTAGTCCCAGTGCTATGAGGTTATCTTTCTAAGAACAAATTTAAGTATGCAATGTGGAAATCAAAGATTTAGAAATAATTCCTATATTATTAACATTAAGTTTAATTCTGCACATCAAAAGTCTTAAAATTGTTGATGATAGCAAAATAATAAAATATGTACAAATAAAAGAAAAAGGAAAGTATTAGAATTTTCTAAAAATTGTAGATATCCAAAAATCATAAAATGTGTAGCTTTCTAACTTTCTACCTTGTCACCTAAATTCCTGCCTCTCAAGCTACAACCACACATTCATGTCATAAATAAATTTCATGGAAACATTTTTTTTTTTTTTTTGGCCATTAAAACATCATCAACCTTATATTCCCATTTAAATAAATTTTAAGACTGCAAAACATATTTTATTCCAGTTAGTAACCAGTGTATTTGCACAATTTCAGACTTTCAAACCTGGAATATCTTGCCAGGGATCTATTTAAAAGTAGAATTACTCATAGATAAAAACTTTAATTTGGAAAGAGCTTCCACTTTTATTTATCCCTCTAAGATGCTTATTGAAGTCAAATTTCCCAAGTTTACTCTTACTGTACCATTTCTAATATTTTTAACATGTATTTCCATGCTTTGCAATACTTTGTCTCAGAAATTTTACTCTCCTTTAAGCAGCTGACTTGAATTAGATTCTTGTCCAAGAGTTCAGTATTCTTCTTTAGTAACTATCACAATAATACTTAACTAAATAATTCTTATCTGAAGTAAAAATTCAATGTCTGAATGAATGATCTATTAAGAAATATTCTTAATATTTCTTATATAAGAAATATCAATTAACGAATTATATTAATTATTACTTAATAATATAGAAATTGATTAATTTCTATATTTTGTTATAGAAACAAAATCTATTATTTTGTGTAGACCGAAGTATCTGATACACTGATTTCTACATTTGTCAGTCAGGTATTTGAAAATTGGGTAGAATAGGCCAGGCATGGTGACTCACACCTGTAATCCCAGCACTTTGAGAGGCTGAGGCGGGCAGATCATCTGAGGTCAGGAGTTCAAGACCAGCCTGGCCAACATGGTGAAACCCCGTCTCCACTAAAAATACAAAAATTAGCCATACACAGTGGTAGGCACCTGTGGTTCCAGCTACTCAGGAGAGTGAGGCTGGAGAATCACTTGACCCTAGGAAGCAGAGGTTGCAGTGAGCCGAGATCGCGCCACTGCACTCCAGCCTGGACTATAGAGCGAGACTCCATCTCAAGAAAAAAAAGAAAGAAAGAAAGAAAACAAAAGTAAAAAGAAAATTAGGTAGAATAAAGTAAATAAATCACTAAAAAATGTTCTACTTTGTGAAGACATCTTCATGAATAAGAATTAGTCTCATATCACTAAATAAAAATGGAGGAAAAAATTAACTGCCCATAATATTTTTATGCACATAACATTTTTTAGTTAATTTTATAAGATATGTCTATATATCCTAATATTGCACAGTGAAGTACTGGATTTTGATAGTCAATTAGGAATGTGGATATTAAAGTGACAAAACCTCAGTTCTAAAAGATAAGATTTTTATTTTAATGTATTGTTTATTTTAAGACAGGTAAAATTATATATATTTATCATGTACAACATGATGTCTTGAAGTACACATACATTGTAGAATGGTTAAAATACAGCTAATTAACATATATATTACCTCACACAGTTATCATTTTCATGGTAAGAATATTTAGTAGGCATTCTCTTAGCATTTTTCAAGAATATGATATATCATCACTAACTGTAGTCACTATGCTGTGAAATAGACCCCCTGAACAGATTCATCCTATCTAAGTGTAAGTTTGTATCTTTTAACCAACATCTCCCCAGTCCACATCCCCCATTCCACATCCCCACTTAACCCCCAGCCTCAACCACCCCAGCCTCTGGTAACCACCATTCTACTCTTTATTTTTATAACAGAAATTGCACCTGATTAATTTTGCATAGGGAGATTTTAAACTACCACTAATCAGAAAAAGTCAATTTGATCTAAAATATGTTTTAGTTCATTTTGCATGTTTATTCAGTTGTATTCAGATAAATTGAAACTTTACCCAGTGCCTAAATTATAATTTAAGTATCTATATGATTGATGTTTCCACAGTTCTAGAAAATGAAATGCCACATTTCAACTCATCTAAACTAATGAAATATCATTCAATAAATTAAACCCTTATGTGTTTTGAGGCAGGCATAAAATTCACAGTGACTCTTTGTACCCTATTAATGATTTTAGGAGGAGGTGAAAAATCAGAAATAATGACAGATGGGAATTTCTAGTGAATCCATAGCAACCTAGCATCTCATCTGCATGTGTGTGTTTATTCATTGTTTCATAGTTTACTAATGATTCATATACATTGAATATGATCTTGTTAAGATGCTGCCAAGGGGAGTACTTTATTCAAAACCTCATTCCCTCATTGGGAAATCTATCATATTTCTCATAATCTTTGCCTATCTTTTTTCCATGAATGTTTCACATTTTACATTTTTAAGTGACTATAGCAATCTATCTTGTTTGAAAACAGCAATTCCATAAAAGAATGAATTGCACATTTTGTGATACAAACTCAAATACATTTGTCTGGTTTTCTATTAATATTCATGAAATTTTTTGCACTATTTGTTTTCTAGATTGTATTTAATTCAGTTTCCACTTTTGTACTAAATGTGGTTGAATACAAAGCCCAGATTGCTATTTTGTGAAGTGTACTGAAGTGTTAATGTATAATGTGGTTAAAAATGACTAACGAAAAAGTTAATAGAACCTTCTTCCACAGTCTACTTCCCAATACGTTCTGGAACAATTTTCCATTATCACTGGTCTTTTTAGATTTGGGGAAAATATAAAAATATTTGCCACTGTAAACATTATAAAATCCAATAAGCTGGAATGTAAAGTGGCAGGGTACTATATAACCAAATTTGAAAATTCCACTTGGTTGCCTATTACATGATCTACCTTTGTGTTCCATAGCCATCTGAGTCTCAACATTTCCAAAACATAATGCAGTATTTTATCTCACACCCCAGATATTCTCTTCATCCTGTAATATTCATTCTAGTTACGAAGAATAGTTGAAATCATGTGCTTTGGAGTTGGATGGTCCTGAGTTCAAATCCTAGCATTGCCACTATCCTCCGTGTGGTCAAAAGCAAGTTATTTAAGCCAAGTGTTCTCATCTGTAGAAGGTAGATAACATTTATTACATCATAGATCAAAATAGAAGATACAGGTAAAGTATTTAGCCGCATCCTAAATCAGTAATGTATGAGTCTTACTTAGTCTCCTTTTTATCACACACTTTACAGCCAATCCGGGCTCAAGTTTTTGTTACTCCTTAAATGTCTCAGTAGCTCAAACTACCCTTTTCTCTTCATCCCCACTGTGACAGTCTTAGTGTAGGCCCTCATTGTTCACCTGTGTGATGTCTGTAGCTACTCAATGGTCTCCTTACTTAAACACTAACCCTCTCTAATCCATCTTCCACAAGATTAAGATTAGAATCGTTCCACATTATTCCAGAATAATAACTCTTCCATAGTATTCCAGATTAATGTCACTAATGTCTGGAATAATGTCATTGCATTACAAATCTCATTATTTTACCTTTCCAAGTTAACTTTTCAATATTCCATACCCAAAATTATTTGTATGATTATTAAGGCCATCCATGATCTGAGACATAGCTCCTACATTAGCTCTCACTACTTACTCCCATTCTACACCCAAACTCCATCACCCTTAGCAGTCCTATCATATTTTTTTTTCTATTATACTTTAAGTTCTATCATCTTTACATGCTTTCTATCATCTTTACATGCTATTTCCTAGTCTGGAATGGCAGACAAGCAACAAATACTTCTCCAGCTAGATCTAAGTTGTCACTGTACATTACTGTATTATACAACAAAATTTGCTGTGTAAGATCTCTCAGAAGATTACTACTTTGGGTATTACAGAAAGAACAAGGGTAAATCAGAATTCTAGTTCAAAATCTTTTCAGTCATACAGCACTACTCTTTAGTGCTAACACAAACTAATGCCTTCAACAAGATCAGAAGTACAGCTTTCCAAACCAAAACTTCAGAGCTAAGCTCAGAATCCAATTTTAATAGGATATGCTAGAGTGAATCTCTGAGAACTTATAATCAGATTTTCTCATAATCACTTTCTTATATAAGGTTAAATGTAATAGAATTTAAAAAGATAAAAATTAAAAATTTTTAAAGCACTGCAGTGAAAAATGTTTTAAAAGAAAAAAAGCATTTAGGATGTCATGAAAATACAATTAGTATGCAATAAGAAAAGATAAGATGCATCACTTTGAAGGTTATCCTCTTACTGTTATTACTTTCAGTAATGTGTCAAATTTCCCCTGCACATTTTCAGGGATGTAGTTGCATCTTACATGATTCTTTACTCTGGTTAAATAGAAGGTGTATTACTTCTTCATAGGCAGGTGAAACTAAACATAATCTAGGCTTCAAAGAACCAACATCAGCATATTTGCATGACCTGGCTCTGGTCTTCTCATTCAGTGGTCTGGACATGTTTGAGATGTCCATTCCATATCTAGCCCTGCCCTACCTAGTTTCCTTCTCCTCCCTATGAGTCATAGATTTTGAAGGCTGTAACTGCATTTACCCTCACGTCTAAAGAATTTTCAAGCCATGAATGTACAGTTTCTAGGAATTCCATGGTTTTTGTAATTATTCCAATACAGTCACATAAATCTATCACGCTTTTTGAGTAAACACAAATTAACCATAATCCTAGATGAAGAAAAATTGAATACACTTAACCTCTTTACTGTCTGTGTAATTAAAATGAAATAGCCATTAGTAAAGAGTTTCTCATACTGGACACTATTGACACTGAGGACCAGATAAGTCTTTGCTGTGGGGCCTGTCATGTACACTGCCATGTGTTCAGCAGTATCCCTGGCCTCCATATGCTACATGTCAGTAGCCTCCACCCCACCCCTCAGTTGTGACAATCTCCAGACGTTGACGTATAGCTATTCTCTATTTATGAACATAATACCACTTTCAATTCCAAATAGAAATCAGATGCCTTATTCTTTAAAATGCTCATCACCACATGTTGCTTTGGTAAGATACTGAAAATAGAAATATATAATTTCATCTTGCTGCAGCTTAGACTCTTTTTTTTCCTTTAGTTTTAAGAGAATGCCTCGTGTTGCTTGTCACTATTCACTGTATGCTTAAGATTGTCCATTATTCCTCTTAATGCCGTGGATGGATTATTTCCTGGGCTTACTAACTCTAGTTCCTTCGACCTCTACAACCTTAAGACAGCATGGCATAGTACAGAGATTCCCAAACTTGGCCACACATTGGAATCACCTAGGAAGATTCAAGAACCCTTGGCATCTATGTCCCACTCCCACAGTAGGGAGTTAATTGGTCTGGGACATGGCCTGAGAACTGTTATTTTTTAAGTCCCTCTAGGATATTCCAATGTGGAGATGGTGTTGGGGACTACTGGGATAAGTGTTAAGTATGCAGACTCAGGGCCAGGCTGCTTGGAGCCCCATCCGGCTCTGCTCCTTGACAGTGTGTGCAAGTCACTAGGATTCCTGTGTTTTGATTACCTTATCTGTAAAACAAATACTGTAAGATAACATTGCCTACAATCTGGAGGTTATGAGCTAATATATGTAGTATGTATATAAAAGTACTTGGTCTCTGGCATTTGGCAAGTATTCAATTGCAAGCTAGTCGTGGTAGTAGTAGTAGTGGTGGTATTAACAAGTATCATGTATTATCACTTTTTATTGCCCCCTTCAGTCATTCTATCTTCAACTTTATTTTGGGTTGTTTGTTTTAATTTTAACTTAACACTTACTGGACCCTAGATTTGGCCTACCATTTAATTTGACTGCATTGCTAATGCAGACCATTACCCAATACAGGCATGACCAATAACAATCTATTAGGAATCTAGATCCATTTTTACTTCCTTTTGTTTTGTTGAATTTATGTTGATTAAATCAGTGTTCCTGACAAATTAGACTATACTGTAAAAATGTTCAAGATACTACTGCTTTCTGATTTTTTTCTTAGCTACTCCACACCTGAATATTTGTTAAGGCCAAATTGTTTAGATTATATGTATGTTTTAACAATGTAAGTACACTCACAATTTAATATATATATATTCTAGTTACATTGTAATGATTGAATTTATGTATATACAACATTATCAACGTAACTATTTTGAATAGGGAAATTCTAGAAAACAACAATTCTAATTTTTCTAATAATTTTAAATTTGTTTTTGTTTCAACCATATCTGATCTGAATATAATTAACTTGTTAAATATTTTAAATGTAAATTTAAATTACATGTAAATGTAAATTTAAATAGATAAAATTTTGACAATAAGGTGTTATAATTTTGACAATAAGGTGTCCAAGTTACATAATTTATTTAAAAATATTTGCAGCAGGACTTCTGACCTATTTTAGACAGTAATTAACCTTATTATTATAGTTATCATTGCTTGCTTAGAAATTTCATTAGTACTCTTTTTCAGGTTCAGAGATGAAAATTATTTATTGAATTTACCTAAAACATTTTAGGGAATAAAACTTTGATATGTTTCCCTTTCATCTTTATCCTCTTGAAAAAGCCTTTTCAGAATTTACCAGAAAACCACATTTAATAGCTACGTGCCTATTAGAGTAAAAGGATCCTGTCTTCTCTAAAGAAAGTAGACTTGTGATGAGTAGGTGAAAAATTATATGAGAAGTGTTTTGACTCACTGTATGAGAAGTAGAAACAATAATAAGACAAATAATCTAATTAAAAATGAGCAAACACTTGACTAGACATTTTTTCAGAATAGACATATAGACAGCTGTTACATAATTAGAAATTTAAATTTGGTTTCTGTCTCCAGCTCCTGGCAGAGCTTCTAAATTCCTTGTAACCTCCTGAGTGATAGGAGCATCTTCTGTTACAATATTTGGTCTTGGCCCCTGCTTCCTGAGAAAAGAACTTCTAAGACTCTTGGAAGCTGCTCCAGAGAGGAGAGAGTGGCTGGGGAGTGAGTTAATCACCATTGGCCAATGATTTACTCAATCATGCATTTGCAGTGGAACCTCCATAACAACGTTAAAACAATGCAGTTCAGAGAACGTCTGGATTGGTGAACAAATTGAGATGCTAGAAGGGTGGCATGGCTGGAGAGGACATGAAAGCTCTGTACTCCTCCCTCATAAACAGCCTCATGCATCTCTTCCATTTGGCTAGGCTTGGGTTGTAGCCTTTATAATAAACCAGGATTAGTAAGAAAAGTGTTTTCCTGAGTTCAGTGAGCCAAATTAGCAAATTATTAACATCAAAGGTGGGCTGTGTGTATCCCCAATTTATAGCCAAGTCAGACAAATGTGTAGGTAACCTAGAGACCCACTACTTACTTCAGATTGACATCTGAAGTAAGGATTAGTCTTGTGGGACTGAGCCCTTAACCTGTAGGGTCTGTGCTAACTCCAGATAGTGTCAGAATTAACTGAGTTAAATTGTAGGATGATCAGTTTGTGTCCACAGACACATGGTGTAGAAAACCCACACATTTAGTGTCAGGAATGTTGTAAGTATAGAAACAGTTTTTTCCCTTTAATGGCCAAAAAGCACACAAAGAAGTGCTCAAAACCTTTTGTCATTAGGGAACTGCAAATCAAAACCACATAAGAGACCACTTCACATCTACTACAATGGCCAAAACTTTTTATTTAAAAAATGAAAAATAACAAGTGTTGGTGAAGCTGTGGAGAAATCGAGACCGTACCATTTTACTCAGTACCATATAAAGTGTAAAACGTAAGTGTACATTTTACCATGTACAGTGTAAAATGGTACACTACAAATGGTAGAAACAGTTTAATGGTTGCTCTAAAAGTTAAACACAGATTTACCATATGACCCCACAATTCCACCCCTAGACGCATACGCAAAAGAATTGAAAACAGAGATTCAAACAGATACTTATATGTCAATGTTCATAGCAGAATTGTTCACAACTCAAATGGACAAGTATAGATTAACAGAGAAATAGATTTTAAAATAAGCTATATGCATACAATGAAATGCTATTCAGACCTAAGAAGAAATGAAGTTCTGATACTTGCTATAGCATGAATTAATCTTGAAAACTTTATGCTAAGTGCAACAATCCAGACACAAAAAGACAAGTATTATATGATTCCACTTATGTGAAATATACTATATGGAATGGGCAAATTCATAGAGACAGAAATCAATCAAAGGTTACCAGTGGCTAGAGAAGGGCAGAATGGGGAATTATTGCTTAATGGTTTGTTGAAGTCAAGTAAAAAAATAAAGACAAATCTCTAAATATAAAACGTTTGATTTGGGAAGCAAGAATTTCATTTCAGGGCATACACACAGACGGGGTGATCTTCGCCATGTCCAAAGAACAAAAAGAAGGTTGGAGGTTTTATAAAAAGGAGAAATATTATGTATTGTTCTTCAGGAAAATTCATTGGCACTAGTTTTGGGGAGCTGGTAAGCTCTGAATGATAAGTGATGGGCATGGGTAAAACTACTCTTAGAGTCACAGCAGCCTGTTTCAGTAGATATTGAATGAAACTGGTTTCAGCTTGGAGCAGGCAGTTTCAGCAGCCATACTTGCAGAGAATTACATTATTGAAGAAATGTGCCCTGGATGCTTTTTCATTTCTGACTTCTGAACTCTGTTTTAGTTGGGTATGACAAGAATGACCAAATTCTTTCAGCTTTCACAGATTACAGTTTCTTTTCGTTGTGATGAAATAATTTAGAAATAGCCAATAATGATATTTGCATAACATTATAAAAGTACTTAATGCCAATGAATTGTACACTTAATAATTGTGAAAATGGTAAATTTTATGTTATATATTTTAGCACACTAAAAACAGATTAGAAAAAAAAAAAATCTCCCACGAATAGATTCTGGATACCTGAGCACTGAGAATATTTTAGACACAAAATATTGTATTATGTGTCTGCCTCTTATTTATTCTCATGTTTTGATGAAAAGAATGAGAAAAAAAACTTTTAAAATTATAAAGTTATCCGAACTCCTTTATATATATATATATTGCCAGTGTGAATTGAAACGGATTCAACTTCAATGGAGAGTGATTTGGGCAACATCTGATAAAAATTACAAGAACAGATTTGCTTATTTGGCAATTCTGTTTGTAGGACTTCAACTCACAGATAAAGATATTCATTGATCAGTGTCTGTAACAGAAAAAAAAAAAGTGGAAATAATCTAAATATCCATAGAGAGGGGAATGGTTACATAAAATAGAAAACATGCATACAATGTACAATGCAATACTCTGCCATCTTAAAAAGAAATAATGAGGAAACACTTTGTATCATGATAGAAAACAATCTCCAAAATGAATTAAGTAACAAAAGCACAATGCAAAGAATATGTATAGTATGTTTCTGTGCATGCATATAATTTCTTACAGAGGCCTAGAGAACTTTTAGGTAACTAAATAAGAGATTACTAACACTGTTTCCTCCAGGGAGGGAACTTGGGTGAACCAGGGATGAGGTGGGAGGGAGACTTGGACTATAACTGCTTGAGTATCTTTTGAATCTTGGACCATGTGAATGTAGTGAATATATTCCCTATAAATAGAAAAATGTTATAACATATAATAATCTCTTCAATTCATCCATTGTAGAAAAACCATATCCCATTTTTCCTCCTACTTATAACAAGACCTACCATTTATTTAGCTGATGAACAATCACTCAGCTTTTACTTTGAAACCTTTTTCTCAAGATGTGCAGTGTTGACAATTTAGGGCTGTATCTTTCTTTATTATTCCAGGCAGTCCTGTGCATTGTAGGATGTTTGCCAGCATCCCTGACCTCTACCTACCAGATGTCAGTAGCATCCTCATTCCCTGTTGTGATAAAGAAACATGTCTCTAGGCATTGTCAAATGTGCCCCAGGAAGCAAATTCCCCCTAGTCTAGCACTGCTGCCTTGAGACAGATCATGTGTGATGTTGAATCCAGTACCTGGCTTAAGAAAATGCTCAATAAAGGGTAATTGTGATGGAAAGAAAAAGAACGGCTTTTGCAAAAAAAACAGCAGCAGAGCTATTAAGCAATAAAGAAAAAGCTTTTTTTTTTTTTCCTTTGAAAACTATCACTTCAAGGAATTTTAGTCTCTGGACAAAATGAGAACCATTTCTCCATTCAGAAAATGCTTTTGGGTAGAAAAGATTATTAGAAAGTCTATGGTAACAATGATAAGGTTTCCTCATTTGTGGACACTTCTTGGTTCTTCCCCTAACATTTTCACAATATAATGTAGAGAACCTTATGCAGTCATCATAATTCTTGGATTCCCAGGAAATCTTTTAATACAAAACTAGGGTTACTCCATCTGTCTATAGCACCACTATTGAGATCTTTCTTTGGTATTAATAATATATTATTTTCATATTTATAATATTCTCCCCAAGATTAGGGCATTATCTAGCATACCAGATGATTCAAAGTTAATGTAACCCACCATGGAAAAGTTTGCTACATTGACTGTCTATCAATAAAATATAGTTGGTAAAACTCTGGAATAGCAATATTTCTTTTCATCATAACTAGTAAAAATAATCCCTCCCCAAAAATCACCCAAAATAATCAAGTGGGGATGTTTTAGATTCTAAAATATCACATGTGAAAGGAATGGAAATTGTTGGATAATTTTTACCATTTCTTTTCCAGTTACTACCACATCTATATTCACCCCATGGAGCCCTTGGTATCAGGAATAATAGTGAACATAATCTACCTTATACTTTACAGAGGTCTGTTAGAATGTTTTCGTGACTTGGTTTGGTGTTTTATTAGTTAAATAAACAAATGTGTATGTTATGTAATTTGAATGAAAAAATTTCATCAACATTTTTAAAGGAAAGGTTTTTTGATATATTACATGTATACATATTTATGTGTACATGTAAAATTATGTACATGCATTGGATGTATAATAATCAAGTCAGTATACTTAGGGTATTCACCACCATAGTATTTGTCATTTCTATGTGTTGGCTGCATTTCAGGTCCTCTCGTCTAGCTATTTTGAAAAATGCAATGCATTGTTGTTAACTATAGTCACCCTACTCTGCAATCGAACAAGAATTCATTCCTTCTACCTAACTGTTATTACTCTATTTGAATTGCAATAAATGTAGATACTAGATTTTAGATGTTTGTAATAGAGTTACGTTGATTATATCAGTGTTTCTTGTCACTGATTACTCTGCGAAAATGTTAAGAGGAGATACACTATTGCTTTCTGATCTATTTCATAGCCTCTACACAGCTGAGATATTTGTTAAACCCAAAGCATTTAGATTATCTGTATATCTTAATAGAGTGTCCACTTACAATTCAATATATATACATTCTAATCTCATTCATCTCCAAATTCAATTTTAACTATTGAACACTCTTAGTATTCAAACCTTTGCTTCTTATTTTTAACACTGCTTCATTTAAAAAAGAAAGAAAGAGGCTGAGCGTGGTGGCTCATGCCTGTAATCCCAGCACTTTGAGAGGCCGAAGCAGGCAGATCACAAGGTCAGGAGTTCGAGACCAGCCTGGAAAATATGGTGAAACCCCATCTCTACTAAAATTGCAAAAATTAGCCACTAAGGCAGGAGAATCGCTTGAACCCAGGAGGCAGAGGATGTAGTGAGCCAATATCATGCCACTCAACTCTAGCCTGGGAGACAGAGTGAGACTCCGTCTTAAAAAAAAAAAAAAAAAAAAAAAAAAGAAAAGAAAGAAAATCTTTTGCCCCATATTTGTTTCTTGAAGCTACTATAAGAAATTGACACAAACTTGGTGGCCTAAAACAACAGAAATTTATTATCTCACAGTTCTGGAAACCACACGTCTGAAATCAAGATGTTATGTAGGCAGGTTGCACTCTCTCCAGAAGTCCTGAGGGAAAATTCATTTCTGCCTCTTCCAGCGTCTGCCAGCTGAAGGCATTCCTTGGTGTTCCTTGGCTTGTGGTTGCATCATTCCAGGTTTTGTTGCTATCTTCACATTACCATTTCCGCTGAGTCTCCAATCATTCATTCTCTCTGTTTCTCCCTTATAAGAACATTTGTGGACCGGGCACAGTGGCTCACACCTGTAATCCCAGCACTTTGGGAGGCCAAGGTGGGCAGATCACTTGAGGTCAGGAGTTCAAGACCAGTCTGGCCAAAATGGCGAAACCTCGTCTCTACTAAAAATACAAAAATTAACCAGGCATGGTGGGGTGCCCATGTAATACCAGCTACTCAGAAGGCTGGGGCAGGAGAATTGCTTGAACCCAGGAAGCAGAGGTTGCAGTGAGCTGAGACTGTGCCACTGCACTCCAGCCTGGGCAACAGAGCGAGACTCCATCTCGACAAAAAAAAAAAAAAATTTGTGATGACATTCAGGACACTCCCAGATAACTCAGGATGATCTATTCATCTCAAAAAACTTTAACTTAATCGGATTTGCAAAGATCCTTTTCCAAATAAAGTAACGTTTACAGATTCTAAGAATTAGGATATAGAAATACCTTTGAGGGGGCCATTTTTCTACCATATGCTAGACATCAGCATATGAAAACCAAAAATGTTACCAAAATCAAATTTCAATTGAGACACCACAAAAAACTTTTTTGCTATTCAGCTGTATAATTGCAAAACCTATAAGTATTAGTTTATTCTTACTCAATGTGCAAGTCAAAACATATTCTTAATGCAGATATTTAAAAAGTTTAGATTTGATGTGAAAGCAAAGAGAAACATCCAAACAACAGCAATAAAAAAAAAAACCCTAAATATGGAAAAGAGATCATTTTCCTGAGGTATGTTATGATGAATCCAATCTGAGCTTCATACTATGTCTAGGTCACAACTATTTCTTTACCTACTTTCCAAAGGAAACTGTGTTAATTTATGTTTTCAAATGAAATATCCCATCATAGTATATTTTTCAAATATATCTTGACTCCTGAATTCAGCTTCAATTTACATATTTATATATGTACATATATATATGTGTGTGTGTGTGTCTCTGTGTGTGTGTGTGTGTGTGTGTGTGTGTGTATTCCACGTCTTTTCTCAGGACTAAGTAGGAATACATTTGGCACCAAGGTTTACACATAAGACACAGTTATAAATAAAATGGGGATAGAAATGCTACTGTATGGATCTCTGATTTCCCAACATATTATTTCTTATACAAAGTAATTGAACATTGGACAAGAATATAAGGGTTTAGAAGGGCAATGAAAATGTATAAGTTCCTTTATGTATCAGGAAACACAAAGAAATTTAAGTAACTTGCACAGAGTCACATAGACAGCTAGTTAGGGTGAGAGTTGGGTCTATCATTACAAGCATATTGACTGTTCTCACCACTTCATATTAATGAGCAGATGTGCTAAAGGATGAACCTTTCACACAGGAAGAGCAGATAGAATTGTCACTGGGCTGTGGGTAGAGCAGACAGTGGGTAAAGAAAAATGGTTTGTCTAAGAAACAGTTCCACTGGCCTGTTTGGTCCCACATCACGCAAGTTCACTGGCTTCAGGTCAGCCTATGTGCATTGTGTACATTATGCATCAGGTACTGTACTTATAGCTGAGGCTATCGGAGGAACCTGAGGAACAGAAGGCCAGAGAGAAAAACAGACACAAAACCAACAGCTATGGAATAATACAACATTACCTCCTTTGTACGAGACCTCACCAGACCATGGAAACAAATGAAATCTCATATTGTAGTAATGCAGCTTCTTGAACATCTTCAGTACCCACCAATCCCCCAACCCCAGGATGCAGAGAGTCCCATAATTGTAGATCACAGATATTCCCAAATAAATCCACTCCCACAGCCCTGTCGGGCACTGTAGTTCTTTTCCAGGTACGCTGCCAGGAACCCACCACCAACACTGCACCAACACTACAGTGTGGTAGTATGCCTCCCCCTCCTTCCTGTTACTTGCTATTAACAAGGTCCAGAAAGGAGTGTTTGTGGGGTCTCAATAGATTTTGCTTTCAGCTCTCCCTCCCTGCTTTTGCACTCATCTGAGAGTTCAGTCCTAGTGATGGATACGACAGCAGCCTAGGAAGGTTCAGGCAGAGGACAGGAATTAGAGGAAAAAAGACCAAGGACATGTGGAGTGCAACTGATGGAAAGATTATGATTAAAGGAGACAGAAGAAGGGAGTCCTCCATCTTAAGAGAACAGGGTGAGTGGTGGAGACAACGATACCTTCAGAAGTAAAGGAATTGAAAAGTTTTCCTGTCTCAGTTAAGCTAAATAATTAGTCATTTGCTGCTAATCAGAGAGAGATTAGAGAATAAGAGATGAATAACAAATGTACAATACCCTCATTAGAAATCAAAAAGAGGCCAAGCGTGGTGGCTCACACCTGTAATCCCAGCACTGTGGGAGGCCAACATGGGCAGATAGCTTGAGCACAGTAGTTTGAGGCCAGCCTGGGCAACATAGTGAGAACCTGTCTCTATAGAAAATACAAAAATTAGCTGGGCATGGTAATGCACACCTGTAGTCCCAGCTACTTGGGAGTCTGAGGCAGGAGGATTGCCTGTGACCAGGAGATTGAGGCTGCAGTGAGCTGTACTCCAGGCTGGGTGATGGAGCAAGACCCCATCTCAAAAAAAAAAAAAAAAAAAAAAAAAAAAATTACACAGCAGCCAATAACATAGATTCTGGAGCTACAACATACAGGTTTATAACCCAGTGCTGTCATTTATGAACTTTGTGACCTTGAGCAAATTAACCCCTACGTGCCTCAATTTCCTCATCTATAAATAGGAAAAATGTTTCCATGTACCTCAGAGGGTGGCTGCTGTGTAATATTTTAAAGTACTTGAGATAATGCCTGGTCCATAATAAATGCCATAGAAATGTTTATTAAATAAAGTAAATCATTCAATTGTACAGTATTTGATTATAAGAAGTCATTGCTAATAATAAAAACATACCCCTGTGAAGGTCTCTGTTCCTTTGAAACATGTTATTCCAGTCTGTCCTGATTGGTTGCGTTGCTTTTAATAGGAGGTAGGACAGAGCAGCCCAAAGGTACCAGGTGGTGAAATGGAAATGGAATTTGTTAAAGAAGAGGAACAAAAAAGCCAAAAATAGGAGAAAACATAGTTCCTTTGTTTGTTTGTTTATTTCCTAGAAGCAACAAAGCTCAGCACTCAGAATTCCTTACTTTCCTTTCTGCCTCATAAGTCTGGAAATCAAGAAGTCCCAGCTTGTGTTCTATGTGTAAACTCATCCTGGCATTACTTGCTGTCTCTATTTGAATGCAGCCTTGAAGCTGGTGCACAAACCCATCAGCTCTCATTAACACTAACCTATACCGCTGATGTGGGTGCCCTGGCTATGCTTCCTCTGGTTCCAGTGAAAACTGACCTCTCAGAGAATGGCAATGTCTTTCCTCCTTACCCTCCGTGAGGACCCTCAGATTACAACGGTTTTATTCACCTTCACCTCACCATCACCTACCACCTATATTTCTTATACCATAGGCATTTGATCATTTGTCTGTTGAATCAATAGTTCTCCTCTCATTTGTATTTTAAATGATTTCCCTGAAAACTAATTTCTTTTATCCTTTATTGTGTTTTCAAATTTTTCTTTTTTCTTCTATTGTTTACTATTTTACCTATGTTAAAAGTTACCTTAAATCATTATTGGATTGAGACTTTATAAATAAAATTAGCAGAGATTATAGATTTTAGAGTTTATTAAATTTGTTTGTGGTCTTGAGCCTATGAGCCCTGCAATATTTAGTTTGCTATTTGTATAAAGCAGTACAAAACATTCAAACCATTGTCTCTAACCATCAGTGATTTTTTCTTCATATGAGATGATGTGGATTTTGGTTCCACTCGGAGAATTTTATGTATCATCTTCTGGAAAAACTCCAAAACGTTTAGTGTAATTGTTTTTTATCAGAAACAACTCCAGGAATGTGTTGTCTCTATTGTAAGAGTGCAAAACAAAGCAATATTTTTCATCATCATGATTACTTATTCAATTAAATTTTTCTCAATCTTTAAATTGAAAGTGCTCTTGTGGAAGCTATTTATAAGAAATTGACTTAAAGAAGGGCTGGTAACTCTTCTTTCAATCATTAAGCCTAAACTACAGATATTCATCAGTTCCACCTATTTTTATATTGGTTGAATTTCTAAAAGTTTACATGTCTGGGTTATCTCCAAATTGAAAGTTTGCTTGGGGTAAGATTTTAACTGTTCTTCTCTCCCTATAGGAAATTTTAAACATGGGAGAGTCATGTTTTACAAAGGGTATAGAAAGGATAGTTAGAAGGGGAAGAGGGGAAGTGATGTACACAAAACCTCAGAAACCAAAAAAAAAAAGACTAAATAAGCCAAGCCAAAGGATATTTAGACCGTGTGCTAGCTGGTAGAGAAACAAGAAACCAAAGAGTTATTGATTCAAGACTGAATTCAATGGGTCACACTATAGCCTTTTTACACTTAGAGTAGTAAGTTTATTTACAACTTTGGCTCAGGGAGCACTTCAGAAATTTAAATGTTTTACATCTCTATTCATCTACTCTCTCTTCATATTTTTAATAAAAATGTGAAACTAGGATTATTACTGACTTCACTGGATCAAACATAATACAGTATAAATACCTTAACATTAAAATATTTTCTGTTTCTTCATAAATCTCAGTGAAATGCACTGCCAGGAAAATTATGTACTGCAAATAGTACCAACCACTTGGAAACTGCAGTATTTAGAAAACAAAAAACAAAAAACGACACACTTAATTTAAGGCAATTTTATAAAAAGGATCCCTCACTGTATCATATCTTTGTAAAAAAAAAGAAAAAAGAAAAAGGCAGGGACACACATGGCCTTTTCATTTACCACCTAATGGAAGTAAATCTCCACCTACCAATTTCATCTGAATTACTTTTTGTCTAAATTTTGGTAAAGTGATCTGCTTGTTACCTAATTGAGTTTTTCCATGTGGTCTTTTAATTTGAAAACAAAAAAACTACACTCTCTCAAAATATGTGTGTATGTGAGTTCAAGTGTTTGAGATGAAAGGATCAGAAATCAATGTTTTCAGTCCTGAGTTTTGATTGATTACTCAGAGGAGTGAACGCCCCTAAAACTACTAAAACCAAATAAATTTAGCACATAATAAGTATTGGAAGTGGAGGATAAAATTAAATACTATCTGGTATTTGTAAACTGAACATGTGTAGGTTTTAGGGTAATATTCTTAGAACTAACATTCACCATCAGAGTGAATTAGCCCAATCTAGAACTGTGAAATATCACCAAAAAAAAAAAAGAATTTTTTTACTGAAATCTCAGATGAAATGGCAACAGTGAAGTTGAGCTTTTCAGCTTTCTTAATGCCCTTGTTCTAAGTGAATACTTAAATGCTACTAAAAAATGTTCAAGAAACTCAGCAGCATGCTGGTTTTTAAGAATCACCTCTCAGGGTGGGGTGGAGGGGCAGGAAAAATGGTTGGGGGGTGATTTGTAGCATTTGCCACTTTCCCTGGAATAAATACTTTCACCATGGCCTATATTATTTCAAGCTAACAATATGAATTCACTGAATATGGTGTTTGGGAAAGATATGCAAAATTAGCTCTCACGAGCTAGTGCCAGCCTGCTCCAGCATCCCATTGACACTCCTCATCGTCATGTTCAGAGAGGTTAGAAATGGATGTCAGGTCAAAAAAACAGGAAGCTTTCTTGATGCAAATTTATATTTGTGTAATTGTAATTGTTATGTGAATGCTTTTACTGGGTAAAGAAAACAAGAGAATTCTGGGCATTTACATATTTAAAGGCGCTACCAGGAGACCATGAAGTCTAGAGAATATGCTGCAAGTCCCATTGCACATGAATTGGATAGTGTAGTCGGAAGGAAAATCACAGTTCTTGGAAAATCTCCTGATGGCTGGTTGTATGTTCCCTTGACGATTGCTCTGGTTAATCAAGGGTGTAAGTGAAGCTCCTGCTTCAGTGGTCCTCAGGAATCATCACAGATCCTTTTTTAATATCAGTACATCACAGAAAAATGGCTTGGTTTTCTCTGTAATTTATTATAAAGTGTATTTGGGCTGTTTTGTTAGAGAGAAATCTAACTAATACAATCTAAAACTCGTGACTGCCATATGACTATCATCCAGAGGCAGGAAGTGCTCAGAACAATCACTTATTTGAGGTCATGGAGTGCTTTTTATACAAGCTGTTTGTATGGTCAGGCTGGCCAACTCTGTGATGATCTAAACAAAAACAGGATGCTTTTTAAAAACAGTGTGTTTATATTGTTTTTGTTAGACACAAGTCTTGACACTGTGGCTTTTATGCCTTGTCCTTTTTTATACTGTTTAACATTTATTTTGTGCTGAGTTGCACGGACAACCTCAAGAAATATGGCTGTGTTGATAGGGCTGTATGAAAACCATCCCACTTTTAGGAAACAGCATTTCCTTAAATTTGCTTACCCAGTCATGACAATCACACTGGATAAGTGAAGTGATAAGGAAAGCTGTATGTCTCTGGACAGTTTCACCCATACTGCCTAATGTCTAATCTCTGAAATATATTTTCCATGTTTCCCTGTTACAAACAGGGAGCTAAAACAATAACACTATCAATTAGATCTTAAGTTAGCCTTTGCAGGGACCAGATTCCTTTTAGTGCCTCTGTCTCTGCCATGAAACTTTACTGCCATCTGCTGATACTGAGTCTCTGGGCTCCCAGTCTCCCATCCCAGCTATTCTCATGTAGAGCTGTCACTAGTCAGCTAAAACTTCTGGCTGAGCATGGAGATCATAGCTGCTAACAATTGAACTTACCCTCTTTCTATCCTAAATGTAGCCTAAGAAGATTATTTTAAATAAAAGTTCAGAGTTAATGCTTAATTTCATAGGCTACCATTCGCTTCAGAGCAATAGACTTACATTTATTCGGTATACATTAAAGCAAATTATTATTGGTCAGAAATTCAACAGTTATTAATCTGGAAATAATTAAATCTAGAATATAGACATTTTTGCATTCATTTTTAATATTTAACTGAGAAAAGGAAAGAAAAGAAAAGAAAGGAGGGGGAAGGGGTAGAAGCAGGAGAGGAGAGGAGAGGAGAGGAGAGGAGAGGAAAAACTTATTAGCAATGTTAATGCATGCCCAAAATCTAAAATAAACAAGCCAGTGTTATTGTTGGGTAATTGCCAAGCCTAAAGACAAGAGAAAAGAACATTTATGTTTTGCACCTGTGAAAGCTTTCAGTATCATCATCAATTTTGCAATATTCCCTGGAAGCAGTTGGTGCTGTTCAGTTTTGTTACTGTTATATCACGGTTTCATGCTGCAATTATACATGAACTATGTTTTGCACACCTTCAGCCCAGCACCGAGATACTGCTTTAAAGCATTTAATTTCATTATGGTTTGATGCCAGTAACTCATATAACCACCAGATTTGACAAATAAAACATAGGTACCTTAAAAAGAAAAAGAAAAAAAAACGTTCTATTTCTCTCTGGGGGAAAAAAAAAACGACTTTATTTATGTGCTTTTGAAATATGCCACTGGAAAAAAAAAAAATGTGAGACAGATGCATTCAAAGGCCTATAGCACAAAACAAACCTGAGATAGAAAAGCCAAAGAAATTAGTCCTTCCAAATTTAAAGACTGCAAAATCATGAAGGCACTTCCAAATGACTTGGTTAACTATTTTTCATCCTGCCTCTCACAAATTAAAGATGAGTTTTTATTTACATGTCCCTTCAAAGGCTAGAACTTAGTTTGATCTTTCATTTTTGTGTTTTCTTATAATAAAAAAAGAAAATGTGGGATTTCGGGTCAAGATGACTCTGTAACTTCACACTTTTATGTTCCAGTAGTGATGGAAAAAATAAAGAGAAGAAAACTAAAAACATAACGGCAAATTCAAAAACAAGACAAACATATCTTTAGACAAGAAATAGACAAATACTCAAAGCAGAGAAAAAGATAAGAGTGTATACTTGCTAAGATATAAATCTGGAAATAGAAAAGCTTATCTCCTGTACGGTAAAAGGAACTAAAACCATTTGCTCAAAAAGATCTGTGAAAGGTCTGTTACGGATATAGGTTTATAAAGATAAATAAAATATATAAGGGAATTTACATACACACACACACACACACACACACACACACACACACTCAGAAAAAGAGAAAGGCTGCCATCTGGAATTCTGACTTTTAGCAAGCTGCCAGCCCACGAAGAGAACAGAATGCAATCAAAGTATCATGACCTGAATTATGCCAAGCAGTCTGTCAGCTCTGTGAATGGACCTGTGAATATTTCCAGTATCATTGTAGGACAGAACTACCAAATATATTTTAGCCAAGATTCCGGTTTCAGTGTCAAAAGATCAGGTACGGTTCTCATTCAGCAGATAGGGTTGGGCACAGCAGAAGAACGCAGCACATGAAGAATGGGAGTATACAAAAAGAGAGAAAAAGAAACGTAAGACCCATTCAAAATGGGCCTGCACAGTACACTATCAGAACCCATTATACTACTGGAAAAGGAACCAAGCAAACCAACAATGGAACAGGAATCATTCTAGATAAAACAATTTTTATGAAAGGGCCTGAAAAACTCTAAAGTATTTTTAAAACACTAGAAAGCATAAATGAAGGAATAATGTTACTATTTAAAAAGGGAAATTACAGGCCACAGCACTGTCCTCCTTCTCTCCGCACCGCCCCCCCCCCACCCCAACAACAACACACACACACACACAGCCAATGCCACCAGTGCAAATGTACACATGGAGCCTGGAAGCCCTGCACCTGCAAGCACCTTGCCCCGCCACACCACCACCACTGTCAGAGCACGAGCACCTCATCCCCACTCCCGCCAGTACTCTGCCCCAGCCTATGTGCATGCACTCTACTGCCCTGCCATGGTGCAGGCATGGGCAACTGAGCACAGATCCTGCTGCTGCCACCCCGATGCAGTGCTTTGGCCAGCTCCCCTTCATCAGAGGTTCTGGCGAGCAGACTGGAAATATCTCAGCCCCGCCAGCACAGCAAGTTCATAACCTCAAGGGGCCAGAGAGAAAAAGCCAGGAGTCTGGTACCAGCCCCACCCCCAGAGCTAGAGCACACAGCCCAGGAGTGCTGAGCTGAGCACTGGCCCCCTAAAACCTTCCAGAAATGAAGCCAGTTAACTGAACCCACTTTACACCACATTCAAACCCCCAAGGAAATCAAAGAAGATAAAAGCAAAAACAAACAAACAAACAAAAAACACATCCAAAGGATAGCAACTTCAAAGACTGAAAGAATATCAGCCAACACAGATGAGAAAGAACAAGTGTAAGAACTCTGGTAACTCAAAAACACAGTGTCTTTTTACCTCCAAACAACTGAACTAGTTCTCCAGCAATGGTACTTAATCAGGCCAAAATGGCTGAAATGACAAAATTGAATTTAGAATACAGATAGGAACGAAGATCATCAAGATTCAGGACAAAGTCAAAAATCTAAGGAATCTAAGGAGTACAATAAAAAAATACAGGAGATGAAAGATGAAATGGTCATTTTAAGAAAGAACCAAGCTGGCCGGGAGTGGTGGTATGCGCTTGTAATCCCAGCACTTTGGAGGCCGAGGCAGGCAGATCGCGAGGTCAGGAGATCAAGACCATTCTGGCTAGCCCATGAAACCCCACCTCTACTAAAAATACAAAAAATTAGCCAGGCGTGGTGGCAGGCGCCTGTATCCCAGCTACTCGGGAGGCTGAGGCAAGAGAATGGCGTGAACCCAGAAGGGGGAGCTTGCAGTGAGCCAAGATGGCGCCACTGCACTCCACCTGGGCAACAGAGTGAGACTCCCTCTCAAAAAAAAAAAAAAAAAAATTGAAAATTTCCTAACACAAACAGCAGAAAAAAAAATTTGAGAATTTCCTAACACAAACTAGCAGCAGAATTGACCAAGCGGAGGAAAGAATCTCAGAGCTTGAAGGCCAGTTCTCCAAAATAACTCGGTCAGACAAAAATAAAGAAAAATGAATAAATGAATAAAACCTCCAAGAAATGAGATTAGGTAGAGACCAAATCTATAACCCATTGGCATCGCTGAAAGAACAAGAGAGAAAGCAAGCAACATGCAAAACATTTCAGGATATCGTCCATGAAAATTTCCTCAACCTCACTACAGAGGCCAACATTCAAATTCAGGAAATGCAGAGAACACCTGTTAGATACTATACAAGATGACCATGCCCAAAACACATAGTCATCAGATTCTGTAAGGTTGAAATAAATTAAAAATGTGTTACAGACAGCTAAAGAGAAGGCGCAGGTCACCTACAAAGGGAATCCCATCAGGCTAACAGTAGACCTTTCAACAGAAACCCTACAAGAAGAGATTGAGGGCCTATATTCACCATTCTTAAAGAAAAGAAATTCCAACCATGAATTTCATACTCAGTTAAACTAAGTTTAAAAGCAAAGAAGAAATAAGATCCTTTTCAGACAAGCAAATGCTAAGAGACTTCGTTACCACCAGACATGCCTTGCAAGAAATCCTTAAGGAAGTGCTAAATATGGAAAGGAAAGACTACTACCAGCCACTACAAAAACACAATTAAGCACATAGACCATTGACACCATAAAGCAACCACACAATCAAGTCTACATGATAATCAACAACATGACAGGATCAAATCTGCACATATCAATATTAATCTTGAATGTAAACAGGCTAAATGCCTCAATTAAAGGGCACACAGTAGCAAGTTGGATAAAGAAACAAGAACCAAATATTCAAGACATCCACCTTACATGCAATGATACTCATAAGCTTAGAGTAAAGAGACAGGGAAAAATCTACTAAGCAAATAGAAAAAGGAAAAAAGCAGGGGTAGCTATTTTAATTTCAGACAAAACAGACTTCAAACCAATAGTGATCAAAAAAGATAAATAAACATTACATAATGGTAAAGGGTTCAATTCCAAAAGAAGACCTAATCATTCTAAATATATATGCACCCATCACAGGACCCAGATTCATCAAGCAAGTTCTTAGAGACCTATGAAGAATTTTAGATAACCATACGACAATAGTGGGAGATTTTTTTTTTTTTTTTTTTTTTTTTTTTGAGGCGGAGTTTCGCTCTGTCGCCCAGGCTGGAGTGCAGTGGCCGGATCTCAGCTCACTGCAAGCTCCGCCTCCCGGGTTCCCGCCATTCTCCTGCCTCAGCCTCCCGAGTAGCTGGGACTACAGGCGCCCGCCACCTCGCCCGGCTAGATTTTTGTATTTTTTAGTAGAGACGGGGTTTCACCGGGTTAGCCAGGATTGTCTTGATCTCCTGACCTCGTGATCCGCCCGTCTCGGCCTCCCAAAGTGATAGTGGGAGATTTAAACGCCCCACTGAGAGTATTAGACAGATCACTGAGGCAGAAAACTGACAAAGATATTCAGGACCTGAACTTGACACTTGACCAAATGGACCTAACAGGTATCTCCACCCAAAAACAACAGAATATACATTCTTCTCATCTGTGCATGGTGCCTACTCTAAAATAAATGACAAAATTGGCCATAAAACAATCCTCAGCAAATTTAAACAACCAAAACCATACCAACCATACTATTGGACCACAGTGCAATAAAAATAGAAATCGATGCTAAGAAAATCATACAATCACATGGAAATTAAACAATCTGATCCTGAATGACTTTTGGGTAAACAATGAAATTAAGGCAGAAATCAATAAATTCTTTGAAAATATGAATAAAGATACAACATATAAGAATTCTTGGGGCACAGCTAAAGCAGTGATAAGAGGGAAAGTTATAGTGCTAAATGCCCACATCAAAAAGTTAGACAGACCTCAAATTAGCAACCTAACACTACATCTAGAGGAACTGGAGAAATAAGAGCAAACCAACTGCAAATCTAGCAGAAGACAAGAAATAACCAAAATCAGAACTGAACTGAAGGAAATTGAGATGTAAAAAAACACACAAAAGATCAAAAAATCTATGTGTTTCTTTTTTAAAAGAATAAATAACATTGACAGACTGCTAGGTAGGCTAATTTAAAAAAAAGAAAAAGAAAGACTCAAACATAATCAGAGATAACAAAGGGGACATTACCACCAACCCCACAGAAAAACAAAAACCCTCAGAGACTACTTCAAACACCACTATGCACACAAACTAGAAAACCTAGAAGAAATAAATAAATTCTTGGATACACATATCTCGCAAGATTGGACCAAGAAAAAATTGAATCCCTGAACAGACCAATGAATTTCAAAGTTGAATCAGTAATAGAAAGCCTAAAACCAGAAAAAGCCCAGTACCAGATAGATTCACAAACAAATTATATGAGAAATATAAAGAAGAGCTGGTACTGTTCCTACTGAAACTATTACAAAAAGTTGAGGACAACAGACTCCTCCTTAATTCATTCTATGAGGTAAGCATCATCCTGGTATCAAAACCTGGCAGATACACAGCAACAAAAACAGAAAACTTCAGATGAATATATTTGATGAACATCAGTGCAAAAATTCTCAACAAAATATGGGCAAACTGAATCCAGCAGCACATCACAAAGCTTATCCACCATGACGGAGTAGGCTCTATCCTTGGGTTGCAATATTTGCATAAACATATGCAAATCAATAAAAGGGATTTATCATATAGAACTAAAGACAAGAACCACACGATTATCTCAATAGATGCAGAAAAGACTTTTGATAAAATTCAACATCACTGCATGTCAAAACCCCTCAATAAACTAGACATTAAGAAAACATACTTCAAAATAGTAAGAGTCGTTGATAACAAACCCACAGCCAACATCATACTGAACAGGCAATGGATGGAAGCATTCTTCTTGAGAACTAGAACAAGAAAAGGATGTCCACTCTTACCACTGCCATCCAACATAGTACTGGAAGTCTTAGCCAGAGCAATCAGGCAAGAGAAAGAAATAAAATTCATCCAAGTAACAATAGAGAAAGTCAAACTATTTATCTCTGCAGACAATTGATTCTATACCTAGAAAACCTCATAGTCTCTGCCCAAAAGATCTGCTCCTAGGAGTCTCTGCTTCTAGATCTGATAAACAATTTCTGCAGTTTCAGGATAAAAAAAATTCCACATAAAAAAATCAGTAGCATTTCTATACACCAAAAACATCCAAGATGAAAGCCAAATCAATAATGCAATCCTATTCACAAGACCCACAAAAAGAGTAATACCTAAGAATACAGCTAACCAGGGAGGTAAAAGATCTCTACAAGGAGAATTACAAACACACAAACACTGCTGAAAGGAATTGGAAATGACCCAAACTAATGGAAAAATCATTCCATGCTCATGATTAAGAAGAATCAATATTGCTAATATGACCATACTGCCCAAAGCAATTTACAGATTCAATTCCATTTCTATCAAACTACAAATGACATTCTTCACAGAATTAGAAAAAAACTATTTTAAAATTCATATAGAACCAATAAAGAACCAGGATAACCATGGCAATCCAAAGCAAAAAGAGCAAAGCTGGAAGCTTTATGTTACTCAACTTCAAACTATACTACAAGCCTACAGTAACCAAAACAGCATGGTACTTGTACAAAAAAAACAGACACACAGACCAATGGAACAGAATAGAGAGCTCAGAAATAATGCTGTACACCTACAACTATCTGATATTCAATAAAGTTGACAAAAAAAAGTGATGGGAAAGGACTGCCTATTCAATAAATGGTGCAGGGATAACTGGCTAGCCATATGCAGAAGATTGAAACTAGACCCCTTTCTTATACTATATATAAAAGTCAACTGAAGATGGATTAAAGACTTAAATGTAAAACCCAAAACTATAAAAACTCTGGAAGATAATTTAGGAAATACCATTCTAAATATAGGCCCTGGCAAAGATTTCATGACAAAGACAACAAAAGCAATAGCATCAAAAACAAAAGTTGACAAATAAGACCTAATTAAACCAAAGAGCTTCTGCAAAGCAAAAGAAACTATCAACAGAGTAAACAGACAACCTATAAGATAGAAGAAAATATTTCAAACTATGCATCTGACAAATATCTAATGTACAGATTCAGTAAGGAACTTAACAAGTGAAAAACAAAAAACCTCACTAAAAAGTGGGCAAAGAACTTAACCGAACTTAACAGACATTTTTCAAAAGAAGACATACATGTGGCCAAAAGCATATAAAACAAAGTTCGTCATCACTAATTATTATAGAAATGCAAATCAAAATCACAATGAGATACCATCTCACACTAGTCAGAATGATTATTATTAAAAAGTCAAAAAATAACAGATGTTGGCAAGGTTGTGGAGAAACAGGAACTCTTATACACTGCTGCAGAGAATATAAGTTAGTTCAGCCATTGTGGAAAGAAGTTTGACAATTTCCCAAAGAACTTGAAACAGAATTACCAATTGACCCAGTAATCCCATTATTGGGTACATCCCCAAAGGAATATAGATTGTTCTGCCAAAAAGACATATGCACACATATGTTCATCACAGCACTATTCACAATAGGAAAGGCATGGAATCAACCTAAATGCCTATCAGTGGTAGACTGAATAAATAAAATGTGGTAAATATATACCATGGAATACTACACAACCATGAAAAGAGGAGATCATGTCTTTTTCAGCAAAATGGATCGAGTTGGAGGACGTTATCCTAAGTGGACTAATGCAGGAACAGAAAACCAAATACCACACGATCTCACTTACAAGTGGGAGCTAAACATTAAGTGCTTAGCTCAAAAGGAACACAAAGAAGGAAACAACAGACACTGGAGCCTACTTGAGGGTATAGGGTGGGAGGATGATGAGAGTCAAAAAGATTACCTAACGTACTATGCTTACTATCCGGGTGATGAAATAATCTATACACCATGACACACAATTTACCTATATAACAAACTGCAACATGTACCCCGAACCTAAAATAAAAGTTAAAAAAAAAAGTGATTCAAACTTTGATAACACTTATTGTTCCTCATTTAAAGAGTGGAAACTGAATTCCAATATTTTCAATTAAAAATAACATTTTACAAGAAAGTATACTAAAATAGTAGTTAAAATAGGGGAAAAGTTATAAAAGCATAACAAGCAGAAATTAAACACAAAAAAAGAAATATATTCAAAATCTTGAGAATAAAAAAATCATAGACATTTAAAACTCAGTAGATAGGATAAACTCTAGTCTAAAAACAGTTGAAGAAAAAAATGACACCTAAGAAGAAAGTCAGACAGAAAAATTAAGAGAATTTTTTTTAAGAGTAAAAGCAAGATTAAGAAGTTTAGAGGACTGCTTAACAGCTTTCCAAAAAATGTCTAACATAAGTTCTACGAATAGAGATTTCAGTGTTCAGTGTATTAGTCCATTCTCATGTTACTATAAAGGACTAGCTAATTTATAAAGGAAAGAGGTTTAATTGACTCACAGTTCCACATGACTGGGGAGGCCTCAGGAAATTTACAATTATGGCAGAAGGGGAAGCAAACATGTCCTTCTTCATGTGATGGCAAGAAGGAAAAGTGCAGAGTAAAGAGGGGGAAAAGCCCCTTATAAACCATCAGATCTATGAGAACTGACTCACTATCACAAGAACAGCATGGAAGTAACCACCTCCATGATTCAATTACCTCCTACTGGTTTCCTCTCATGACATATGGGGATTATGGGAACTACAATTCAAGATGGGATGTGGGTGGAAACACAGCCAAACCATATCATTCAGAGAATACAAAAAAGCAATATTCAAGATGATTCAGATAAAAATTTTCCAAAGTTTGAGGAATTTTTTTTTAATTTTTAAGTTTTGAGGGTCCATAGTGGTTGTCTGTATTTATGGGATATATGGGATGTTTTGACACAAATACACAATGTGTAAATCACATCAGTTTAAAATGGGGTATCCATCAACACAAGCATTCATCCTTTGTGTTACAAATAATCCAATTGTGTTTTTTATTTTAAAGCATACAATTATTATTGACTATAGTCACCCGGTTGTGCCATCAAGTAGTAGATCTTATTCTAACTCTATTTTTGTACCCAGTAACAATCTTTCCAGCTCCTCAGACCCCTACTATACTTCCCAGCCTAGGGTAACCATTCTACTATCTATCTTCATGAGTTCAATTGTTCTAATTTTTAGCTCCCACAAACAAGTGAGAAAGTTTGTCTTTCTATGCCTGGTTTATTTTACCTAACATAATGACCTCCAGTTCCATCCATGTTGTTGCAAATGACAGGATCTCATTCTATTTTATGGCTGAACAGTACTCCATTGTGTGTATATGTACCACATTTTCTTGATCTATTCATCTATTGTTGAACACTTAAGTTACTTCCAAATCTTGGCTATTATGTACATAGGTGTACCTGGAAGGAAGGAATGGAATCCAGGAAACAACAGAAAAACGTTGGAAAATTCTTTAATTATTGTCTTGTTAATAAAAGCTGAATTCCTTAAGAGATAAGATTGAAAACATATGTTCAGTGTCCAAAATTTAGAAAATACAAATAAGCAAAAGACACAATTTAAAAATCATCCTCTGGCCAGGCACAGAGGCTCATGCCTACAATCCCAGCTCTTTGGGAGGCAAAGGCAGAAGGATCACTTAAGCCCAGGAGTTCAAGACCTGCCTGGGCAACATAGTGGGACCCTATCTCTACACACACACATACACAAAAAATCATCTTCATTCCCAGTGAAACAGGAAAGTTCCCCTATTCCCCTCACAGGACGTGTGACAGGGATATGGCTCCCCTGTTTGGTCACCTTGCAGCTCAAATCCCTAGAAGTAGCATGCAGATAGGCAGGTACAGAGGCCAGGGCGAGTGCTTTGGGCTCTCGGCCTCTAGGGGTGGGTGTCTGTGACTCCCGAAACCCAAGTGGGCATGTGTTACAGTGTGCTCCTTTAGCTTTGTTCTCTGTGGGTGGCTTGCGTGTTAATCAGCTCAATGGACCCTCTGCCTTATTGCAAGGGCAGGGGGCCAGTGTGACAGCCTTCTGTATCCTGAGCTCTTGCCCGGTGTTCCAGAAGAATCAGATCATATACAGGCTCAAAGGAAGAGTGCAAGGTTTTATTGAGTGCTGGAGGTGGCTCTCAGCAACATGGAAGGGAGCTGGAAGTGGGGATGGAGTAGGAAGATGGTCTTCCCCTGGAGTCGGACCTCCCAGGAGCTGGACTCTTCTCTGACAGCCCCCAGCCAAACTCCGCTTGGCATCTAGACATCAATACTATTCTCTCTTTCTCTGCTACATTGTTCCACCATGGCTGGTCTGCTAGTCTATTGGTCTCGACATTCAGCTGCTTCTGTGTGTGCCTGCTAAGGTCTCAGGTTTATATGGGCACAGGATAGGCGGCATGGTGGGCCAGAGTGGTCTTGGAAAATGCAACATTTGTGCATGAAAATAGGAGTGTCTGTTCTCATTTAAGTTCATGGGCATAGGCCCAAGGGTGGAGCCCTTGCCAGGAACCCTGCCCTTCTCTACCCAGCATTTCCCTGCCTGCCTCCCATATCATGAGGATACAGAGATAGTTAATATTAGTAAAAGTAGCTCTGCTGTTATCCTCTGCATATTTTTATTAAAATTATCTTATGCAATTCAAATTACATGTATCTCTTTTTCTATTTCACACAAATGTCTTTCTGTGTTATTATTATTCTATTGTTTAAGAGCTGGATAAATTATTTAAATTACTTGATTTAATTAATTAAGAAATGAACTCTTCTTTTTTTTACCTTTTTGCCGCCCTTTCATTTGTTTTAGATAACCTGAACTTCCATTTGGGCAGGTCTTCTAAAAATCTACAAATAAATTGTCTTTTCCAAATCAGAATGTTTCCACCAATATTGCTAAGCATACCTAAAAATTATAACTCTGAAGTGCAAAAATGTTAAGGGCACTGAAAAAAAAAGTCCGTTTCATCGAGTTTTAGTTTTTAAAATAATGCAACTTGAGTATTTGATTTTGATTTCCATTATGAGCAATATTAGTAGAAGTGGATGAACACTTCAACTTGACTATGTAATTTATTTTTACAAAAATCTCTTTAGAGATCCCTGTCTAGTCAGCAAATAATTGCTTTAACTTGGATTTTAATATGAGCACTGAATGATTTATGTACATTAAATAATGTGATTCTCACTAACCATTTATGAGCTTAGAATGATTATCTCCCTTCCGTGCATAATCACACTTCAGGGAAGAGAGGTTAAGTGGTTTGCCTAAGATCACTCAGCCAGTCAACGGATTATCTCAAAACACGATCCTTAAGTCTTTAAATCATTAGACTCAGCAATACTTGAGAGGCATAAGGGATATGTTCTGAGGCATAAGGGATATGCTCTTAGGCTTTTCATCAAATGATTTATGTGTCATAATATCTCATTTGTTTATAGGGTTTTTTTGTTTCTTATGACACAATTTGGTCTATAAGCAAGCATGAGACATCATAAAAATGAACATAAGAATCAACATGTGGAAAAAATTCTGGGAGACTTAGCATATCAATTTCCAACATAGTTCATAAACCAGGGAGATAATATAAACCATCACCTGTGGAAGGGTCAGGGGGAGAAAAGAAGGAATAACAGAAAGCAAATAGAGTGAATAGCTTACTTTGGTGGAGCTTCAGTTCCAAGTTAGATTTCAACAAGCTCTGAATGAAAAAAGCAGAGATCTTGTGCATTCCCTGAGAGCAATTCTCTCCATCTCCAGTATAAAAGCCTCCATACGTATCAACCTGGCCATATCCACACTGATGGCAAATATGTTTCATATATTTTTACAGTACAAAATTCACACTAAGTGGGAAATTCTTAGAATTCAAGAATTTTTAACAGTGATCTCATCAGAATTAGAAATGACCTTGGTAAACTAAAGTGGAAGCCAAAAAGGTAGTGGAATGATTTATTGGAAGGATCATATCAGATTCTTATTACCTAGTAGGCGAGGAGAAGGAACCAGCCCACAGCTGTGCCTTTAAGAGGGGTAAGAGAAGGAGGAAACTTAGGGGGTTTTTTTGTTTTTTAATTTAATTAAGTCGACAAAGTTATTTTAAGAAAAAGTATTACTATTTAACCAATAGTTGTTTAATAAAATTGACTTTTTTTTTTTTTGAAAAATAAAATGACCGACTTCTCCAGGTCTGCCAGAAACTTCTCTGGTTTTAAAACTGAAAGTCCTGCAGGGCATGGTGGCTTACACCTGTAATCCCAGCACTTTGGGAGGCCGAGGCGGGTGGATCACGAGGTCAGGAGATCAAGACCATCCTAGCTCACACAGTGAAACACCGTCTCTACTAAAAATACAAAAATATTAGCCAGGCGTGATGGTGGGCACCTGTAGTCCCAGTTACTCTGGAGGCTGAGGCAGGACAATGGCGTGAACTCGGAGGCAGAGCTTGCAGTGAGCCGAGATTGCACCACGGCACTCCAGCCTGGGTGACAGACCTAGACTCTGTCTCAAAAAAAAAAGAAAAAACTGGAAGTCCCATGTCCTGGGAAATGCCTCAGGACCAGGCAAACAGGAAAGTCTGGTCAAAATAAAAAGTAAAAAAAAAGTGTGATCATTGTCCAAAATTTAAAAAATACAAATAAGCAAGAACGAGAAATGAAATCATCCACACTCTCAGTATGCGGAAACAGCCACTGTTAATATCAGTGAACATATCTGTATTATCTCTATGAAATAAACTTTATAACAATGCAAGTTACTATTGTTACAACAGGTGCCGGGGTAATATTGTTTGAATTTTTTTTAAAACTCTAAATAAACTGTTTAAAAAGTATGCCAAGTACCTGAGTATATGTACCTTTTCATATGATCGCATCATTCTATAAACTGTGATAAATTTTCAGTTGTGTATTGACCATTTCTGCTATTCATTCTATAAACTCCCTTAACCTTATACTTTTCTTTATCTCTAAGATACAGTACCAGCCGGTACATTAGCAGCATGCTTTCTGAGTTCTGATAACTGTATCACAGTGTAATCTCACTACTCAGGGATATGCAGCCTTTCATTTCTTATTCCATTTCAATTTCCCTGTAGGCCAGGGAGGGGAAATTTTTACCTAGGGAGTTTAGTATCATTTAACATTGATGTTACTTGTCCAACAATCTCCTACATGAGTAAGACCATATGTCAACCCCAGTTAGCACTTAAAATTTATCAATATCTACTTATACACATGAAGCTCTTTTTATTCTGTGGGAGGTTTAACTTTCTGAAAGCATTCCATGTCCAGTTTTAAAGTCAGTAGGAGAGAAGGAAAATAAAACGCAGTGTTAGAAAAGAAATACATCCTTTATCTACTTGAAAATGTCCACACTTGGTTGGGGCCATATTTCAGGATTGTTGTGATCCAGAAAGTACCTCTCTCAATGAAGAAGCACTTACTATCCACGTGTGAAGTTACCCTTTTCTTGCCAATAACACATATCATAATGGCCTCTTCTGTTTTAGGTTTAGCCACACAATGCCTATTGGCAGCCCTGGAGTTGTTTGTATAATTGAAATGACTGCAGATGGAAAACCTCCAGTACAGAAGAAAGACACAGAGATTTCCCATGCCTCTCAGGTAGGTATGCAAATATCCAGTTCCAAACACTAACTGTGCCCTCAGTATTTCAGATAAGTATTTTTTACATTACTAAGTAGTAATCCTATTTCTTAATTGAACAGATTCCTTGTAAAAACTCTCAACAAAGCACCAGAAAATTCAACTCATACTTTAGGGATGATTAAATATATTTAATGTTGCCTGTCACTATAAAAGTTTTATCAAATTTAACAATAAACTTATTTTCCTCTCACACTTTGGATTTAATATATTGTGCTTGATTTAAAAAAAAAAAAAGACACCTCCAGAGTGGAGAAAGATTAGAAAATATGCCAATTTTTTAAAACTTGTGTTTTTATAACCTATGATAGTACTTACACTATTTAAAAAGGCCGTTCCCAGTCTTACAGATTTTGATTGGCCAGAAAATTTCTCTTAGAAACATTGAATGAGTCTAAATTAAAAGAAGAGAGAATGTCTGTCCCTCCAGAGACCAGGCAATTTGCTGAATTCTTTCAGTTTTAATGATGTGGTTGGTTACATTCTTCTTAGTGTAACTTTATCGCAATACATTTATGGTAAAAATTCCTAGTTCGTTTGATCATCATGGAGAATTAATCTGTATAATTAGAGCTCTAATTTTGGTAGACATTAAAGCTGCCACTATGCACTGCCTTAATGATTGGAAATTTCATTTTATTTTCATTTCTTCTATATAGTCTCTTGAATATATGTAGGCATCCAAAATAAACACATAATCACATCTAACATTTGTATAAGCACATTATATTTTCCAAACTATGGCCTTAAATATTATCTCATTTAATATCTGCAAGAACGCTGAAAAGGTAGAATGATTCTCTCTTTTCTACAGCTGGGGGACACTGAGTATCTTTTCTGACCAGAATTGTATAGTGATAAGAAAGGAGACTCTACCTCAGGCTCTGTTTCCCAGCGCTTTTGTGTTCCTTTATAAGGCACTGTACTGCTCTTCATTTGCTACTGCAGCTGACTCAAAATTGTTCAAGTGGGTTGTTAGGGTAGGAATAAAATTGTTTTTAGGTTTTAAAAAGTCATTCTAGATCCCGAGAGGGCCACACATTTAGATGTAAGACATGGAATATTCAAGCAGTGGAAAATATATGAGTCACTCGTAGTGAAAAATGGAAAGCATTCAATATGACTACATCTTTATTCACTCCTTATAGTTGCCCATTTTTTATATTGAAAGATCTGTATTTTCTTATGAATAGTATAAAATATGCTACTAACTTCTACATTAATGAATCACATATTTAACAAATAGAATCCAGTAAATGCTCAATAAATATCTTTTTGTTAATACGGGAAAAAAAAAAAAAAAAAAAAAAAAAAACTAGCCGGGCGAGGTGGCCGGCCCTGTAGTCCCAGTTACTCAGGAGGCTGAGGCAGGGGAATGGCGTAAACCCGAGAGGCGGAGCTTGCAGTGAGCCGAGATCCGGCCACTGCACTCCAGCCTGGGCGACAGAGCGAGACTCCGTCTCAAAAAATAAAATAAAATTATATATATGTGTGTGTGTGTGTGTGTGTGTGTGTGTGTGTGTCCTTTTGTTGTTGAAAATGTTAACTAGGACATATTTCTAGCCTCTTTGACAAATCGGTTACCTTGCCCTTTAGGCTGTGACCAAATGAAATACCGATGAGAATGCTACGAGTAACGCGCATGCACACGCACAGATTAACACAGGGGAGTAGAATTTACTATATCAATGGAAAATAATCCGGATAATTTTAGGGTGGTAAAGAGAGAATGCATGTAGGCACTCTAAAGCCTCAATGGCTGTTCCCTGCTGCCACTACAGGAGCTGTCACATGCTTTTATAGCTCTCTGCCTCCTTAAGTTTAGCCCGACTCAAGTGCTCCTAAGCCTGGGTGAATCACTGCTGCCTTCTAACTTGTGTTAACCCCAAAGCTCAATTTGGCCACTCTCATGGAGGCTATATGTGGTGAGATTCTCTCAGATAGACTTCAGTCCTAGAGTTATGGTATAGTACAGCCTCTAAGGGCCAACCTCTATGGCACAGGCCCTTTCTCTCCAAGTTCTGGCAGGATCCTGTCTGAGAAAGAACACCTAAAGGTGGCTTCCAACTGTGAGTTATACGTTTTCTACTGCCTTTTCCTCTATTATTACAGTGGGAGAATGATGGAGGTTTGTGGAATAAAGATACAAGAACTGAAAATTTTGCGAGCTGAAGCTATTTAATTTTAAGAGTCATGGACTTTGGCACAAAATATCAAAATAGGTTCCAGCACTGCCTCTACTCATTATAATTTAGTAGGGATTGTTAAGTATATTCAAAGAATCATTATGTACAAGATAGTATTTTTCAGTACATAAACCCAAAACAAAGCCAGATTGACACCGAAGGGTCTGAAATCTGAAATGTGATATTCTAGATTGGATAAGAAAAAACACCTATAATAATTTGGAGGGTTTTTTGGTAAATTTGAAAGTAAAAAGTAAAAATGTATTCTTAATTCTGATAATGATAGCGAAAATATATAATACTATGTTCCAGACACTGTTCTAAGCACTGTTCATATTTTAAATTATTTAATTATTTAAATTATATAAAAAATACTAAGTAAACACTATTATTATCTCCAAATACAGAGAAGGAAAATACAGCGCAAAAGGGATGAGTTTCCTGCCCAAAATCACACCGCTATTTGGGGATTCAAACCCAAACATTCTCACTAGATAGTCCATGCTTTTAACCAAAACTATGTGGTCTCACAACATTTTATATGACATTTACTTTTTTTTTATTTCTAATGTGATTTATTGTTTTGTTTTGTTTTTAAGTTCTGGGATACACATGCTGAATGTGACATATGATGTTTTCCTTTATTCTATTGCAACTATTACTAAGCAACAAAATTTTATGTGTACAGTACATTACTGTTAATTACATATTAACAGTATGCATTATTATAGAACAGTTCTCTAGAACTTTTTCATCTTATCTGAAACTTTATACTCATTGAAGAGCAACTTGTCATTTCTCTCTCCCTGCAGCCTCTGACTACTTTCTGCTTCTATGAGTTTACTTTCTATACCTTATTTAAGTGGAATCATGCAGAATTTGTACTCTGTGGCTGGCTTATTTCATTTATCATAAAGTCCTCAAGGTTCATCTATGTTGTACCATATGACAAGATTTCCTTCTTTTGTAAAATTGAATATTCCATAATATCTACATATATATGTCATTTTCCTTTATTGTATTTTTAATTGACAGATAATAGTATATATTTATCAGGTACAATGTAGTGTTTTGATACATGTATACATTGTGGAATGATCAAATTAGGCAAATTAGCACATCTATTACCTCAAATATTTATCATTTCTTTGTGGTAAGAAATTGAAAATCCTCTCATTTAGTTGTTTTTAAAAATGTTATTATTAACTATAGTCACCATGCTATACAATAGATCACCAGAATTTATTCCTCTTATCAAATTGGAAGTTTGTACCCTTTGACCATTGTTTTTCTTTTTCTGTCTATCCCCATTCCTGACCAGTCTCTGGCAATCACCATTGTACTTTCTATTTCTATGAATTCAACATTTTTAGACTCTACATATAAGTGAGCTCATACTATACCATATTTTCTTTATTCATTTATCAATTAAAGGACATTTATGTTGTTTCTATCTATTGAATGATGTGAATAATGCAAATAATGCTACAATGAAAATCCAAGTGCAAATAATCTTTTCAATATCCTATTTCCGATTCTTTTAGATAAATACTGAGAAGTGGTATTGCTAGATCAGATGGTAGTTCTATTTTTAATTTTTTGAGAAACCCCCATACTTTTTCTATAGTGGCTGTATCATCTTACATCCTGACCAACAGTGCTCATAAATTTCCATTTCTCCACATCCTCACCAAGACTTGTTATTTTCTGGTTTGGGTAATAGCCATCCTAACAAGTATAATGTGATATCTCATTGTGGTTTTATTTGCATTTCCCTGATGGTGAGCATCTTTTCATATACCTGTTGGCCATTTGTATGTCTTATTTGGAAAAATGTCTATTCAAGTCTTTTGTCTATTTTTTAATCAGGTTGTATTGGGGTTTTGTTTGTCTGTTTTGTGTGTTTGTTCATTGCTATTGAGTTATACAAATTCCTTGTATGTTTTGGATATTAACTCCTTATCAAACATATGGTTTGTAAATATTTTCTCCCATTCTGTAGTTTTCCTTTTCACTCTGTTCATTGTTTGATGTGCTGCACAGAGGCTTTTTAGTTTGACATAGTCCCACTTGTCTATTTTTGCTTTTGTTGTGTGTGCTTTTGGTGTCATATCCAAGAAATCATTGTCAAAACTAATGAAGTATTTTCCCCATGTTTTCCTCTAGGGGTTTTATGATTTGGGTGTTAAGTCTTTAATCAACTTTGAGTAGATTTTTATGTATAGTGTAAGACAAAGATCCAATTTTATTTTTTCAGTTTTCTAAATCCTTGCTTTTTAAATTATACCATTACTTTCTCATACAATAAAGGGATTTCAGAAAAAACAAAGGAAAATATATTATTGATTGTCTTACTGATTCAGTGAAAACATTATCGTAGAGCTGAACAAATTGATTCCTGATGATGAGTAGGGGGTTACCTTCTTGAAATTAGTTTCCTGTGTGGAAAATATTGTGGAAAGTGGTCTAGAGTCTTCCTTAGAATGTGAACTTGTCTTCATTCTTTTGTTATTATAGTCAATATAATGGTCAGTAGAATGTTTGCAATCCAAGATGTTGCTGAAGCTCTCCTGTCAGGAACTGCCTTAGTGAAAACTAAAGGAATTCAAGGCCTTTCAGGGTCTCTCAGTTACTAGTGGAAGAGAATTTACTTGTGACTAACAGGGAATTCCTGGGGCATTCTTAAAATAATGAGGCTGAGGCAGGAGAATGGCGTAAACCCGGAAGGCGGAGCTTGCAGTGAGCTGAGATCCGGCCACTGCAGTCCAGCCCGGGCTACAGAGCAAGACTCCGTCTCAAAAAAAAAAAAAAAAAAAAAAAAAAAAAAATAATGAGAATCCTTGGGAACATGCACTATTTCCTACTCTCATTAGAGTAATTTTTGCATAAGCAGATTTAACATATTTATCTGTTCCTACTTACGGTTTGCCACTAGACTGATGTATCAGAATTTTAATGCCATATAATTATATATTGCAAGTTAAAGCAGTGTAGCATACTGGTTGAGAATAGAATATTTTACATATTATGATATCTTCAGTGACTGTACCTCAGCTAAGTTCTGAATTTTCTACTACCTCAAGACATCTTTCAGATATATGCCAAATGCTTGCTCATTATAAAATGACACTCTTTTGCATGTGAATACCCAGTTTTCTAAAGACCATTTGTTGAAGATTATTTTCCACATGCACCCTTTTCAAAGATCATTTGACCATGTGTGCGTGCGATTTTTTCATAGCCTATTATGTTTCATCGGTTTATACATGCCTTTATGCCAGCACCATACACTTTTGATTACTATAGCTTTGTACTATACTGTGAAGTCAGGAAGTAAGAACCTCTGCCATTTTGTATTCTTTCTCAAGATTGTTTTGGCTATTTGGCATCCTTTGGTGCCATACGAATTCCAGCATTGTTTTTTCAATTTTTGTAAAAATATCTTTGGAATTTTGGTAGGGATTGTATTGAATCTGTAGACTACTTTGGATAGTATGGACATTTTATTGATGTTCCATGAATGTAAAATGTCTTTCTTATTTATTTGTGCCTTTTTTCTCTTTCAAGAATGTTTTGTAGTTTTAAGTTACATGTTTTTTTCCCTCTTAAGTTTATTCTTATGCTATTTTATCCTTTTTCGTGTATTATAAAATTGTGTTGTTAGTTTATTTATGATAGTTAATAATTAGTCCATAGAAGTGTAATTAATTTTTTGCTGATTTTTGTATCCTGAAATTTTGCTAAATTTGTTAGTTCTAACAGTTTTGTGTGTGTGCATATATGTCAGAGACATCATTAAGATTTTCTATATATATTATAGTGTCATCTGTGAACAAAGATAATTTTACTTATTTATTTCTTATTTGGATGCATTTTCTTCCTTTTTTTTTTTTCTTTTGCCTAACTGCTCCAGTCAGGACTTCTAGGACTATGCTCAATAAAAGCAGTGAGTGGGCATCCTTATCTTGTTCTTCAACTTGAAGGAAAAGCTTTAGGTGTTCACCATTGAGTATGATATGTATTTTGTTGAATTAATTTCCTCCTAATCCTAATTTGCTGAGTATTTTTTCATGAAAGAGTTCTAATTTTGTAAAATGACATTTCGCATTTATTGAGATGATCCTGTGATTGCTATCTTCCCGTTTGTTAATGTAACGTATTATTACATTCTCCTTCCTGTCTTACAAGACGGCAGGAAGGAGAATGAACACAAGAGGAACTACCAAACACTTATAAAACCATCAGATCTCAAGAGAGCTGCCACTTTCACAAGAACAGCATGGGAAAACTATCCCCACGATTAAATTACCTTGATCTGGTCTTTCCCTTGACATGTGGGGATTATGGGGATTTAGGGGATTACAATTTAAGATGAGACTTTGGGTGGGGACACAAATCCTAACAATATGAGCATGGAATATATTTGTCCATACTTTCACTTTCTGATTGTATGTATCCTTAAATCTAAAGTGAATCTCTTGCAGGACAAGTTTTCTTGAACCTCCTTTCCTTTCTTGCTTTCTTCCTTTTTGACTTTTTAGTGACATAACTTGATTTTATTTTTTGTTTTTTTGTATCTTCTATGGGTATTTTTTATGGTTACCATGAAGCTTACACAAAATATTTTATAGCTATAGCAGTATATTTTAACCTAATAATAACTTCAATAACGTACTAAAACGCTATTCCTTTATTGCTCCTACACACACACACACACACACATATACTTTATGTTATTAATCATAAAATGACTTCATTTTATATTGTGTACATGTTAACATATTTTATAATTATAGTTATTTTACACTTTTGTCCTTAATTTCTAAATTCCTAAAGTTAGCATGCAATATACCCATGTAACAAACCTGCACATGTACCCTTTGTATCTAAAATAAGTTGATATCTTTCAAAAGAAAATATTCCAGAATAAAAACCATAAAAATAACAATAAAACTATAAAAAATAATGCAAACTAAAAATAAATAAATTCCAAAATTTATTTACACACCATGATTACAGTATTACAGTATTCTATATTTGTATACATATTTACCTTTATTAGCAAGTTTTATACTTTCATAAGTTTTTGCGCTGTTGTCTAGTAGCCTTCTATTTCAACTTGAAAAACTTCCTTTAGCATTTCTTGTAAGGAAGATCTAATGATTAAATCCCTCAGTTTTTGTTTATAGGGAAAGTCTTTATGTCTTCTTCATTCTTGAAGGACAGTTTTGGCAGATACAGTATTCTTGGTTTGCAGGCTCCTTTAAAAAATGTTTAGCACTTTAAATATATCACCCCTTTCCCTTCTGATGTGCAAGGTTTCTGTAGAAAAAATCTACTGATAGTCTTGTGGGAGCTCCCACTTACATGATAACCTGCCTTTTTTGTGCATCTTTTAAAATTCTCTGTTTTGGGCTATAATATGTCTCAGAGTGGACTTTTTTAGGTTCATTTCTGTTGGAATACTTCAGCTTCTTGATTCTGGGTGTCCATTTTCTTCCCCATATTTATGAAGTTTTCATTCATTATTTCTAAGAATAAGCTTTTCCTTCTTTCTTTCTCTCTTCTCCTTTTGTGACATCCATGTGATCTGTCTTTGAATTTTATGATTCTCTCTTCTGCTTGACCAAGACTGCTGTTGAAGTTCTGTAATGAATTTTTAAATTCAGGCATCACAGTTTTCAGCTCCAAACTTTTTGGTTGGTTCTCTTTCATATTTTCTCTCATTTTTGATATTTTCATTTTGTTCAGCATCACTTTTCTGTCCTCATTGAACATTTTCCAAATGGTTACTTTGAATTTTTTGTCAGGTAATTCATACAGATCTCTTTTTAAAGGGTTGTCTCCTGGAGATTTATTTTGTTCCTTTGATTATGCCATGCTTTCCTCTGTCTTCCTTTGCTTGCTAACTTTGTGGTGGAATCCACACATTTGATAAAATAGCCACTTCTTCCAGTCTTTTTGGACTGGCTTTTTGCACATGGAAAGACCTTTAACCATCAGTCTGAGGTCCTCTCAAATGTTTCCTATGGATGTGTTTTCTCTGAACTTGTGCATGCAGACTCCAAATTAAAGTGATTTTCCAGTTTCTTTTTTCAGGAGCTCATAATCTCTTGCTCCGTTTACTTTCTGTATGTGGTACTACAGGTTCTCTGGATCTGCCACAAGCTGCCCATCTCTCTTATTCTCAGAAGCTCTCAGACTTCTAGAGTATGCCAAGTCCCATTAGCACTCTCATTCAAACAAGATAGAAATTAGTCTCTTGCAGCCTTCTGAAAAGCCAGAACATTGGGTGCATGATCCACTCTTTTACCCACTCTCTCCTGAGGGAGAGGTCACCAAGCTATACCAGCCTCTGTCTTCTGTACCTTGGGTCCTTGAAGCAAGAATAAGCCTCCCAACACTCTTTTTTTCTCAGCAGTACCCAGATATTGAGAGTAAGCCAGGTCCCATCAGCATTCTGAGACAAGTAAGACAGAAACTAGTGAGACAGAAGCCCCCCAAAAACCATAACACTGGATGCATGCCCTAATTCTTTACTGTACCTCCCTGGTGAGAAGCTGGAAGGTGAGAATTTTCTCTGATCCCATGCCAAGCCGGGACAAGAGACTGTGGTGAATGAGTGCATATTAGTCCAAACCATCACCTTTGCTCTTAGTGATCCCCAGTGTGGTACCCTTTCCGGAGTCAGAAAAGGCAAAAGCCAGTCACTCAGACAGCTCCCCAAAGAGTCTGAATGCTGGACATGTTTAAGTCTTCTGTTTCCCGTCCCAAGTCAAAACTGGGAGCAAGGAGTTTTCTCTTCATTATGCCATGCAATGTTAGGGAGTGGACTTGTAATGAATGAATGCCATAAATTTTCCTTACAGCTTTGATACAGCTGGCTTCACAATCACCTGACATGTAGAACCCTCTTAACTGTTTTCTAAATCCTCACAAAGGGAATCGGTCCATGTATTTTTGTTGCATCTGTGTCTCCACAGGGGAAGGAGGATCTGGGGCTTCCTATTCTGCCATCTTGCTGACCTATATGCTATTATTTTGCAACAGTTTTTTTATTATTTCATTCTTTAAATTATATTTAATTTCTTTATGGACAAGAGTAATCCCACATACTTCTATTTACACTTCCCTAGATCAATGTGTTCACAAAGTAGCAACTCAGTTTATCATTGTTTCTCTAAAGTTTAGTTGTCCCTTCAACAAGGTGAGGAGATACTATTTGGAGGACATTTCCTAGCCTAGAAAGCCTTAAGAATCAAATATTAACTGTGCATTATTGATCATAACATCAATAATAACTTCACTCATATTTATCAAATTTTTAAAGAAAAAACCTTGTGTGAGCTACTGTCCTATGCACTATACCACATATATATTAAATATAGAAGGGTATATTAGAATAATAATATAACATTTATTCTGAGTGGGATCTTATAACAACATCCCATGTGCTGAATCTAGCAAAATATCGAGATTCTAAGGCAGCAAAACACAGGGAAAGAGGCCTAAAGACAACTAAGAGACTGAGGAAAAGCAGGATTGGATTTCATGAAACAGGGTCATTTGTAAAAAACATGCATGAAACTTCCTATTTTCAAGGCACTTCGATGGACGCCCAGAATCCCAAGATAATCAGGGTGAAGGCTCTGTCCTAAAAATAAATATAAATTAACATAGAAGATATCATATGCTCACAGATTATTATACTTTAGGGCAAAGTAAGAGAAAGAGAGGGAGAGAGCAATCCTTTAACTGCAAAAGAATGGGAATTTTTATAAATATTGCTTGTGTTATTTTTTATCCCTTTTCACTTATTTCATTTAAATAATTTTTAAGAATTTAAGCTTTTTTAACATGTGAAAAGTTACTTCAATAAATCCTTCTGAAACACTTTATCCAACATTTCTTATCCATCTTTATTCCAAAACTTAATGTTTCTGATTTTAAATTTGTTTCTATACAATTCAAATAATGTTAAAAACCAAAAATGGTAATGACTCTTAAATAAAAGCCAGTTTGTTTCCATTGTAAGTCATCATATTCTTAAAGATAAGTGCAAGTGATAATTAATTTTAACCAAAAAGTATTTTATAATCATCTCCCCATATTTTGTTAACACAAGTCATTTAACTTCAGACACAGAATTGAGAATGTAAAATAAAAGTAAACATTGAATCAGGATATCAATACAGAAAGATATGCAGTACTCCAACATCTAAATTTAAATTAAAACAAAACAAAACAATAAATATGACAGCTTCTTATCTACCCTCTCTCCTGCCTGCTGGATTTTAGAATCTTACTTCCCCTTTGCCTATTTTCTTATTTTATTCGTATGTATTATAAAAGAATAAATATATTCTTCCTTTAAAAAGAAACTCTGAAAGGAAAGGAAGTGTTCATTTCACTCCTGTCAGATATGGAACCTTTTCCCTCAGTTATCATTGATATTTTTTATTATTTTCATAATTCCTTCTTGATTGTTCATGTCTGTTCTCTGTGCTTTTATCTTGTAACATCATATCTTGATGTCAGACTTTATTCTTCATAGTCTGATTCACAAGGAATTATTAGAAAATACTTATTTTAAAGATCCATCTCCTTAGGAATAATTATACACACAAAAGTCATCTCTTGTATAATTGAAAGTCTGAGAATAGAAGAAGTCGACCATTTTAATGGTTATGTATGTGTAGCCAACAGCATCTGCTTTTTTAGACATTTCAGGACTCCAACCAAGCATGAGTCTCACATCAGAAAAAATACAAGAGCCATCTACTTCCATTGTTTGGGTGTTTTTTAATGGTCTAATAAATCATTGATAGCTCTATAGACTTTCCTTCATACCTTCCTACTACCGACAGAAAAGGAGAGTATTCTTCCATTCTCTACCAGTTTTGTGCTAAAACAGCACACTTGTCAAAACAGTGAAAGCTTCACTTTTCCAGGTGTGTGATCAATACACAAAGATGTCAGAGATCCACGGTGAGAGGAAGGTCATCCTTTGGATGCAGAGTCTGAAAGTTCATGATAGTTCCCAGTTGTATTCACAGTGGATCACTTACCTTAGCTGATAGACAGGTCTGCTAATAGTTTGTAGAATGTGAAAACAAACAGAAATACACCTATGCTATGTGACAGTTCTATTGATACACCTTGAAAGTTTTAGCTTCCACCATAACATCCCCAAAGATAGTCATCCTCTGGGATCCAAATAAGAAGAAATACTCAGGAAAAAAAAAGAAGTAAAGACGCCCTTAGGAGCAGAGACTCAGTCTTTTAAAAATAACTAGATCTCAAATACAGAGTTAGTTTGACTTGTTATGGGTCATGGAGATGCTTTGCTCTTCCTAGAATTAAACATGCTTCTGCTCTCTAAAAGTACATCCGCATGAAAACAGCACGTATTAGTATAAACGTAAAGCAATATTGCTGGGCATCTCTCATACTCTCCTCCCACCAGACCCCTAACTTAATGATTTGGCTTTACTTTTTTTAATTCTGGCAATGACAGTGTTCCATTTTATTGTATCTGTAATACCAATTTAAATACTTTTCAGATGTCAGCTTGAGGTATGAATGTGTGTTTTGGGAATTGGGATATCAGAGATGTTTCCCACACAAATGTTGCTGCATCTACCTGCCATATGCCTAACAGCCCTGAAGAGCAGGGTCTTATTTCCAGATTCTTTAGACTTCAATTGTAGCTCATAAATTCTTACAGAGAGGATCTGCATTTCATGTACATCTAAATTATGAGAATTCAATTATATATGTTGCTGAGGGTGGGAAAGTAGAAATCAAGTAGCAACTTAAATCATGTATGCTGATTTTAACATCATTCTGGTCAATGCGCATAAGCTCTGCAATGAACATCAGATGTGAGAAGTTAATTTATTGTACTCAGTATTAGTTCCCTCTTGTGTCTGACAGTGGTACATCTCACCACACACTGGGGGGTTCTAGAGATTTTATACAACATGACATGAAATGCCAGCTTCATCTACAGCTGCACTGAAAAAACCGCAAGCTATTCCAAAGCTGGAGGAAATATGTAGCTGTGTTGGAATTATCTGGAGAAAGCATTTTAGTCTCCAATGTGGTGACTAAAGGATTTCCAAAGACAATTTAGCTTCTACGAAATATTCATATTATTTGCCATCTTTAGAACTAACTCCCATGTAAGATGTGGCCCTGATGTATTGATCAAATAAAGGTAGATCAACAGCCTACCTTTACAGAGTCTCTTTATTCTACTAATTTTCTATAAATGGCTTGGTTGCCTTTAAGATGGTGTGACTTCTTTTTTTTGTTTTTTAACTTTTAGGTTTGGGGGCACATGTGAAGGTTTGTTACATGGATAAACCATGTCATGATGTTTTGTTGTACAGATTATTTCATCACCTAGGAATTAAGCCTAGCACTCAATAGTTATTTTTTCTGCTCCCCTTTCTCCTCCTACCCTTCACCCTCAAGTAGACCCCAGTATCTGTTGTTTCCTTCTTTGTGTTCATAATTTCCCATCATTTAGCTCCCACTTATAAATGAAAATCATGTAATATTTGGTTTTCTGTTCCTGCATTAGTTTGCTGAGGGTAATGGCTTCCAGCTCCATCCATGTTGCCACAAAAGACATGATCTTGTTCTTTTTTATGGCTGCATATTATTCCATCCATGGTGTACATGTACCACATTTTCTTTATCCAATCTGTCATTGATGGGCATTTAGGTTGATTCCATATCTTTGCTATTATGAATAGTGCTGAAATGAACATTCAGGTGCATGTTTCTTTATGGTAGAATGATTTATATTCCTTTGGGTATATATCCAATAATGGGATTACTGGGCCAAATGGTAGTTTTGCCTTTAACTCTTTGAGGAATCACCATACTGCTTTCCACAATGGCTAAACCAATTTACACTCCCACCAGCAGTGTGTAAGTGTTCCTTTTTCTCTGCAACACAGCCAGCATCTGTTAATTTTTTACTTTTTAATAGTAACCATTCTGACTGGTGTGAGATGGTATCTCATTGTGGTTTTGATTTGCATTTCTCTAATGATCAGTGATATTGAACTTTTTTTCATATGCTTCTTGGCCGCATGTATATCTTCTTTTGAAAAGCATCTGTTCATGTCCTTTGCCCACTTTTAAATGGGGTTTTCTCTTGTAAATTTGTATGCATTCCTTATAGATGCTAGATATTAGACCTTTGTAAGATGCATAGTTTGCAAAATTTTTCTCACATTCTTTAGGTTGTCTGTTCACTCTGCTGACAATTTCTTTTGCTGTGCAGAAGCTCTTAAGTTTAATTAGATCCCACTAGTCAATTTTGGCTTTTGTTGCAATTGCTTTCGGTGTCTTTGTCATGAAATCTTTACCTGTTCATATGTCCAGGATGGTATTGCCTAGATTGCCTTCCAGGGTTTTTATAGTTTTGGGTTTTACATTTAGGTATTTAATCCATTTTGTGTTGCTTTTTGTATATGGTGTAAGAAGGGGACCAGTTTCAGTTTTCTGCATATGGCTAGCCAGTAATCCCAATAAGATGATGTGATGTTTTTGTGGCTTCTCAAAGCAAGAGTCTTTTCTTGATCTGATTTTGGAATAAAATGTGAATTAAGGAAGTGAATATTACTTAAGCAAAGTTCTACTTCTCATGCATATTATGTTCAAATTTTGGAGAAAGGAAACGGTAACATTTTCAATTTTCCAAGCACCATTTGCAAGCACCATACATCTTGCTCATATTTTAGGATATTTATAATATATTGTGATTACCTTAGTTTGTCAGGGTTGCCATAACAAAGTACCACAAACTGGGTGGCTTAAACCACAGAGATGTCTTACAGTTCTTACAGCTCTGGAAACTAGAAACTCAAGAACTGTAGGGTTCTTTCCATATGATGACTTGAGAAAGATCTGTTTAATGTCTCTCAACTCATTTTTGGTAAGGTGTTGGCAATATTTGATGTTCCTTAGCCCATAGATGCATCACCCTGATCTCTGCCTTTTTGTTCACATGGCAATCTCCCTGTGTGCCAGTTGGTCTGTATCCGACCTTCTTTATAAAAGTCCTAAAAAGGACTATTGTCCTTATAAAAGTCCTTATAAATGTCCAAAAGATCCTATGGATTATAGGTTTGTCTTATTCCAGTATTGACCTCATACTAACGAATTACATCTGCAATGACACTATTTTTAATTAAAGTCACACTCTGAGGTACTAGGGATTAGAACTTCAATATATGAATTTGGAGGGAAGACAATTCAATCCCTAACAACAATTGGCTAACATGGCTTTATTTTCTTTTTTACTTATTATTTGGGAATATTCACACTAAAATGCAAACACATCAGCTTGAAAAAACATTTCAAAGTAATCAATCAGCGAGTTTTGCTGAGTGTCTATTTTTCTGCTAAATATTATTAGATATTGTTAGAGATAAAAAAGAGATATAAAAAAGAACCATTTTCTAAAACAGTCTATCTCCCCACCTAGTAGAAGTGACAAAACTAACCAACAGCAGCAACCTGTTTTACACAGAAAAACACATTAAAACACATCTAATTACAGAACCAAACATCCTACATCTTTTCCACATAATCTGACAACACCCTATTTTTTGTTGTTACTTTTTCTACAGGTATATTTTGAATCAATGTTCCTTGGTCATATTCCTGAAAATGTTCAAATTCATAAGAAAGCAGGTCCTGTTTATGGATTCAGGGGCTGCATTCTAGACCTTCAAGTAAACAACAAAGAATTCTTTATCATCGATGAAGCACGACGTGGAAAGAATATTGAGAACTGCCATGTCCCTTGGTGTGCTCATCATCTGTGCCGCAACAATGGCACCTGCCTCAGGTCAGTACTAGTCTCCTGATTCCCAACCTACATTGCTTGACTCCAAATTCTTAAAACAACAAGAGCCAGCAGCATTGTCCTCTGAGAGAGGGAAAATACAAGTCCAGGACTCTCAAGTTTTTCTATGCATCACCTAGAGTATGCACACATGTGGTAAATTCTTGTTTTTCCAAAGAAATGTACATATGGTAGCTCAAGTGACAAGAGATTCTCAGACTCTGACAATAACTAGGTAACTAGACCTGGTTTTGGCAATTTCAAATGCATCCACATTTTTATCTAGGTGTTCCAGCTTTTCATAAATATGAATGAGAGGCTATTATTCATTGTTGATGATTTTGATATATTTATTAATTTTTATATTTATTTTTTATTCGTCTGCCAAAAAAGAATCTGCTTAGATTGCTAAGATTAGAGATGAAGAAAAAATTATATCTGTTTTCTCTTTTTATTTGCAATCCTATATCCTTTTTGCTTCTTGAAGCAGATTTATCATGCTTATAAACTTAAGAAGATTTTAATTAAAATTAATTTTGCTCCACTTCAATGTCTTAACTGAATCAACCCTGAGGGAGTCTCATTTGAACAGTGTAAAACATATTCCCAATTTTCTTCTGTCATCTGAGAATTCTTTATTTTGGGGCTACAAATAATTACAGAATGGAAGCTGAAACAGATACAACTTACAATAATTCAAGTCAAAGAAAAATTGACCAAATCACACAGGAAATATTTTAATTAATTAACCTCAGTATTTTCAAGGGGCAAGTTATCAAGCAGTCAATAATGACTCCATAAAAGTAAATATCTCCATACATCGTGTAGAAAAGAGAGAAATTTTACCAATAAAAACAGGATTAAAAAATGGTAGACAGAAACAAGCTCTGATAGTGATCACTAGAATAGAAAATTTTAAAAAAGAGGGAGAGCGAAAGAACCAAATCGCAAAGACAAGAAACAGAGGACTGGACAGGTATGATAAAATCAAGGTGATGTATTTACCAATCACAGAATGACAGTAATAAATTTGGGGGGGAAAAAAAAAAAAAAAGCATGGTTAGTGGAAGAGAGAGTTATACAGATTTATACATTGGTACAATAACAACAGCAACATAGACCTATTGAACATAAGTACAACAGATACAGATTTAAAGAACTAAAAGAGAGTAAATCTGGGGGCTGAGAGTGAAGATATCTCCTTGACTATCATCACTTTCCTCAAGGCTTGACTCAACAAGTATTTTGCTTTATAATGGACCCACTAATACCCAATTGTTTTTCAAAATCTAATAATGCAAAAATAATTTAGCAAGGCAACCTTCAGAATCCTGCAAAAGGACTTGCAATTCTGTTGAATTAAGCAAAACAGAAACAAGAAAAAACTTCTCGACTGACGTTGCTAATGTCTGAAATATTTGTGTCATTCAACCTAAGTAAATATTTTCCATGAGGATTTATTACTGATGAAATTACAGAAGTGACGAGAACTGTGTTTTCTCCCTCCCTATATGTGGTGAACACACTCTCCTATGGCCCTGCAGTCCCCCTCCTGTTGTTCATGCCTTTGTGTGATCTTCCCTCCTTGACTGTGGATGAGACCTGTGACTTGCTTTTAACCAACAGACTATCCGATAAACTAAGGTGATGAGATGTCACTTCCAGGATTAGACTACATAGAAGTGTAAGTTGTAAGTTACAAAGAGATTATCTCTTTTGCTGCCTTTGAGGAAGCAAACAGCAGTTTGGGGAAGGCCCACATGACAAGGCACTGAGGCAGCCTCCAGCCAATAAGAAGCAAGGAGTTGAGGGTGTCCCTTGGCTGACAACCAGCAAATATTGAATCCCTCATTCTTACAACTGTGAAGAATTGAATTTTACCACCAACCACATGAGCTTGACAATGGGCCCTTTCCCCAATCAAGACTTGAGATAAGACCCCCAACCTAGTCAATACCTTTACTGCAATGTGAGATTCTTATGCAGAAGACCCAGTGAATCCATGCCCAAACTTGGCTCTTGGAAACTGTGAGTTAACTGTTAGTATGTTCTTTTAAGCTGCTAAGTTGGTGTTAATATTGTTATTCAGGAATAGAAAACTAATACACTCTCATTTCCTGGAAAAGTGTCTAACATTACCAACTCAGAAAAATTGGTAAGGATAAGGTTTATTTTAGAACATTAACTTTCTGATATTTTGTAAGCCAAGTACTTGTTAAATAAAGTAAACCTCTTATCTGCATGAATTAAAGAACATCACATTAATTCCAATCTCAGTTATTTAATATGTATTTAAAAATAACAATAAAGATAATCATCCTAACAGGATATATGTAAGCAGTCCTAGATTTATTTATACTTTATATATTGATTCTCTTAGACTTATTCCAACAAACACTGTCTGAGAGCCAACTAAGAGCTAAAGTATATGTAAATCAAAGACGTATATTCAAAAAACATAAAGAGTTTTTATTCTAGTGTGGAAGCTCTATCAGCTCTTCAGGACTTAAGGTAAATTTTCCCACAAAAAAAATTGTATCTGTCAGTCTTCATCATGTACATTATCTCGCCTTCCATACTCATTTCTAAATCTTTCAACCTCTCAACCACAACTCCAGAGAAATCTACTGGAATGTCAACTGATTTGGCATGCACTATTTAAAGGCTTGCAGATCTGTATGTCCCTTTATATTGCTGGCCAAATGGAGATGTAGCAGTTGTGTATCATTAAGTATAACACTTATTCACATCTTATGAACAACATGCTTTCTATCTTGATTGCCAGTGCTCAACTCCTGTAAACTACCTACTTACACTGTTGCATATAGGACATGCTGCTCCATAGCAGCTATGACTTATATTCCCACAATCCCCTTGTGTACTCCAACACATGATACACTGGAGTTGGCCAGTTCCAGAATAACAATTTTTTTTTTTTTTTTTTTTTTTAACCTCTTGAAAAGATCCAAAAAGAGATGCCTATAGTATATCAGAAGTTTAATATAAGAGAACGGACAGCTATAGGACCACGGAGGAGATTACCAGAATAAGAATACTGTCCTCCCACCAATACCCAACCCTACAGCTAGCACTCCGGCAGTCTGTGCAGTAATCCAAAAAGGAGAACCAGAAAACGTACTGAAGAGGAACGTAGACTCCCAATGAGACCATAAGCAGTTTCAGCTCATTAAGAAGAACATGTTTCAAAGAGGTAGGACACAGAGGGCTGTCACCATGACTAACTTTCTCCCTCAACAGATGCATACTCACACTTGGCATACACAGAGCAGTGTAGAGTCTTCCAAGAAAGAAATTTAGAGAAACCCTGTGCTACTGAGTGAGCCCATTCTGATTTTGACAAAATGGATCTGAACTGACTTCATGATTTTGGTAACTCACTTCCTGTCTATGTTGTTATCCAAAGCCAAAGGTTTTTTTTCTTTCTGCTGCCACATCATAAAGTGGATTTCTCCAAAATCTTCTAAACTCTCTTCCAGTCCTTCTCACCCTTTGACTTTGTTTTTTTCCCTCAGTCCATGCCATGTGACCTGATCTCACTCCTGAGCCCATCTAGGCAGAGTTCTAAACTTCCCTTGTCTTTCCTCCCATTTTCTCAGAAGAGAAAATTGGATGCAAGACAGCTTTCAAAATAGCAGATCAATTTCAATAAGATGTGTTAATATTCAGCCTTTCTGGATTCAGGGAGGATGGACAAGATGGCCTGATGAAATTGTTTATAGGCTTATATGTTATATTACTTTACTTTCAAAGTAATAGACAGTTTATGTTCAGAATAAAAGAATGATTATTACAGAGACAGGAAGAAAACCCTTTTACCTCTCTGCTTGCTGCTCTCAAAATACGCAGATACTGATGTTTTAATACTGTAGCATGTATGCATAAAGTTTTTACTTTGAAATACACGTAACAATTCCTCATCACAGTTTAATCGTTCTGGGCCAGGACTCTAATTGAAAGGTTGGGGAATGTTTCCTAATGGGGTATATGAGAACCTTAAGAAAGGGAGATTTTTCAACACACACACACACACACACACACACACACACGGGCATTCTAATCTGTATCTCCTGAAAACACATGCCTATTTTCCCCGATAAGTAAAGAATAATAGTGTTACAATATGAGATAACCCCTAAAGAAACCAGCTCTCTACGCAAGAGTGGGGTAGTGAATGAACAGAGTTTCAGAGCCATAGAGTTAGACCTTAGGGTTCACAAAATGAAATGCTGTTACAATGGATAATTGTAAGCAAAATCATCACTAATTTTTGTACCTTGGTTGATCTAATTTACTGCCGTAAAGTGCTGTTCCTACACTGTCTACAAATGTAATCTGCTTAGAAGAAGACAAATTTCATGTTGAAAAGTATTAAGGAAAGTAACACTTCAGCAGCTTTACTGAGCAAATGTCATTCTGCTTTGAGTACCATCACAAGTTTCTGGACAGTGTCCAATCTTTTTTCATTTTGTTATAAATCTGTACTAGAATTTTCAAACCCCTGTGGTTGCTCATTTCAGAGAAGTCCAAATTGCATGTAGTGAAATTCAGTTTAGAAAGTGATACAGAAGGGTTATTCTGAGTATCCAAATCTCTATGGACTTAAAACAAGCTGTTTCCAAAAGGGCATAGGAAGGTTAGTAAATTAAATGATAATATTTAAATCACTTTCCCCTTTCTGAGCCATATGTTTTTAAATAAGTTAAACAGTAATTAAAAGGAGCATCAGGTTTGGGAATATACCCTATACAACCACGACACTAGAAACTTACATCACTGACATTACAGTAAATAATTATTGAGACACTAATTTTAAATTTATTCTTAATTTTACCAGGACCTAAGCACATATAGATGTATTTTACCATGCATTGAAAGTCAATAATTTCCACATCTCAATGAATCTGCTTTCTACGCTTCTAACTGTGTTCATAGTTTTTATTCATCATTAACCAATGCTATCCTCCATGTTCCAAGGCAGAGGCTAGCAAACATGTTCTGTAATGGGCCAGATAGCAAATAACAGAATTTGTATTGCAATAACTTAACTCTCCTATTGTAGCAGGAATGCAGCCACTGACAAAATGTAAACAAATGGATATGACTGTGTTGTGACAAAATGTAAACAAATGTAAACAAATGCATATGACTGCAGTCACTGACAAAATGTAAACAAATGGATATGACTGTGTTGTGTTCCAATAAAACTTTATTTACCAAAATAGGTGACTGGCAGGATTTAGCAAAAGGTCACCATTTGCGTACCACTGCACTAGGGCAACAAATGGATAAATTAGTGTTATTCAACTAATTGAGCTAGACTAAAGAAATCAAACCCAATTCAAATGAATAATGTTTTCATATTAAGTAAGCTTCAAACAGGGTACGTATTTGTTTAGCATTCGGAAATTATTGTTTTCAGTATCCCATGTGAACAGAGGTGAGTTTCTTTCCTTTATTCTTTACTTTTAATCTATCTTTCCCTATTATCTCATTTTGCAGACTTTTTTTTAACATTAGTAGAAAGAAGGCAGTTTTTTTGTGATTACTGGGGTTTTTAGTTTCCAACTCATTTAGCGCTTCAAAATGAGGTAGGAGTCATAAATCGAATTTGAAATTGCAATAGTAAGAACTGATATCCGGTTAAAGACAGGATATCAGGTCTTAGCTTTTCCATTTGTTCTGTAATAAGTTGCAACCCCTCACAAAATTTTTGCTTGTCTTCATTGTCATTTCACAATGTCATGTAGCTAGGAATAACCTGCTGAGATCTTTTAGTTTTTACTCTGTATCTAGTCCAGATTACCCCTAATCTAGCTCAGCAGTCTACCCTATTCTTCTAAATACCACAGGAAAAAAGAGCCTATTTCAGATCAATTTCTTATCACACATTTAGACTAATAACATTTTCAAATATTTAACCCTTCTTCTTAACTGCTACACTTCTGTCTGTAGTCCATATCTTTGAAATTGTACATAGGATTTAAGTGTCCCTTGTACTAGAAGATTACTTTATATTTAGTTAGATTATTCTCAACTGTAAAAGTTTACCAGTGAACCTCCAAACATCTCCCACAGTAGGCAGCCGTTGTTGCTAGAGAAACAGCTGGGGGAAATGCTAACCAGGTTTTGGGTAAGAATTTAGAAGCGTATATGATTTCATAGTTTTCCCTGTCTTTCTCATCGTGTTAACTAATTGAGTATTTAAGGTGTTTTCTACATAATTCATTCACTAAAATCAGTCTCTACAGTATCAAAAGAATGTTTTCTTCTTTCATTGATGGTGTACATACTCTGTAGGTCTCCACTTTATTTTCCCTTACTGGAATATCATGCAGGTTTCAGAGCCTTCTATGTATGTTCACATATTAAATCATCTGGTTCAGACTGCACCAATTTAAAACTTCTATCTCATATCCAATTTAGTGGTCATCAGCCCCATGCCAGGTTGGACAAACCTCAAGTTCAAGAATTTAGAGTGGGGAAGGAATTTAATGCATTCTTGATTTCTTTCTATCCCTCTTCTGTTTCTAGTTTCTCCAGGTTTGGGTCTGGCTTGGGGCAGGAGGGATTTGACTGAAAAATATTGAAAGGTTTTTTTATGAACTGGTGCCATTATGGTTCTGTATTGATTTTCTACTCCCTGACACACAAACTCAGTGCTGTATCTCTTGTCAGATACATGCAGGAGTCCTCATCAAGCCTTGCTCCAAGGACCACTCTATGGTTGCCTGAGGGGAGAAATGTTCTCTGGTTTGTTTCTCTCCACCTAGTCCTTCACAGCTCCTTGCCTGATGACATCCCCTCACCCAGTAGCAGAGCTGGCTTACCTCGAAGCTAATGAAGATTAAGAGGCCCTCAACCTTGCACATGTCTTTCTGAGACTGGGAGTTGCTAGGAATTGCAACAGTTTCTCACAATTTCCTTTGGGAAGGGAAAGCAAGTTCAATCAGGAAACATCTCCATATAAGTTCTAGTATTTGATAGCACAAGAGGGTAAATATATTAGTTATTGATAAATTATTCGTTATCAATAATTTATTGCATGTGTCAAAATAGCTAAAATATAAGATTTGGAATGTTCTTGACACAAAGAAATTCTAAATGTTTGAAGTGATGGCTATTCCAAGTATGCTAATTTGATAATCACACATTGTATGCCTGTATCAAAATATCACATGTAACCCATAAATATGCAAAATTATTATTGTACATAATCTTTATTATATATAGATTACTGTATATGTACAGTAATATATAGTAATATTTAGCCCTTTACATAATTATGTATCCATTTTTAAAACTATAGTACAATAGGAGGCTAAATTGAGTAATAATAAAACTCTGGTCTCCTAAAAAAAAAAAAAAAAAGAAACTATAGTACAATTAAAAAGAGAGTTCAGAGAAAGAGACCTGAATCTCCAAATATTAATGTAATTTGCTGTTATTTTCTTATTCTAAGTAAATAGCAACTTTTATGTATAATTTTTCATTTGAATCTGTAAAAATTTTTTGGTTGTAAAAGATCATAAAATTATATGAGCTTCAGGCCCAGCAAAATCTAAACTCCCCTCTACAATTCTCTAAGACAGGATTCCTGCAAGATAATTCAAGCCCAATGTCAAAGTTTAATTTTCAAAAAGTTATAAACATGATTTTTATACAATTGTATAAACCACATACCAAAGATTCATTTAGCTCCTATACAAAGCCACCAGCATGAAGGTAAAGTTGGTTCAGGAAGAATTCAAGAGGCTAAGCTTTTATAGGCACTGAAAGGATGCTAAAATAAAATTGCCAGGTTTAGCGACAAAACTAGTTAATATTCCACAGGGCAATAAAATGTAATTTTGTGATGTTTTCTACCAGTCTGTATTCATTTGTGTCTCCATCAAACCACAACCTACAAGTTAGCATGTAACTTCAGAGAGTCCTGGTCTAATTATAGTATTAATAATGTTAATGCACTTCATAACAATGTTTCAGTCAATGACAGACCAAATAGATGATGGTGGTCTCATAGGATTGTAATGGAGCTGAAAAGTTCCTATTTTCTGGTGATGTTGTGGCTATGGTAGCATCATAGCACAGTTACTTTTGTTTTTATAAATTTAGTGTAGACTAAGTGCATGGTATTGATAAAGTCTGTGGTAATATACAGTAGTATTTTAGCCTTTTACATTCATTCACCACTCACTCACTGATTCACCCAGGGCAACCTCCAGTCCTGTAAGCTCCTTTCATGATAAGTGCCTTATATAGGCATACCATTTTTCTTTTCTTTTATACTGTATTTTTACACATCTTTTATATGTTTAGATACACAAATACCACTGTGTTATAATTGCCTACAGTATTCAGTACATGTGTTGGTACTACATGCTGTACAGAGCTGTATTACAACTTAGGAGCAATAGGCCATACTGTATAGCCTAGGTGGATCGTAAGCTGTGCTATCTAAGTTTGTATAAGGACACTCTATGATGCTTGTACAATGATGAAATCACCTAATAAAGCATTTCTCAGAAGTGTTATTGAGTGACATATAACTGTAAATAGTGAGCCAAATAAAAGTTCACCATCTAGAGAATTACATAATCCTTAAGCAGGCCCATTAGACAATGCTCTGGTGTGATATTAAAAGAACACGCAACTCTGCTTTTGTATTATTACTAAGTTTTGAATCTTTTCTGAACACCAGACACTTTTTGCATTACCAGAAGATAGGAGTTCCAGCTGCTTCAGTGTAACCCTCTGCTGTCCTTAATGTTTAACAAGAAATGGTCGTGATAAGCAAAAAAGTACCTATGCAAATATACACATGCTATTAGAAAAGAATAAAAGGAGAAACAGGCATGTTTTGGCTCACTGTTACTTAGACATAAAGCAATGCATTGCAACAAAAAATGTTGGTAATTGTTTTCTGGTTTTTTTTTTTTTCTAGAACATCCATGTTTAGAAATTATTTTGATCTAAATCTGTCTGATTAAAATAGGATATGTGTCCTTAATACCATCAATCTGTCCCTTCTTTTATACTATGAGTGCTGTAGAGCCTCTTTTGTGTTAAGCAGTGTAATGATCATGCGATTCATAAACATAAATAAGACATGGAAACCTTTTCCATATATTACTTTGTTTATGATAATCTCAATTTTGTAAAACATTAAGGCATGCAGAACAAATTGTGTTTTTCCATTTATACACATAAAGTGCAAGCTTAGGTTAAAACAGCCTAGGTTTCACAATTTCTATTGTTTATCTTTTTTTGTCTCATTTCTTTCCCCCATTCTACAAGTACCAGGTCTTGTGAAAATGGATTGATGTGAGGTCATTTATTCTTGCTTGGAGAGTGTGACTGAAGCTGCTGGGTTTTTAGTTGCTTATAAAAGTGGATCACATATTTGGAAAGCATAACTCTTACCAATGTAAGTGTCACCAGCTCTTGGTAAAGTACAAATGCAGTTTAAATTGATTTTCTAACCACTTTTATTACTGCCATCCTTGAGTGTAGCAACAAGGGCTGGGCATTTGTTTTCACAGGGCAGAAAGCATTTTTTAATAGATCCTCGGCAAATCAGAGTTGTATTAAAGTCATGATTACAATTGTATTTTAATAAGAACAAAGATTAAATATGAAGAAATTGTGTTTCTTATAACAAATTTGAAAAGCCTCAAAGAGTTAAAATTTCAAGGTTTGACCAATGGAAAAGACCACTATCAAATTGCACACATATTTTTATATCATATTTATGCAGCAAGGTCAAATAAGTAGTGGGAAAAAAAAATCTCATCTTCAATTTTCTCTACCCTTAGGTAATAATACATGGAGAACTCATTTACCCTGATTGATCTTCCTGGGCATAAGAGACTTCTCTGGCTTAAATCCCATCTGAAAACCCTTTTCTCTCCTTTCTTAACGGAATGCTAATAGTATCTCTCCCTCACTCTCTTCTTCAAAGAACAAGCACGCTAAATGTGACTTGCTAATATGTTTTTTTTTTTTTGACTGTTTTGCTTTCCTTCAAAAACTATTTATTAATGAGTTTTTTTTAAGTAGGAAAAGATGTGTTAAGATCTGTTTATTTTGTAAATAGAAGCATTTATTTTTGTTTTACCACTTACATATTGAATTCATGCACCCAAAAAAAATGCATAAAGATGGCAAATTGTGTTAACCACTATGATTTTTACATATAATTAAACATGCCACTGTTAAAATTGTGTGACAAGCTTGACAAACAAAATGAAAACAGAGCAAAGTCAAAGGTGGAACAAAATGTGAGATATTCAGAATCCATCGGCTTTCAGTTTACAAAATGCTTAAAAACAAGTGTAAGTGATTAATTTAGAAAGAAAACAAACCAATCCTATTGGTTGAGTAGTAAACAAACTTCACAAGCCTTACATGTTATTCCTGGCCCATTTGCTGGTAGATATCGTAGCTTAAGAAAACTGCTTAACCTTTTATTATAGAAAACTAAAGTAAAAATTGTTCCCACCTGCCTACCTAAACCTCCAGTGGTTTGAAGACAAAAGTTAAAACTTGGTAAAGACTTGAGAGTATATACACTACATGGGAAAACACTGGAAAATAAATCTGGATATTGTTTACTGACAGTAAAATGCAGTCATGGCTTTAAGCAAGTACTGACTGGATATGACCACCACTTACTAACATTGATCTAATAATTAGCAAGTGTTGTCTGTGCCGAGATATGCATAGTCGCATTGTTCTCATACGAATTTATCGTAAAATGATGTTACTACTTAAAATATCTTTATAACATAGTTTTACATTTTTATTTCAAAAATGATAAAATGGAGTATAAATGAATTAAGAGATTGGTTCAAATTGACACTAATAATAAAGAGAGGATAAATTCTAATTTTTTAGACTTTAATTCAATGCTCTCTATCTTAGGATCTGAAATATAAATCAAGCATTTATATCATCACAAATAATAAAGGTTAGTTCTCTTCTTGTAAATTTGTTTAAATTCCTTGTAGATTCTGGGCAAAAAGAAGACATTTATGCAGCCAACAAACATGTGAAAAAATGCTCATCATCACTGGTCATCAGAGAAATGCAAATCAAAGCCACAATGAGATACCATCTCAAGCCAGTTAAAGTGTCGATCATTAAAAAGTCAGGAAACAACAGATACTGGAGAGGATGTGGAGAAATAGGAATGCTTTTACACTGTTGATGGGAGTGTAAATTACTTCAACCATTGTGGAAAACAGTGTAGTGATTCCTCAAGGATCTAGAACTAAAAATACCATTTGACCCAGCAATCCCATTTCTGGGTATATACCCAAAGGATTAAAAATAGTAGCATGATTATAAATCTTGCTACTACATAGACACATGCACACATATGTTTATTGCAGCACTATTCACAATAGGAAAGACTTGGAACCAACCCAAATGCCCATCAATGATAGACTGGATAAAGAAAATGTGGCACATATACACCATGGAATATTATGCATCCATAAAAAAGGATGAGTTCGTGTCCTTTTCAGGGACATGGATGAAGCTGGAAATCATCAGTCTCTAAACTAACACAAAACAGAAAACCAAAGACCACATGTTCTCACTCATAAGTGGAAGTTGAACAATGAGAACACATGAACACAGGGAGAGGAACAGCACACACTGGGGCCTGTTGGGGTGGTGGGCTAGAGGAGGGATAACATTAAGAGAAATACCAAATGTAGATGGCGGGCTGATGGATCCAGCAAACCACCATGGCGCGTGTATACCTATGTAACAAACCTGCACGTTCTGCACATGTATCCCAGAACTTAAAGTATAATAATAAAAAAAAAGGTTAGTTCTCTAAACTAAATGATTTAGTAACTATTTTTAGCAGTGGGAATTACACATAAGGACTAGGCTACGTATAAAAATTATAGCTTCATCATTTTAGATTACTCTAACAGGCAAGAGGTCTGTGTTTTGCCCTTCCTCTTAAGTATGCCACTAACCATTTCTGAACCTCACTTTCATCATTTGTGTAGAGAGGGAATTAAACTAGACTGGGATTTTCAAAGCTATTTTTCGAGTATAGTAATCAGTGTTCCTTGGGGAGAAAAAGGTAGGTAGGGAGAAATTTCTCTAAGACAAATTCATAAAATGTCACATATTCCTTTCTCTCTCTTGGAGTTTCAAAAGAAATCCTGTAAAAAAGAACCCATTCAACTCTGCTTAGAAGTAACTAAACTAATTTCACCGAGAAAAATAAAGTATTTTTCCAGGAATATCTATTAACATTACATAAAATATTCTCTTTCTCAGAAATAGAGTGGAGAAATGTTGTAACAAATGATATAAACAAGGCCCAACAAGTGAAATTTGTTTCTACTTTTAGAAGATTTCTATAGTGGAAGACTGTACAGCAACAATTGGGAAAGTCTTTGAGTTTAGTATGTTTCGATACCAAGAACCCTTTCTTCATATCTCACCTAACTTGCCATGTGCTTTAAGATATGTGGTTTTGTCTTTTCAGTCTGAGATTAATAGAACTTTTGACAAATACATTTGAAATGCAACAAAATTGGCAGAAAATCATGCCTAAAATACTTGAGTTCAGTCTTAAGGTAGGACATTATCTGGCTGTTAGACCTATGTGGTGGGATTGTGCCTGAATATCCACCCGACTAATTTCTTTCCCCTTTTATCTGTCACAAATTCTCTGGGCTTTTTTATTTCCTTCTCCAGTCTACCCATCCACTTAGAAACACAATTAAAGCCTCAAAAATGTTCTAGACCTAAATGTGAGCCACAAATATTTATATGCATGATTGCAGAATGAGATTTTCTTCTTCCACAGAGAAAACTGAAGATCACCAAGACCTGTCTAATCCTAAATATTTAAGAATCTTAGACTACTTCTAGAGCTATTTTCTATAATCTAGAGGTATATAATGTAATTGAAGTATTAAGGGAATGCATGCTGAATTAAATATATTGAGGATTATTTTCCTGTTTTATACTCTATCATTGGATGTATTAAACATCTATTACCACACATATAGAGGGCTACTGAGAAAATCTTTTAACATGTTAGTCAGATTAAGTAAAAACCCAGATAATGCTAGGATGGAGCAAATCACACTGACAGGTAAATCCTCCTTAAGTTGAAATAGACAGAAGAGATTACTTAGATGCTCTCACAGTGCAGCTTTCCATTGCTGGGCTTGACTATCTATTGCCTGTTCTACTTTAGAACTTTGTAGGGTTGGAGGTTAACTTGTAGATTTTTATCCAGTAGAAATGAGAATAACTTGTTTCTAACAAAAAGTACCCTCAATGGTATAATTTATGATCCTGTTGGACATTAACCATTTTCATATCCAACCCAGCAATCTTAATATTGCTTCTCAATGTTCTTTAAATTACTGTTGGCATCTTACTATTTTCCTAATTATTGAGTTAAACAAAATTTTGGCATGCATTCATATTGTGTTTGCATGAGTCATGATTTTACCATTATGAAATTATCAAAATTGTCTTCCAGTTTCCTTCCTCTCATCATTTTTAAATAAAAGCAAGTGGATTAAAATGAAGACAAAGTGCACATTGAAGTAAGAAAACAGTCACAGAGGAGAAGGAGAAAGACAATGTCAACCCTCTTGCTTCAGGATTGGGGAGAGGATACCACTTCTCTGTCAGCAAGATGTGCTCCATCATCCTACAGATTTTTTCTTTCTTTTTTTTTTTTTTTTTTTTTTTGAGACGGAGTCTCGCTCTGTCCCCCAGACTGGAGTGCAGTGGTGGTGTGATCTTGGTTAACAGCAAGCTCCACCTCCCGTGTTCACACCATTCACCTGCCTCAGCCTCCCGAGTACCTGGGACTACAGGTGCCCGCCACCCAGCTAATTTTTTGTATTTTCAGTAGAGACAGGGTTTCACCGTGTTAGCCAGGATGGTCTCAATCTCCTGATCTTGTGATCTGCCCCCCTCAGACTCCCAAAGTGCTGGGATTACAGGCGTGAGCTACCACACCCAGCCCATCCCACAGATCTTCTATCTTGGGAACCATGGCCAGTTTCATGGACATGGGGCCAGTGCAGCAGCACAGGACACCTTGTTCACAAGGGCCTTCACTAGGAGTGTAATGCTGTGAAGTGGTCATCTGAAAATTCTTAACATAATATAGTCAATGTTAGCTTTTGTAAGTGAAGTAAGTTGGAACAATGGAGCATGTGTCAGGGACCTGGAGGAACAGATGATGTTTAGTCTCACTCTCACCACCTCACCATGTCTCCAGGAAAAGTTCTCAGCTACCTACTTTTCCTCACCAACCCAATAACCACTGCCACCTTCTCTCATAGCAACGGTCTGGGTGTGGACGAAGGGAGAGTCAGGGTTGGGTACATACACCGCATGTACTCAACTCAGGGCAGGATCTCAGGTGCTGTGAAGTTCTGCTCTCACCCCATGAGTGTCCTCATGACTGAGGAAATGAGTGGCATTAAACAGCAAATAAAAACGTGGTAACAGCTTGCGAGACAGAGAGACTACAACAGAAAGTCAAAAGCTGTTCTACTGCTTTTTGAATTAGGGACTCCTCATTGTCATCATGAACTGGTCCCCACAGATTATGTGGCTAGTCCTGTGGGGGATGAAGAACAGGGATTCTCAATGTTGCACTGATTGATGTGTCCAGTCCCCACAGACACGGACTGGCCACTGCAAATATATCAAGTTAATTTATCATTGCTCTTCAAATCTTTGTTTAGCTTCTAATTTGTTTATTTTTATCCTAATGATATGTACTCAGAGAACAAAGTAAGTCCTAATAGTACTGCTTGAGGTTATTTAAGGATTCTATAATAATTACAGGGACTATACAGAATACTTACTCCCTATTAGTTAGTTTTAAACTAGTCTACAGAAATCCATTAGGCTATTCTCTCTGCTTAGCATTTAAACATCGGAAATAAACAAAAATTCCTCATGCTCTTATTTAAATGCAAATTCATAAAAGCCAGGTTAGGAATACTTTAAATCTGGTTTCTAAGATTTTTACTGATGTTAACATCTGTATTGATTGTGTATTATGAAACTGTCCTTAGACAGAGAAACAACTATACTCAGGTCAGTTTTACAGGCACATCAAAAGAGAGCCTACTATGCTAGTCATTTTGCAAGGCATAAAAATAATGCAAATAATAAATCACAAATCTTATACTTAAGAAGCTTAAGGGGGAATGAAGATACCACAATATGACATATAAGTGATAAAATATATTGATGCGGTATTGAAAAATATATCACTGCGAAAACACTCAGAATAAGAACAATAAAAACAGTGTATAAGTGGAATATATTATTGTGCATCATCACAACAAGCTCAATTTTGATGTATTATGCTGTTAGGTAAAAATTACATATTACTTCTGTATAACCAAAAGTACATTTTGTGTAATATAGATCTACTTTTCACATATTCCTACCAAGTTCTTCTCCTTTTGGATTTGCATTACTGACTGAAACATCTAAAACTGCCTAGTAAGGAAAAATTCCAGTGAAATTTCTGAGCTGCCTAGCATGGCTGACTGGAGACTTAATAGTGGTGAACATCATCCCTCATCTGGGGGAGCTTTTTACTGAAAGGAAGAGTGAAGTTTATCAAGGGTCATCTGGCAGGAGAGTCTTTTATTAGAGTTTTGAGACACCTCTGAAATATTCTGCCTTCACCTTTCGAGCCTTGTAGAACAGAGAACTGCAGATCTCATAGCTAATATTCAAACTGAAATTGGACCACATAGATATGAGAAATCGACCTGACATCAAAGGTTATCCATCTTCCCACACTGCTTTTCTGACTCAAATCTCAATTTCACAGGTACTTTTATTTTTGAGTTCACTTTTTTGACTAAGAAAAAAAAAACAAAACAGTTTCCACGCATACCCCTGCAATTTTTCCCCAATTAGATGCATCTTGCAAATCCAGCTGTGATTCTTTTGTTGTCTCTCAGATGCAGACATATAAGCCCATAACCAAGACTATAAAAATAAAGAATTATATTTGCCCTGGAAATATTATGATGTAAGCTACCACATCTTTATTTTCATCTGAAGCTCTCTTCTAATATTTGCACTAATATTTTCTCTGATATCTGAGTCTTTTTCAGAGAATATTCCTAGAAAAAGCAGATAAATATCAAACTAAAATAGCCCCAAAGAGCACATATAAATATAGAAGACAAATATAAAAAGCATGCTACAAAGGTCTTTCTTTATTATAATTACTCAAAGCAGAAAAAAATCATAAAGTGACAGAAATTCTAATGGTACTTATGATAGTACAATCTCACATAACCTAAAACTAAGCTGCAAAAGCCAACCTTATCAAACACTGTTGAGTGATTTTTTTTAACTTACTCTGCTGCTTAAAAGCTATGTGATTTGAGGCACATCGCTTCACCTCTCAAAACTTGTTTCTTTGTGAGGGAGGAGATACCAATACCAGCTAGGATTACTCCCCAGGGCTGCAAGAGGTTGACATAAAACTGCATGTATGGAAATATTTTCAACTGCAAAACATCATACAAATGCAAGGACATTTTATTATATCTGTACAGAATGTTGAAAAAGAGAGAATGTGAAGGTTGATTAGAACAAGCAGCCTCTGTTTTGCTTATGGGGATTAATTATGGATTTCCCTGTTTCCAAAGTATTCACAAATTTGTTTAAATAGTGAGATTCAGAACCAAATGAAACGTGGTGAATTGATCAAAAGTCCAAAAATTTTTCCAAACTTATCGTCACTTGTGTCAGGATCACATCCATGCTTTTGATGAGAATATTCAGAGAGAAGTAAATTCCTCTTACCATTGGGTAGCATTGTCAGTGTCATTAAGTACTGTCTCTCTCTCCTCCAGAAACATCATAATATGTGGCTATAGCACAGTTTTAAAAATATATTCTATTGTCCATTAACGCCACACAGGCTACTTCTACACAGTAGTCCGCCTTTATCCACAGTTTCACTTTCGGGGTTTCAGTTACTGGCAGTCAACTGTAGTCCAAACATATTAGATAAAAAATTCCAGAAGTAAACAATAAGTTTTAAACTGGGGACACTCCTGGATAACATGATGAAGTTTCTGTTGTTCTGCTCCGTGGGACATGAATTATCCCTTTGTCTAGCACGTTTATGCTGTATATGCAACCCACCTGCTAGTCAGTAGATATCTTGGTTATCAGATCAACTGTCACAACATCAAAGAACTCGTGTTCAAGTGACCCTTATTTTACCTAATCATGGCCCCATACACAAGAATAGTGATTCTGGCATTTCGTTGTAATTGTTCTATTATATTACTAGTTATTGTTGTTAATCTCCTACTTGCCTAATTTATTAAACTTTATCATAAGTGTGTACCAAAAGGGAAAATACATATATGTGTGTGTGTGTGTTTGTGTGTGTGTGTGTATGTAAAGGCACTAGTACTGTCTACAGTCTCAAGCATCCACTGGGGGTCCTGGATTGTATCCCCCACAGATAAGGGGAAACCACTGTATTCTTGCCAGATAAACCCCTTGCAGGGGGAAGGTAATAATAAAAAAATAGCTAACATCATTGATTGCTTACATGTATTAATTACTCTATATGTATTATCTCAGTTAATCCTTGTAACAATGCTATGCAGTTCAAGCTATGGTTATCTCCATTGTATGAATGGCAAAGCTAAGGTACAGAGAGGTTAAACAATCCATCCAAGGTCACAGCAATAGTAAAAGGGGCAGGGGTTAAACTTCAGGCAGTCAGCTTAGCCTCTGCTGTATACTCTCACCCTTTATTGCTTCCTATGGCATATTCTACTGAAATGGCTCTTATGCTGTTGCTATTGCTTTGAACAGCTATCAGGTTTTTAAATTTTTTTCCACAAGTTATTAGGGTACAGGTGGTGTTTGGTTACATGAGTAAGTTCTTTAGCCATGATTCATGAGATATTGGTGCACTCATCACCTGAGCAGTATACACTGCACCATATTTGCAGTCTTTTATCCCTCACCCCCTCCTGCTCTTCCCAAGTCCCCAAAGTCCTTTGTATCATTCTTATGCCTTTGCATCCTCATAGCTTAATTCCTATGTATCGGTGAGAACGTACAATGTTTGGTTTTCTATTCCTGAGTTACTTCTCCAATCTCATCCAGGTCGCTACAAATGCTGTTAATTCATTTATTTTTATGGCTGAGTAGTATTCCATTGTGTGCATGTGTGTGTGTGTGTGTAGCATACATACTACAGTTTCTTTGTGCACTCATTGATTGATGGGCATCTACCAGTTTTTAAGTGCTTTGCAATGCTTCATGAAGTATAACTTCTTACTTATCTCATTAGTACACATTTTAAAAATAGACATTGCAACCCCTATGTTATAAAATAATGAAACTGAAGTTAAACAGTGTGCTCACATTCACAGAATAGGTGGCATAAGTAGCTGAGATTTTAGCACAAATCTGTTTGAATTCTGCAGTTCATATTCTTTCAACAATTGTATGGTAAAATTCCCATGATTCTTTTCACTGATACTCGTGATACTTACTATTACAGGCTCTGTTTTCTGGGTCTTACTTACTCATACTTTCTAACTACTGGTTATAATGAGCTGTTCCCTCAGATCTTACAAATACCAAGGAAGGTCCAAAAGCCAAACCATGGTGCTGTTTATGTTTTTATTAAAATCAGGCAAATCAACCCAGTTGACACAGCCACCATTTTTTGGTTCCACAGAAAATGATTTATGCAAGTTAGAATTGAAATAGAAAAAGCTCTTTACTCGTGAATAAGTTTTTATACATTGTCATGCAGACCTGTTACGTTACCAGATGACTCTTACAAGAGAAAGGAGGACAATTTGATACCTGGGTGCTTGTCAAAGGGTTATATTTTCCCTGCTCATCAAAAATTAAATGCACTTTGCACTTGTGAAATCCTCTGTTAAAATTGAAAACAAACCACTAAAAATAAAAATTACAATGGTGCATACATGTTACCTATTAGGTTGAGAAAGCAGGGGCAGAAAATCTTAGGTTGGTATACATTAACATCATACGACCTTTTCTTCTGCCAGCTGCGCAAAGATTAGAAAAAACAGAATACCTGCCTTCATGGCTCTTGTGAAGGAACAAAGCTTATTGATAGTATCTTCCACAAAGTAAGAATTATTGATCTTACGCAGAGTTAAGAATTCTACCCTATAAAGAGTAAATACATAAATAGAAAGGCCCCTTTTGAGCCAAAAGCATTCTGTAAGTACAGGAAAGGTAGAAATGTTAAGCATATATCCCAAAGTTATTTTTTAAAATAGCCAACTTAATCTTTGTAGCCTGTGTTAAATTTTTTTAGAGAAATCAAAGAACGATATAAGTATAAGCTGGTTTACTGCAATAGGAAGAGTCCATAAAGCTAAACTAAGCAAACGTGCCAAGTATTCACCATGGTGAAGATTGTTTTCATTTTAGAAACCTGGCAGTATCTGTTGGCATAATATGACAGTAACTGCCTCCTCTTACTGGCTATGTTCTTCTTTTTCTATGGCTCTGTCTACTGTAGCCTGAAATTGTCACTGTACTTTTCTAAGTGTTAAATCATAAGCAATAAAGGAACTGGTTGTTGTTTTAATTGTACTAACAAGAGGAGAAGTATGAGGGGAGAAATTCATGTTTTGCTCTATTTGCCTTACATTTTTGGATCCAGTGTTCTGATTTATACTGTGACTTATGCTGCTTCAAGACTCAGAGCTAAATTATAAAGTCAGTTTTCAGCTTCAGCAGACCCTCTCTGGGTCCTGCTGTGTTTCCCTTAATGGCAAGGACTAGCGGATTCCATCTGTAAGCAAGCATGTTTTGCATATGAACTACCACAAGGCAAAAGACAAGGCAGAAAAGAATTGCAAATCAACGATTCCTTTTCCTGTTGTGTTTGTGGTTGTTTTTTGTTTCTTTTAAACACAGGAGGGAAATCAGCAAGTGATTTTGGAAGAAATCTTTTTTATTGTGGAATTGGAAGAATAATTATTTGATGTTTTGTATGCATATACTTGAAAGCAAAATGCCATTGCTTAATATAAATATAACAGTAGGCTTTAGAATCTGAACTAATCTTGCTTAGATACGCAGCACTAGAAACAGTGGATTTCTTCAGCTGCTGACTTATACAGTACTCTTCCTTGTTGTTCTAGGTTTGTTTAGTCTGATGTGAACATAAGTTCACCCCAGCTAGTGGAGAGTCTACTGAGAATACATAAGTATTTCAATTTTACTTCAAATTAAAATGGAGGAAGGAATCAAACTTCCAGTGGAAAAAAAAAAAACTGTTATTGCTCTTTATACTGGCCCAAAGGTAGAACAATATTCTTTTTATATTCTGTTTCTCTTAAACCAGATTTAATCTTCCTTCCACTGGGCAGAGTAACAAAAACATTAATAACTTACTGCCACCTACAGATGGAAGATAAGTCTTTGAAAATGCCTGCTACTAGCAAGAAAAATGAACCTGGAGTTCACACTAAAGACCCACAGGTCAAAGAACATAGATCTTATAGGTGTTCAGCGTGAGAAATGAATACTTCCCTACCATCAGTAATTAGACTGTGCTTGTAGTTTGAAATTTAAATGAAATTAAAACTACTGAAAAAATATTCTCCAATGCTATATTCCAGTCATTTTCTTCTCATAAAATTTCTTCCTAATGGCAGTGAGTTGTCAGTTACTACAGTCTAAGTTTTAAGGAGAGGGGGAAAAAAAAGAAAACCCATAGTCTGTGACAAGCTTGGTGCCAGTCAACATTTGCAATAAGCTGTCCCCTCGCCCAGACCCAGGAATGCCACCTCTTGGTCCCTTGAGCAAGCCGTGCCAGGAGCAGAAAGCAATGCCATCTTTGTGTTATTATTTCTTGAAACCACATACCAGCAGCTTTTCTTGGCACATGTCTGAAGCGTCTCAGATCTACTTTTTACATTTCTCCGTGTGCAATTAAATGAATATTTCTTTTCTCCCTGTATACAGTATTTGTGCACTTTTTTTAGTCCATATTTTTATTTTCTTTTATAAAGAGTTCTTATGACTTTGTTACATGATTGGGTTTTATTGCTTTTTCAAATTAGCATTTCTTACATTTTTCTAAATCTATAATGTAAATTTGGGAAAAAAATTAACAGAATATACAGGAAGATTCTCGAAGAAACATTGAAGGTTGGCTATGGTCTGAGTGTTGGTGTCCCATCAAAATGTGTATGTTGGAATGTAATACCCAATGTGACAATACTTAGAAGTAGGACCTTTAGGGGGTGATTAGGTTATAAGGCCTCCACCCTCATGGATGGGATTAGTGCCCTTCCCTTATAAAAGAGACTTGAGGGGTCTGTTTGTCCCTTCTGTCACATGTCTCCCTGTGAAGAGACCAACAAACAGGCTTTGTGTGAGCAATAAAACTTTTTAATCACCTGGGTGCAGGCGGGCTGAGTCCGAAAAGAGAGTCAGCGAAGGGAGATAGGGGTGGGCTGTTTTATAGGATTTGGGTGGGTAGTGGAAAATTACAGTCAACGGGGGTTGTTCTCTTACGGGCAGGGGCGGGGGTCACACGGTGCTCAGTGGGGGAGCTTCTGAGCCAGGAGAAGGAATTTCACAAGGTTAATCCCTCAGTCAAGGGGGGGCAAGAACAAATCACAAAGATGGAATGTCATCAGTTAAGGCGGGAACTGGCCATTTTCACTTCTTTTGTGATTCTTCACCTGCTTCAGGCCATCTAGATGTATACGTGCAGGTCACAGGGGATACGATGGCTTAGCTTGGGCTCAGAAGCCTGACACCTTCCACCATCTTTGAAGCAAGCCCTAACCAGATAATCTGCTGGCACCTTGATCTTGGACTTTGCAGCTTCTAGAACTGTGACCCATAAATTTATTTTGTTTATAAATTACCCAATCTATGCTATTTCGCTATAGCAGTAGGAGCAGACTAAGAGATAATCTAAGATGCAGTAAAAGGTAATGACTAAGAATAGATTCACATACAGGTAGGTAGGTGGTTGAATTTGGACCAGGTTATTTACAGACATACCTTAGAAACATTGTGGATTTGGTTTCAGACCACTGCAATAAATCCAGCATCACAATAAAGTGAGCAGATGGAATTTTTGGTTTCTCAGTGCAATAAAATTATGTTTACACTCAACTATAGTATATTAAGTGTGCAAGAACATTATGTCTAAAACAAAATGCACAGACACTTCTCAAAAGAAGACATTTATGCAGCCAACAGACACATGAAAAAATGTTCATCATTACTCGCCATCAGAGAAACGCAAATTAAAACCACAATAAGATACCATCTCACACCAGTTAGAATGGCAGTCATTAAAAAGTCAGGAAACAACAGGTGCTGGAGAGGATGTGGAGAAAGAGGAACAATGTTACACTGTTGGTGGGACTGTAAACTAGTTCAACCATTGTGGAAGACAGTGTGGGGATTCCTCAAGGATCTAGAACTAGAAATACCATTTGACCCAGCCATCCCATTACTGGGTATATACCCAAAGGATTATAAATCATGCTGCCATAAAGACACATGCACCCATATGTTTGTTGTGGCACTATTCACAATAGCAAAGACTTGGAACCAACCCAAATGTCCATCAATGATAGACTGGATTAAGAAAATGTGGCACATACACACCTTGGAATACCATGCAGCCATAAAAAGGAATGAGTTCATGTCCTTTGTAAGGACATGGATGAAGCTGGAAACCACCATTCTCAGCAAACTATCGTAAGGACAGAAAACCAAACATCGCGTGTTCTCACTCATAGGTGGGAATTGAACAATGAGAACACTGGGACACAGGAAGGGGAACGTCACACACCAGGGCGTGTCATGGGGTGGAAGGGGGAGGGATAGCATTAGGAGATATACCTAATGTAAATGACGAGTTAATGGGTGCAGCACACCAACATGGCACATGTATACATATGTAACAAACCTGCACATTGTGCACATGTACCCTAGAACTTAAAGTATAATTTAAAAACAAAATGACACACACCAAAAAAAAATGCAGATACCTTAATTTAAAAATACTTTATTAGATCATTTAAGCCTTCAGCAAGTCCTAATCTTTTGCTGGTAGAGAGTCCATCCTTGATATTGATCACTGCTGACTAATGAGAGTGGTGGTCACTGAAGTTTAGAATGGCTATGGCACTAAGATAATAATAAAGTTTGTCACATTGATTGACTCTTCTTGTCATGAAAGATTTCTCTGTAGTATCCAAGGCTGTTTAATAGCATTTAACCCATAGCAGAACTTGTTTCAAATCCTGCCACTGCTTTATCAACCAAGTTTGTGTATACTCTAAATCCTTTGTCATCATTTCAATGATATTTACAGCATCTTCACTAGTAGATTCCATCTCAAGAAACCAATTTCTTTGCTCATTTATGAGAAGCAACTCCTCAAATTCAAGTTTAATCATGAGATAATAGCAATTCAGTCATTTCTTCAGGCTCCACTTCTAATTCTAGTTCTCTTGCTTTTTCTGCCACATCTGCAATTATGTTTTCCACTGAAGTCCCGAACCCTCCAAGTCATCCACAAGGTCTGCAATCAACTTCTTCCAAACTCCTCTTAATGTTGATATTTTGATCTTTTCCTATGAATCATGGATGTTCTTAATGGCATCTAGAATGGTGAATCTTTTCCAGTTTTTAATTAACTTTTCCTAGATCCATCAAAGGAATCACTATCTATGGCCTTACAAAATGTATTTCTTTTTTTTTTTTTTAATTTTACTTTAGGTTCCAGGATACATGTGGAGAACGTGCAGGTTTGTTACACAGGTATACATGTGCCATGGTGGTTTGCTGCACCTATCAACTCGTCGTCTTGGTTTTAAGCCCCACATGCATTACATATTTGTCCTAATGCTTTCCCTTCCCTTACCCCCACCACCCCCCGACAGGCCCTGGTGTGTGTTGTTCCTCTGTGTCCACGTGTTCTCATTGTTCAACTCCCAGTTATGAGTGAGAACATGCGGTGTTGGTTTTCTGTTCCTGTGTTACTTTGCTGAGGATGATGGTTTCCAGCTTCATCCATGTCCCTGCAAAGGACATGATCACATTCCTTTTAATGGCTGCATAGTATTCCATGGTGTATATGTACCACATTTCCTTTATCCAATATATTATTGATGGACATTTGCATTGGTTCCATGTCTTTACTATTGTAAATAGTGCTGTAATAAACATACATGTGGATGTGTCCTTACATTAGAATAATTTATATTCCTTTGGGTATATACCCAGTAATGGGATTGCTGGGTCAAATGGTAATTCTGGTTCTAAATTCTTGAATAATTGCCACACTGTCTTCCCCAATGGTTGAACTAATTTACATTCCCACCAGCAGTGTAAAACCATTCCTATTTTTCCACAGCCTCACCAGCATCTATTGTTTCTTAGCTTTTTAATAATCACCATTCTGACTGGCATGAGATGGTATCTCATTATGGTTTTGATTTGCATTTCCCTAATGATCAGTGATGTTGAACTTTTTTTCATATGTTTGTTGGCTACATAGATGTCTTCTTTTGAGAATTTTCCATTCATATCCTTTGCCCACTTTTTGATGGGGCTGTTTTATTCTTGTAAATTTGTTTAAGTTCCTTGTAGATCCTGGATATTAGACGTTTGTCAGATAAGCAGATTGCAAAAATTTTCTCCCATTCTGTACGATGCCTGTTCACTACGATGATTGTTTCTACAAAAAGTATTTCTTACATAATAAGACTTGAAAGTCAAAATACACCTTGACCCATAGGCTTCAGAATGGAAGATGTATCAGCAAGCATGAAAAAAACATTAGACTCCTTGTATATATCTATCAGAACTCTTGAGTGTCCAGATGCATTGTCAATGAGCAGTAATATTTCAAAGGGAATCTTTTTTCTGAGCAATAGGTCTCAATAGTGGGCTGAACTTATTCAGTAAACCATGCTATAGAGATTCTCTAATCCAGGCTTTCTTGCTCCATTTATAGAGCACAGACAGAGTAATTTTTGGAATAGTAAGTGAGCACTGACTTCGACTTAAAGTCACCAGCTGCATCAGTTTCTAACAAGAGGGTCAGCCTGTCCTTTGAAGTTTTGAAAACAGGCATTGACTTCTCTTCTCTACCTATGAAAGTCCTAGAGGGCATCTTCTTCCAATATAAGGCTGCTTTCACTACATTTAAAATTTGTTATTTAGTGTAGCCACTTCCATCAATGATCTTAGCTAGATCTTCTGAATAATTTGCTGTAGGTTGTACATCAGCACTTGCTGCTTCACCTTGCACTTTTATGTTATGAAGACAGGATTAAGTTTCAACATGAACATTGTGGGGGCCACAAACATTCAAACCATAGCAAACCTCATGTAACATATGTCTCTTTCCTCCTCCGCTATGATCATTATTCTCTTCCATTGCCAGACTTTTCTTCCTCTATAGTTTACTTCAGAATCTGTATATTACTTTTTCTCTTTTTCCACTTGTAGAGTGTATATCTGTTCAGATAGGCTGATAGCTTTATTGGTATGGAACCAAAGCTGTTCCATTTATAATTTATTTCCAACACCTATCATAGGTCTGGAACACTCTCAATAAATATTTGTTGACTCAAAATGAATTATATTAGTTGATTGTGATCATAGATTTGACCCCCCACATTAGCACATTAGCTTGACTATTAACCATGGTCATAGATTATGTAAACATCTATCTATAAACATCTTGAAAATTCTTGTTCTTGAATTAAGGAGGAACAAACTAGAGAATAAATATGGGTCAATTCAAAGTCTTTGCTAATTAAAAATCAACCCAAAGTTATGCCTCTCAGTAAGTTGCACTAAATTGTTTGTATGTCATAATCAGATTTACAGAAAATGTATGTTGTCAATATGATGGCCTTCAACTGACCTTGTTTCTTTACTAAAAACAGAATTTTTTGATGGAATGTTTCAGTGTCAACTCTAGCTTTCATACATTTATTTTGTTGATAGTTCAGGAATTTCGGCATCAGAGAGAGCAATAATCTGGAGTTGCTAGTTGCTTTTTTTCCAGAGATAAGCACCACGTATAGATATACCTTATATTTTTACAAACATAAAAAATATTTAATATCATATAGAATTATAATTGGTAGATTATGCCTTGGAGAAAGTACTTAAGAATATTGTAAGTAAGAATCTAATATACATGGTATCCAAACAAGATTTTTCTTTAACTTTCAGGCATTGTAGCATAAATGATTTTTCAAATTTATAGTTTGAATAAAGAATTTACGTCACTGAATATGTGAAATAGCTTTCAGCATAGCATGCAAGCTTCATTCTGTCAACAAATAGTTATTGAGCTTTTACTATTTAATAGAAGAAGAATACAATTACTCTACATTTGTAGATTCCATATTTGAAAATTCACCTACTAAAATTTATTTATAACCCCAAAATCAATACTGGTAGCATTTTTGCAATCATTTAAGGTCATTCACAGATACGCACAGAGCAAAAAATTTGAGTCACTTGAGAAGCAAGCTCTGAGTTGAGGCCAAACAAGGTTACACTCTGCCTTGTTGTTCCCGCTCTTGCACATAAACAAGTGTCCTTTCTGAGGTCTGTTCAGTGAAGCCACATTTTTTTTTTTTTTACATTTTCTGCTTTTTGTTGGTAATTTCACTGTTTAAAATAGCCCACAAATGTAGTGCGGAAGTGTTATTTAGTGTTCCTAAGAAGACAGTAATGTGTCTTTCAAAAAAATATTGTGTTACATAAGCTTCATTCAGGCATGAGTTATAATGCTATTGGCTATGAGTTCAGTGTTAATTGATCATCAATATAGTACATCCAGAAAAAGGAAGAGCAAATTTGTCAATCTGTGCAAAAGGATACTCCAGAAAATGCTAAAGTAACATCTGTAATGTGTGATGAAGTTATAGAAAAAGTGGAAAAGTAGTTAAATTTGTAGTTTCATAAGATAACCAATATTTAAAAGGTGTATTGGAGACCACTGTTGTAAGGCTAAAAGCCAAAAAAAAATTTAGCCACATTATCCGGAAAATGTTAAACTTTTTTGGCAAGTGCTCGCTAACTTGCACATTTCAAAAGGCAGTATGTGTGGGAAATACATGTTAAACTTGCAGACAAGGCAAGTTTTGCAAATAAGGAGGCTATGGAAGATGAATTTGGTAATTAGCTTGATTAAATAATTTCATATCTATATCAAAACATCACATTGTACTTGTGTCTTATAAAGACATGCAATTATTATTTGTCAATTAAAAACAAAATACATATAGAAAAGAATTTTTTAAACACCCACCAGATGTTCTATGGGAAAAAGTTTATGTGGAAAAGCAGTGTCACGTACTTGCATGTGAAGAGACCACCAAACAGGCTTCGTGTGAGCAATAAAGCTTTTTAATCACCTGGGTGCAGGTGGGCTGAGTCCAAAAAGAGAGTCATGAAGGGACATAGGGGTGGGGCCGTTTTACAGGGTTTGGTAGTGGAAAATTACAGTCAAAGGGGGTTGTTCTCTGGCAGGCAGGGGCAGGGGTCACAAGGTGCTCAGTGGGGAGCATCTGAGCCAGGAGAAGGAATTTCACAAGGTAATGTCATCAGTTAAGGCAGGAACTGACTATTTTCACTTCTTTTGTGATTCTTTAGTTGCTTCAGGCCATCTGGATGTATATGTACAGGCTTGGGCTCAGAGGCCTGACATTCCTGTCTTCTTATATTAATAAGAAAAATAAAATAGTGCTGAAGTGTTGGGGCAGTGAAAAATTTGGGGGGTGGTATGGAGAGATAATGGGCGATGTTTCTCAAGGCTGCTTCGAGTGAGATTAGGTCATCGTGGGAACCTAGAGTGGGAGAGATGAAGCTGAAGGAAGGTTTTGTGGTAAGGGGTGATATTGTGGGGTTGTTAGAAGAAACATTTGTCATATAGAAATATTGATGATGGCCTGGATACAGTTTTGTATGACTTGAGAAACTAAACGGAAGACACAAAGTGCGAAAAAGGGAAGGAGAAAAACAGGTATTAAAGGACTAACAATTGGGAGGACCCAGGACATCCAATTAGAGAATGCCCAAGGGGGTTCAGCGTAATTACTTGCTTGGTTGGTAAGTTTTTTGGGCTCTATCATTGAGTTTTTTTATGTTGTCATATACCAGGCCAAATTGATTTAGGTAAAAACAGCACTCTTCATTTAAAAATATACAGAGTCCTCTTTTTTAGCAGTGAGTAAGTCGAGGCCTCAGTGATTTTGGAGGAAAGAGAAATGCAAAGCCAGCAGTTGCTTGTGAAAGAAGGATTAGAAATAGCTAGGAGAGAGTGAGTGAGATTGATAGCATGGTGGAGATAGCTGGGGAGAGGTAAAGGGTGGCATAAGAATGGAAATGAGAATAAGAGTGAGTATAAAAGTAAAGAGTAGGACTTCAACATGGTGAAAGTATTGGAGTGTACCTTGCCACTGAAGATCTTTTATCCACTTTAAGAGAGACTTAAGGGTGGCAGTTTGAGGTAAAACCAGGAGATGTCAGTTATGATGGTTTGGTGGGAAAGTGTAAGCCAGCAGTGCAAATAAGGGCAGGGCATTTACGAGTAGTTGAGAACGGTGAATAGGAGTGCGACTAGAGAGAAGATAGTAGGGATGAAGGTCGGTCTGTTATTGGACTGTATAGAGGTGCGAAGGCCAAACTGAGGAATTATGTTTGACAGAAAGGAAGAAATGACTGCAGTAGCCTTCTCAGACCCTGTGGGAAAGGCGTCTACCCATCCAGTGAAAGTGTCAACCCAGACCAAGAGGTATTTTAGTTTTCTGACTCAGGACATGTGAGTAAAGTCAATTTGCCAGTCCTTCACAGGGGAAATCCCCGAGTTTGATGTGTATGGAAGGGAAGGGGCCTGAACAATCCCTGAGGAGTAGTAGAATAGCAGATGGAACACTGAGAAGTGATTTTCTTGAGGACAGATTTCTACAATGGAAAGGAAACAAGAGGTTCTAAGAGGTGGGCTAGAGGTTTGTAACCTACATGGAAGAGGTTATGAAATGATGACAGAATAGAATGGGCCTGTGAGTTTGGAAGGAGATATTTTCCTTGGTCTAAGAACCATTTACCTTGTGTGCAAAGAGACTGATAGGTGGAAGTTTCAGTGCGGGAGTAGGTGGGAGTGACCAATGAGAAAGAGAAAAACTGCTGTGAGGGATAGAAGTTGAAATGCTAGAGGCTTTTTTAGCTACCTTATCAGCGTAAGTATTACCCTGAATGATGGAATCTGATGCCTTTTGATGGCCCTTGCTGTGAATGACTCCAGCTCCCTTTGGAAGTAAAGCAGACTTGAGAAGAGTTTTTATTAAAGAGGCCTTAATGATAAGGGACCTTTTTGTAGGGAGGAAACCTTTTTCATCCTATATGACAGCATGGTGGTGCAGGATATGGAAGGCATATTTTAAGTCAGTATAAATATTGATGCATAGTCCCTTTGCAAGAGTGAGGGCCTGAGTTAAGGCAATGAGTTGGGTTTGCTGAAAGGTAGTGGAGGGGGGTAGAGCAGTAGGCTCAATGATAGATGTAGAAGATACTATAGCATAGCCTGCCTTTGCTGGTAAGTGGAAATTAGGCCTGGTGGAATTGCCATCAATAAACTAAATGTGACCAAGGTGAGGAAGAGGAAAGAAGGAAATATGGGGAAATGGAGTGAATGTCAGGTGGATCAGAGAGATACAGTCACGGGGATCAGGTGTGGTATCCAGAATAATGTGGGAGGCCGGATTGAAGTCTGGACCAGAAACAATGGTAATTGTGGGAGACTCAAAAAAGAGTGAGTATAGCTGAAGGAGCTGGGGAGCAGAAATTATATGCATCAGGTGTGAGGAAGAAAACAGATTTTTGAAGTTATGAGAACTGTAGAGATGGGGTTGAGCATAGTTTGTGATTTTGAGGGCCTCTAAAAGTATTAGGGCAGCAGCAGGCACCACACACAGACAGGAGGACTAGGCTAAAACAGTAAGGTCAAGTTGTTTGGACAGAAAGGCTACAGGGTGCGGTCCCAGCTCTTGTGTAAGAATTCTGCCTGCACAGCCCTGTACTTCGGTTTTGTGTAATGAAAAGGGTTGGGATGAGTTAGGGAGAGCTAGTGTGGGAGCAGCTTTTAGGGTTGATTTTTAAGGAATGGAAAGGGGCATGGGGAAAGGATTTAGGACTTATGGGGTTAGCTAGGTTTTCTTTTGTGAGTTTATATAATGGTTTAGCCAGGATGGTAAAACTAGGTATTTAAAGGTGGAAGTATCCAACCATGCCAAAGAAGGAAAGGAATTGTTGTTTTGTAGAAGGGGTTAGGGTTTTGGAGTTTAGCCGGTCACAATTAGGAGGGAGAGCACATGTGTTTTCATGAAGAATTATGCCAAGATAGGTAACGGGTAAGGAAGAAATTTGGGCTTTGGAGGGGGATACGCGATATCCTTTTGAGAATAGATGTTGGAGGAGCAGGAGGGTGTCCTGTTGGAAGGATTTATAGGAGGGGCTATAAAGTAGAAGGCTGTCAAAATATTTAATAAGGTTAGAGGCAGATGGATGGAAAGAAAGTAAATAATGAGAAAGGTCTTTACTGAAGTAATGAGGACTGTCCCTGAAGCCTTGAGGCAGTACAGCCCAGGTAAACTGCTGGGACTGATGGTGTCAGGGTCAATCCAGGTAAAAGCAAAGACAGGCTGGCTGGGACAAGGGGTGCAGGGGAATAGTGGAAAAAGAATCTTTAAGGTCAAGAACAGAATAGTGAGTTGTAGAGGAGGGTATGAGGACGAAATAATGTATGGCTTTGGCACCACAGGGTGGATAGGCAAAACAATTTGGTTGATAAGGCGCAGATCCTGAACTAACCTGTAAGACTTGTCTAGTTTTTGGACAGGTAAAATGAGAGAATTATAAGGAGAGTTTATAGGCTTTAAAAGGCCGTGCTGTAACAGGTGAGTGATAATAGGCTTTAATCCTTCTAAAGTATGCTGTGGGATGGGATATTGGCATTGAGTGGGGTAAGGGTGATTAGGTTTTAATGGGATGGTAAGGGGTACGTGATCGGTCACCAAGGAGGGAGTAGAGGTGTCCCATACCTGTGGGTTAAGGTGGGGAGATACAAGGGGAGGATGCAAAGGAGGCTTTGAACTAGGGAAAATGGTGGCAATGAGGTGTGGCTGTAGCCTAGGAATAGTCAGGGAAACAGATAATTTAGTTAAAATGTCTCAACCTAATAAGGGAGCTGGACAGGTGGGGATATCTAAAAAGGAGTGCATAAAAGAACGTTGTCCAAGTTGGCATCAGAGTTGGGGAGTTTTAAGAGGTTTAGAAGCCTGGCTGTCAATATCCACAACAATTATGGAGGCAAGGGAAACAGGCCTTCGAAAAGAAGGTAAAGTGGAGTGGGTAGCCCCCATATGGATTAAGAAGGGGATGGACTTACCCTCCACTGTAAGAGTTACCTAAAGCATCTGTGATGGTCCAGGAGACTTCTGAGGCAATTGGGCAGCGTCAGTCTTCAGCTGCTAAGCCAAGAAGATCTGGGAGTCAGTCAGAGAGCCTTGAACCAGAGTTCCAGGGGCTCTGGAAGTGGCTCCTGGGCGAGTTGGACAGTCTGATTTCCAGTGGGATCCCGCACAGATAGGACACAGCTTAGGAGGAATCCCAGGCTGTGGGCATTCCTTGGCCCAGTGTCCAGATTTCTGGCACTTGAAGCAACATCGTGATGGAGGAGGTCCTATAGGAATGCTTGACAGCTGTGGTTTAGGAATTTTGAAGTTCTTGTGTGCTGGAGGTGCGGCTGGGTTTTGTCTCACAGTGGAGGCAAGTAATTGCAACTCTTCTCTATTATTGTACACCTTGAAGGCGAGGTTAATTAAGTCCTGTTGTGGGGTTTGAGGGCTGGAATCTAAATTTTGGAGCTTTATTTAATGTCAGGAGTGGATTGGGTAATAAAATGAATATTGAGAATAAGACGGCCTCTGACCTTTCAGGGTCTAGGGCTGCAAAGCGTCTCAGGGTTGCTGCCAAACGAGCCATGAACTGGGCTGGGTTTTTATATTTGATGAAAAGGACTCTAAACGCTGACTGATTTAGGAGAGATTGGGTAAAGAAAAAGGAGCATTAACCTTGACTATGCCTTTAGCTCCAGCCACCTCTTTAAGAGGAAATTGTTGGGCAGGTGGGGGAGGGCTAGTCATGGAGCAAAACTGTAAGCCGGACTGGGTGTGAGGAGGGAGGTGATAAAAGGATTATATGGTGGAGGAGCAGAAGCTGAGGAAGAATTGCAGCCTGATTCAGCCTGGTGGGCAGTGACCTGAGGAGGAGCAGTCTGGAGATGAGGGGAGAGGTCAGATGGGTTGGTAGACAAGGAAGATTGAAAAGACTCAGTGACACTTGGGGTTGGCACTGAGGGGACAGGTGGGAGGGAAAGGAGGAGGATTTGGGACGAGTTGCATTGGGAACAGAGACTAGGGAAGGACTGATGTGTAAAAGAAAGCCTGGATGCCAGGCATCTTAGACCATTTGTCCAATTTATGACAAGAATTATTTAGATCTTGTAGGATGGAGAAATTTAAAGTGCCCTTTTTTTGCTATTTGGAACAATTGTCGAGTTTGTATTGGGATCAAGCAGCATTGCAGAAGAAAATAAAGCATTTAGGTTTTAGGTCAGGTGTGAGTTGAAAAGGTTTTAATTTCTTGAGAACACAGGCTAAGTGAGAAGAAGAAATGGAGGGTGAAAAGTTGCCTATAGTGAAGGCGGCAAGCCCAGAGAAAAGAGAGGGTAGAGACACGAAGAGAAGAGTGGGGGATGCTTGCTCCCCAGGAAAGTGGTGCTTGCCACTAAGGGTGAAGGATCAAGGCAGCCATCCCCATGGTGATCAGACACCACTGAAACATGGGTGAATATTCAAGCAGGTATCCCCGCAATGATTAAACACCAAGGGAAGACTGTCTTCCCGAGTCCGTGACCAGTGCCGGAGATAAAACGCTTCTCCTCCGTCTCTACCAGAAAAGAAAAGGAACTGAAATTAAGAGAAGGGAGAGATTGAAGGGTGGTGCCAAGATTGAAAGGAGAAAGAGGTTGAGGGATAGAGAGGTTGGAGAAAAGGGTAAAAAGACGCTGCTTACCTGACTTAAAATTAGTGAGATGTTCCTTGGGTTGGTTGGTCTGAGGACCAGAGGTCACAGGTGAATCTTTCTAACAGAGCAAACAGCAGGAGGACAGGGGATTAATCTCCCAAGGGAGGTCCCCGATACGAGTCACGGCACCAAATGTCATGCGTGCCCATGTGAAGAGACCACCAAGTAGGTTTTGTGTGAGCAATAAAGCTTTTTAATCACCTGGGTGCAGACAGGTTGAGTCTGAAAAGAGAGTCAGCAAAGGGAGATGGGGTGGGACCATTTTATAGGATTTGGGTAGGTAGTGGAAAATTACAGTCAAAGGGGGTTGTTCTCTGGCAGGCAGGGGTGGGGTCACAAGGTGCTCAGTGGGGGAGCTCCTGAGCCAGGAGAAGGAATTTCACAAGGTAATGTCATCAGTTAAGGCAGGAACCGACCATTTTCACTTCTTTTGTGATTCTTCAGTTACTTTAGGCTATCTGGATGTGTATGTGTAGGCTTGGGCTCAGAAGCCTGAGAAGCAGGATTTTTGTTTTGTTTTGTTTGTTTTTTGTTTGTTTTGAGACAGAGTCTCATTCTGATGTGATCCTGGCTCACTGCGACCTCCACCTCCTGGGTTCAAGCAATTCTCTGCCTCAGCCTCCTGAGTAGCTGGAATTACAGGCACCCGCCACCATGCTCGGCTAATTTTTTGTATTTTTAGTAGAGATGGGGTTTCACCATCTTGGTCAGACTGGTCTTGAACTCCTGACCTCGTGATCCACCCGCCTTGGCCTCCCAAAGTGCTGGGATTACAGGTGTGAGCCACGGCGCCTAGCTGAAACGCAGTTTTTTAATGCTGATGAGACTGGTTTGTTTTATAAGGACGTTGGCAAATGAACCTACATAATGCAAATGATATTTTGGTTGATGACAATGTTGTGATCAAAGGTTCTTAGGAATCTAACTTGTTATTTTAGGAGTAATAGTTCCATATTTGTTAATTTATTATTTATGCCAACTTTATAGAACATAATTCCCTGAAGAATGAGAATAACTCTATGTCTCTTAACTCAAGGAGGTCATAGTCTAGTGGATGAGAAGCATATCAGCAGTTACACAAATGGCATCTATTATGCACACAATATATATTTATGGAACGAATGAATAAATGAATGAATAAAAAGGGCAATGAAAGAAATATGTATAAGATATGAGCTTTAGGAGGCACCTAACCCAGCCTTGAGAACGGAAATTGAGAATACCTTCCCAGAGAAAGGGAACACTGAATTGAATATTTATGTATAAAAAAGCTACCCAGGCAAAGAGAGGAACCGCATGTACAAAAGTGTGGAAGGAAGATAACCTAGAAAGTTTAAGAAATTCCAAGGAGATTAGTATGGCTAGAACACAGGACACTTGTAGGCTAGCGTAAGTGTTGAGATGGGCAAGGCGTCTGAGGCTGGACTAATGAGTTTAAAATTTATGCCAAAGGGAGTGGGGAATAACAAAATATGTAAAGCATAGACCTTTGCTACCCTTATCTTTTCTTCTAACAGAATTATGTCTACCTGTGTCTGATTTTGAAGTGTCCATTGACGAGTCTTTAATTTTCTGTGTCAATTTCATTTTCTGTTAGTCTTTGAGCTATATGGAATCTTCACTAGAAGTATAATTTAAAAATGTTCATTTTTGCATATTAAAAAATCTCAAAATATTATAGGTAGTACACTATAGTAATTAAACAATTCTGAAAATACAGAAATAATAAGAACACAGGGAAGATAAATACACCACACAAAGTAGAAGATAATATATATGAGAACATATCTATAGCACACTGTATATATAGCACATATTATATGTATTGCATATTATATATATGGTATGTAAATAATTATGGAACAATACTTAAATGCCCAGATACACAATGCCCATTGCCTCTTTAGACCAGTAAAGAACCTAAACCTAATGACTTGAACATTATGCACTTTTGTCCTTGGTTTGGAACTAAGTTAATAGAATACTCTTGATTGAAAACTTGATTCAAATATTAGTATTTTTTAGAAAACAAAATAAAACTGGTTCAGGAGAAGGAGAGGGAAAGAAAGAGAGAAAGGAAGGAGAAGGGAAATCAGGGAGAGAGAGAAAAATGTTTGTTCCTAAAATGGAAAAACAGGGCATTGCTTTCTTTCAAGCTGTCTGATCAGCACCTTGCTGGGGAGATACATCCTCGTGGTGTTTGTCACCAGCTTGCTACTGGAGGCAGGCATCAGTACAGCTGATATTGAAAAGAGCAGCTACATGATAGAGCAAAAGGCACTTGTCTCATATTTCTGAGAGACAAAGAAATGGAGAAGCATGTTCTCCTCTAGTGCACAAAAGGCAAAGATAAGTGCACATGCTATGAGGAAGCAATTGAGATTGAGAATTCATCTTTTGAGAGAAGAGGGAGAAAAAAGGCATATCCATCTTCACACAATGGCAGCTTCTACAAAGAAAGGACAGATCACAAGTGTTCTGTGCAGCCAAGTATGATTAATAATGAAAGGAGAAGCCTAGAAGCTCTAAAACAATATCAAAACAAGATCTTTTTCATTTCCTTTTAGTCTTTGAGATGTGCATATGTGTTTAACATGTTTTGTTCAAATACTTGATGCATTTTTGCATCATTTAGTTCACTGTATTTTTACTCATGAGTCATTAGTATTGTGTTTAATACTCCATCTTAGTAAAATCTCAGCAAAATGTAATGTGAGCAATGAAAGCACTTTCAAATGAACTTTATTCTTAAAACTTGTTACTAAAAACCTTGCTATATTGGCCTAAATAATGAATAGCATATGTCATAACCTTCAGTATGAAACAGCTCTGTTTTCACAACAATAATTCAATAGAAAAGAACCATTCAATCAATCATGAAACAGAGGAATTCCACATAAAACATAACCAATGATTGCTTTCTGTCAGGGGGCAGTTTTTTCCTAATTGCTTATTATGCTATTATGACAATATTCCTGCTTGCAGTAAACATTTAACATCTTTACCACTGACTTTGCTGGCATACAGGAAACGGTTGATTATAACAGTGAGAAAAGGCAAGAGTTAAGAGCTTTGGAAAATATCAAGCAAATCTCAGAAACTGTTGGGGCGGGATTCATAAATCAATTATATATGTAAATTCCTAATAGTAGGTAAATTACAGATCTTTTCCTTTAACTAGAACAATCATTTGTTCTATAAAGAGTATTTCTTCTCCTTCAAATAATTCAAACAAAATACACCAAAATGTAGGCTAATAGCAGTAATTATTTGTAATTTTTAAGGAGCAATAATATAAAATAATTTTCTATTTTTAATAAAAATCACTAATTTATTATGTCTTAGTACTTTTTAATACATGTGTTTAATTATCCCAACAACTCTTTGAGACAAAAACTCCTCATTATCTTCATATTTTTGGATGAAAAACCTGAAATACAAAAAGACTGAATGCTTTTGCCAAGGTCACACAAGCGAGAAAATTTAAGAACTGGGATTTAAGCACAGTTTCACTCTACAGGCAAACTCTCAGCTACCAAAACATATAAATCTTATTATAACATTTTGTTCAAACTCAATATACTTTTCTTAAAAAGTATGTTGTTAACCACCATCACCCTCACTTTACAAAATGAGAATTTCCAAAATCATGAATTAATTTCATGATTTTAATAAAATATTAACTTTGAGGCATATTTGGTATTCCAACACAGATTTTTTTAAAATTCTTTATTTTTAATTTTTGTGGGTACATAGGTATATCTATTTATAGGGTATATGAGATATTTTGATATGAATAATAATCACATAAAGGCAAATGAGATATTCATCACCCCAAACATCCATCTTTTCATCACAGACATTTTTATCTAGAATTCTTAAAGGTCTGTTGCTTCAAAGTTTCTAAAAAGATATTTTATTCTGGAAAACAGGGACTGTCTTTGAACTCTTTCAGGTAGCCAAAAAAAAAAAAAAAAAAAAGATAATACATAAAACTAGACTCAATTCAGGATTTAATACAAAACTATTTATTCAATTTAATATATTTTACTGTTTACTATGTAACTGAGATGTAACATAGTTACACCTTGTGTAAACCAGTTGTGTAAACTAGTACACCTTACTTGATCTGTCAACTTAAAAACAAACAAGCTACACAAAATGGAGCCTAAGACCTCTTATTTAAAAGAGAACTTAATGAAAAGTGAATAGGATTACCAGAAAGAATTAGTATGACTTTCTACTAAAAAAATCTACGAATCATTTGTATGAGTTAATACATATAAAATGCTCTTAATACTTAACAGAAATAAAACTCTATAAAGAGCTATTATTCTTCAATATTAACTTTTTAATTACTGAATATGACAATCCATTCAGATAATTTGAACATCTAGCACAGATTTATGATGTTATGCTGAGACACAATAACTTGCATAAAACCAAATCAATACAGTAAAAAGTCCCAAGTTGTGTGCAGAGCATCTGCATAATGGCTTTCCAATAAAAGCATTGAACTGGGCCTCTGGGATGAGTGTCCAGGACCAGCTCTGCCACTTGAAACCTTGGATGGGTATGTCAGAGCCCTGAGCTTGAGTTTTCGTTTGTAGAACTAGTAAGTGAAATAGACATTTTAGAGTCCCTTCTAACTGTGGAATTCTACATTTATAGCATTTAGTGGCAGTAATCATAAAGAGAACCCTGAATTGTAAGTAGAGCAGTGAACTCAAAGTTAAAGCATTCAGGTTTTATTTCTAGGTTCAGGAAATGGAATAAGGAAAAGGCTGTTGGGACAAATACTTATGAAGCCATTCGAGAGTGATCTGATATGATAGTGTGAGTTATTGAGGTGGTGTTTATTCATAAACCAGTTCACCTTATTTGATGTGTTCATTCAAGAAATTAGTTTGGGTAAATACTTTGATGAAACAGAACTAACAAGCAAAAGAATCAAACCAATCTGGCATGTAAACAGACTGAGATATAAGGATTTCTTACTCTACCTGTTAAATTACATCCAAATTTCTTCATATGATTTCATTTCCCTTGATTTATTGACTATAAATTTGCACATAACCCAGTAATAGTTGTTTTGTAATGTGCAATAATTGAGTATATTTGCATGTACTTTTGTGTATGTGTGGTAAGGGGGTAGAGGATGGTTTAAGGTCAGATGAATTACTCTGAATATTTTGTCATTAACCTCCCTAAACCTTTAATCTTTACCTAAACCTACCTGTATATATGGCTGATATGGTTTGGGTGTGTCCCCATCCAAATCTCATCTTGAATTGCAGTTCCCATAATCTCCACGTGTCGTGGGAGAGACCCGGTGGGAGGTAATTGGATCATGTGGGCAGTTTCCCCCATGCTATTCTCGAGGTAGTAACTTCTCACAAGATCTGATAGTTTTATAAGGGGCTTTCCCCTCTGCTGGTTTCTCATTCTTCTCCTTCCTGCCACCATGTGAAGAAGGTGTGTTCACTTCCCCTTCCACCACGAATGTAAATTTTTTGAGGCCTCCCCAGCCATGCTGAATTGTGAGTCAATTAAACCTCTTTCCTTCTTAAATTACCCAATCTTGGGTATTTCTTCAGAGCAGTGTGAGAAGGGACTAATACAATGGCTAAATCATATTGTTATTAAATAATTTATCAAAACAGTGATTTACTTCCATATAACCAAATATATGTCATTGATGATATTTTTTTACTAAAGTGATCAAGCTTTTGATGTGTAAATATACTTCTTTTATCTTTATTTGTATTTTTTTTTTTTTTTTTTTTGAGATGGAGTCATGCTCCCATCACACAGGCTGGAGTGCAGTGACACGACCTCGGCTCACTGCAACCTCCACCTCCAGGGTTCAAGTGATTCTCCTTCCTCAGCCTCCCTAGTAGCTGGGATTACAGGTGAGTGCCACCATGCCCAGCTAATTTTTTTATTTTTTATTTTTTAGTAGAGACAGGATTTTGCCATGTTGGCCAGGCTGGTCTGGAACTCCTGACCTCAGGTGATCCACCCACCTCAGCCTCCCAAAGTGCTAGGATTACAGGAATGAGCCACGACTTCTGGCCAGTATATTTCTTTTAAAGTCATTATTGTACTCTTGAAAAATGCTAAGAGTAGATGTAAAGTGTTCTCACCACAAAAATGATAACTATGTTAGGTAATGCATGTGTTAACTAGATTTAGTCATTTCACAGTATATATAGACTTTGAAACATGTTGTACATGAAAATACATTACAATTATCTGTCAATTTTTTAAATGTTTTTAATTTAGAAATTTAAATAAATACAATTTTTAAAATTGGCAGACTAAAACATATTGTACACTTTTGTAAAATGTACTAACAGTCTCTATGTTTGAGATACATTAAGGCAAAAATTCTTATTTCTCTTTTATTATATATCTGAAAACACATAAAAAGCTCATTTTTGCCATATGTGGCTAAGAACTAGATGCACTGCCTTATATTTTGCTGTAAATTGTTTCCCTTTCAGCTTTTTCTATTGCTTATTTGTTGAATTAGCCAGGATTATTGTGGCTGTGAGGGACAGAAACCCAACACAAACTAGCTTACAACAGAAAAAGAGTCATTGTCTCTTATTAGAAAGTCTAAGGCTTCAGGCAGGGTCAAGTCCTGCGCTCTGCATCTCTCTGTCTTTATTCTGCTTTTCTCTCTGGCTTTTTGTCCCAGCAGCTAGAAAAGAAGGCTGTTGGCATTCCAACTAGATGGTCTTCACAGCATGTGATCCAGGACAAAGAAAAAGCCTCTCTCCCTGCATCCACTTATCAAATGTTAAGGAAGCCTCTTATTGAATATTATTATGGACAGGTATATCTGTTTGGTCAGCCTGGGTTGGTAGCTGCACAAACAAAGGAAACTAGGTAGGCAAAAGCAATGTACATAGTCCATCCATGGACAGAATAGTAATTCTGTCAGGTTACTATCTGGAGAACACAAAATGCTACAGAGAAACAAGGGCAATGCCTCTGATAACTAGCAGGGAAAAGCACTCTACCAAAATAGGAACAGTACAAGTTTGAATTCCCTTAAATCTATTTCTTTAAAACTAAACACCATTTTGGTTTAATGCATAGCTTTAATTAAATTTGAACTTTGAAATTAAATTATTCAAAATCAATAATTTGCACATATCTTCTTATCAAGAAAAATACTTGCTTTAATTCATTTTTGTAATGTTTACGTTTATACAAATAAATATATATCTTCATGAATATCTTCATATTTTCATGCAGAATCAAGCTAGGCAAATTATTTTCTGAGTCTGACTCTTTAATGTAAACTACCTCACTTAGCATTTTTGCACATGATAAAAATCAAACCAACCAACTCTGTGATTAAATAATCAAGTACCAAATGTATGGATAAGACCATTAATAGCCACCTAAGTAAGTTAACTCTGAGTTTGATATGATTTCTCCTTTTTATTTGGAGAGTCTTGTCTTTCTATTGTTTTTGTTATATGGTTCAAATAATAAATACATCCAGACTTTTGGTTCTACAGTTGACACCTGAACAACACAGGGGTTAGGGGCGCCAACCCCCATGCAGTCAAAAATCCACATAATTCTTGACTTCTCAGAAGCATAACTACTAATAGCTTGCTGTTGACCAGAAACCACACCAATAACATAAACAGTTGATTAACACATATTTGATATGTTACATACATTATATACTGTATTCTTACAATAAAGCTAGAGAAAAGAAAACATTATTAAGAAAATCATAAGAAAATGTATTTACTATCCATTAAGTGGAAGTGCTCGGAATAAAGGCCTTCATCCTCCTTGTCTTCACATTGAGTGGGCTGAGGAAGAGGAGGAGGAGAAAGAAGAAGAGTGTTGCTGTCTCAGGGATAGCAGAGGCGGAAGAGGTAGAAGAGACAGAAGGGGAGGCGGAAGAGGTAGAAGAGATAGAAGGGGAGGCAGGAGAGACAGACACATTCAGTTTAACTTTACAGAAATATGTCATAATTTCTGTCTGATGTTTTTGCTTTTTATTTCTCTAAAATGTTTCTATATGGTACCAATTATTCTTCCACTGTTTGCTTTAGTTTCAATGCCCATATCATGGAAGGGCCCATATCCTAAAAGAATTCAAAAGCAGTCCTGAGTAATCAGAACCCTTCTGCCAGATTGTTTAATGTCAATTCATTTTCTGGCACTGCATCTTCTACATGTTCTTCCTCATCGTCTTCCACTGATTGGAAGCACACATCTCCACCAAGTCGTCTTGCATTAATTTTCTATTCATTAGAGACATCTTAATAGAGGTGTCTACTGAGCTGTTGAATTTCTCCAAGATCCTATATTGAAACCTTCACCTGCTGTCTTTTTTTTGTCATATCCATAATCTCTTTTATGACTTCCTTGATTGGGTTTGTCATAAATCTCGTGAAGTCATGTCTATCTGGACACAGTTGTTTCCAGCAGGAATTTGTTGTTTTAGGTTTAATGACTTTCACAGCCTTCTCTATAACAATGATGACATTTTTAGTGGTCTAATGCATCCAGACTTTTATGTTATTCTCTCTCCTGGGATTCTCTTGCATAGTGTTGACAATCCTGTCTATAGAGTGCTGTGTGTAATCAGCCTTAAAGATCCTTATAACCCCCTGATCTAGTGGCTGAATTAGAGACATCATGTTTTCCTAAAAACTATGTAGACTACTTCAACACAAGTAGACTACTGCAACACCTTTAGTGTTTAACTCATGGTACTCTGGGTGGCTAATGGCATTGTTCAAAATCAAAAGAACTTTAAAAAACAGTCCCTTACAGGTATGGTACTTCCTGACTTCAGAGACAAAGCATTGATGGAACCAATTCGGAACAAGTGTTCTCATTGTCCAGGCTTTCCTGTTGCACAACCAAAAGACTGGCAGCTAGTGTTGATCTTTTCCCTTTTAGCCTAGTAGCTTAGCATCTTTATAGGTAAGGGCAGTCCTGATCATAAACACAACTGCATTTGCACAAACAGTAGCATTAGCTTATCCCTTTCTGCCTGAAATCCTAGTGCTTGCTTCTATTCCTTTCTAATAAGTGTCCTTTGTGGCATTTTTTCCCAAAATAGGGCACTTGTCTGAATTAAAAACCGATTCAGGGGCTAATATCCAGAATCTACAAAGAACTTAAACAAATTTACAAGAAAAAATCGAACAACCACATCAAAAAGTAGGTGAAAGATATGAACAGACACTTCTCAAAAGAAGACATCTATGCAGCCAACAGACACATGAAAAAATGCTCGTCATCACTGGCCATCAGAGAAATGCAAATCAAAACCACAATGAGATACCATCTCACACCAGTTAGAATGGTGACCATTAAAAAGTCAGGAAACAGGTGCTGGAGAGGATGTGGAAAAATAGGAACACTGTTACACTGTTGGTAGGACTGTAAACTAGTTCACCCATTGTGGAAGACTGTGTGGGGATTCCTCAGGGATCTAGAACTAGAAATACCATTTGACCCAGCCATCCCATTACTGGGTATATACCCAAAGGATTATAAATCATGCTGCTATAAAGACACATGCACATGTATGTTTATTGTGGCCCTATTCACAATAGCAAAGACCTGGAACCAACCCAAATGTCCATCGATGATAGTCTGGATAAGAAAATGTGGCACATTCACACCATGGAATACTGTGCAGCCATAAAAAATGATGAGTTCATGTTGTTTGTAGGGACTTGGATGAAGCTGAAACTATCATTCTGAGCAAACTATCACAAGGACAGAAAACCAAACATCGCATGTTCTCACTCATAGGTGGGAATTGAACCATGAGAACACTTGGACACAGGGCGGGGAACATCACACATGGGGGCCTGTCATGGGGGAGGGAGGAGGGATAGCAATAGGAGAAATAGCTAATGTAAATGATGAGTTAATGGGTACAGCACACCAACATGGCACATGTGTACATACGTAACAAACCTACACATTGTACACATGAATGCTAGAACTTAAAGTATAATAAGAAAAAAAAAAGAGGAAAAAAAAAAACCTATTCAGGCAGATATCCTTTCTCCTCAATGATTTTCTTAATGGCATGTGTGAACTCATCTGAAGAAGCTGCTTCTCCTGTTATCGTGATGTTTTTTAAGCCAAACTACATTCTAAAATCACCAAACCATCCTTTGCTGGCATTGAATTCTCCAGCTTTAGATCCATCACCTTCCTTTTGCTTTAAGTTGTCATATAATGACTAAACTTCTCAAATCATAGCAATCCCACATCCACATAAAAGCTGAATTTTCAATATGAGATTAAAAGGTAGTTTGCAGAAACTACAAAGTTTTTATGTCTGCTGGCCTAGCTGCAGCAACAGCTTCACAAATTTCCTTTTCTTTCTTTTTTTTTTTTTAAACAGTGGTTTCATGCTGTGTTCATTTATCTTGAAATAGCAGCAACCACAACTACAGATTTCGATCTATGGTACATAGCAAGCAATTAGACTTTTTCTTGTAATGTCATGACTTTTCTCTGCTTCTTGGGAACACTTTCAGCATCACTAGTGGCACTTCATATGGGTCCCATAACATTATTCAAGATGCACTAAACAAGATGAAAAATATGCAAGAACCACAGGGGATCACTTTTTACTGCAATATGCAATTTACTGGAGAGATGAACTGCTCATGTGGCGATGGTTAGATCCCATCGCATTTTAAATAGATACTCAAAACACGTGAGCTCACCTCAATAGCCACAAGAGGTGGCTAAAGAATTATTACAGTAGTACAGTATATTCTGTTAATTTAATGCAGTTATGATTTAATACTGCATCTTTACATTGGTTTATATTTCTCTCGACTATTAATAGCACCATGTACGGTCTTTAAGTGTGAGTGTAACTTTTGATAAATTTCAACATTTATAATAGATTTATGTATATTTTATGGTAATAGATAATAAAATAGATGTATCTACATATGTATTATGCATTTATGACTTATCTTTTCCTTAGCTTTTTTTCAGTATTTCTGGGCTATATGGTTTGTGAGCTTTTTCAAACTGTCACAAACTTCAAAACATATTTCAATATATTTATTGAAGAAAATCCATTTATAAGTGGACCCATGTAGTTAAAACCCTTGTTGCTCAAGGGTCTGCTATATTTTTATATTCAATGACATTAATTATGGAAAACAAGCCTTATAAAAATATTTCTCATTAAAATTCCCTTTGTAAAACTCCTAAACCCATGAAAAAAAGCAATTTTGTTTCACGCTTTCTTTTGTCAAAACCGAATTTTGAAACACTTTCCCAACCCTGTTAACAGTGCCGTGCTTTCCAACTGGTATTTTGCTTGTTTTATCGAAAACACTAAAGAAATTATTGGGGGGTGGGTGGGGATTTCTGTGCCTCTTTATCATGCCTATGAAAATTTTACAAACTTGGTATCCCTTTTAATCTCAATCCTCTAGTACCCCTTAAAGTGTAACTTTGAAAGAGTAATTTTAGATATACTGAGCTTGAAAGGACTTTTGAAATATTTCATTTCTGAGCTGAGTCAAAAATAGGCATGTTTGTTTAAAAAAAAAAAAAAAAATCCCCTCACAAAGAAGCTTGTCTGGGAAAAGCATTCTTCAAAACTGCATTCAGAAAGCCTCTGTTCCAATTCACGGAACTTATTGTTCTGATCTCAGAGCTCAGTCCCCACAGCTTGAATTTCTTTTCAAAATTGTTTAATGACTTTTAAGAATGTATTTCTTGCTAAGTCTTGTGAGCTTCCAGTGTCAATGTTTGCCTTTTGCTTTGTTATTTAGTTCACTTTTGTGCTCCTGACCCATGATAAAACAAGGACCAGAACTGTCCAGCTCTTTGTAGAATATGTGCTCATCCAACTGAGGACTCTTGAGTACGCATGTGTGACTTAGAAATTAGGCTTTTCCTCACTGAATCTACTTGTGACATTTGCCAAATATTTTTACATATCCAACTCATTTTGCTATGATTTTGGATAAAATAGACGTGTTAACTTGCAAATGCTGCAGATGTGACTAAGTGAATCATACTTGACACACTGGCCAGAAATTAAGGGAAATTAAGTCAAAAGTTTATAGAATCATCTACAGATCACATTTTCTTTCTCAACCAAGAGAATTAAACCACATTTCAATATTTCTATCATGTTTAAGCTTTGTTAGAAAATGTATTTAAGAAAATCACTTCTGGTTTTCCCATGGCTAACTGGGCTGCCTGGATGGTAGATCAGACTGACTAGTGTTATCTTTAAATGTTAAAACGCTGTGGTTGCATCCAGTAGTTACAATTCTGCAGAGCCCTGTTTCCCTAGAACCTGAGGGACATCCCTTTCTTAGCACAATACTAACAATCCTGAAATCCTCTAAGGACTAGTTATTTCAACTGTATTTCATGGGCAGCAGCAGACTCGACTCTAAGCCTGGTAATTAGATTGTGGTTAGGTCTGTATCACCATGCTAGACCAGCAACTCTAAATATGCATTATTCCTGTACGATTGTGTAAGGTTGGCTAGTTACTTGAGTTTCCTATTTCCCTTCTACTTCGAAGTCTCATCTTCATCTGTGCAGATTTCAGAAATCTAACTTTATTGGTTTTCTAGGTTAACCAGTTGATTTACAAATCTAAGTGCATGTGAAAGATTTATCAGTCATATTACTACCTTACTATTTTGTAGTGAGAAATATCATTCCAATTAAATGGAATCGATTTTATCAGCTAGTTAGTGCATACTCGTCTCAATTTTGACACAGCAGAAACTTGTTTAAATTCAGAATGTAGTGTCTTCATCTGTTTGTACTGCTGTAGCAAAATACCATAGACTGTGTAACTTATATACAGGGAGAAGAGTGGAGAAGAATGAAATGGATTGGGAGAGGAAAATATTAAATATCCAGCATAGTTCCCATATTACCCACCAAAATGCACTCATCTCCACTTTTTTCTTTCTTGTTTTCTACTATCAGACAGAAGTCTGGGAATTGTACTATGTTCATTTCATTAAGAGGGCAGCCTAGAAAATTTGGATCTTGACAGTGTCTGATATCACTTCAGATAATAGCACATCTGAGGTGTTACTTGATATTGCCAACAGTCACACTTGCCTCACTCCTACCTCTAGTAAAGCTAGGATTTTATGTGTCTGTTTTCCCCACTACTTGAGGAGAAGGACTATATCTGATTTCCGTTTGCATCCTACAATTGTCTAGTATTTAGGGGTTGCTCAAAAATGTTTGCTAAATTGGACTCATTATTCAACTCAGTTGTCACCATCACTAACACCCTAGTTCTGGATTGAGTTTCTCTCATAGGCAGTCCCAGAGCAGCACTAATCTGTCTTTTTCCACAGTATTCCTTTTTCAGTATTCCAGATCCTCGAAAATTTCAGTTGTCCCTTATCATCACACCACAACTAGCCTTCATTTAACATATCCTCATGACATGTTTTAATTTCTTAGTTTGCAACTTGTTACTGTTTTTCTTTTAGATTGCTTCCTCTTGACAAGTAGAAAGATACTGAATCTCATCAGTGATATGTTTTCAAATTACATTTTAGTGTAGGTTAATTTGGTAATATTTTTGCAGACTGTTAGTAGCATTAAAAGCGTGTTGATGTTTTTAGTATCAAATCAGGAAACTGACCTTGATCTACATGATACCTGGCATATAAAAAGTTCCCAGTTAGATGGAAAAACAGAAGAACAAATAAATAAGTGAATGCATGTGTGAATGAATGAGTGAATCATTAACAGAAATGTAAGGATTGACTATCACAGGTCATGCCTGGACATTGCCTGCTTAACAGCAGTCATGTGTAGGATAAGCAGAGTCATGGAAACAGACTATGCACAGTAAGCTGAGGGCATTAGGGGAGACTAAACTTCTGATTCTGGGGAAAGTTCATCTAAAGAGTAGAACACTATATATAAAGGCTATAGGGAAATATGAACAATCATGATTCAGGGATGTAATCAATATCAGGCTAGCAGAGATTCCTACACATGTAACAGAGAATAGAACATGGAATTCTGAAACAAGTGAATTTGTATATACATGTAAATTGGCATGTGTATAGCCAGGATACCTATCAGCCAGCAATCAGGATCCAGGTACCAATTCAGCCCATAATAGGGTCTCACCTCAGAAGGTGTCTAGGTTTAATGTCAAAGGGCTATGGCGAATAATGTGAGACCCCCATCCTGGAGAGATAAGCAGATTCCTGAGCAGGCATCTACAACAAATTTGGAACTAAACATAAAGTAAAACAAATAGCACAGTATAAATTTGAAGTCAAAGTGGGGAAATTTAGTGAAAAGAGCTGTATCCTCTGACTTTACAGATGATTAGAATTTACCATTCAGAAGTGAAGGGGAAGGTATATCAGGTAGAGGGAGCAGTGTGAATCAAATTGCCTACATTCTAAACCCTGGCTGTTTGACCATAAAAAAGTTAATTAACATATCAATTCTTCCACTTCTTTATCTGTAAAATGGAGATCTCAAAAATACCTACATCACAGGATTCTTATTAGGATTGTATGTAAAAGGTTTACCAGAGTACTCTTGCAAAAGTAAATGTATAACAAAAATACCATAGACTGGATGACTTAAACAACGTAAATTTCTTTTCTCACAGTTCTGTAGGTTAGAAGTCCAAGACCAAGTTGTTTGCAGAGTTGGCTCCTTCTGAAGCCTGTCTGTTGGCAGCAGACCTTCTCACTGTGGTCTTTCCTCACATGGCGTTTCCTCTATGTGTATACATTCATCTTATATCCTTCTGTGTGTCCAAATTTCCTCTTCCTCCTTTTCAAATTTTTTTTTGCAGGAAACCAGTCAAATTGGATGAAAGCGCATCCTAACAAACCACTTCTTTTTAACTGAATCACTTCTGTAAGGCCCTGTCACCAAATATAGTCAAACTGTGAGATACTAGGTGTTAGGGCTTCGGCATATGAGTTTTGGGGAAAACACAATTCAACTCATAACAGATAAGTACTGTCTAAGAGGGCATGTGGCCAGAAAGCAGAAGGTAAGGACAATAACTCTTCATTCATTTATTCATTTGTCTAGTGGATCTTGAGAGCATGCTATGTATCAGGCTATGTTCTCAGCTCAGGAAATTCACCATGAACAAGGCAGACAAGCTCCTGCTTTAGGCAGCTTCCATCCCAGCTAAGAAGTTGGGAGGGGAAAGCCAGAAAAACTACTAAAAAATCATGTGTGTTACACTTTGGTAAAATCTCCATGAAGACATGTAGTACAATATAAGGTTTAAATATAGATGTGAACACACATCTAGGAGTTTGGATTTTATTAAGTAGATAATGGGGAAATGTACATATTTTAGCAAAGAGGGGGTGCAGGGCTGTGTTTCTATAAGAGCTCAGAAATAAAAGCAGGTAGATTGTTAATTAAAATGATTAAGACTGTCTACTCCTTTACCTGGATGATATTATGTGTGTGTGTCTGTCTCTCAAACTTTCATATATAGAGTTCCATCTTTTGATACCATGAAATATATATTTGGTCTTGATCCCACTTCCTGGCACACAGCTCTGTCACTGGAGCAATGAGTGTTTTTTCTAGGCTCATGAGATGACTGGTGGCTCAGAGCCACTAGATAGCTTCACAATGGAGGCTGGTCACTAGAAAAACTTCATGATTAGAGGGTTGGGACTTTCAGCCCCACCCCAGCCCTCTGGGAAGAGGAAAGGGGCTGAAGGTAGAGTTGATCACCAGTGGCCAATGATGTAATCAATTATGCCTTCATAATGAAGCCTCCTTAAAAACCCAAAAAAGGGCAGGCGCGGTGGCTCTTACTTGTAATCCCAGCACCTTGGGAGGCCGAGGTGGGCACATCACCTGAGGTCAGGAGTTTGAGACCATCCTAGCCAACATGGTGAAACCCCGTCTCTACTAAAAATACAAAAATTAGCCACATGTGATGGTGCATACTTGTCGTCCCAGCTACTCAGGGGGCTGAGTCAGGAGAATCGCTTGAACTCAGGAGGTAGAGGTTGCAGTGAGCTAAGATTACACCACTGCACTCCAGCCTGGGAGACAGAGTGAGACTTTGTCTCAAAAAAAAATAAAATAAAATAAAAACAAATGTTAAAAAACCCCAAAAGATCAGGATTCAGAGGGCTTCCAGATCGTTGAGTTCTCTTGTGTAGGTGCCTGGAGATTGGCATGCCTGGATAGGGCAGGGAAGCTCCATGCCCCTTTCCACATGCCTTGACCTATGCAGCTCTTCCATCTGGCTATTCATCTGTATCCTTTGTAATGTCCTTTATAATATATGAGTAAACATAAGCAAATTGTTTCCAAGTTCTGTAAGTCACTCTAGCAGACTGATCAAACCCAAGGAAGGTATCATGGGAACTCCTGATTTATAGCCAATTGGTCAGAAGCAGGTCACAGCCTGTGCTTGTGACTGGCATCTGAAGTGGGGAGAAGTCATGGATCTGAGTGCTCAGCCTACGGGATCTGATACTATCTCCAGGTATATAGTGTCAGAATTGAGTTTAATTAGTAGAGGATGTCAACTGGGGTCTACTGGAGAATTGCTTGGTTGGTGTGTGGGGAAAAACGCCTACACATCTGGTATCAGAAGTGTTCTGTTGAGTGGAGTGTGAGGGATGGAAAAACACGTGTTTAGTTTTTTTCGTGTATCTTTATTAGCTTTTCATAGGAGAATTTTTACTAGAATCAGAACTAGGAAAGCAAAGCAGCAGTGGACATAGAGAGAAGAAGAAAGAACATCAATTAGGAAATAGAACAGGACTAAAAAATTCACTGAAGGAGGAGTGCCAGGGGAAGGTGTAAAGAACAGTTATTGAGTGTCGAACCAGGTAACACAAATGCTAGAATAATTCTAGGAAGAAAAGAAAAGAGAATTAATATAGTTTAGGCCACTTTTTTTTCAGGAGTCAGATGAACCTCCAAATGGGGATATCCAAAAATAGCTGTTAATATTCAGTAGGAGCAGAAAAGGAAATCAGTATATTAAAGAGATACCTGCACCTCAGTATTTATTGTAGCATTATTCACAATAGCAAATATAAAAAATCAACCTAAATGTTCATCAATAAATGAATAGATAAGGAAAATGTGGAACATGTACACAATAGAATACTATTCAGCCATAAAAACAGAATGAAATCCTGTCATTTGTGGCAATATGGATGGGTCTGGAGGACATTTTGTTGAGTGAAATAAGCAAGACACAGAAAGATAAAACTACATGTTCTCATTCATATGTGGAAACTACAAAAAACATGAGCTCATAGAAGTAGAGAATAGAATTGTGGTTATTAGAGGCTGGGAAATGTAAGGAGGAGACGAGGATGGAGAGAGACTGGGTAACAATACAAAATTACAGTTAGAAGGAATAAGTTGTAGCATTCTATAACACTGTAAGGTAAACATGGTTAATGATAATTTATTATATGCTTTAAAAAACTAGAAAAGAAATTGTTTAATGTTCACAACACAAAGGAATGATAAATGTTTGAGGTGATGAGTATGCTAATTACCCTGATGTGATCCTTATACATCGTATTTGTGTATCAAAATATCACTCTGTATCCCGTAAATATGTACAGTTATTATGTGTACCAACTAAAAAGGAAAACCATGTTAACAATAGTCAGGGCTGACACATAGATTTGGGGTTAACTACATAGAGTTCAGGGTTGAACCATGTACTTCTTGAAGGGAAACCAAAACAAGAGGAAGGCAGAGCAAGAGAGCATTTTACAGCAAAACTACATTGCCCAGAGTCAGAAGGGAGCAGAATGAGTAGTAGAGCAATTACAAAAAGAACAAAAGATGGAAGAGGCTATTCAAAATAGAAGAGTCAGAAGAGCACAATGTTAGAAACAAAGGGAAGGACCTTGAGGAAGAAGCTATAGGTAACAACGATAGATGATGCAGAGAAGTGAGTGAGTGAGTGAGTGAGTGAGTGAGTGAATGAGTAATGGAAAGAGCTGTTGTACTTACATCCTAAGAGTCTGCTCTTGACTCTCAAGGAAGTAAATTCGGGAAGATGGAAACCAGATGTATGGGTGGCTTATTAAGCCACCTGGGATAACAGACTCTTCTTTAAAAAAGAGTGAGACTGAAGAGCAACTGTTTTCTATTGAAAGTGTTTCCTCTTCAAAAGAGAAAGCTAATCTCAGGTGATCACACAACCCAGTTTATGCCTGTTGTCCCAAGTGAATGACTAAATATGTGCCCTTTCACTCTTCAAATATGAAATGTTAGGAAGATACCCTTTGTAATTCCTGGTGAGGCAAAGGAAGAGTTGCACTCTCTCTCTCTCCAACAAAAAGAAAGGGGAAGAAATTATAGAAAGACACAAGAAAATGCTAATATGATGATCAAGGGTGTTTATGGGTTCAATCAAATATTCTTTATCTTTCCAATAAATTACAGACTAGGATAAAGGGGTGGGTTGCAAGGTTTGGAAACATAGCCTCATTAATTTATGTCTGTGGTCACCGAGAACACTCACCACTTTCCTGCAGTATTGGATGGGTCAATCTGAGTCTTCAACCTGCCATTTCAATGGAGAAGATAATCAAATTTGGAAATAACCCATGATGAAATTTTGACATACCATTGTGTTGTGGGGTTATTTTTTTTTATTGTTCTTTAGATGTTTCTTCTTTACATTTTTGTATCTAAAATAAACATTACTTTGGTAATCAATTAAAAAAAAAACAATCATTTGAAAATCAATCTATTTGTTGTTTTAGGTCATGAAGACCCCTTCAGTATGCTAGTTTGAAGAGTGATTGTGAAGCCAGGAAAGAACAGTAATCATAGCACACTACTAATCTATGCAGGATGCATTTAACTAATAATAATAATGCCATAAACACTTATTGGTTTTCAATTTTTGGATGTTACTTATCAGTAAAACATATAAAACTGAATCAAAGTTACAAAGCTGAATGTAAATGTGATCAACCTTGACACTTTTTGTTTGGTTTTTGGGTGGGGGGGTGGGTTTTTCACATTTTTAATTGACAAATAATAATTGTATATATTTGAGGGGTACAATGTAATGTTTTAATACATATATACACTGTGAACTGAGTTAAAACATCCATCACTTCACATACTTATTATTTCTTTATGGTGAGAATTGTGAAAGCCACTCTTTTGAAGTAAATTTGGAACTGATGGAAGACAGAAGCTGGCAATGAGGATAGGGGACAGCAAATAAGGCAAGGTGTTAATATTTTAATCTCACAGAGCAGGAAGGCAAGAGATATTGAATAAATAAGATGTGAAGAAACACAGGTTTTAGTTTATTATATTAATAGTACAATGATAACTAATAAGGTAAGTCAAATATCAGGCATAAATATTAACAGAGAGTACTTTAAATGAACTAAACTCTTTCTTAGCATAGAATTAATAGAATTTGATTGATCAAGAAAAAGTAAAATCATACAGTGAGAGGAAAGAACAGAATGGCAGAAAAGCCTACTGTCTCCAGAAAACTAACTGGACAAAGGATAAGTGAGGAACTGCTATGTTTCATTATGAGTCCTTCTATTCTACTCGGATTTTTACCATGTGAATGTATTACTTTGCTAAAATATTAAACAAAGAGAAAAATTAACAGTAATAGTAGTTGACAGAGCCTTCCTTTCCAAGCAGCTGAGAGAACATCACAGTAGTGCAGTCTGTGATTTTAAGACTTCAAGCCATGCTAAAATGATTCCGGATTTACTTATACAAAATGTTGGGTTTAGTAATGTGGAGAAGAAAATGATTCTATGAAATTAAAGGGATACTCAAACCTTTCAAGGACAAGTCCAGTCTTGAGATGTTATTCCTTCTAACCGAAGGAGAGAGAACCCTCCATCAGTTGCTTTTTCTCCTGTAGACATAACAGCTCTCTGTGTCTTGAGCCAAGTGAGAATCAAGAGCGCCAAAGAAATTAGCAGTTGCCACAGACCCTGCAGACTGCAGTTTTCTTACACTTTACTGATCACTACTTATTTGGTTTTTGTTAGATTCCCTGGGCTCTCGTTTAGTAGAGGAGAGCTTAGCTTGATGCATAGAAATCAGATTAGAAACAGTTCACTTCATCTGACTTGGTTTTCATTAAAATTCCTTAAATAACAGATAAGTAAACATTATTGATGACACACTCATGGATCCCATTTGACCCAGTCTACTTGCCTAGATAAATCCAGGCAATGTCTTTCCAGGACTCAAGAGAAACTGGACATTGAATGTTTCAGTCAGCCTCAAATTATTACCGATGCTCTTGTGGATTTGTATAAATCATCAAATCACCTCCTGCTTCTCTGACTGGATTTTAGCTCCAACAGAAACTCTTCGTTTAAAGACTGATTGTGTTGTCAACACTGTCTCTCAAATCCCATTAGTGATTCCTTCTATGTGCAGGCCTCCTAGGTGGGTTTTGGTAATTGTGTATCTCTGTAAGACTTTCAGGAAGCTTGGTAGGGTATCATTAAGCTGAGTGTACTAAAGTGTTGATCCAGGGGCAACCAGAACTAGTGGGATTTGAATTGTAACTTGAATTAAAATGTCAGGAAGAAATTGTCCTTTAAGCAGATGCTACCTGACCCAATACTGGAAATCAAGAGATGAAAACTTTACCATTTAAAGTGAGATAGAATATATGTAATGATATATACTTATTATCATGCCCACCTCAGCACATATGCATGTGCACAGGCGCACACGTGTGCGCACCCACACACACTCAGTCAAAAGGTGAGCAACAGTAGATGCCTGTGCCTCCTTCCTTCAAATTATCTGGTCATTTGACAAATATTCACTGAGCACCTATTGCATGTCTGATAATGTCATAAGCACTTTAGACACATCTGTGAATAAAACATACGAAAATACTTGCCTTCATGGAGCTTATTTTCTAATGTAATCCTAGGCAATGAGAAGAATGAATCAGTATAGCATTATATCCTTTTTTTTTCAGATAGGCACAAAGCTGAGCCTAGAGTCAGTCTATCAAGCACTATAGAAGAGTCATAGAGCATTTGAAAAATAAATCACTATAAACCTTCTCTTTCTGCTAGTAATCAGTTATTTTACAAGCCAGCGTTGTCTAGCACTTTAAATTTTCAAAGTATCAAAACACGTCAACATGACTGATCTTCTCAACTTCTATTATACTATTATACCATTGAGAAAAGGACACAGAGAGGCTAAGTGATCTACCTAACATTACACAGCTCATCAGAAACCAATGCCATACTGTTTTTCTAAGTTAGTGAAAAATGCATGAGACTTCAATCTAGAGTACAGAAGCCTGTCTAAGCATCAAAAGAACAAAAACCTAGGAAAGCTCATAAATTTTCATGCAACTTCAGGGGTGGAGGTGACCTCAACAGTAATGACTATATAAAGCTCTTCCTTCACCACTACCTCCAAGGTACCTAACCCAGCCATCCTATGTTCATTCAGTGGTTTAAGGATCCCCTGCCCAGCATCTGTCTCAGAAGCCTGGCTTCTGCTTCTAGCATCTACTTAATGACCTCTTGAGCCAGAGATTCAGCAGCAACTGGTTTCCATCTTGACACATTGATAATATGTCAGAGTTAAAGTTAAGGAGTTGCTGAGTATTTCTGGCCACAGGAGGAATATGGAATATTAAACTGAAATGATATCTAAAAAGTGCCATCTTAAAAAACTCACCTCAACCACACTCCGCCCACAATGGAAAAAATTTAAAAAGGAACATCCGTCTCAATTCAAGTGACATTTTTTCCAGATCAGCAGAAATATTAATTGTTTTATGATCATGACTTTTTAGGCTTCCATAAGGCAAAGTAATAACAAATCTTCAAAGTCTGTCAAGTGTTTGGGCCATGGCTCATGATACAATGACTAGCAAATTATTGCCTTAAATCTGACTTAATGCAAAGGGCAACTGGCCCAAAGTCAAGCGACATGACCGCTTATCTTATTTTTGTCTTTTATTAAGTGCAGGATCCTGACTGGTAACACTGAGCTAGACACATGTATGGATAATCTCGTTTATTCCTAAAAATAGCTGTTAGATGGTAATATCCCTATTTTTCTGCTGAAACAAACTGAGGCTCAGAGAGGTCAAGTAATTTTCCCAACATCACATAGCTATTAAGAGCAGAACCAGACTAAGGACCCAAGTTTTCCTATGACTCCAAGACCATGCCCATTTGATTAGTCTTCATCCAATTCACAGAAAATGAGCATAATGACACCCACCCAATCTTTCTCCCAAAGCTGTTGTGAAATCAAGTGAGCTAATATTTACTTTAGAAGCTCTTTGAAAAAAAAAAAATCCATAAATATTTATTGAAATCTTATTTCTGCTTAGTATTTAGTTGAGTATTTATATAACAGTTGAATTCTAAAGTCTAAAGTACAGCCTTTACCCAAGTGCAGGTCATTATCATTGTTAACGTGTACATAATAATAATGACAGCAATAAGTAACTTTCCTTATGTTTTAAGTACTGAGAACTTCTGGAAGCATTATAAGCAGAAGTACCATTAAACTCTCTACATTATCCGTGACTATTACTGTGAAGTTATTACTATCATAGACATCCACAATGATCCAAAAGCTGTGATGAATGTCTGGACTAACTGTCAAAATGTGGTCCAAGTATTCAGTCTAGTTCCTCTGCTGATAATCATTCATAAGCCACTTACCCTCTCTCTCCCTTCACCTTCTCTCTTTAATATAATAGAAAAAGAGTAACCTGCCATTAGGAGTGCTGTTGAGATACTGCAGCTCTCAGAGACTGGCTCTAAGACATGCTGAGCCCGTTAAATGCACTGTAAAAGTCCCAAGCGGTATTAATGTTTAACTTTTACATACAGTATGCTACAGGAGAAACAACTACACAGAAAATAACAATGCTAAGGGCCCTTCCTGCTAGGCCATTATAACTAAGAAGAAAAAGCCAATTGTTCCCTTTGTATAGCTTATCATAGCATGTGGTAGGGATTCTTTCATTGTGTAATGTTTTTCTGGAGTGATTGAAAGTTAAGAATATGCTTGACTAGATTAATTTCCACTTTCCACAGATTTTAACTAAACATCTTTAAAAGTGACAGTTAATGGGAACTTTGAAAGATTATCCAACTATTGACAAGCCCATGATGATAGGATGATCCCTGTGGATAAAGCACAATGCCATGTTCACTCGTAAGTGGGAGTTGAACAATGAGAACACAGGGACACAAGCAAGGGAACATCACATACCGGGGCGCAGTCGGGCGGGCGGAGGGAGAGTGGCGCGGGCCGAGGGGTGGAAGAGCATTAGGACAAATAGCTAATGTATGTGGGGCTTAAAACTTAGATGATGGGGCCGGGCATGGTGGCTCACGTCTGTAACCCCAGCACTTTGGGAGGCCGAGATGGGCAGATCACGAGGTCAGGAGATCTAGACCATCCTGGCTAACACGGTGAAACCCCGTCTCTACTAAAAATACAAAAAATTAGCCAGGTATGGTGCCACACGCCTGTAGTCCCAGCTACTCAGGAGGCTGAGGCAGGAGAATGGCTTGAACCTGGGAGGCGGAGGTTACAGTGAGCCAAAATGGCACCAATGCACTCCAGCCTGGGCTACAGAGCAAGACTCTGTCTCAAAAAACAAACAAAAAACCTAGATGATGGGTTGATAGGTACAGCAAATCATCATGGCACACGGATACCTATGTACCAAACCTATATGTTCTGCACATGTATCCCAGAACTTAAAGTAAAATTGACAACAACAACAAAAGCACAATGCCAAAGAAACTCGAAATATGTGAAAGTAATTAAATACCAAATAAAAGGTACCACAACTTCTGTTTTATACAGGCCAGTAAAATGAGTTCAAATTGTTGAATTTTCATGTAAGAATGCTCAGAATTTCTACTACTTAGGATAGGTAAAATATACTCATTTTCTTTAGTACTTTCCTTCTATTTCTCTTGTTATTCTTTCTGATAAACAAGACTGGTAAAATTTAGAGCTGAAGAATACCAATAAATTAGAGAACCTGCCATTTTGTCTGGAAAGATACATTTTTCAGGGATATTTGACAGCATTGCCCACAACTTCTCCCCTTACTAGGGCATTTTAATGAGCATTTGTGTCTTTAGCTTAATCCTCAGGGCTGCTTTCTTAAGTCATTGGTAGCTTCATTTTACAGCTAGAGGCTCAGAAGACTAAGCTGCCTAAAGATGTCCAGCATATAAATTTTTATTCTGTGAGCATCGAATGCTGTTGTCAAAACCCAAACTATACATATGAACGAGCTTGTTTTATGTGGTTAGATCCTGTGTCAATGTTGCGGGCAGTAGTGGGTTGCAGAAGAAAATCTCACTTCTTAGCTCCCCAGGCAATCAGTGGCAGCATTCACCAACAAACATAGTGATGATCCCAAACCTCTTCACATATATTATTTATTTTCCATTTTTACTTTTCTGTTATGCACCAAAGAGGAAAAAAAAAAAAAAAGCCAAGCTGAGAAGAGAAATTCTAACTTTGAAAATCTAGTTTATTCATTCTATCTTGGCCTTAGCAGAAAACTGTTACAGAATCTTAGAAAGTAACCACTGAAACTTAAAGATGATCTGGTCTTGGCTTCATATTTTACACATCAGGAATCTGAGCCCCTATAGAATCTAAATGATTGCCCCTAGGTTACAAAGATTGTTAAGGGCGGCTTATACTGATGACAACCCCCCAAAAAGAGTTCTCTCAAAATCAGTGCCTTGTCAGTTGCAGCTTCACCATTAAGTAATTGTAGGCACACCTTGCATTGACTAGCAGGTGTTTCACAAACAATGATGCCATTTTGTGCTCTAAACAATGTATTTCTCTAAAACGCTGTGCAGAAGCTATCCTTGCACAGAATGTATCATTTGTGTGCCACCTACACAAACAACTTCAAAATACTTTTCTCCCATAAAGAGGCTATTCTTTTTCCACACAAAGCGTTTCAAGGGTAGCTCTAAGCAATTCACTTTGCATAGAAACTGGTAATAAACTGACTTTTGATTCACTATGAGCCTAAAAACATAAGTCATGTTAAGGCTCGTAACATGGCAATCGCCCCATGATTTCACATTTTAGGAACTATAGCATAAGACCCAATTAATTCTGAGAGGAAAAAGTAGATATGCAACTTTTTAAAGACGTGACATGCAAAATCATATGCAATGAGATAAATTTCCTTCCCATCACTGAATTCAAAATAGCATAAGCTTTAGAGAATTCCTGTTTGAATGTATTATGCATTTTCTCTGAAAGTTTTTGAAAAAAAGAGGTCTATGAATAGAATCATTTGACTGGTTACTCCATTATGCTTATTGACCAATCAGATTCTAGAAATTAAGATAAAGGATTTAGTATTTAATTTTTTTAAGGTACCAGCCAGAGTCTATAAGGAAACTAAAGGTTAGGCTTACATTATTCTAAGCAAATTAATGCAGGAACAGAAAGCCAAATATCACATGTTCTCACTTACCAGTGGAAGCTAAACAATGGATACTCATAAAGATGGCATCAGTAGACACTGGGGACCACAGACGGGGGAGAGGAGGAGGAGGACAAAGGTTGAAAAACTATTGCGTACTATGCCCAGTATCCGGGTGAAAGGACCAAGCGTACTCCCAACCTCAGCATCACGCAAAATTCCCAGGTAACAAATCTGCACATGTACCGTCTGAATCTAAAATAAATGTTGAAAGTATTAAATAAAATTTTTTTCTTATAAAATTTTTTTAAAGATTTGGCTTAAACGGTGGTTCATCTTAGTATCAAAGGCTTAAGTAGGCAGTGTTATTTTCTATTTTCTTTTCTAATTTGCATCTTTAAAAAGGAAATATAACCTACAATTTTAATGACCTTTGCTATCCAGAAAATTGTGGTTCCTTTACCATATTACTGTCTAACCTTTTACACGTTAGCTTACTCTTTGCTTCCACCTAGTGTACGGTGGGTAGTATAGCAACATTTTTTTTAATTGCATATTTGCATAAAATGTTCTTGAAAAAGAACACATGGATTTTGTTCCTTTTGTCTTGTAATTTTAAAAGTATAGTATTTTTTTTTCTATTCTAGGGGAATGAAATTAACACACTGAAAAAATAAGACTACAATTAATATATGTTCCTATTCTTAGAAGACCTATAAGCATTATTTTTACAGCATCCTCTAACAGCCTGTGGCATCTTTCAGAACGAAACATTACTTTAGCAAACTTACAATGCATTGATGTACACATTTATAAAGTGTGACAACTCAAAGGAACCCCAGACACCATTCAAGTACTACTCTTTTATTTTTCAGATGAGGACATTGAGGCCTGAGGGATACAATGACTTCTTCAAAGTCACAACATCAGTATTAGTAAAGGCAGGACTAGAAATGAGGTCAGCTGGCTCCAATCCTGGGTGCCTTTTACCCTATGCCCTGCTTTTTGGATTAGATGTCAGAGTTAGTGTTCTAAAATGAATCATGTTAGATTAATTGAAAATTACCTTTAAATAGCTTTATAAAATCACTCTCTCAAAATTAGGCTAGCTCCCACAAGAACCAATTTTTCTACATTGAGGACAAACAATGATGCATCTTATCTTATGAAAGGAAAATTAATAGTGAGGTATGAGAAGTTACATTTTTATTTTTATTTAAACTCATTATAGCATAATTTTTTTCTTTTGAGACACACCTAATTATCTTCTCTCCCTAGACCTGAAATTTTTTTTGAGACAGAGTCTCACTCTGTCACCCAGGCTGAAGTGCAGTGGCTTGATATTGGCTCACTGCAACCTCTGCCGCCCAGGTTCACATGATTCTCCTGCCTCAGCCTCCCAAGTGGTTGGGATTACAGACATCTGCCACCATGCCCAGCTAATTTTTGTATTTTTAGTAGAGACAGGTTTCACCATGTTGGCCAGGCTCATCTTGAACTCCTGACTTCAAGAGATCTGCCCGCCTCGGCCTCCCAAAGTTCTGGGATTACAGGCGTAAGACACGTGCCTGGCAAGACCTAAAAAATTTTTAAAGTTGCTAATAATCTATAATAACAAATCTAAATGTATTAGCCAGCTTGAGTTGCCATAACAAAAATACCACAGATGGAGTGGTTTAAACAATGAATATTTGTTTTCTCGCAGTTTTGGAGGCTGGAAGTTCAAGATCAGGTTGCCAGAATGGCTGGGTTCTGGGGACTCTCTTCTTGTTTTACAGAGGGCCACCTTATTGCTCCATATGGCCTTTCCTCGAAGGGTGCGGGTGTAAATCTCTCTCCCTTTCTTTTCTTATAAGGCCACAGTCTTATTACACTAGGTCCCCATTTATATGACCTCTTTTAATTCTATCTCCTTACAAATACCTACCTGTTCCATGCATTGCTCATGAAAGATGTGTGTTACTAATGCCATTTTTTGTCTTCGGTAAAATCTCAAAACTGTAGGACACAAATCTTAAGAATGTTGATATTTGAGTGGACTTCTCAACACTTTCCATTCTATATTTCAAATTGTATAGAAGAGGAAACTGAAAACCCCTAATAATGATATTGTTCCTCTTGATTTCAAAAATGCTGTCACACTTTTTCATTATCTCTTTACATCATTTCTGTGAGGAATACTTGGTAGGTGTGTTACTATTATGATTTTATCCATAAGGAAACAAAGCACACCAGAAGCTACACAGCACACTCCGGGGCCCAAAGTCCCAAAGATTGAGTCACATATATGTAAGTGGAAGCATGAACCAACAAGAATTGCCACTGCATATGTCCGAACCCAGTCAACCAACCGCAAAACCATACTATCAGGATATCTGTAATTAATTCAAACTAAAATGGAAATCTAAACTTTAATTAATGCCATGCAGAAATGCAGTATCATAAAGAGCAGCTAGTAGAATGGGGAGTAGAAAGGAATGAGGACCAACAGCACAACATGGACAGAGCCACAGAAACACCACACAGGGTTTCATGGCTTAACTCTTCATATTTGTCCAAGGGCTTTGGCACACGGTGCCTCTTGTGCCCTCCACAATCACACAGTGCAACAAGTAACCAGTTCTCAACTGCAGATAAGAAGACAGCCCATGGCTGGGCGCAGTGGCTCATGCTTGTACTCCCAGCACTTTGGGAGTCCAAACTGGCAGATCACGAGGTCAAGAGATCAAGACCATCCTGGCTAACACGGTGAAACCCCATCTCTACTAAAAATACAAACAAAATTAGCCAGGAGTGGTAGCGGGCACCTGTAGTCCCAGCTACTCGGGAGGCTGAGGCAGGAGAATGGCGTGAACCCGGGAGGCGGAGCTTGCAGCCAGCCGAGATCGCGCCACTGCACTCCAGCCTGGGTGACAGAGCGAGACTTCATCAAAGAAAAGAAGAGAGGAGGAGGAGGAGGAGGAGGAGGAGGAAGGAAGGGGGAGGGGGAGGAGAGAAAGGGAGGGGGAGGGGGAGGAGGAGGGAGGGGAAAGAGGAGGAAGAGGAGGAGGAGGAGCCGCCATAGGATAGTATGAGGGCCTAATCCGATGTCACAAAGAGTTTCTCCACTCCCTTTCTAGTGCTCATCACACAGCCACACGGCCTGTCCTAGCTGGACCAAGTATGAAATCAGACATTCCCCATGTTTGAGGGCTGGGAAGATTATTGTTTTCTGAAAACTCAAAAGGTTGTTTTTTTGAAAAATACTCCCCTTATAGCAGTCAGGGTCCTGTCAGGAAGCTGAATCCAACTCAGGTGGTTCAAGAGACTTCCCTGAATTTTATTTTCAGATGTGTTGCAGTGTTAAGGGAAGCAAGAAGTAAAATAGACTCCTGGAGGTCATCAGGAAGGAGAGGTTTTTGCCACTCCTAGAGCCACCGGGAAGGAAATACTGTTTGTGAGAGCCCAGTGTGAACTGAAACTGTGAAGCTGTGAGAACAGGAGTTGTTGTCTAAAGGAGACAGCACCTTCCAGAAAACATGACCCAGGGTAGGGAGGAAAATACACTGACTTCTCTTTCCTCCCACCCTCTGGTCTCTGGCTGGTGCCTGTCACTAACTAAAACTTTATCAGAATCCACCAGTAGGAGATCTTAGGGGAGGAATGGAGAAGGGTCAGCTCCCTGGACCGAGAGAAGGACAGGAGGAAAAGAACAGACCTGTGGAGCAGGTGGAAAAGGGCAATAAGCTGCATATCCTTTATCTTTAAAAGTGCTTTCTATTAAACAAAAAATGCTTTGGAATGCTAGTAATCAAACCTTTAATAATTCCGTATTTTACTAAAACTGTAAGTGATTTACTAAAACTACACACAGATACACATAAACTAGATAGATGATAGACAGAATTTCTTCAAATCATTGGTAACCAAAAATAAAACAGATACAAGTTATTGTTTGCCAGAGGAGTCAGAAAACAAATAACAACTTGATTTACCCAATTTACATAGAGCCACACATCCCAATATGTGGAAAGGTGGATAATTAACCGCATGTTTCATGGGAATGTGGTAGTCGGACTGTACGGTCTTGCTAAATAAAGATGGAACTGCTGCTGCAGCACACAAAAAACTATGGGAAACATACTGCTAGATCTAAAAGCTCCTGGGGTGAGTGTAAAGAAAACAGAGTGGACGTGTGTAGCAAGCAGAGGAAGTTTTGCTGGCAAGTACTAGCAGTAACTGTGGCTTCACCACTTTGCTTTCACCTAGGGAAATCATCCCAGGATGCAGAGTGCTGACCAGGTCACGAGAGGGATTGTCAAACCTTCCCCTAGTCCCCCAGAAGAGCTGGCCTGGGAGATTAAATTAAGTCTATGTCACAGTTTAATATCATTTTATGCCTGCTTTCCAAACTCTCTTGTCTACATTTTGCTATCAAGGAAGATAGGAAATAAAATTACAATTTGAATTAGATACAAAGGGGACTAGAAATTATACCTTTATCCAGTTTGAAGAAGGATGTGTGGGTTGGTTTTTTGTTGTTGTTTTTTGTTTTTTGGGTTTTTTTCAGTAGAATCTGAAGCAAAATATTTTAGTCTTATGAAGTTGGACTAAACCTCCCAGGTTGTACCAAAAAAAAAAAAAAAAAAAAAAACCCAATACCTCTGTTCCCTCTCCCTCTTCCTTCTTCCCCCACCTGTGAGCCCCCCCCCACACACACTTCTCTCAACTTCTGTTGCCCACTACTCCTGTGGTCTTCCCATCCAGCCTCTCACTACCTGCCCCAAACTCACTGCCACCTTCCTTTGGGACCATGGTTGCTATCCTGCATTCTTCAGTGATGTCCTGCTCCTTTCTCCCCCAAATTTACTTCCTTTCCTTGTACTAGTTTTCTTAGACTAGAAAAATGACCTCAGAGCACAGCTTCGAAGAAAGTGGCTGCTCAAAGTTAAGTGTATCATAGCCCTCAGTACCCAATTGCTCTGAATGTAAGCCTAATGCCGGGCTTGCAAAGGATTCTCTATAAATTCTTGCAAAAGTATTGGACTGGAGCAGCCACTCCTGAAAGCTTTTCCATGACTTAATAAAATAAGGAATGTGTACTTTGCTTCTTTCTTCCAAAGGTGCTTGTAACTAATTAAAGAGGCAGAAAAATGCTACACTTGTTTAGCACTTGCTTAGTGTAGCATTTCTCTGCCTCTTCAATTAGTTATAATTAGTTTTTAAATGGAAATGTCCTTGTTTAGATGGAAATGATATACAGCACTTATAATAACTGAGGTGAGTGCTGCTGGCTTTGAAGACCCCTGCTGCCACCTGGCTAATTCTCCCTCCGCTTGAAGATTTGACTCTGTGTCATCTTCTTGGACTCTTTACTGGTACTGCATGACCAGGCTGAGTTCCTTTCTGGACTCACAGGCAGATCTGTGGATGAGCTCCTTAGCATGAGCACCTATTGCCAATGAAATAGCTCCAGGATATTGTTCATTTTGCATCTTAGCATGTAACACAATGTCTGTGTTACACGGTGGAAATGCAAATTTCATCATGAATTGAACTAACGGTCAAAGAAGCAAGAAGAATTACCATATTAAGTAGGCATGCCACCTAGTATTCAAAATTATAATCAATGCGTTCATGTTAATAAACCTCCCTAGATTTTAGGATACTATTTTCTTTTAATGTAGTAACTGAGTATAAAATATTTCAGTAATGCTGCTTATCTAAATAAATCTTGTAATCTCACGGCGTTATATAGCATCAGATTACAAAGGATGGCATGGATCCTACTATAAATGTTATGTGGTAATTTCCATCATGATTATTATTTGTGCAATATTTTATCTGCATTTGCACTTAGTTGCCAATATCATCTGCATTACAGATTGAGGTAATTCTTAAATCTGTAGTCTGGGATAAAGACACTGTAGGATAGAGAATAACTGTTTATGTCCTAACTGGATCTCCTGAACAATATGCAAAAGAAGGCTATGCAGAATTTTGAATACTGTCTTTCCTGAGTGACTCTTATCTGAATAGTACGCCAAACTAATGCATGGTGTGTGCTTTGTTAAGGGCTTTGGAGCCAGCAATAGGAAAGGAGAGCTGAAGAATCTATTTTCCCTTGTTTCCCACTGATAAGGCTCATTAAAGTAAATAGGAGTGAAGCATACACACCAATGGGAGCATACATCCCCAGGGTTCTGTCTACTCTAAAAATTGGACTTATCATAAAAGCTGTGTAACTCAGCCTTTTGTGAAATCTACTTTATTGATTTTACCTTTATTGCCAATTTTATGTCTGTTTTAATTTTAATTCCTGTCATTTGACATTTGGTACAAACAATAATTTTAAGAACATTTTATCCACAATTTTTCCCAGTGTTCATAAGTTACACATTTATCTAAACAGGCTTTAAAATACGAAAGGAAAGGTAAGAACTGGGGTTGGTCAAGTGCAAAAGTTGAAGGTGAGACTGTTCCTTACCCTGTTGCTCTGTCTTTTGGCATGAACAGAGGAAAATGCCAAAGCCTTTAAAAGACTCCTGGACACAGTGTATTTTTCCAAATATACAGCGGTTGTTTGCAGTTAGCTTTAGTATAAATATTAAGGTCTTAACTACAGTGAGAGCTGATTATGTAGCTTTGTCCTTTTATGACTTTTTCTACTATTCTATCAGCTGCCTCTATCAACCAGTATTTCTGTGCTTAGCCAGACCAATAACTGACCTTCAGAAAGATGGCCCTGAGCTGGGCTGCAAGATCCTAAAGTGCATTCTGTAAATACAAACATGTATTTACATATGTGCGCGCGCACACACACACACACACACAGTTACATGACACTCTGCTTCTATCAGAAACTAAGGAATTTCATAACACAAAGTATCTTTGAAAAATTTTTAGATTACCATCATGAACAGTACACATAACTAAATTATTTCCTTCCTCACTGTTAAATAACACTTCCTGACCTGTCAGCTTCTAAATTGTCCCTTCTGAAACATTCTATGTCCTCTCACTAACATAAGAGAAGATGAATTGTTCCCGTGAGGTAAATACACAGCACCGGGAACTTGCCCTTCTTGCTTTACTGTCACTGCTTGTTTCATTGCTGCTTTTCTCCATCAACTCCAGCAAACAGAGGCTATGGCTGTGTTTCAGTCATGCACAAAGATGGTGTAAATATAACGCATGCTACAACAGCAAAAGTAGACATAACAAGAGAAAAAAAGATAATTGCATTTCATTAAAATTTAAAAATTTTGTGTTTCAAGGATGCCATCAAGAAAATGAAAAGACAACCCACAGAATGGGAGAAAGTATGTACAAATTATATATCTGATGAAGAACTTGTATCCAGAATATATATTTTTAAAAAACTTCTCACAACACAACAGTGAAAAGACAAATCATCAGATTTCAAATGGGTAAAAAATTTGAAGAGACATTTTTCCAAAGAGACACACAAATGGCCAAAAAGCAAGGGCTTAACATCGTTAGCCTTAGGGAAACAAAGACCAAAACCACAATGCGATACTATTTAATATCCACTAGGATAACTGTAATCAAAATTATAGACAATAACAGTTATGGCAAGGATATGGAGAAAGTTGAATTTTCATACATTGCTGGTGAAATGGTGCAGCCACTTCAGAGGGAAGTTTCCACTACTACGTTTATACCAAAATGAAATGAAAATATATGCCAAAAATCATCTGAGCCTTCAGTGTGTTGTCATCTTTCTGCTGGTAGAGGGTCTTGTCTGGATGTTGATGGCTGCTGATTGAGCAGGTTGCCAAACGTTGAGATGGCTGTGACAATTTCTTAAAAGAAGACAACAGTGAAGTTTGCCAAATCAATTAACTCTTCCTTTTAAGAAGTATTTATTTGTAGCATGTGATGCTGTTTGATAGCATTTTACCCATACCAGAACTTGTTTCAAATCCTGCCACTGCTTTATCAACTCAGTTTCTGTATACTCTAAATCCTTTGTTGTCACTTCAGTAATGTTTACATTGTCTTCACTAGTAGTAGATTCCATCTCAAGGGACCAATATCTTTGCTCATTCGTAAGAAGCAACTTCACATTCATTAAAGTGTTATCATGAGATTGCAGCAATTCATTCACATCTTCAGGCTCCAATTCTAATTCTAGTTCTCTTCCTATTTTCACCACATCTGCAATTACTTCCTCCACTGAAGTTCTGAACCCCTCAAAGTCATCCATGAGTATTGGAATCAACTTCTTCCAAACTCCTGTTAATGTTGCTATTTTGACCACCTCCCATGAATCATAGGTGTTCTTGTTTTTTTTTTTTTTTGTGATGGAGTCTCGCTCTGTCGCCCAGCCTGGAGTGCCGGGGCCGGATCTCAGCTCACTGCAAGCTCCGCCTCCCGGGTTTACGCCATTCTCCTGCCTCAGCCTCCCGAGTAGCTGGGACTACAGGCGTCCGCCATCTCGCCGGGCTAGTTTTTTGTATTTTTTTAGTAGAGACGGGGTTTCACCGGGTTAGCCAGGATGGTCTCGATCTCCTAACCTCGTGATCCGCCCATCTCGGCCTCCCAAAGTGCTGGGATTACAGGCTTGAGCCACCGTGCCCGGCCTCATAGGTGTTCTTAATGGCATATAGAATAGTGAATTCTTTCCAGAAAGGTCTCAATTGACTTTGCCTAGATCCATCAGAGAAATCACTATCTATGGCAGCTACAGCCTTACAAAAATACATTTATTAAATAATAAGACTTGAATGTCAAAATACTCCTTAATTCATGGGCTACAGAACGTATGTTTTATCAGCAGGCATGAAAACGTTAATCTCCTTGTGCATCTCCACCAGAGCTTTTGGGTAATCAGGTGCATTGTCAATGAATAGCAATATTTTGAAAGGAATCTTTTTTCTGAGCAGTAGGTCGCAACAGTAGGTGTAAAATATTCAGTAAACCATGCTGTAAACAGAGATGCTATCATCAGCCTTCATTGTTCCATTTGTAGAGCACAGGCAGAATGGCTTTAGCATAATTCTTAAAGGCCCTAGGATTTTCAGGATGATAAATGAGCATTGGCTTCAACTTAAAGTCACCAGCTGCATTAGCCCCTAACAAGAGAGTTAGCTTGTCCTTTGAAGTTTTGAAGTCAGGCATTGACTTCTGTCTAGCTAAGAAAGTCCTAGATGGGCACCTTCCTTCAATATAAGGCTATTTTATCAACATTTAAAAATCTATTTTTTTAGTGTAGCCACCTTCATCAATATTAGCTAGATTTTCTGAATAACATACTGTAGCTTCTACCAGCACTTGCTGCTTCACCTTACCCTTTAACATTACAGAGATGGCTCTTTCTTTAAACCTCATGAACCAACCTCTGCTAGCTTCAAACTTTTCTTCTGCAGCTTTCTCACCTCTCTCAAGTTTCATAGAATCAAAAAGAGTTAAGGCCCTGCTCTGGATTAGCTTTTGGCTTAAAGGAATGTTGTCTGGTTTTTCTATCCAGACCACTAAAACTTGGTCCATATCGACAATAGAGTTGTTTTGCCTCTATTTTTATTTTTATTTTTTTTGAGATGGTTGAGTCGGAGTCTTGCTCTGTCACCCAGGCTAGAGTACAGTGGCACAATCTTGGCTCACTGCAACCTCTACCTCCCAGGTTCAAGTGATTCTCCTGCCTCAGTCTCCTGAGTAGCTGGGATTACAGGCTTCTGCCACCATGCCCAACTAATTTTTGTATTTTAGTAGAGACGGGATTTCGCCATGTTGGCCAGGCTGATCTCGACTCCTGACCTCAGGTGATCTGCCCACCTCGACCTCCCAAAGTCCTGGGACTACAGGCTTGAGCCACTGCTCCCAGCTCTGTTTTGCCTTCTTATCATTTGTGTGAACAACAGATTTTTTAAATTCCCTTCAAGAATTTTTTCTTTGCATTTACAACTTGGCCGTTTGGTGCAAGAGGCCTAGCTTTCTACCTATCTTAGCTTTCTACATGACTTCCTCACTAAACGTCATCATTTCTAGCTTTATATTTAAAGTGATTTGGACAGTTTAAGTGAGACTCTTTTACTTAAACACTTAGAGGTCATTGTAGGGTTATTAATTGGCCTAATTTCAATATTGCTGTGTCTTGGGGTATAGGGAGTCTTAGAGAGAGAGATGTGGGGAGAAGTTAGTCAGTGGAGCAGTCAAAATACATACAACATGTTTCAATTAAGTTCACCATCTTATATATGAGTGGTTTGTGGCACCCAAAAACAATTGCAATAGTAACATCAGGGATCACTAATCACAGACTACCATAAAATACATAATAATGAAAAAGTTTGAAATATTACCAGAATTACCAAAATGCCACAAAGAGACAGAAAGAAGCATATGCTGTTGGAAAAATGGCATTGATAGACTTGATATAGGGTTGCCACAAACCATTAAAAAAAAAAAATTATCTGCAATGCACAATAAAGTAAGACACAATAAAACAAAGTATGTTTATTAACTCTTCCTTTTAAGAAGTATTTATTTGTAGCATGTGATGCTGTTTGATAGCATTTTACCCATACCAGAACACAATAAAACAAAATATGACGTTCAAATTAGACAAATCTATGGAGATAGAAAATAGATGAGTAGTTGCCTAGAACTGGGGACTTGGGAAGTATGTATAGTGCATGATAATGGGCATGAAACTTCTGTTTAAAAATGACAAAAATGTTCTGAAATTGAATGATGGTATTTGCACAACTCTATATGTGCACTAAAAACCATTGAATTGGTATGCCTTAAATGAGTGAACTTTACTGTATATAAATTATATCTTAATAATTGTTAGCACATATATATATACACCAAATGAACAGTTCACATGTCAGTTTTCTTCTTTCTCTTACATTCAAGTCCCTGGAGTAATCTTATGGATAGGGAAAGGAAACATGAAAACTCTCCAGTGTTTGTGAGAATTGAGAGCTAAAACAACTGAGACATTTATAACTCTCATAGTGTTGCTTTCTGGCTCCCTTTAGGGAATATGAAAAAATAACTTTCCCCGGTTCAGCCTGAGAAAAAGCTATCTGGCAAGTCGTCAAAGTTCATTTACATACAAAGGAATAAATAGATAAAAAAGAAACCCTAAAGAGTTAAATATCTAGAATTGTGTCGTCTAACACAGTATCTACCAACCTCACTGTATTAGTCCATTCTTGCACTGCTGTAAATACCTGACACTGGGTAATTTATAAAGAAAAGAGGTTTGTTTAATTGGCTCATGGTTCTGTGGGCTACACAGGAAGCATCATGGCTTCTGCTTCTGGGGAGGCCCCAGGAAGCTTCCAAACATGGTGGAAGACCAAGGGGGAGCAGGAGCAAATGGGGGAACGGTGGGGAGTGCTGCACACTTTTAAACGACCAGATCCCACAAGAACTCTCTCACTAACACCAGAACATCACCCAGGGGATGGTGGTAAACCATTCATGAGAAATCCACCCCATGAGCCAACCACCTCCACCAGGACCCCCTCCAACACTGGGGATTACATTTCAACATAAGAGATTTCGGCAGGGACACACATGTAAACCATAACACTGATGTAACTATTAAGCATTTGAATTTTGGCTAGTCTAAGTTGAGTTGTGCTCTAAGTGTAAAAACACAGTGGACATTTTTTTAAAGTAAAATATATCATTAACAGGCTTTTAAATATTGGTTAGATGTTGCAATAATAATGTTTGGGGTGTATCAGGTTAAATATAATATATTATTAAAATAAATTTCACTTGTTTTTTATTTTTTATAATGTGGCTATTAGAATATTTAAAATTTTATATGTGGTTCACATTATATTTATATTGAATAGCCCTGGCCTAGAAATTTGAGTACTAAACAAAGCCACCAGAGTAGCCAGTGAAAAATCCTAGCAACATGGAGAGACTTAGGACAAAAAGGATGCTTCACTGTAAAGATATTGAAACAGAGGTATAAAATGGTAAGAAATAGAAAATGCAAAGCTCCTACTTATGCACTGTTCCTCTCTCCCTTCCTCTCTACAACTTTGCAAATCCCAAGAGACAGATCTAAATCTAGGGCTTCAAGGATCTGCATGAACTATATCAGCAAAAAACAATAAAAATACAAATAAACGGGCTTTCTGAATATCTTAATGATTGCACTTATCATAATTACTAGTTTACATCTATCTTGTCCTTTAAATTATTAGCTCCTTAAAGACAGTGTATATGTTTTACTCATCTTTGCACACACCCAACACATAGATGCTCAATAAATACTTGTTAAATTTGAGATACATAAGAAGGAATATAGTTGGCCAAATACTATTTGTTTTGTGTTTTTCTCAGATTTCTAAATCTGGAGTTATAAAACCTCATGGTATCTCCGATTAGTATAATAATTAATTTTAAAAATTGTCAAAGGAAAAATATTTGTATTTAACCTAAAAAAATTGAATCTATGCTAGACTGTATCTTTAGATGAAGAAAGAAAAAAGGAGGTCTTAATATCTAACAAGGAATGACCCAGGTCATACTGTCCAAAGTTTTGATAATTTTTAGTTTTATTGTTCAAGGATTATCAACTATGATGTAAAATATTAAAAAAACAAATGAATGGAAAATAATATGAATAAAATCCAAGACAAGTCTGATGTCAGTGGGAGTTCTGAATACAGAACCAATCTGTTCTTGGCAGTTAGCCTGTATCAGGCTGTTCACTTACTAGTTTGCTTTTACTCAATTTCCTATTTTTAAACGCAATTTTTAATGAGCATAAAGACAGATGTTTATCCTGGAGAATAAGTGGTAGCAGTGTTGAAAGCAGCAGACATGTGTACCTCTGGGACATTTGTAACACAGAATATATTATCTCTGACACTTAAGAACCAACCAGCAGGAAGTTGGCCTCAGATTTTTATTGGCGTCAACTGCTAATGGAGCTGATGAAGCTGATTTGTGGGAAAAGCAACTGCAATTGAAATGTGTGCAAATGCATTTACATCAGGGGCTTTTTTTTAAACCAATGACTTCAACCTGGATTTCATAATTTTCTGCTTTGCTAAGCAATATCATAATCTGTGAACAGTCAAGTTCAAATCAAGTATGTTTGTTTCTCTCTTACTGACAAAGCATATTGTTTTGGGAAACCAGAATCAAGTAACTTGCCATGATTAGAAGTCATTCTGAGAAATATCTTTTCTTTCTTTTTTCACTTCATTTAATTAATGCTGAGTAATTAACAACTGCTATCTAAAATAATTTTGCCATAACTTCAAGCCAATAAATCAGGCAAATACAGAAAATAGTAGTGGAAAACTTCTTTTAAAATGCTAAGAATATAAATATTTTAACTATCTCATTTTCTTGTTTTAGGGGAAAAAATGGTACACTTGAAATAGATTTATTATCCCCTGGCAAAATTTAAAAGTAATTGCCATTCAAAACTATCTAAAATATCAACATGATTTAAGAGTTTTAGCCCTGATATTAATGTGAAGTTTCTTCTATATGGTGAGTACAATTTGTAACACAATACCAATGGCGGTAAAACCGCAATACAGCACAGAAGCCATGAAAACTAGCATTACAGCGTGGAACCAAAGGAAAAGACAACTAGTGGCCATTTGGCAGACATGTTTGTTTATAAAGAGTTAAAGTATGCAATTCTAATGACTTTGAATGACTTTTTTTCTATTTATTTTTACCATGACCTTTCTGTACACAGAATTCTATCCCAAATTAAATCAGAATCTCCTGTATCTGATTACAGAGTCATTAAATTGTAGCATCCCTTCAGTCTGAAGGTTCTTTATCAGTAGCCCCAACCTCCCCTTCAGTGAGGGATGCTTTCAACACCACCACTGACATTTAGTCGTTTGACTTCTGGGTTCCTTCTTACAGTGGCCTATTCCATTTGAGAAAGTCCTAATAGTTAGAAAGGACTTGTGGGGAGCAAAATATTCCTGCTATTGCTTAATTCTATCTTATGGGGCTGGAAACTCTAAATCATTGATTTCTGTAATATTATTTTCTTCCATTTCTCCCATTTTTCAGTCTTCTTTTAAGCTCCTCCTCTTCCTCCTTGGTCCACCCCTTAAAGAACGATATTCCTTGGGGTTCCATCCTTGGCTCACTGCACTTTTCTCTTGACATGTTTTGTTTTAGAGGTGTCATCCTCCCTCATTTTTAAAAATATCACTTCATGACCTTGACTTGCAAATCAATATACAACATTGACACCTATATTGAGCTGTATGTAGTGTCATGTTTCTCAAACTTTAGTGCTTATTAGAATTACCTGGGGAAGATTTTAATAGTCCTGATGCCCAGATGACACCTTCTACCAGCTTAATAGGAATATCTGGGGGTGGCTCAGGCACCAGAATTTCTTACATCTCCCCAATTAATTCTAATGCGCACCAAAGTTTGAGAACTGGAAGTGTCATGTTAGTAAAGGTTTAACAAGCAGCTCTCTGCAAGGAAGATGTGGGGAAGAAGTATCTGATTTGAGGCATTTGCTGATTTCACTGGTTTAATACCCCAACCACAATCAACTTCAAGATACCAACTTGATGTCAACCAACTCTCAAAATTCCTGAAATTTAACAATGGGCTCTAGTACGTTGGTACAAACCAACTCCAGCATACCACTAGGACTGGGGTACCAGCGTATTCAGTTTCCTGATGAATGTATTAGCCAAATTATCCAGTCAGAAATATATGTCGGTAGATTTTATTTCCAAATACATTCTTATATGTGGGCCTAGTAAATTAAAAATATATAGAGAGAGCAATAGAGTGTGAAATAGATGATAGATAAATGATGGATTGATCAATAGGAAGAAAACACAGACAGGAATGGATTGTGCTGATAAAATGAGCTAGGAAACCAAGAGTCTCATTCACTTGCTATTCCTTTTTGCCCCCTGTGGTGATACATTAAGGATTTCCATAAAAATCAGAAGGCCACATAGAGGGCATTTCAGAACCACTGCCCTACAGAATAAAACCCACATTTCTCATCTTTGCATATGCATCCCCTTCACGGCCTGGCTCTATGGGCCTTTTCAGCCTCATTTCCTCCATCTCTCACCTCACATTTGACACTATAAGCACAGCCAATATCCCAATGTTCACATCTTGTATTCTGCTTCCCCTTAAAAAAAAAAAAAAAAAAAAGCCTTCAATGATCCCACCATTCCCCTAAAATAGTCTTAGGTTTTGTAGCAAATTAAATGAAGCAGAAACTTCTTGCAGTCCCAGAAACATCTTTTTCCACTCCCTTTTCTCCCCTTAGTGAAGAAGTGAGGTCAGGGCTAATGCTATAGCCATTGAGATAGAAAATAATGGTTTATTAAAAATGAATGTCTCTTCTAGCCGGGTACGGCAGTTCACATCTGTAATCCCAGCACTGGGGGAGGCAGAGGAGGGCAGGTCACCTGAGGTCAGGAGTTCGAGACCAGCCTGGCCAACATGGTGAAACCCCATCTCTACTAAAATTACCAAAATTAGCTAACAGTGGCGGTAGGTGCCTGTAATCCAAGCTACTCAGGAGGCTGAGGCAGAAGAATCACTTAAACCTGGGATGTGAAGGTTGCAGTGAGCCGAGATCGCACGACTGTACTCCAGCCTAGGCAATAGAACAAGATTCCATCTCAAAAATACATAAAAAACAAACCAAAAAAAATGAATGACTTTTCCAAGATAATGAGTAGTTCTTTGAGAAATCTTTATACTGTTTCCCATAGAGGCTGTGCTAACTTACATTCACCAAAAGTGTATAAATATTGCCTTTTCTCTGCCTCCTCATCAACATTTTTTAATTTTTGTTTTTTAATAATAGCCATTCTAACTATATAAGATGGTATCTCGTGTGGTTTTAATTTGCATTCCTGATGATTAGTAATGTTGAGTATTTTTTCATATGGCTTGTTAACCATTTGATATCTGCACTTGTATATCACAGCACTATCCACAATAGCAAAGATGTGGAATCAACCTAAGTGTCTATCATGTGATGACCGGCCAATGTTATAGATTGATAAAGACTGAGATAGATATATTTACATATATATATATGTACTTATGTGTGTGTGTGTATACATATATACAGTCAATACTATTCAGGCATAAAAAAAATGAAATCATGTCTTTCTCGGCAGCATGTATAGCACTGAAGGCCATTATCATAAGTGAAACAACTCAAACAAAAAGGCAAATATTACATGTTCTCACTTATAAGTGGGAGCTAAATAATGTATACACATGAACATAGAGTATAGAATGATAGGCGTTGGAGCTGCAGAAGGGTGGAAGGTAAGAGGGGAGTAAGAAATGAGAAATTACTTAATGGGAACAACATACATTATTTGGGTGGTGGATACACTAAAAGCCCAGACTTCACCACTATTCATGTAACAAAACTGCACTTTTATCCCTTAAATTTATACAGATAAAAAAAAATGAATGCCCTGGTACTTATATATTCAAGTTATGCTAAGAGGAGATAGTTTAAAATATTTGGAGTGTCGTAAAGAGGAACACAGAAAAAGGCTGTATCTGTGGGTTCTTAGAGACCATGTTATTACTAAAATCAGAAGCTGGCTTAGGAGATCTTGAGGGTGAGAAAGAGGAAAAGGAGACAAAAATTGAGTACCTCAAAGCTTTAGGAATCCTTGATCCTGAAAGATCCAAAGTGGTTTGGATCATGGGGAATAGAAGCAATCCCCTCACTCCCACAGCCATGTGTCTACACTCGTCTTTATCCATGGTCTATGTAAATCTAGAGAGATATGTGCCCCACTTAAGCCAAAGGAGAGGTATAGGCTTCACCTATACTAGACAGAAAGAAGAAAATGAATAAACTTGATAAGTTTGAGGACCCAATATTCTTAACTTATAAACTAGGACTGAAAGAAAAGGTAACAAGGAAGATATTTCTTCCTTGCAAGAGCCCATCAAGCTGTAGTCTAAGTCTACATGCCACAGTAGGAGAAGCACAGATGCGGAAATAGAACACCAAAGTCCAGGCATGGATCTGCTGTATACACACTATGCAATCTCGGCTTTCCTGTCAAAAGAAATAGTAAAGATAAACACACTATGAAACTTTAAAGAGCTAAACCAGTGTTCCTCAGCCTATTGTTTTTTCATTATTGCCCCCCTCCAGGTCCTTTTTTTTTTAGGTATTTTTTTTTCCTAACTGACCCATCCAAGATACTTCAATACCATCAGTACACTGGATACATGTTTACATAGTATATGTATATCTGTGCTTTTATATACATGTATAAAAGCAAGAAACAGTTTTCACGCTTTGGGAACAGTTTTACCCTCATCATTCTCAATGAGCTAAACAGAGGCTGATTTTACTATCATACCTTTGTTACCCAAGCAAGACAGGAGATTTGCAAAGCTAATATAAGTAAAATGTTATGACATTTTAAATAATGCTAAAATGTAACATTAGAACTAAAAGCTTTTCAAAAGCATTCAGTAAGGCGCAAATACAAAAGACTTAAGTTCTAACACAGAAGCTAAACTAGGCCACCATTTGAATCCAAAATCTAAAATGTATGTATTTAGAGGCCTTGGTTTGAATAAACATGAAGATTATACTAGTATCTCACTGAAAATGGATGCAGTTATGGCAAGAAATGAGAACAAGGTATAAAGAAAAGCAAGCCAAATGCTAATAAGCTGCCCTGTTATAAATGCAGCAGACTTCTTTTGCAGGCATGATTTGCATAATAGGTGCCGTAATTTGTGGATGGCACCTCAGATAAAACATAAAATGTCTTTCAACCTTTGCAGTACAGTAGACTAAAAATATAGTGAACGAAATGCTAAATGAATTACTAAAACTTTATGGCATTTTATAGCTTTGTAAAGTAATTATGCTTCATAACAAGGAAAACTGAATATAATTTTGAAGAATTGAGGTAGACGCCCTCTTACTCGAAATATCTTCCTACATTTTATAATAAATTAGAGATTGACGCAGCATAGTGACAACATTAGCAAACTACAGTTATTTTCTGTTTCAAGGTGGCATACATTGCTTTTTAAATATAAGAGCAGACATTCAAATGAGCTTCAGAAATTGAGCAACACATAGGTTATTTTCAAATGTCCTCGCTAAAATCAAGAGAAATTTTTTTCCTGGAATTTCAATTATCCAGTTTAGTCTGGATGCTGACCCAGACAAGAAAGGCTATAACGGGGATAGGAGTAGGAGAGACAACTGACACAAAGATTATTTCTGTGCAGAATATGTATACTTCAAGAAAAGCTTACAGGTTAGCCATGATCGTTTGGTTAGAATCAGTGTAAAGACCAAAAAGACAGGCAAATTCTAATTTACTGGGTTAGAGAATTTAACACAATACAGTATCATAAAATGTTCCGCTGATAGTATTTGGGTCATTCTGTTAAATTTTACTCCTGAAATCCACTTATTTGGCCGGACGCGATGGCTCAAGCCTGAAATCCCAGCACTTTGGGAGGCCGAGGCGGGCGGATCATGAGATCAAGACATCGAGACCATCCTAGCTAACATGGTGAAACCCCGTCTCTACTAAAAATACAAAAACTTAGCCGGGTGTGGTGGCGGGCGCCTGTAGTCCCAGCTACTCGGGAGGCTGAGGCAGGAGAATGGCGTAAACCCGGGAGGCGGAGCTTGCAGTGAGCCGAGATCGGGCCACCGCACTCCAGCCTGGGCGACAGAGCCAGACTCCAACTCAAAAAAAAAGAGAGAGAGAAAAAAAAAGAAATCCTCTTATTTAACTGGCTATATCCTCTCTAAAATGATCTTTTATTTAAACGGCCTTTCCACATAAAAGGGAATGAAGTACTGATACATGCTACAGCATGGATGAGCCTTGAAAACATTGTGCTAAGTGAAAAAAGACAGACACAGGCACAAAAGGCCGCATGTTGTATTCCATTTACATGAAATATCCGTACTAGGTAAATCCATAGAAACAGAAAGCCGATTAGTGATCGCTGAGGACAGGAGCCAGCGGGAAATGAGGAGTGACTGCTTAATGGGCATGGTATTTCCTTTGGGGTGATAAAAATATTCCAGAACTAGACAGTGGTGACTGTCGCACAACATTGTGAATGTACTAAATGCCACTGAACTCTACACTTTAGAATGGTTTAAACAGCGAATTTTATGGTATGTGTATTTTACCACAGATGCAAAAGAGGCCTTTCTAATTTGTCTGGTTTGACTCATACAAAACTTTCTTCCAGATCTAGATTTTGTGAGTCCCTGAAGCTTTGCAATTTGAAGAGGCTGCTAAGAAAAATAATTCAGAATAGCAAATACAAAACACCTGTGGCTTCTCCAGGCAAAACCTATGCAAGTGAAGGGCCCTAAGGCTCGTCCTTCCCTGGCTTTATGACAGATACCTTTCAGTTCCTTCCCCAAGAACTGCAGAGAGGAGACTCCCATTCTCTGGCCTAAGTTCCCAGTTCAGTTAATACTTGCTCACCTTCCCCGAGGTGATTTGGAAGGTCACCATTTTCTACAGCATTGGATCAATTTTTAAAAACTTCCCCTATTATCCAGGATGAGGAGCCGAAGGCCTGACATTGTTTGCCCAGGCTGAGTGTGCATACTTCCAGCTATATTGAACCCTAACCTATGTTTAAATTGCTCAACTTGAGAGTTGGTGGGCATGAATACATTGCTATACCATTAGTTGCTAAGTCATAACAAGGGTCATTATAGTGTGAAGATAGGAAAAAAAAAAAGGTTGGGTAAGTCAAAGTAAGAATCTATTAAGATGAATATGAGAAATAAATGTACCAGACTGAGTTACTGGAAATAACTCAGGTCAAGGAGTCATTCAGAGGAAACACAAGCTGCACATCCTTTACAGCTCCAAGACCGTGAAGCAAGGACAACTAAGACACAGAGCCCCCGCCAAGCAGAGACAAGAGCTGAGCCTCACAGGCCCGCTTCTGACTGCCACGATTACAAATGGAACTCTTCATATATTTAAGACACTGCATGAGAAAAGCTATAGAAAAATAAACAGTAGATAAGAGTGGAGCAATGCTAGTCTAGTTATCTTTGCCTTAAAGTAAGCTTTTGGCAGGAGGAGGGCTATATGTAGAAAAGGACAAAATTGAGGGTTATAAATAAAGTTGTTTGTATGATTTCACCTTTTCAGAACATCTTAGATTCTACCTACATTGTCTTTTGTGTGTCCTTCTCACACAGTGCGACTAAATTGGAGGCATTGACCACGTCCATCTTCTAATCTGCCTCACCTGATAGCTATTTCTGCACAGGAGGATACCTCCTGTCTGCGTTCCTTCAATATCTATTGAGGAAGATTACATCCAGGGTCCTGTTCTATATACTGAATAAAACAGACAAAACATCCCTGCTTTCATGGAGCTTACATTCTAGCAGTAGGAAAGAAACCATAAATTAGTAAGTTACGAGAAGGTTATAAGTATAGCAGGGTAGGGAGACTAGTGTAAAGGGAAGGAGAAGTGATTTCACAAGGCAGGGTAGCAAGGGAAGGGTATTCTATTTGATATAGAATCAGGTTAGGACTCGCAGCCACCAAAGATTATTAGATAGATAAACTAGAAAAACAATGAAGTTAAGAAAGTACGTAAGTGCCATTTCAGTCTATATTTCCTAACCAATTTCCTTCTTACCAATTTCCCTTTCCATACCTGTCACATCGGTCAGGTCTAACTCCTTCCTTTCCTTTACATATTGTGTTTACTTCTACTCTATGCTTTTGCTCACGTTGTTTCTCAAGTCCCTGAATCTCCAGCTTGATGACCCTCCTACCCCTCACATGTATTAGTGTGAAGGATATTTTTTCTTCCTCATGAGCTCAGATTCCACTCCCAGCTTAGATTCCATCTTTGATCAATATGTTAATTCTTCCGTATAACCTTAAATCTACATTTCTTTCTCCTCCACTGCAACTACACCTATAAAGCTGACCTAGTCTGGCAAAAAACATATGACTGTGATAACTGGTTGCACATTAAATTCATAATCACCAGCTTCTGATGGATCCTTAGTGCACCTCCAAAATCTTAAATTTCTCAAAGCTATTCACTCTTTCCTTCTCCTAGGTGACATTTGGTATTTCTCCTCTCTTCTCTAACACCTAGCACCTCCTCCCCTACTTCATACTTACCCAATTACCCTGGTATACGTAATCAGAAAAGAATTTCCACCAAACCTCCATAAGCAACCTGCATCTTTATTCATGCACTGTTACCGCACGTGCCCCCCTTTCGGTAAACTCTTGCTCTGTTGCCATTTTTATGGCTTATTCTACAGTAAATATTTTTAGCATACTATTTTAATTACTTTTTGGATTTTTAATATTATTTTATATTATATTCTTAGTGATTTTAGGGATTACAATATGCATCTTAATTTACCACAATCTATTTCAGAATACTAACGTAATTCCAATAAAAATTATAAACTTTTCTCTTTTATAGCTTTTTTCCTCTCCTCCCAACCTTTGCACTATTATTATCATACATAATATACACTTATATGTTGTAACCCAAAAAATACAACGTTATAATTACTGCTTTATACAATTTTATTTTCTCTTAAAGAACTTTAAAGATGAAATGAGAAAAAATATAGATCCCTTTGTTTGCTGCACATTTACCATTTCCAGTACACTTGTTTCTTCCTGTGGACTTAAGTTACCAGCCTGAAAGAATTCCTTTAATATTTCTGCTATCAAGAATTTCTCAGTCTTTATTTATCTATAATACCTTTATTTCACTTTCATTTTGAAAAATAGTTTTGCTGGGCATAAAATTCTGATTGACAAGGTTTTTTTTTGGTTTGGTTTTTTCAGCAACGTGAATACAAGTTGACTATTGCTAATCTAAAAATCCAAGGGCCAGGCGTGGTGGCTCATGCTTGTAATCCCAACACTTTGGGAGGCCAAGGCAGGAAGATCACTTGAGGCCAGGAGTTCATGACCAGCCTGGTGAAACCCCATTTCTACTAAACAATATAAAAATTAGCCAAGTGTGGTGGTGGGTGCCTGTAATCCCAGCTGCTTGGAAGGGTGAGGCAGAAGGATCACTTGAACCAGGAAGGCAGAAGTTGCAGTGAACCGAGATTTTGCCACTGCACTCCAACCTGGGCAACAGAGTGAGACTCTGTCTCAATTAAATAATAAATAAATAAATAAATATCCAAAAGCCAAAATGTTTCAAAATCTGAAACTTATTTTGGACTCTGTTTTTTTGGATTAGGGATGCTGAACAGTAAGTCTAATGAAAATACTCCAAAGTTCAAAAAATCCAAAATCTGAAATAGTTCAGGTCCCAGGCATGTCGGATAAGGGATACTCAACCTGTATCTTATTCCAGAGCTGACTGGCTTCCATTATCTCTAACGAGAAGTTATTAGTAATATTGTGTTCCCTGTATTTGAAGAGTTCGCTTTCTCTTGCTGCTTTCAAGGTTTTCTCTTTGGATTTAGTTTTCAACAGGTGACTATTGTATGTCTAGTTGTAGATAATTTTGTGTTTACTCTAACTGGGGTTCGTTAAACTTCTTGGATTTGAAAAGTAATATTCTTCATACAATTTGAAAAGTTTTTAGCCACTTTTTCTTCAGAAAGTTCTAGGTGCCTTTGTTTGCTCTCCTTGGCACATTACACATATGTCTGTATGGTTCATATTATCCTATACATCTCTGACAGTATGTTTATTTCCCTTCAATCTTTTTTCATTCTATTCTTCAGTTTAGGTAATCTCTGTCTGTCTACACATTTGTTGACTATTTCTTCTAATATTTCAGTTTCTGTTGAAGTCCATTGGTGCATTTTTTATTTGTCTTTGTACATTTCCACTACAGAATTTTCATTTGATTCTCTATTTTTAAAATAATTTCCAACTCTTCATTGGGATTTTATATTCACTAAGTGGTTGCCATCACAATTTTCTTTAGTTATTTGAACATACCTGTAATAGCTGCTTTTGACTCTTTGTATGCTATATCTACTATCTGAAGACACTCAGAGATAATTTCTACTGACGACTTCTATAGTCTAAATATTTACCCCAGGTTGTTTCTTTGCAGGTCTCATACCCTTTTTTCTTGAGTACTGGCCTTTTTATATAATATATTGTAGCAACTCTGGATTCTATTTTCTGCCTCAGGGTTGTTGTTTTCTCCCATTTGTTTAGTAAACTTGCCTAGACTAAATTTATGAAGTCTGTCTCCTCCAAAATGTGGAGCTACCAATATCTTTGTTCAGGTGTTATTTTTAAGCTTGCCTTCCCGTAGGTCATTCCTGTATTTGTATAGCTTATCATTCATCAAAGAAAAAAAAATAAATCAGAGCTTTCACTCCCATACCTCAAGTCAGTAAGCCTTCCATTTTCTGCTGATGGATCTGTGTATGAACTGTGAAGCACATTAAAACTTTACATAATTTTTCACTCTTTCCCAGCTTTTACCTCCCCATCAAGTTCTCTGATATCTCCTCTATACCTGTGTGCAGGTTCTGTCAGCTGGGGAGAGGTAGGTGGCCTGGGACTTCTATAAGCTCTGCTGTGCATATGCACAGCCTCAATCCTTAAGATCTGTTTGAGTTCTAAATATATGGGAAAGTTGTGTGTGATTTTTAAAAAGCAGAATTTTCTTGTTCGCTATTAAGATAAATTAAGTGTAATTTGATTTCTCTTAGACTTTACGCCCCCTCCCCTTTGTACTTATTTTCTGGTAGATAATGAGGGTTATTATAAAGTGAGGGCATTTCCCAACAGGGCACCACCGAAACAGTATATATTTTAATATAGCTAACATGAACTTCTACTAATGCATTTGTTATTGCATTTTTATTGTTATTATTCTGTGCTAAGGATAAATAAGCAAATAATACCTGCAGGCTGTTCAATGTCATTAAAAAAGATTGTGCTTTTTAATAGCCATACTAGAAAGAAGTAGCAAGTAAAAAAATCTAACCAGGTTTGACTTCATAGGAAGGTACAAAGCAAACCATTTAGCTATATGTGATTATTTTCCAATTACTGCACTAAGGAAAAAAAGGTCATCAATTGACAATAGGTAAATGAGTAGGTGTTCTTTCACTGAAAAATATTCTCATGATCTTATGCTGTAAATGTAGGTTTCAGCCAAAATTAACAAAAGGCTACTCCTTTTTCCTTTGTTACTGAATATCTTCTCTTTACTTCTTAAGGAATCTATTCAACAAACGTTCATCAGGCACCTGGCAGGGACAAGACACTCTGCTATAAATATTCTTGATATATAGAGCATATGAGTCAGCCTCTGTCCTAACAGACCTTACAGCTGAGCAAGGAAGAGGCATGAGTAAACCTAAAATGAGGGTGTACTATGCTCAGTGCTATGAGAAAGAAATGTCACCTGGAAAGATCAAGGAATGCTTTCCAAAAGAGGCAGCCTGAATGAATCCTGAGGCATAAACAGGAATTGGCCCAACCTTTGAAGAAGGGACAGGGTGTTCTGGGTATAGGCAAAATTGTGGCATTAGTGGGGGAACAGTAAGTAGTTTACTGGCTGCAGTATGGGATTTGGAAGGAGTTGTGAAAAAGTTAAAAATGAAGGCAGATTCATATCATAAAGTACCTTATATCCCAAGCCAAATGTTTGGCATCATTTCTATTGATTGGAAATCTCTGCTAGATTTTAGAAAGGAGAGTGACATTTGGTGCCCTGCCTGCCCCAACCCTGTGCCTTGAGGATCTAGTTGGGGATATATTCTTCATTAACTCAACATGTTATGAAGATACTCAGAAAAAAAAAAAAAAAAACTAGCCGCAGATTTTGCTAATTCTCAGAAAACAAGGTTAAGGGAAGTACATTAATAGGCAGTATGAGTCTGGTAGGGACCTTGCATTATCTTCATGTGTAGAGGTTAAAGGTACTTGTTTGAAATTTAATTATCAATTAATCATTCCAGAATTGTCTACTCTGTAAGAACCAGTGTCAGTCAATAAACGTAATAATCTGCACTCTCTTTGTTTCCATTTTAGCTGTTTTCAGTTTAACCTTTAGGCAGGTCATAGTTGCTTTTACTTGACATTTATTAACCTTTTATAAAGTAATTATTACTAGGAATACAGAGCAGCCTGGTTGTGACTCCATGTTTATTAATTTCATTTGAACAAAATTTGCACTTATTCTTCATAATGATGCCCTAAAAACTCATTGCTTCTTAATCTGACTAGTATATTTATTAGAAAAATGATTTCATCAATATATACTTAAAATGCTATTAATTTAATCTTACATTTTTTTCTCTGAGGTTTAATACTAAGATAGTTATGACTCTTCACAATAATTTGATTCATCATTCAAGTGATATATGAGTTCAGCTAAAATAAAATCACCATATTAGTAATCTTTCGTTGAAGAAAGTTGTGTGTGATATAAATTTCTGTGTTCTTTTCTTATAGATTCATTAATAAACACTATCAAGAATTTGGAAAAAGATTGTTTAAAAATTACATCTTTAAAAGAATATTATCCCTGATTTTTAAAATTTCAAAATAATACTCAAGTTTGTTTGTTTATTTATTTTGAGACAGAGTCTCACTCTTTTGCTCAGGCTGGAGTGCAGTGGTGTGTTCTCGGCTCACTGCAACCTCCACCTCCCAGGTTCAAAAGGTTCTCCTGCCTCAGCCTCCTGAGTAGCTGGGATTACAGACATGCGCCACCACACCCTGCTACATTTTTTTTTTTTCATAGAGATGGGGGTTTCACCATGTTGGTCAGGCTGGTCGCGAACTCCTGAACTCGTGACCCACCTGCCTCAGCCTCCCAAAGTGCTGGGATTACAGGTGTTAGCCATCACCCCTGGCCAATACTCAAAATATTTTTATGTAGAATTGCTGTGATTTATTTAGGAAAACTCAAACTTCTCTGCAGAATTCATTATTAGGGACAAGATGTTTGGCCCAGCATGGTAACATGACTTGGAAATGATGTAACTGCCAAATATTTTTAAGTCTACTTCAGAAAACTCTCTTAAACTCAAGCTGCTTCTTGGTGCTGCTGTCACAGTCACAGTGTAAACTCTTGTCAGGTCTCATGAGTGATAATCTTATTAATGTCTCTGCTTCCAGTTGCCTCATCTCCCTCAGAAACAAAGTGATGATTCCACTTCCCTGCTTTACAATCTCTTCCAGCTCCTTATTCATCACTGGGAAACACAAAAACACCATACCCTGGTGTATAGACCTGCAAGCCATAACCAACCTGTCATATAAATTCTACTCCCAAGTTTTCAAAGTCAAGGCCAGTTTCCTATTTGTCTTTTTACCTGAACCAGATGGCCCAGTGTAGAAACACAGTAAGGCCTTGTATTAGTTTCCTGCCATTGCTATAACAAATTATCACAAACTTAGTGACTTAAAACAACAGATATGTCTTCACTCACAGTTCTGACACCAGAAGTCCAAAATTAGTTTCACTGCGGTGAAACCAAAGATGGCTCATTGCACACTCATTCCAGAGGTTGTAGATGACAATCCATCTCTCGCCTCTTCAGTTTCTGGTGGCTGCCAACATTCCTTACTTGTGGATGCATCACTCTAAACTCTTATCTTGGTGGTCACATTGCTATCTCTTCTTCAGTCTGGGTAATCTCTCTGTCTCTCCCTTACAAGAATCCTTGTAATAGCATTCAGAGGACACCCAGATAATCCAAAATATAATCTCCCCATCTCAAAATTTTTAACTTAATCACAACTGCAAACACAGATAACATTGACAAGTTTCAAGGTTTAGGAGCTGATATCTTTGAAGACCATTGTTCAGCCTACTACACACCTCAGTGCATGTTTTGGATAACTTCAGTAACATCTTTGGCTTTAAGCTGGTTCACATATTCAATAACCTTGTCATTGAAGGTAATTGGAAGGATATACACTAAACTCTTAACAGATCACTGTGGTGAGTGGAATACAGATGAAGAGGAAAAGAGAGATCACAACATCAGTACTTACTGCTTTATATATACTTGTGTATATTATAATCATTTACAATGTGTTTTCACATTATGAAAAATAACTAAGCAATAGCAGCTTTATTCATAATTTCCAAAACTTGGAATCAGTAAGATATACTTCAGTAGGTGAATAAACTGTGGTACATCCAGACAATAGAATGGAAAAGGAAATGACCTATTGAGACATGAAAAAACATAGAGGAACCATAAATACATGCTACTAAATGAAAGAAGCCCAGTTGAAAAGGCTACATACTGTATGACTGCAACGATATGACTTTTGGAAGAAGGCAAAACTATGGAGATGATGAAAAGATCAGTGATTGCCAGAGAAGAGCAGACAGGAATGGATGAATAGGCAGAGCACAGAGAATTTTGAGGGCAGAGAAGATATTCTGCATGAATGGTGCGTATGTGTCATTCTGTATTTGTCAAAATACATAGAATGTACAACACCAAGAGTAAGCGTGAATGTAAGCTATGCATTTGGGGGTTATAATGATGTGTCAGTGTAGCTTCATCAATTGTAACCCATGTACCGCTCTGGCGTGGGATGTTGATAGTGAGGAAGGCTGTACATGTGTGGGGACAGGAGGTATATGGGAACTCTGTACTTCCCGCTCTATTTTGTTATGAACATAAAATTGCTTTGAAAAATAAAATCTACTAAAACTAACTAAGCAAACAGGTACATGCCTTGAATACATAAAAATTAGGTAAACAAACTAATCTGAGGGGCACATAAATTTAAGTCCAACCTAAAAACAAATGATTCAGTGCATTGTAATATATGTAATGAGGAAACTGCTTACACAATACAATGTAATTAAACCTTGGTACTCAAGAGATAGATACAGAAAGGACAAGAGATTTGGAACTCATAAGCAATAGGAGACGTTGGAGTTATGAAAATCATACGAACAATTTAAAAAAATCATTGGAGACTAATGTTTCAGCCTAAGTGTTTCTGGTCTTTGAAGTAATTTACAACATAGTCGGACAGACAGATACCATATTCCAATAATGTGGTAAACTCTAATATTAGAATATTCACAAAGTATTTTTTCAGTAATAGAAACATTTAGCCCAAGTTCATGGACGTTCTGTCAAGCTTATAAAAAGCTTTCTGAAAAAAAACCAAAAAAAACAAAAAAAACAAATCACAATCTCAATGATTAAATAAGAATTGTCCAAGTAAATTAGAGAAAGATTTGGAGGAAGAGTGTATTAAGTGGAAGAAGAGTTCAGCGAAAAAGGACAGACATGTGGGTGGGAACTAGCATGACACATGGCTTAGTATTTCACTGAAGGAAGAATTAAGTGCTTGGTTTCAGGTAGCAAAATATGAGGTTAAATAGTGTGTAAGGGCAAGCAAGGGAGACCATATTTTACTGTGTATGTGATGAGGTGGTTGGTAGATCTATCTTACTGAAAGATGCCATGTAGACCAAAAGCAGAATAGGATTATGACCAGAATAGGTAAAACCCAACATTAATCTTAAAATAATCCACAAAGTACACGAATTCATAGAATGACTATCACAGGTTGACCACTTACGTTCTAAAGTTATTGATTTTCAACAGAGAATTTAGTTTCTGATTCCAACTCTGCTAACTAGCTGTGATAATCTCATAGTTCTCAGTTCTTTTATCTCTAAAATAAAGCAGGTGTTAAATGATTTTTATGTCTCCTGAAATCCAAAATGCCAATTCAATGATTATGCCTCCATTTTCTCTTATATTGTACAGTAATTAATACTATATTATAGTAGTTGGATACAATTTTAGTTGATTTAACAACTGGAAAAAATGAAATCATTGAGATTGTGGGAAAAGATGCTATCTAAATTTTAAATAGGCTATATCATCAAATATTTATATACAATGCCTCCATTCTTTTTTTTAATCGCTCACAAGTGCATGTTTATTGAAAGGCAACACAGTGTGGGTGAGGCCATGGGGGGTGACCCAGAGCAGAATAAAGGCTCGGTGGGCCTCGGGGACCTTGACTTAAGTGCAGCTAGAAAGCTGTCCACAGAGGACGGCCAGGCAAGTCTCAATGGCCCTGTCTTAGTACAGCCAACAAGGACATATCAGATGTTACTTTAGTTTTCTGGGGCTGCCATAACAAACTACCACCAACTGAGTGGCTTAAAACAACAGGATTTGGCCAGGCACAGTGGCTCACACCTGTAATCCTAGCATTTTGGGAGGCCGAGGCAGGCGGATCACGAGGTCAGGAGATCGAGACCATCCTGGCTAACACAGTGAAACCCCTCTCTATAAAAATAATAATTAAAAAAAAAAATTAGTTGGGTGTGGTGGTGGGTGCTTGTAGTGCCAGCTACATGGGAGGCTGAGGCAGGGGAATCACTTGAACCCAGGAGGCAGAGGTTGCAGTGAGCCGAGATTGGGCCACTGCACTCCAGCCTGGGTGACAGAGCGAGACTCCATCTAAAAAAAAAAAAAGAAAAAAAACAAACAAACAGATTTTATGCCCTCCCAGTCCTTCCTCATCTCTTCCAGCTTCTCATGGCTGGTGGCATCCTCAGTGTTCCTTGACTCATAGCTGCATCACTCCAGTTTCTGCCTCTGTCTTCACATGGATGTCTCTGTGTGTCTGCGTCTGTCTGAAGGTCCCTCTTCTTATAAGGGTACCAGTCATATTGGATTTAACGCCCAACCTAATAGGGTCTCATCCTGACTTGATTACATCGATAAAAACCCTGTTTTCCCAGAAGGTCACAGTTACAGGTTCTGGGTGGATATACATCTTGGGGGATAATATTCAATCTGGTCTAGACCCCAAATACACCCTGTGCCAGGGAAAAGTGGAGGTTTTTTTAAAAGAAAGTTTGCTTTCTTAAACTTAGAGTATTACACCCCTTCCCCAACTTAGCAAGGGCTCTAGGCAGATGGGAAGGGTGATGGTCTTGCAGTCTCCCCTCAGGCAACTCACACAGGCAGGTCTCTCAGAAGTTCAAATGCTTAAGTCTCCTCTCAACTCAGGAAACTAGAGGTCTCATCACTTTTTAAATATCTCCAGGAAAGGGGATACACAACTTGTATTCTTAGTGGACAGAAGAAGTTCCAAATTTCAAATAAGATTGATCAAATCAAAGCCCTGCCTGAGCTGTGTCAGCTGAGTAGGGCATAAAAACATCTACTCTGAATTGTAGCTCTGAAGATAACTTTAAAGCTTGGACTGATGACTCCCCTGTTTCACGTTTTCATTATTATTATTATTATTATTACTATTATTATTATTATTATACTTTAAGTTCTGGGATACAGGTACAGAACATGCAGGTTACACAGGTACACATGTGCCATGGTGGTTTGCTGCACCCATCAACCCATCATCTACATTAGGTATTTTTCTTAGTGCTATCCCTCCTCTTGCCCCCCCACCACCAACAGGCCCTGGTGCATGATGTTCCCCTCCCTGTGCCCATATGTTCTCATTGTTCAACTCCCACTTACAAGAGAGAACATGCAGTGTTTGGTTTTCTGTTCCTGTGTTAGTTTGCTGAGAATGATGGTTTTCAGACTCATCCTTGTCCCTGCACAGGACATGAACTCATCCTTCTTTATGGCTGCATAGTATTCCATTGTGTATATGTACCATATTTTCTTTTTTTTTATTATTATTATACTTTAAGTTCTAGGGTACATGTGCACAACATGCAGGTTTGTTACACATGTATACTTGTGCCATGTTGGTGTGCTGCACCCATCAACTCGTCAGCACCCATCAACTCATCATTTACATCAGGTATAGCTCCCAATGCAATCCCTCCCTCCTCCCCTCTCCCCATAATAGGCCCCAGTGTGTGATGTTCCCCTTCCCAAGTCCAAGAGATCTCATTGTTCAGTTCCCACCAATGAGTGAGAACATGTGGTGTTTGGTTTTCCATTCTTGTGATAGTTTGCTGAGAATGATGGTTTCCAGATGCATCTATGTCCCTACAAAGGAAACGAACTCATCCTTTTTTATAGCTGCATAGTATTCCATAGTGTATATGTGCCACATTTTCTTAATCCAGTCTGTCACTGATGGACATTTGGGTTGATTCCAAGTCTTTGCTATTGTGAATAGTGCCACAATGAACATACGTGTGCATGTGTCTTTATAGCAGCATGATTTATAACCCTTTGGGTATATACCCAGTAATGGTATGGCTGGGTCATATGGTATTTCTAGTTCTAGATCCTTGAGGAATCGCCACACTGTTTTCCATAATGGTTGAACTAGTTTACAATCCCACCAACAGTGTAAAAGTGTTTCTATTTCTCCACATCCTCTCCAGCACCTGTTGTTTCCTGACTTTCGAATGATGGCCATTCTAACTGGTGTGAGATGGTATCTCATTGTGGTTTTGATTTGCATTTCTCTGATGGCCAGTGATGATGAGCATTTTTTCATGTGTCTGTTGGCTGTATGAATGTGTTCTTTTGAGAAATGTCTGTTCATATCCCTTGCCCACTTTTTGATGGGGTTGTTTGTTTTTTTCTTGTAAATTTGTCTGAGTTCTTTGTAGGTTCTGGAGATTAGCCCTTTGTCAAATGAGTAGATTGCAAAAATTTTCTCCCATTCTGTAGGATGCCTGTTCACTCTGATGGTAGTCTCTTTTACTGTGCAGAAACTCTTTAGTTTAATTAGATCCCATTTGTCAATTTTGGCTTTTGTTGCCGTTGCTTTTGGTGTTTTAGACATGAAGTTCTTGCCCATGCCTATGTCCTGAATGGTATTACCTAGGTTTTCTACTAGGGTTTTTATGGTATTAGGTCTAACATTTAAGTCTCTAATCCATCTTGAATTAATTTTCGTATAAGGAGTAAGGAAAGGATCCAGTTTCAGCTTTCTATTTATGGCTAGCCAATTTTCCCAGCACCATTTATTAAATAGGGAATCTTTTCCCCATTTCTTGTTTTTCTCAAGTTTGTCAAAGATCAGATGGCTGTAGATGTGTGGTATTATTTCTGAGGGCTCTGTTCTGTTGCATTGGTCTATATCTCTGTTTTGGTACCAGTACCATGCTGTTTTGGTTACTTGTAGCCTTGTAGTATAGTTTGAAGTCAGGTAGCGTGATGCCTCCTGCTTTGTTCTTTGTACTTAGGATTGTCTTTGCAATGCAGGCTCATTTTTGGTTCCATATGAACTTTAAAGCAGTTTTTTCCAATTCTGTGAAAAAAGTCATTGGTAGCTTAATGGGGATGGCATTGAATCTATAAATTACCTTGGGCAGTATGGCCATTTTCACAATATTGATTCTTCCTATCCATGAGCATGGTATGTTCTTCCATTTGTTTGTGTCCTCTTTTATTTCACTGAGCAGTGGTTTGTAGTTCTCCTTGAAGAGGTCCTTCACATCCCTTGTAAGTTGGATTCCTAGGTATTTTATTCTCTTTGAAGCAATTGTGAATGGGAGTTCATTCATGATTTGGCTCTCTGTTTGTCTGTTACTGGTGTATAAGAATGCTTGTGATTTTTGCACATTGATTTTGTATCCTGAGACTTTGCTGAAGTTGCTTATCAACTTAATGAGATTTTGGGCTGAGACGATGGGATTTTCTAAATATACAGTCATGTCATCTGCAAACAGGGACAATTTGACTTCTTCTTTTCCTAACTGAATACCCTTGATTTCTTTCTCTTGCCTGATTGCCCTAGCCAGAAATTCCAACACTATGTTGAATAGGAGTGGTGAAAGAGGGCATCCCTGTCTTGTGCCAGTTTTCAAAGGGAATGCTTCCAGTTTTTGCCCATTCAGTATGATATTGGCTGTGGGTTTGTCATAAATAGCTCTTATTATTTTGAGATACGTTCCATCAATACCGAATTTATTGAGCGTTTTTAGCATGAAGGGCTGTTGAATTTTGTCAAAGGCCTTTTCTGCATCTATTGAGATAATCATGTGGTTTTTGTCTTTGGTTCTGTTTATATGCTGGATTAAGTTTATCGATTTGCGTATGTTGAACCAGTCTTGCATCCCAGGGATGAAGCCTACTTGATCATGGTGGATAAGCTTTTTGATGTGGTGTTGGATTCAGTTTGCCAGTATTTTACTGAGGATTTTTGCATCGATGTTCATCAGAGATATTGGTCTAAAATTCTCTTTTCTTGTTGTGTCTCTGCCAGGCTTTGGTATCAGGATGATGTTGGCCTCATAAAATGAGTTAGGGAGGATTCCCTCTTTTTCTATTGATTGGAATAGTTTCAGAAGGAATGGTACCAGCTCTTCCTTGTACCTCTGGTAGAATTCAGCTGTGAATCTGTCTGGTCCTGGACTTTTTTTGATTGGTAGGCTATTAATTATTGCCTCAATTTCAGAGCCTGCTATTGTCTATTCAGGGATTCCACTTATTCCTGGTTTAGTCTTGGGAGAGTGTAAGTGACCAGGAAATTATCCATTTCTTCTAGATTTTCTAGATTTGTTTGCGTAGAGGTGTTTATAGTAGTCTCTGATGGTAGTTTGTATTTCTGTGGGGTCGGTGGTGATATCCCCTTTATCATTTTTTATTGTGTCTATTTGATTCTTCTCTCTTTCCTTCTTTATTAGTCTTGCTAGCGGTCTATCAATTTTGTTGATCTTTTCAAAAAACCAACTCCTGGATTCATTGATTTTTTGGAGAGTTTTTTGTGTCTGTATCTCCTTCAGTTCTGCTCTGATCTTAGTTGTTTCTTGCCTTCTGCTAGCTTTTGAATGCATTTGCTCTTGCTTCTCTAGTTCTTTTAATTGTGATGTTAGAGTGTCCATTTTAGATCTTTCCTGCTTTCTCTTGTGGGCATTTAGTGTTATAAATTTCCCTCCAAACACTTATTTAACTGTGTCCCAGCGATTCTGGTACAGTGTATCTTTGTTCTCATTGGTTTCAAATAACTTATTTATTTCTGCCTTAATTTTGTTATTTACTCAGTAGTCATTCAGGAACAGGTTGTCCAGTTTCCATGTGGTTGTGTGATCTTGAGCGAGTTTCTTAATCCTGAGTTCTAATTCAATTGCACTGTGGTCTGACAGACTGTCATGATTTTTGTTCTTTTGCATTTACTGAGGAGTATTTTACTTCCAATTATGTGGTCGATTTTAGAATAAGTGCTACGTGGTGCTGAGAAGAAGGTATATTGTGTTGATTTGGGGTGGAGAGTTCTGTAGATGTCTATTAGGTCCACTTGTTCCAGAGCTGAGTTCAAGTCCTGAATATCCTCGTTAATTTTCTGTCTCATTGATCTGTCTAATATTGACAGAGGACTATTATTGTGTGGGAAACTAAGTCCCTTTGTAGATCTCTAGGAAATTGCTTTATGAATCTGGGTGCTCCTGTATTGGATGCATATATATTTAGGATAGTTAGCTCTTCTTGTTGCATTGTTTCCTTTACCATTATGTAATGCCCTTTGTCTTTTTTGATCTTTGCTGGTTTAAAGTCTGTTTTATCAGAGACTAGGCTTGCAACCCCTGCTTTTTCTTTTTTGCTTTTTTTTTTTTTTTTTTTTTTTTTTTTTTTTTTTTTTGCTTTCCATCGTCTTGGTAAATCTTCCTCCATCCTTTTATTTTGAGCCTATGTATGACTTTGTACATGAGATGGGTCTCCTGAATACAGCAGACCAAGAAGTCTTGACTCTTTATCCAATTTGCAAGTCTATGCCTTTTATTAGGGGCATTTAGCCCATTTACATTTAAGGTTAATATTGTTATGTATTAATTTGATCCTGTCATTATGATGCTAGCTAGTTATTTTGCCCATTAGTTGATGCAGTTTCTTCATAGTGCTAATGGTCTTTACATTTTGGTTTGTTTTTGCTGTGGCTGGTACCAGTTTTTCCTTTGTATATTTAATGCTTCCTTCAGGAGTTCTTGTAAGGCAGGCCTGGTGGTGACAAAATCCTTCAGCATTTGCTTCTCTGTAAAGGATTCTATTTCTCCTTCACTTATGTAGTTTGGCCGGATATGAAATTCTGGGTTGAAAATTCTTTTATTTAAGAATGTTGAATATCGGTCCCCATTCTCTTCTGGTTTCTAGGGTTTCTGCCACAATCAGCTGTTAATCTAACAGGCTTTTGTTTGTGGCTTCCCCAACCTTTCTCTCTGGCTGCCCTTAACATATTTTCCTTTGTTTCTACCTTGGTAAATCTGACGATTATGTGTCTTGGGGTTGCTCTTCTCAAGGAGTATCTTTGTGGTGTTCTCTGTATTTCCTGAATTTGAATGTTGGCCTGTCTTGCTAGGTTGGGGAAGTTCTCTTGGATAATATTCTGAAGTGTGTTTTCCAACTTGGTTCCCTTCTCCCCATCACTTTCCAGTACACCAATCAAATGTAGGTTTGGTCTTTTCACATAGTCCCATATTTCTTGGAGGCCTTGATTATCCCTTTCTATTCTTTTTTCTCTAATCTTTTCTTTACACTTTATTTCATTAAGTTGATCTTCAATCTCTGATATCCTTCTTCTACTTGATCAATTCAAGTATTCATACTTGTGTATGCTTCATGAAGTTTGCGTACTATGTTTTTCAGCCCCATCAGGTCACTTATGTTCTTCTCTAAACTGGTCACTCTAATTTGAAACTTCTCTAACCTTTTATCAAGGTTCTTAGCTTTTTTGCATTGGATTAGAACATGCTTCTTTAGCCCAGAGGAGTTTATTACCCACCTTCTGAAGCCTCCTTCTGTCAATTCGTCAAACTCATTCTCCATCCAGTTTTGTTCCCTTGCTTACACGAAGTTGTGATCCTTTGGAGGAAAAGGGTCATTCTGGTTTTTGGAATTTTTAGTGTTTTACGCTGGTTTTCCACATCTTCATGGATTTACCTATCTTTGGTCTTTGCTGTTGGTGACCTTTGGATGGAGTTTTTGCATGGTCATCCTTTTTGTTGATGCTGATGCTATTGCTTTCTGTTTGTTAGTTTTCCTTCTACCAGTCTGGCCTCTCTTCAGCAGGTCTGCTGGAGTTTGCTGGGGGTCCACTCCAGACCTTGATTGCCTGGGTATCACCAGTGGAGGCTGCAGAACAGCAAAGATTGCTGCCTGTTCCTTCCTCTGGAAGCTTTGCCCCAGAGGGGCACCTGCCAGATGCCAGCTGGAGTTCTCCCATATGAGGTGTGTGTCAACCCCTGCTGGGAGGTGTCTCCCCTTCAGGAGGCACAGGAGTCAATGACCCATTTGAGGAGGCATTCTTTCCCTTAGCAGAGCTTGAGCACCATGCTGGGAGATCCACTGCTCTCTTCAGAGCTGGCCGGCAGGAAAGTTTAAGTCTGCTGAAGCTGTGCCCACAGCTGCCCCTTCCCCCAGTGCTCTGTCCCAGAAAGATGGGAGTTTTATCTATAAGCCTCTGACTGGGGCTGCTGCCTTTCAGAGATGCACTGCCCAGAGAGGAGGTATCTAGAGAGGCAGTCTGACTACAGTTTCTTTGAGGTGTTGCGGTGGGCTCCACCCAGTTCGAACTTCCAGGCGGCTTTGTTTACACTGTGAGGGGAAAACCGCCTACTCAAGCCTCAGTAATGGCAAATGCCTCTCCCCACCACCAAACTCTAACATCCTGAGGTCAACTTCAGACTGCTGTGATGGCAGCAAGAATTTCAAGCCAGTGCTGGGCTCCATGGGAGTGAGATCCGCTGAACAAGACCACTTGGCTTCCTGGCTTCAGCCCCCTTTCCAGGGGAGTGAATGGTTCTGTCTCACTGGGGTTCCAGGTACCACTGGGGTATGAAAAAAAAAAAAAAAAAAAAAAAAAAAAACTCCTGCAGCTAGCTCAGTGGCTGCCCAAATGGCCGCCCAGTTTTGTGCTTGAAACCTAGGGCCCTGGTGATGTAGGCACCCGAGGGAATCTCCCGGTCTGCAGGTTGCAAAGACCATGGGCAAAGTGTAGTATTTGGGCCAGTGTGCACCGTCCCTTATGGCACAGTCCCTCAGGGCTTCCCTTGGCTAGGGGATGGAGTTCCCCAACCCCTTATGCTTCCTGGATGAGGGGACGCCTCACCCTGCTTCTGCTCATCCTCTGTGGGCTATATCCAATGTCTAACCAGTTCCAATGAGATGAACTGGGCACCTCAGTTGGAAATGCAGAAATCACTGGCCTTCTGCTTTGGTCTCACTGGGAGCTGCAGACTGGAGCTTTTCCTGTTTGGCTATTTTACCCGGAAGTCCCTCCATTCTATTTTCAAAGACAAAAAAATAAAACCACCAAAAAAATACCTTTTAGTCCTCTTTCCCCTTTTAGTTAAGGTCTTCTCAGTTTTAGTCATTTACTGGTCTGGATATATTCTCATTGCATTCCATTCTCAACATAAAGAAGTGAAACTATAGCATGTCCTTGGAGAAAGGTAGTGTACTTACATATTTGGGGCTTATATTAATATCTAACTGGTGCTTATGCCTGCAGATGCTGTCCCACTGCTGGGCCCTTGTTCTGTCAATTTGTTTCTAGGTCAACTGTTTGCATGCTTTTCTAATAAATGAGTCAGACAGTGTCCTGACCTACCTGCCCTTTGAATGTCTGATTCGAAGGAGAATAAGAGCAATTAAGTGCATAATTACATTCCATTAGCAGAAAGTAAGAAAACAACCTTTTGTGTCAAATATAAAAGTTGCCTCATTTTCTATACTCAGATTTAATTCTCCCAGGACCAGTTTCCTTCCATGGTAATATTTGGCACTCTGAAACTCTCAGTATTGCACTTTTTGCACTTTTGAAAAATGTCAGCACTCAATTTTATAGCATTTGATTTAACGCTTTTGGGGGCACTTTCAACCTTTCATAATTTATAGCAATCTCTCAAAAATGTGTGATAGGCACAGTTAAGGTAGCAGTCAGAATAAAAGGTCAGTATATAGATTGAAGTGTTATAAGACATCAGTAAGGATAATGGACTTAAAAAAATTCAAAGCAGAAACTAACTTCTTTAGCACCTCATCATCTTGTTATCACCTTATTACCAAATTCCCTGAAGTGTTTTTCATTTTGAGAATGTGCTATGTTGAAACTTGCATAACATTACTTCTTCTTGAAATGTTTCAAACATTTAACAAAATGATCTAAAGTAATAACATCACTTTTTTTTTTTTTTTTTGAATGCAACCACACATATACAACTTTTTCTTTTTGTTTGGTCTGTACAAACTATGGGACTTCCTATTATAACTTGATTTTTATATTATCTGACCTAGAAAACTGACCATAGGCCTTGTTCTGTAGATAATATATCTTAAAATACAAACTTAAAATATATCAATTTTTAACCCTGTAAAATGTACTCAAAAGAATATTCAATGTTCCTTGAAATAAAATAGATTTAAGATGATCCTTGTATGGCCCAAGCCAATAGATAAAGGGCTGTTTCCTTTTTTTCAGCATAAAACTTATGAATTATTTAGACATCGTAAAATCAAAGCATGACTAAAAGCATTGAGTATCAAGTTACCATTCTTACCCTAATTACCAGGAAATCTCAGACGCCAACATTTAAGTTTCTGTATAGGTCATGAAGCCATACCATAAGAAATGTTTTGCCTAAAGACAGCTGAGTTTGAATGGTTGAAAGACAGTCATTTATTGTTCAACAAATACTTATTTGATATTAACTATATGCCATTCACATTGGAAGAAGAATATAGATCAAAAGAGTACAACTATAGCCAATGATTACATCTACAACAGTTGGGAGACTCAGATCAATATAAAGATTTTCTTTTTAGTCCTGAATTGGGTCAAGTTCTTGAAAGGGAATGTTATGGAGGGCTAAAAATCTGGCCATCAAAGCTGTGTATCTCTCATCTAGGAATTTACTCAGTTCCCATGCCCCCAAATTCTGCTTCTAGTAAGTAGCTCCTTGGTGAGAACGATGGATCTGTATTTCTAACAAGCTCCCATAGTAATTCAGATGCAAAACTAACTTTAAGAACTACTAATTTAGACTAAAATATTGATATAGTCATACCTTATGTGTCTTTCTAGCTTAACAAACCTGTGCCTAACACACGTCAGAACTTCATAAATATTTATTGAATGCCTGAATCAATACATGAATGGCATCACTGTGTCAAAGAAAAAAAGAGTATCATTGAGATACTCATTGGCCATGAGTATCATTGACATGTTGGCACTGAAAGAGTCCTTAAATCATGAGAAGAATGTTTAGTTCCTAAAAAGAAGCAAACACCAAAAATGGATTTTCATGGAGCAGTTATAGCACAATAAGCAGATATTTTCAGAATGGAGAACATCCAGCATCTCAACCCAGATAACAAAAGATGTAGCCTACTTGGCCAGTAATTGGGATCTACTCTAATGCTATGAGATTACTCCTATATGTTTGGTGCTTCATGGCATATCAGCATTACTGGTGCACTCCCATAAAAGCTTAATAGGTATTTATAAAACACGTAAGTCATGATTAAAATATTGGAGGATATAATAGATTTCCATTTAGAAACTGCACTTCAGTTGGTGTTAATTTTGTCATGTAATTTAGCATGAGATGCAAATGGAAAGAACAGGCAAATACAAATTTAATAAAAATGGAAATGCTCCACCTAGCCAATATAATATTTCTCCACAGGACCAATGCAAAGAAGATTAAGATAGCATATTATTTCTATGACAGCTGATAAAGTATTTCTAATTAAGACACAACTTTCAGTAACAAAAGTTACATTTTCAAAAAAAAAAAAAGTGTATCGAAGAAGAAAGACTCCACCTCTCCAAGAATTTACATAGTATAGATTGATTTTTCTCTATGTTAATATAAAATATTTGATAACTTCAATGTAAAAATATGATCAAGATATTCCTTATCAACCAACCTAAGATTTCAAAAATCAGGATTTGATGAACTATCTGAAAAATAAATTTGACATTAAAGAGGTCTTTATATTTTTAAAACTTACAAAATTGACACATATTTTTGCTCCCCTAGCACCAAACTTGGTCAAGATTTTTTAAATGAAAGGTAACATATATCCAGTAAAGCACACAAATCTCAATGAATTCTTACATATGTACAAAACCATGTAACCGCAACCCAAATCAAGATAGATAACATTTTTCAGCATCCCAGGAGGCTCTCTTATGTCCCCTGACAGTACATACCCTCTCTCACAAGGGTAATTATGATCCCGTTAGGACATTTTAGTAAAACTAAAAAGAAGTGAAAAGTTACCAGTAAAGGACAGCTGCATCTAAAAATTTGAATTTTTTTTTTTTTTTACTCTTTTTGTTTACTTGATGGAAGCTTCACATTTGCCTTCTTAGTAATGGAAACACCATAAGAGACTGTTCCAAATGCAAGCTCTTAAAAGAAAAGCATTATTCTATATTCTATTATCTCACCTTGAAAACACATTGAATTTCATTTGTTAATTCCTTCAACACATATTTACTGCATGACCATTATATGACAGCCATTGTTCTGGACTTTGCGAGCACAATCCTTCACAGCATAGTAAGGGCTGTGCTCTCCTGGAACTTACAATTCTAGGTGAAATACAAGTAAATGTGTAATAAAATAAATTAATAAGAAAATAGGCACATCTCAAAAGTGATCAGTTATAATAAACATACTAACAGTTACGTAATGAAGTAGGGACAAGCAGTTGAGGACAACACTGGACTAGAGGAAAGGTTCCCCTCAGGAGAAAACATTTAGGATGAAACTGAATGAAGAGAAGGCCTCAGCCATGTGAATATCATACAAAAGAGAAAGAAGGTTCTAGGCCAAGCACAAAGGAACTAAATGGGGAGCAAACACAGAATGTATGCAAAATAAAAAGACCAGAACCATAGCTTGGAATTTCCCCGAAAAGCAGAGGTTATAGCACAGGCTTAGTTACAAGCAATTTATTGGAGGCAGTCCCAAGGAGCAAGAGAAAGACTTGGGACAGGAAGACAGAGCAGAGGGAAAAGCTAAAAGTTAAGCAGAGTTGTAGAGTCCCTGCTGTGAGGATTCTGTTGTGTTGGGACATCCTGCGAAGCCTACAGAATATCTGCAAGAAGTGTTCACCTAAAGGTAGGAGCAATTATCTGCTGACTTTCAGCCACATTGATTGAGAGTTCCCCCATGGGGCATTAACTCTGCTCCTTCAGACTGTGTTTTCACAAAGGGAGAAGAAATGGTTTGCTCTCTGTTTATGGTGAGAAGTTGTCAGAGTGCAGTGAGTCTGAGTTCCCAGGGAACTGTCCAGTATAGTTACATCAGAAGTCAGTTGGAGTCGTGGTGATGTGGCATGGCACACCAAGGGCATGTGGAGCAAGAGCACAGTGAGAGAGTGGAAAGAGGCCAGTCACAGAGCGAAACAGGGGCCAGCTCATATCCAGCCCTGGAGGTCTTAGTAAGAAAGTTCCAACTTCAGCTTCCAAAATTTGGTTCCAAATGTAAAGGAAGCCATTGCTTTAAATGCTAGGAGGCATTGTAACTGATTACTGGCTGAATCAATTCTTTGAACAAAGGTGCATACTGTTATAATATATATTTGGAAGTTTTCATAGAGTATTCCTTCATCAGCTGCTGGGGAGTAAAATCACACTAATTATGGTTAAGTTAAATGTTGAGTACATTTTGTTATCAAAGACATCCTGTGTGATCTAGCCTCTGTATGGTTTTTCAAATCTCCTCCTTTTTGCTGAACTCTGGGCAAAACTGGCTGCTTTCCAGTTCTGAACTATGTCAGACTTTCTCTCATATCTTTGCATTCATATGTATTGTTCACTATTTAAACATTTTCTATTCCTCACCTAACCCAATTTTGCATTTTTTATGTTTTGGATTAATTATTAATTCCACTGAAAACTCTCCCCCAACCATTTACCTAAAATAGGCCGCCTGCTGTGCTCTCCCATAGCACCATGTGATATTCTCATTTAGGACTTACTATAATTTGTCATTTTCTATTTAGTTACTTAATTCTTGTCTCACCATCTAGATTGTAAATTCAATGCAAAACAGGATAATATCTATTCCATTCAACACAGTGGCACAGTGCTTAGCAGTGCCTGGCATAGGGAAAAAGTTCAGTAAACTCTGAGTGGGTGAATGAATGAATGAATGAATGAAGCAAACTAACTCTGGTTGAGGCATGGCAGAGTGGATGGAAGGCCTGCTCCTCTGCCCCTCATGGAGGCTTATGGAACAACATCAAGGAACTCCAGTGTAAAACCAAATGCAATGTGACAGTTTTGCCTGTGGCAAATGGTGTATCCCTGAAAAAATATTTGTATGAAGCTATTTATTGGAGACTTGAGTGATAACTTTTGTAACAAGACTAAGTATCCCTTAAATAGTCTGTTTTATATATTATGATCTTCATACCTTGAAGTTTCCTGAAGGAATTGGGACAGTCAGTAAAAATACTTTTGGTAATAAATGACTCCTGAACAACTTCAAGATTAGCTACTTCCTTTTTGTTCTTTTCAGAAAGAGATAACTTGATTTTAGATACCGGAGGTTGAAAGTAAATGCAGGTCTTTTCGATTAAAAGTTCTAGTGTGTCTCTTCTTTTTAATGCAAAAGGCTAAATCGGTTTCAGGAAAATGCTGACACAATATTAAGATAAATCGTGTCCTGTCTTTAAAAACCGTATAGAATAGTCAACCGTCTCTAAGTCTCAAGGATAACAATAGCTTCCTATATGTGATTAAACTAGCAAACAATTCCTTGTCGCTTGACCTGCATTTTTTTCTTGTTTCTGTTTTACTTTAATTAGATTGAAAATGACTAATATAAACTAAGATTTTCTAACACATGTTACACTTTAATATATATAAAATCTATGCCAAATATTTGACCCTAATTCTATAAGTAATGGAAATAACATTTTCAGACTAAAGGTTAATATTTTGCATATATGTGCCAAGGAGGTGGGGAAAAGGATTAACCTTAAGTGAAATAAATGCAGAAATAAATTCAACTTAAGATTTAATAAGTTCTGGAAAAAAAGGTACTTAAGTATGTATATTCAGACATAATTTTAAGTTGCTTAAAAAATTGTAATTCTGAACTGGAAAGTTTTCAATAACTCATAATTATATATATTAGTTACTTAAGTGTGTGTGTGTGTGTGTGTATACATATATATTTACCAGGAAATAGTTCAGACCAATGAAACAAAACTTTAAATGATTCTTACTAAATACAATAAAATAAAATTTCCCTCTGGCATTCAGAGATCTGCTCCATGGCATAACCTGTCTCAGAAGAGGTTTTTCTGAACCCAATAGGTAATCCCTTTCCAAACCAGTTCTATTTCTGTGCTATAGTGAGCCTAGCAGTTTTGGATTTGTTGAGTGAAGCAATTTAGGAATTGCTTCCTGCAGATGGAGATGCATTTTATAGTGAATCATTGGAGCTTTAAAAATAACAAACTGCTGGAAAAGAAGCTTAAAACGATCCCCCCAAATAGTGAAATCTTATCTAGCCCATCTGATGGAGCAATTGAAGGGGAAAGAAACTAATTGGAACTATTGAAACAGCAGGGAAAGTTGGCTGTTCCTTTTTTTCTTTTATCCATTTAATGTAAAAGAAAATTGTCACATCTAATAGTGTGTCCAAAAAAAAGTGTTAACTAGGTATAAATGCCTTTTGAAACTGTCCTTTACCATCCATAAGGTTATGGAACTAAGAAGCTTGCCTGCAGCCAAAACACCTTTTGATGAGAACTGGCTATTGTACATGGCTTTTAAAGAAATAGCACAGTCCATTTTAACATCATGTCAACTGATTCCACGAGATTTAGTCTTTTCCAGTGCAAAGAAGTTGCAAACTAAATCTTTTAATTGAAAAAGCCTGAAGCCACTTTCAGCCTCTTGTATAAAACTGAAATTACCCCTTTCAGGATTAAAAAAGAAAAAGAAAGAAAAAGAGGGTAGGAAGAAGCACATTATTTCAAAGACAGCAAAGCAGTGATTTATTATTAGTAGTTCCTTCTTCAGGAAAACTGTTTTCAGTTCTCTGATCTTTGAGTCTCAGTTTCATCAACTTAACACAAAATATTGCTCCAAGTCTGAATTAGTCAGATTTCCATAGAGGGACAGGATGGATGAATGGATGGATGGATGGATGGATGGATGGATGGATAGATAGATAGATAGATAGATAGATAGATAGATAGATAGATAGATAGATAGATAGACAGACAGATAGACAGACAGACAGATAGATAGATATATAAAGGGGAGTTTATTAAGTTTTAACTTATATGATCACAAGGTCCCACAATAGGCTGTCTGCAATATTGAGGTGTAAGGAGAGGCAGTCCGAGCCTCAAAACTGAAGAACCTGGAGTCTGATGTTTGAGGGCAGGAAGCATCGAGCACAAGAGAAAGATGTAGGCTGGAAGGCTAGGCCAATGTTGCCTCTTCACATTTTTGCTGCCTGCTTTATTTTGGCTGGCAGCTGATTAGATTGTGTCTACCAGATTAAGGGTGGGTCTGTCTTCCCCAGCCCACTGACTCCAACATTAATCTCCTTTGGCAGCACCCTCACAGACACATGCACGATCAATACCTTGCATCCCTCAATCCAACCAAGTTAACACTCAGTATTAACCGTCACAATGCTCATGCTCTAAATATATGTAAATTTGAACCCCAATAGAATGAGTTTCCAGATAATACAACAGTTAAAATAAAATCACAGCATTTCTACTTCAGAATTAGTTTAAGATGGAAACTCTATATTTAATATATTCGGTACAACAATAACCTAAGGAAAAAATGTTATGACCCCAAACAGAAGGTGACCATACCCCTGGTTTGGCTGGGATAGTCCCTGTTTCCTCCTGTTATCCTGGCATCCTATCCCAGTTAGGCACTCACCCCAGATGCTTCATTTTATAATGAATCAGCAGCAGCAGCAACAGTTGTATGCAAACGAGCTAAAATACTTTCTACTCAGTCAGCTCTCCTTCATGGACATAGTTTTCATCTTCACAACTATCCCCAAGAAGCTAACCAGCTGTCCCCAGGATGAACAGATATTTCATGCTATTTCATGCATGGTAATTGCATTTATAAGAGAAAGAGTATATATGCCTTAAAGTCTAAAAAGAATTCTGCCACATCAGGTCACACACGTGGGGTTCTCTCTATTTAGTGATAAGAAAAGCACAATGGATAAAAGCTTTTACTGCAAACTTTCCTATTTTGTTAATATGTAAGTAGCTGCTCTAGTACTTTGAATTGGTAAGGTGTTTGAGTCAAAGTTTATTTTTCTTCAGTTGCCTCTCCCTCTCCACCAACCAGCATTGTAATCCAGAGGTGTTCTTAATTTTAATCAAAGCCTAATGATGTTTATGTTATTTTTTAAATAAGTTATATTGATAACTTATTCCTACACTACTGAAAATAGTCACTAGCATGTCCATGCATACATCAAATAATATATGCATATTCTCCCTCTACTTTCTAAATTTATATATTCTTCAGTATCAAGAATGGCACCAAAATCTACTCAGCTGGACAAACCAGAAACCAATCATCAAGTTAGATGTTTTTCTCCCTAAGCATCTCTCAAATTATTTCTCTCCATGTCCACTTCCACTGAGCTTATCTGCACTTCTGCTTGGATTTCTGTGTATAACTCAGGGTTTGATCAAGAGACAGAGCCACACAGTTATTTAGGAAAGTTTAATATGAAGATTTATTATCAGTGACATGAAATTAATTTCTAAGATGCAAAGAGTACATTAAATATTTTAGGTGGGCCAGGCATGGTGGCCCACACCTGTAATCCCAGCACTTTGGGAGGCCAAGGCAGGCAGATCACCTGAGGTCAGGAATTAGAGACCAGCCTGGCCAACATGGTGAAACCCCGTCCCTACTAAAAATACAAAAATTAGCCAGGCATGGTGGCGTGCGCCTGTAATCCCAGCTACTTGAGAGGCTGAATAGGAGAATTGCTTGAACCCAGAAGGTGGTGGCTACAGTGAACCAAATTCATGCGACTGCACTCCAGCCTGGGTGACAAGAGCAAGACTCGGTCTTAAAAAACAAAAAAAACAAAAAAACAAAAAAACACACCATATTTAGGTATAGCAGATGAAGGGAGCCATTCCTACCTCTAGGGCTGAGGAAGAGTACTCCAAGCAACAAATCAGAAGACACATATATACACTCACACATACACACACACACAAATGCATATGTGCACACATACACACGTGCACACACACATGCACACACACACACACACACACCACCTGGTATGCAAAGCGCGATGGAGAGTGTGATGGTTGAATGATAGAAAAGTTCACTGTGATACCCCAGACCAAGACCAGGAAAGAGGAAACCACGTACTGGGGCGCTGCTGGAAGGCACTGGGAAGCTACCCTCTGGGGCTCTAGGGAGCTCACTGAGAAGCCACCACAAAGCTGCTGCTGAACTTGCAAGAATTCCTGCTCACTGGGGCACCTGTGAAACTGTTTCAAACCACTCACTATGAGGTCCAGGAGAACTTACCAGAAAGCCACACTTGAAGGTGCTGCTGAACATGCTAAGAATTTGCCCACTGGAACACCTAGAAGCCAGAAAGCTGGGTGGGTCATGGGCTCTCTCCTAGGGGTAACTCTCCAGTGGAGGTGCTGTGGAAACTTGCTGGGGGTGAGTAGCACTGAGTTTCCCGTGTGTGCCTCCAGCAGAACTAATAAGACAGGAAAGAACGGCAGAGCTGGGAAGAGAACCTCTTCTTCCTTCAGTGTCCCAAGTGCCCTCTACTGACAAAGCTTAACATCCCCCAATTGGCAAAGGGAACATGTTTATAGGGTCCAGCTCCAGCATCACAAGGAAGGACTATAAAGGGTGGATTTGGAACTAACAAACAATAAATTCTTTTTTTTTTTCTTTCTGAGATGGAGTCTCATTCTGTTGCCCAGGCTGGAGTGCAGTGGTGCGATCTCGGCTCACTACAACCTCCCACTCCCAGGTTCTAGTGATTCTCTCACCTCGGCCTCCTGAGTAGATGGAATTACAGGCATGCACCACCACGCCCAGCTAATTGTTTCCATTTTTAGTAAAGACGGGGTTTCACCATGTTGGCCAGGAGGGGTTTGAACTCCTGACCTCAAGTGATCCGTCAGCCTTGGCCTCCGAAAATGCTGAGATTATAGGCATAAGTCACCACGCCCAGCAGACAATAAATTAATAACCGGTACAATCTGTCCCTAGGTTTACTGTTCTCCATACATTTCCCACACTATAGCCCCAGAATAACTCTAAAACATAATATAATTCATTCCCTCCTCAAAAAACCTTTCAATGTCTGTCTATTGCCAATAAGTTAAAGTGAAAATTCTTAAAAGGACCAAGGCCACTTCTTGTATCTCAGCTCAAGTCTACTTATACTCTATGCTTCAAATATATTGATAGGATTAAATTAAGTGAAATTCTAGCATTGGAAAGGAATATTTGTTATTGGGAATTGGGGTAAGAGGAAAAAAGGATGGAGAATGAGTACTGGAAGAGATAATGTGGAAGTCAAGAGAGGTGCTGATGACTAAAATGTTATCTATGGAGTAGGAAGTGAAGTCACCTCCTCTGAGCAGAGATCACAGGACTGGGAAAGATCGAAACAACAATTGGGTAGAAGGAGAATTTGATATTTAATTAAATTTGATGAATTTTGATGAAGTGGTGATTTTGATATTGTCCCTTATAGTTGTGCACCTAACTTCATGTCTAGGCTTCAGATTATAATCTAAGTATACCGCAGGGTTCAAGAGGTAGGCATTAAACATCTTGCCAGTTAGCAACCTCCGGTTTACTTTGTTCAGTACACTGACTCTACATAAAGAGATCTGGGACAATTCCAAAAGTTACCTGCTTGCTCTAAGTGACAGACACAAACTGTACTTTTAGAGCAAGCCTGCCAAATCAACATATTTAGAGGCAAGAACTCCTCTAAATTTCTTGCTTTTTCTCCAACCCAAAATTGGAGTGTAAAGATTTGACAAAAGGCTGTGGAATAAGTGAGAAACTGCAAAAAAAAAAAAAAAAAAATTAAATTCTCATTGCAAATTCATAGGAATACCCATAAAGGATGTTTTGGGTTCATAAATGTATACCTTTCTAGATAGTTGTTATCTATTATTCCTTACATTTTTAAGGAATAAATTTTCCACCCACAGCAATTTGGTAAATAATTCTTAATATCAGAAAAGAACAACCATTGACATTGTGTGCTCTGTTTCTACCTTCCTGATAACCGGTGAATTCACCATGGTAACAGCTGAGTAGAAACTGTGTATGTGAACATTACTGAGGTCAAGGGAATGGGTGAAATGGCACTTTGTTGGCTTAAATATTTTAAGAGAATTTTTATGTCTTTTTAGTAGAAGTTAAAATAATATTTTAAAAGCTTATACCAACTCTTCTAGCCTTAAATAGCTTCCAAATAGGCACATTATCTTTACAGGAAATTACCTGAGAGCTCCAGAGCTTCATAAGCACTGCATTTACAGATTCTGTTATATTGAATCCTGCCCAAATTGCCCTTACCATGCAGGGGGCTGGAGATCGGCTAATTTTGCAGTGAGCACAGAGTGAGAAAATCTATTATGAAATTGTAGTTTGGGCACAGAGTATAATTGTAAGATCCTGAGATTTTTGTTTGGGGGGGGTGGTAATTCTAAACACTGAAATGATACATTCATTCAACAAACAATTATTAATGTATATATTTTCACCCATAATACCGTCCACCTTATCCTTCTTTCCCCACCCACTTCTCTTTGTACCAGATTTCATCATATTGCTCTTATTTCACCATTAACTGATTCGGACACAAATAATTATATGTTTCATTTATTCTTACCTCCTTTTCCTAATATATAATGAGCAGCTGATCAATGTCAAGTACTGTGCTGGGCACATTCACATACATATCTCATTTAATGTATTCAGATAATGGCCATGTTTACTATGTTAGCTCCCCTTTTGGGTTTCATGTTCTTCTCTCTCTGCTCCCTTGGAAGCAAAACTTTAATTCCATTTCATAAGAACTAGAGGGTCATAGGGCCAGAGATATGGAAAAGATATCTCTTTTTGGAAAGGATCTCCTGATGCACTTGCTGGGGAAGACAGTTTGGTCATTTTTGTTTACTAATGAAGTTTATTTTTTGTAAAGTGAACCATGCCTGTCAGAGAAAGAAAGAAGGAAGAGGAAAGAGAGACGGAGAGAGACTATACCATGTATTCAATTTTTCTTTGCAAAATGCCTACAAGATTAAATTGGATGGATACAAGAACAGGAAAAAAATGTTTTTGTTTATGGATTTTCCATTTTGTGTATTTATTCCTATGTTATTCTATGACTTTTATTATTGCTCTTATCCTTTCTCATCTTCTTTCTGCCTTTAGAAAAAGCCTTTCATATAAAGAAAAAAGTTTCTATAGCAGAGGACATTTTCCCTGAGTTCTCTGTTCTTGGGTATATTATATAGACTATGTTTCTCCAAGTTCACTTTCTAGGCCACCACAAAGTAATTTTGGTTTTGCATTTTTTTCCCATTATTTTCATGCATGGCTACTTTTAAAAAGAAAAAGTTAAAAATGAAAAATGTCATACGTAGTGGTGTGCCTTACAGCACAAAATAACATCCATTTAGGCAGTTCTGTCCTAGAAACAGACAAAGAAAATCTATCTACAGTACTAGAGCCAGAGTCTCCACACACAGCTAACAACTCATTTGACAGAAATTCCAATGTTTTAAGGAAGATTCTTGCAGGGGAGGGGAAGTATTCTTTGCAATTAGCAGGCTCTTATCATGGTGTTATGAAATTCATGAAAACAGAATGAAAGTTCTACTTGAACCACAGCTACTTGGGATCTCATTTGCATACCTCCTAAAGCCTGCGTTGTGGTGCTATCAGAGCTGATACATAGAGATGGGTTATTTCCGCCAGTAGCAATTTTATTTTTTAGAAATATCTGGAGACATTATTCATAAAGATTCATTTCTGCACTCTTTCCTGCTGAGAACCTCCCTCTCTTGACACTGTGGGTGGCCAACTTTGAAATCGCCTAATGATCCGTTAGATACAAAGAGTGCAAGAAGAGTTATTTATTTATTTAAGTTAATACATGCAGGAGTCCTTTTAGTTCTAGAGGACTTTTGGCATCTGGCTGTGTTATATAAATAGTGGGCACCCTTTTCAAGCCAGCTTCTTTTATTTTTTTTAATCAGCTAAATTTTTCTAAAGGTAACTTTTAATACTTATAGAAACGACAGTCAGTTAATATTCTTACCGTATTGTAGACTTCTAATCAAATATCCTGTAGCAGTTACAATGCCAACATGTATAGATATTTGCATATGCTTAGATAGGTGGTATTTTTTAACTAAGCTTTAAAATGACCGAGTGAATTTTTTCCTCTTTCATGTTGAAGTTAAACATAATGCACAGGCAGTAGACTGCATATGGCACTCCTAAAATGAAAACTTTCTCTTCTTTGTACTTTGATGGATATATATGTTTTCAGATATATGTTGGTCAAAAGTCAAAACATAGCCCAACAACAGAAATAAAATTATAACATCCTGTAAGGACACAGTAATAACTAACACCCATCAAGCTTTTACTCTGGAGAGAATATTTGTCTCAGAGGGATGGGTTGAAGTCAAAGTAGGCTATGCAAAAGAGTCTTCTAATGAAATTTTTTTAAATGCAGACTCTTCAGCCTTACCTTAGATCTTCTAAATCAGAATCTCAGCGGGCAAGAGGAGCATGGGAATCTGCATTTATCAAACGCATCCAGGAGAGTCCCTGGTAAATCCTTTGGTGCCAGTTCACAGACCAGCTTTTAGAAACTACTGTCATCTGAATCCACATATTACGGAGCTAAGACCTTAAAATACTTGATACTTTTTCTATTCCTTTGTCACATACACTGTATCTTACAGAGATTTGTTCATGCATTTATGATGTCTCCTACAAAGAATGCGAAAGCGAGTCTTATTAACCGCTTGGCACGTGGCTCCATCCATAATGTAGGTGCACAATAAACTGGATGGCAGCAATTGCAGAAAAATATATGGTCCTCTGGTGTATAGGTAAAAACTTCACCATAATCTGGATTATTTTACAGACCTACTTTTAATTCAGAAAAATCTCCTGACTTGCTTAAAGGAAAATTTCCAAAAAAGGTTTCTATGTGGTTTACAGGTCTTGTGAAGGATAAAATTTTTAAAACTTTAGGGATGAAAAGATATGTTCCATGAAAAAAATATATTTCATGTAAATATATTCTCTCAAAGCTAATTATAATAAGCAGTGACAAATTCACAGCAATGATGCAATATTTAAAGTAAACTGAGCAAAAGAGGGTGACACTGTTTTGAAAACTATTTCCAAAAGTCAGCTGTCTTACATAAGATCCATCAGTCTTACAGCATTCTCTTTCTGGGTCAACACTGCCTTTTGCTACAAGATGTAGAGAGACATCAAAGTAGGTCAAGTGGCAGAGAAAACAGCAGACTTGGTAGCTTTTGAAGAAGTTGCAATTTAATAACAGGATCTGACAAGATCTGGATAGGAGAAACCTTTATGTCCAGGTGTAACACAGAAGATAGCAAAAATAGATTTAGAAAACAAAATCTATTGGTGAAATGTCTGACAATCCAGGAAATATTTTGGAACTTTGAGGTACAATTTGAAGTACTATCATCTGGCAACATCTCTGTTGAGTAAAGCTGACTCTTGCTAATGAGGTGCTAATGGGATATCAAGACAGGCCAGAAGGCTCTGGACACTTGCCTTTGGTTAGATATGGTGAGTTTCCCTTTTCTTGGAGAGTTTTCTATAGAATTTCCATTTCTCTCTCTACTCTAGTTGCCTGCTGATATACAGATGCACACAGTTAGTCATCTCCGCATGAATTTACACAACCAACTTCTCACAACACCTGATGAAAGCAGAAAGAGGAAATGAGGCTTGATTTATCAATAGGACCTGATTAAAAATAGTGCTTTCCTTGGTTTTCACCATAAAATCATCTTTCCTACATGCCAAATCTGTTTAGGTTTATATGATTAAAGCATTTAAATCAATCAATGCTTAGATTAGTTTGACTTTCACATATGAGGCATTCTCCTTGATCTGAAAAAGACTAATTTGGTCCTTCCAGAATGTAGCTCTCAAGAATGCTACTTTCCTAGACTTTATCCCAGAATACAAATGCTTAATACTGACCTTTCAACTCCAAGTAAGATCAGTGGAAGCAAAGTTTTATCCATTACCCCCAAACAACATGAAGTTTCCAACTTACACTTTAGGTCATACCAGAAATATTTCTGTACCTGTTAGGTGGTCCAGCTGTGCTTTTACCACTATTCTCAGGAAACAAGGAACAGCATTGGCTAAGCAGTCCTCAAAATTTTATTTCACAGAAACAGAAGAGCTTGCTCAGGATACTTTATAACCATCTTAGGGGCATCGGTCTATAATTTTTTCCCAATCCTGAAAACTTATGAGATTCCATATCTGTCTGCAATGTGTACAATGCTATGCAGGTTGCCATGAAGGTTATAAAATGCATAAATTACTGATTACTCACAGGATAAGCATTATGTGTTGGCAAAATCTGAAGGTTTCAAAGCCTTACAACCCCACCAAAGCCAGGGTTACCTGTTATCTGATACATAAACTTTCTCCATAGTGTTTCATAAATTATCATGGAGAATTAATATTAAAATATGAATATTTTTAGAAAGGAAACACCTTCATTTTCTAAGTCGGGTACTCATTATTATGAAAGAAATGGTTCTTTCCTACACACAAATTTTAGAGTAAGGGGATTCAAAGACATGAGGAAGGTATTGAGAAACCATACAGATAGTTGGGAAAAAATTCATGATATAGGTAAGATCTACAACTAGACTGGGAGGCTGTGTCATAAAAACATAAAAATATGTTAGTTTCCCAATTATCAGGGCTGATCCTGGCACCTATGCTTAAGAGCTAACAGTTGCATTGAGAAGATAAGATGTAAGCTCCTAAGATCTGTAAGAAGAGAGAGAGAGAGAAAAAAAAAGAAAAGATTAAATGGAATTATTTAACTTCAAGTGACAAAATCCCAAATCAAACTGGCTTTAAAAATGTAAAAGCAGTGGAATATATTGGCTCACATAACTACAGAGTACTGGTGAGATCTGGTACCCAAATAATCAATAATCTATATTTCTCTGTCACTTATATCTACATTGCTAAGTATTAGCTATTTATTCTCAGCTAGGCTCTTCCCTCTGGACAGGCACATTCCACCATCAATTACCAGTGCAGCAACACCAGCAGATAAAAAGAGTAGTCTCCGAAGAGTTTTAGCAGAGGTCGGCCAGTTGGCCTAGTGTGTTGTGTATCCATCCTGCACTACACACTATGGCACCAAGAGTGGAGACAGTCTCTCCCAAACATGCACTGAGAATGGTGGAGGGGTGGCTCTTGGAAAGGAAAACAAAAGCATCTGTGACTTTAAATGGGGCAATGGATGCAGAGAAGGCAGAAATAACAAACTCCAAGTCACTTCTCCCTCTTGAGAATGTTTCCCTGACAGGTAAGAGGAGTATTTTTCTTGAGCTCTGCTTTCATGGGCACTTGCAGCCTGGGGCCACCAAACCATATTTTAAGCTGAAGAGTTATATAGTCATTATAGCTCCCCACTGTGGCTTATTTTCAGAATTACTACAAGCGCAGCTCTTGGAGGACTTTGTCTTCAGTGTGGGGAAGCTTATCATCAGCTTAAAATTCTCCTCTGAGCTTTGAGTCTAAGATGTTTTTGGCTAATAGACATTTGATGCACTTTATTGAGGCAGCACCACGCATATTCAATGAAGCCCTGAAAAGGCACCCAGTGTGAAATAAAAAGAGGAGACAAATCAAAAATAAAAATAGATGGCTTAAAATAGAATTCATGGCTCCAGATAATCTATAAAGCTGTTAATCTGCTTTCAATGGAAAGCACACAGCTACAAATATTCAAAAGTTGAAACAGAAAAAAAGGGAGAAAAGTCACTTATTAGAAAAGATGCAATTATAATTTTATTTGCATATGTGTTCATGAATGTGTGTACATGTGTATTGTGTGTAGAAAATATAAGTCATTTTCTAATGAATTTTTAAATTTTTTTCCCTTCTCAGTGATAGTGAAAATCTGTTTTGTGAGTGTCCAAGGCTGTATTCAGGCAAGCTGTGCCAGTTTGCAAGTTGTGAAAACAACCCATGTGGAAATGGTGCCACCTGTGTTCCAAAATCTGGAACAGATATTATCTGCCTCTGCCCATATGGGAGGTCTGGACCCCTCTGCACTGATGGTAAGAGCATTTCATTATTAAACATGTAGCACAGACAGAAAGAGGTGAAGAGGACAGAAATCACTCAGATGAATCAAGGATAGCACTTGACTGATCAAATACATCAAACCTTCTTCTGGGTTCTTTTCAACTCAGTTGAGACAAGACCTATTAGTGAGACTGATCACCAAGCAGGTATTTCCCATACCCATCCAGTAATTACAAAAGTGGTGACTAGGCACAGTGGCTCCTGCCTGTAATCCCATCACTTTGGGACGCCGAGGCAGGTGGATCACGAGATCAGAAATTTAAGACACGCTTGATCAGCATGATGAAACCCTATCTCTACTAAAAATACAAAAATTAACCAGGCATGGTGGCATGCACCTATAATCCCAGCTACTCAGGAGGCTAGGGCAGGAGAATCGTTTGAACCCGGTAGGCGGAGGTGGCAGTGAGCCAAGATGGTGCCACTGCACTCCAGCCTGGGCAGCAGAGACAGACTCCATCTCAAAAAAAAAAAAAAAAAAAAAAAAAAAAAAAAAAAAAAAGTGGTAAGAAGTTTTCCCTGAGGTTAGAGTACAGAAAATCTCTGTACTGTAAAATCTCAAAGTCTAGCTAAGTATAAGAGAGTAACAAGGGGCATCAAGAGCAATATATAAAATCAAATTATTTCATGTCATTTTGGCAAACTGAGAGTACAATATTAACAAATCTATTTATCACAGCCCAGTTGCTTTACATTTAAATGTAACAAAACCCATGATGCAGTTATTACATATCAAGAAACTAAATCACAAACAATAGACATGTGTCTCTCTTTAGGAAAATTCAGTATGAGAAATCCTAAATTATAAAAAGCTGCAAGATGCTGTAATACAAGATTTTAAGAAAAAAAAAAATTGCCTAAGAATTTAATGTTAGCTTTGATATGCATAAATGTGTGTAGATATTTTCAGAAATAATAAAAATTCATATTAATAGTTAATCAACACAGGACTGGACTTGTTTTATCATTATTTTCACCATAAAAATAAAAAAAAAATTTATTCCTTTGGCACTTGTGATATTTGGCACTAAATTTTAGAATAAGGCTACCAAAGTGAACTCAGGGCCCTCTGGCCCAGAATCACAAAATGAAGCAAACAGATCCAGCCTGTGATGACATGAAAAAGCTGGGTACCACATCCTGAAGTGGCAGGTATGAAAACGGAAACGAGAGTAAAAGAAGCATCTGTGACTAAAAGGTATTGAAGTTTTGGATATATAGGTCTTCGAAAGGAACTGAGATAATGAATTTGTGTGTATCTGAAAGACAGAATGACTTAAGAGGGGAAGAGTTAAGAAGTACTAAGAATTTCAGTCTGTGTGTGGCAGGGTTATATTAGAAGAAGTTAGCCAAGTCATTTTTATAAAAAGAGAAAACATTATAGACTGAATAGAATTTAAGTCGTGTCCTTTCTCATAAAATCTCATGCTTCTCAGACGTAATCATTCTATTTAGATAAAAGCTATTGAAAAAATATAATTGGTTATAATAAATTTGATTACTAAGAGATGAATCATCAGTTTTGCTTCCTACTTGAAAATAATACTGACCATAAAAAATAAGAAGTGAAGATTTAGCAGATGTCTTTATGTACTCACACACACAAAATGATTGTTTACTCCCATCTCCTGGTCTCATTAGAGTTTCAAAGATGCAAGGATATATAGATAATTGAGACAGGAAAAATTAGACATTATTAGGTTCTTTGCCTCAGTGTAAGTTTTAAAAAGGAAGATTCCTACATGCACCTATCCAGAAGAATTTCTCAAAATAATTATCCTATCCATTTATATTCCACAAAGTTGCCAGATCTAGTTTAGAAATGTAAAACTTGTCAAGAAAGATAGACTTCTGACCTTGTGGAGCTTACCTTCTAATTGAAAAGATGAATGGAAAATAAAAATGGCTCAAAACACAATACGAAATTTCTGAGAAGAATTATGAAGGAAATAAACAAGTAGTGATAGACAGTAACTGGGCTGGAGGGCACTTTCACAGGTCGCCAAGGCAAGAATCACTTTCAGAGGAGGAGATATTTGTACTGAGGCCTAAAGAATAAGGAGTATGGCCCATGAAAAGCTGGAAAAGGAGCTATCCAGGCAGAAGGTTCAGAAATGAAAGACCCTGAGGAAAGATAGAAGCAGGGCTTTTTGGAGAATGAAAAGATACTACTGTGACTGGTGCGTAAGTGTCTTCATTCACTCCAGCTGCTATAACGGAATACCATAGACTGGGTGACTTATAAACAACAGAAATATATTTCTCACTGTTTCGGAGGCTGGAAAGTTCAAGATCAAAGCACCAGTGGACTTGGTTCTGATGAGGACTACTTCCTGGCTCATAGACAGCAGTTTCACTGTGTCCCCACATGGAAGGGACTAACTAGCTCTCTGGAGTTTCTTTTATAAGGGCACTAATCCCATCCATGAAACCTTTGCCCCGTGATCTGATCACCTCCCAAAGACCTCACTTCCAAATACCATCACATTGGCAGTTAGGTTTTAACATGTGAATCCGGGTGCGGGGGGGAGCGGGTGCACATAAACACAGTCTACAGCAATAGTGAGCAAGAAAAAAAAAAAATCTAATGTTAGCAGGGCCTAGATCATATAGGACCTTGGGAACATGGAAAGGTTTTTAACTTTTATTTCCAGATGCCTTAGGAAATCACTGGAAGGCTTGAAAAGGGCTAGTGACTCATGTGTATTTGTTTAAACTATTCTGATGGTATTATCTCTAATAGATTTTATAAGGCTACTGGAGTGGTCCTGACAAAAGATAATTATGCCTAGGACAAGGGCAATTACAGTGGGGATGCAGATAAGTGGATAAATTTGAAATCTATTCTGGAGATAAAATATTCAGAACTTGCTGGGAAGAGTGTGAAAAGGGTAAAATCAAGAACATCAAGTTTTCTTTGTCTGAGCTATAGTGTAGATGGTAGTGCCATGAAAAAGAATAGGGCCATAACAGCTTATTTTGTAGAAAACAGCTTATTTTACTGGCAGGTAAACAAGAGTTTTATTTTGTGCAAATGAAGAAAAAGATGCCAGTTAGACATCCGAATGGAGATGAAATGTAGACAATTGGATATATGATGCTGGTGCTCTGAAGCAAGATCAGGACTAAAGATATAATTTGGGGTAGTCATTAAAATAAAGGTGGTGTTTAAAACCATAGAACTGTAGATTGTCTACAGAGAAAATATAGAAGAGAAATATAGATAAAGAAGAGAAAGTGTAGATAAAGAAAAGATTTAAAAAGAGCAGATGAATCCTAGAGAAACCTTCCACAATGTCAATATTTAGATATCTGGTAGAGGAGAGAAAGCTGTATTAAATACCAGTACCATACCCTGACAAACACCCCCTCCTCATCTCTCAGCCCATAGATATTGCTCCTTTTATAATGTGGCATTGTCTTAGTCTGGGACCTCCATAAAAACAGAACCTGCATAAGAATTGCATTCAGGTCATTTATTTGGAAATGATTCCAGGAAATAGGAGAGAAGATCTAGTGAGAATAAAATGGGGTAGGAGAGAAAGTCAGTGCAAAGGTGCATAGAGCGTTGAACATAACCATGGCCAACTGTGCGTGATTTCACTCAGATCTTATGAGGAGCTATACAGAAAGTCTAAAATTGACTACCCAAGGGGCAAAAGAGAAATGTTTGACCATTGTCTCATGGTTCTTTTCGATTGAAGGTTTCCCTACAAGACATTAATATTCCCACACTTCCAGATTGCCATGCAAGAATGATGAGAGTACAAGTTTTAGCAGGCATCTTAGGTGACAGCCTCAGAAAAGCTGGAGGTTATAGAAAGAGAGCTTAACAGATCAACATTCCATAACATATCAATATTCCATATTTTTGAGTCACAAAAATTACCCCTTGAATGTTCACTCCCTCCAGAAAGCTTTTTTACATCAACAGGCATCAATCCTTTCTGTACTCCACCAACTAGTATGAGGTGATATCCCAAGTCATCTATTGGATCATTCACTGTTACTATTATGACCTCTAGAAGATTGTCTAGAATGTACTGAATATATATTTGTTTTATAGAGTAAAGCAGAAAGCAATCCAATAAGCCTAGCTGTTGTTCAATTACAACTACACTTTAGAAGAGGTGCAGAATAACATCTGGGACTTTGCCTTTTTGCTAATACCAGAGGACGAAAAATCAGCTAGTTTTGTTTCATCAGCAATTGTGTCTACTACCTAGCACTTTTCTTCCAAATTATGTCCATATCTACCATCTTAATATATTCTTTTGGGGATAATAGAAAATATAATCATCACATTTCCTACCTTGTTGATATTTCCACTGGGGAATTCATCCAGGGGTAATCGTGGCAGTGATGACTGGAGCCGAGACAAACAAACACTGCAGATGGGAAGTTTGCAGCTGCTTTCCTTTTTAAAGAGCTTTACTTTCCACATTTGTGCTTCTCATTCACACTTCCTGTTGCCTCTCCTTATGCAAGAATCATCTCTTTTTTTTTTTCCTCTGGTGGCAGTAGGATTTATTAGAATGTTTCTTAATGTATAAAGCCCAGCACAGGATTTTTTGTTTTCCTAACCATACCATTCTAAAGACAAAGGTGGAATGCGTTATCTTATCTCTTGTTCTCTTTTGTCCTTTCTATAAATATTTCTTAATAATTTACCTTATCTTCCCAACTTAGGCCTCTCAGTGGAACATGGTCCTTGAGGAAAGCAGTGTAACTACCTGAGAATAGGCTCCGGAATCAATCTGCCTGGGTTAAAATCCCCATTTTACTACTGACTAGCCGGTTGAGTGACCTTGGGCAAGTCACTTGGTCTCTCTGTACTTTAATTTCAATGAGTCTAATAATAGAACTTACCTTATAGGTTTTATGAGAATCAAATGAGATAGTGCATGTAAAGTGCTTAACACATAATGGGCATATAGAAAATGCTTTTGCTTTTTAAGGGTGGTCAAAGTAGGATCCTTACCCCTACCGGAAACTGCTACCTCCTGTCATTGTGGGACAGAAGGCTGCATCCCCATCCCAGCTATTAAAAAAAAACTCTCTAGAACATCAATGAAAATCAAAATTAATTTTCTTTTAAGAATTTTTCTAAGATGGTGACACTCTTTGCAGTGATTAAAGGCAAGCCAGGGCATTACAAAATCAGGGAGGAAAGCAGAGCTCCAGGGATACGAATAATCACCAGGCTATTTAAGGACATGATACCTCTATAAAGCAGCTTAATGTCAGGCTGGCATTTTGCAATGGCATATTTCAAGTACATGCAATTTTCTGTCATGTTAAGCTCATAACTCCTTTGATAGCATCCACTCTGATATGATCCAGCTTTCTCTCTCCAACTCAACAGCTGTTTGATTGCCCTGCTGTTCAACACATCTTAGTATCCCTCATCTCCCACCATGTTTAAATCTGTATTTTCCAGCTCCTGGTTACCAAAAAGTACTAAAAGGTCAAGCCTAATCCCAGACAGGAGCAAGGAGACAGGGATGAGAAAAAAAAAGTGCTTGAGAAAGTGATTCCTTTTTCTCTGGGTTGAAGGCAGACTGTGAATGGCCTGCACTTTTTCTTAAGAACTGAGGGAAGTTACCTTTCCTCTTGCTGAGGGAAAAGGTGAGCACCTGCCTTTCACTTTTTCCTCCACTTCAGCATCTGTAATGAGAAAAAGTTAGGTTGGCACATATTTAAAAAGAAGCACTTATAAATATGTATTTCAGTGTACACTGAAGTGTTCTTTTAAAAAAAATAGCCTTGTTGGGGCAGGCGTGGTGGCTCACACCTGTAATTCTAGCACTTTGGGAAGCCAAGGTGGGTGGATCACCTGAGGTCAGGAGTTCAAGACCGGCCTGGCCAGATAATTTAGAGTAAAATCAAATTTCTATTTCAATACAATGTATCAGATCAATTATATCTTTATGGTTGTTTGTTGCTATAAGTGTATTCATACCACGAAAATTGTCACATTTAAAATTCTTAATAGTTTTGGCACAGGTGAAATCTTCTCATTTTGCTAAGTCCCTGAGCACTTTGAACAGGCTGCCCTTATGCATTGGCCTCTTCCCCGGGCACCCTGGTCCCCTCTTTCCAGAATGCCTTGCTACCTGCTCTGGCCTCAAGGCTACTTTTACTCCCCCTCACGTTAAATTTAGGTGAACATTTAATGCTATCACATTTCTAGTCAATGGTGCTCTGCAGAAAACATGCAGCTTCTCTGACAAGAAGACTGAGTCCCCACCCCAAAGAGGACCTCATACCATTTTCCTGATGCTTGTTGACAAGGAAGAGGAATCAGATAAGGGTATTTTTTGTGTATCCTTCTTACTATTCATAAAATTGCCTGTAATGGTCAGTATTTTAATGCCTTCAAAGTTTTATGTCTCAGATGCTTATCCAAACAGTGGATGGCGAAAAGGTCAACATACACATCAAACTTATTGGCAAACAGGCGGTGCTTGAGCAGCATCCAGTTCAAGTCTCCAGCTCTGGAAAACGCACATTGAGCACATGTGGACTCCATCGCAGGATGGTCATGGAGCACCCTAGGAAACATCACACTCAAAGTACTACCACTTGACAGAGCTAGCAATTGCGTGCCTGTCGGAGAAATAGGACTTATGGCTTGTGGAGAGTGAGCCGGGGATTTCCAGGAATCCTCTGGATAGTGGCCCAGATATACTCATCTCATACAGATACAGATACAGTATTAGTACACTCTTGATTTTATGTGGGTCACTAACGTACCCAGCTAAGTTTCCTATCCTCCCTTAGAGCCTTAAAGTGTGGCCATGGGACTAAACTCTGGACAATCAGATATAAGCAGAAGTGTTAGAGTATTATATTGACCTCTGGAAAATCTCTTGAAGAGTAGCATGACCTCCAAATCTTCCTTCTTTCTGAAGTCTAGAATGTGCCTGAGATGTCTTGAATTCCAGAAGTCATCTCTGACTACAAAGCCACCATGAGAATGAAAGATACATGCTAAGATGGTGAAGCAAAATGATGAAAGAAGTTTAAATCCTTAACTATAAAACTGCCATACTAGCCTGGAAATGTTCACTAAGAAACTTTCTGTTAATGAGAGAAATAATTTATTTTACTTAAACTTCTGCTTTTTAACAAGTTATCTGTTATATGGAGCTAAATCTAAACCTGATGTAAGTATCAAGATTTCCCTGAACTACATATTCCAATAGGTTTTCTTAAATACATCTGATTTTGTTCATAAACTCTTAGACTCCTTCTCAAAAAAACAGGATTTCTTGTATTATATTTATCTTATTTCAATCTAATAGATTTGATAAATTATAAGTTTATAAAATATGTTTTTGCAATCCAATGAAACTGTGGTAAAAATTTTTAATCCAAAGAAATATCATGGGAAGCAGAAAAATATACAACTATATTTTTCTAAATTAGCAAAATAACAAGAAAGGATATTTTATATATTTCTTTTGAAACATTACCTCTCATCTTAAAACTATTTCCATGAGGCAATTTCTCTTCAGACTAAATGAAAACCAAATTAGCTTGAAGATTTTTACATCTCAATTGCTAGGGAGATACACATCTGTTATTGTCCACTTTTACACAGAGAACAGACTATTCACTATCAAACTCTGACTGTATGCCTCTGTCAGAACACTGTCAGTAGAACACTAAACTCTCAAGGCCAAATGTTCTCCTTTCTGTTTATTCCAGCACTTTGTCAATATTTAGCAACCTCACAGAATTCTCCCTTCTGACAGAGCGTTTCCTGCTTGTTAAAAATGTCTAAAATGGATAGACTATGTATTCACAAAAGGCATAGTGGTCTCTCCTGAATATACTTATGGCAAGTTGGTCTTGCTGACCATGTGTGGAAATGCAAACCTTTGTGGTTTATTCTCAAGCTCACCAGAGACTTTAACCTTGCAGGTCTGTCAGTCCAGGCCCTTTAGCAAAGAGTCATTGTTTCATATCAAATGAATACTGTCAGATCCCACCACACCTATCAGGCTCTGCTTGGTTGGTTTAAGAGCTATGTTAATGTGATGCACCTGCCAGTTAGCAAGCAATGGAAGGCACAAACACATTTGCGATACATAAAGAAAAAAAAAAAGAAAATCTTCACCAAAACAAAAAACTGATTAGAGTCTAAGTAAATTTATGCCACATGAAAAACTGTGAAGTCAACATTTTATAAAGAGGCAATGAAATTTATTGATAGGAATAAAATAAACAGTAGACGGAGATAGCTATGTGTGATGTATATTGCCTACCATTCTATATAATGATAGCAGCTATTCTGTTCAAGCTTTTCTTTGTTTATATTCAGTGACATGCCAATATTGTGTGTTTTCTAATATTTTGTCCCTTCATCCTGTTGACTTTGAAAATGGTCTTCTATTTTCCTTAGGATAAAGTAAGAACTCTTTAAAATGATGTGCAAGTCTAGCATGGGCGGATCTCAGCTAACCTAATAGCCCCCATCTTATTCACCCTTTATCAGAACACTCTTTATACTATTTTGCATTTACCTTGTAAACACTGGCCATACATCATGCCAGTCCTTTCCTCACACTCTAAGTTTCATGAAGGCAGACACCATATGTGCCTTGGCCATCACCATATCTGCAAAGCAGTACATTGTGTCTGACATATGGTAGGCTCTGAATTTTTTTTCTGAGTTAAAAATAATTTAAAAGTCCTTCAGAATATTCAGCTATGTATGCTGTTGCCCTAAGCCTACTACTACCTCTATACCTAGGAGATAATCAATAAGTATTTGTCAAATTTTAAAAAGTAACAATAATATAATCAGTGAAAGAATAGTCTAATCTGGAACATTTCCAAAAATATTTTTCACAGTACACTAGTGCAATAAGGTACCCATAAAAAAAGAGTCTGTGATGAAATGAACTCACATCTACTTTACGCTAGGCATTGGACTAAGTACTTTACATTCATCTTCTTACATAATCTGTGTAATAACCCAAGGAGATATGTCATTATTGCCATTGTACAGATGGAAAAACTGAAGTTCAGTGAGTTTAAATAACCAGTCTAAAGTGATATTGTTCATGAGTGGCAGACAGATCTGGGATCTCTGACTTGTCTTTCTTTAGATCACTACACAGTACTCTATTGCCCCTTCAGGAATTCACCATGTGTAGTAACACAGTAAAAACTCTAACAAGTCTTGCAATAACAGCATTAAACCAAGGAATTCTTCTTTCTCACATGACAAGGCTTTCATACCAGTCTAATGGTTCCCAGAGTGGAATACATAGACTTCATTGTGACATTGGAAGAAAATATTAATTCTCTTTTTTTATCTCAATCTTTTAATTTCTATTTTTCTGTGTTTCATGATGTCCACAGTATATGAGTAGATATATGGAATTTTAAGTAAATAATGTCTGTGAAGCAAGATTAAACAAGCTTAGAGAGCACTAGACAACTCCCTTCCAAACATAATTTGAGATTTTTATTCCTTTCTATTGATTTCATGGGACTGATTTCAAATTATGCTTAAATTATGCCTAAACTGCTTGGGATATACCATATATTATATATATAACTTATTATATAATTTCAACTGGTCTGGTTGCAATTGATGGAGGAAAAAATGAAGTGGCTTTTTTATTGTAATTATTATTGTACTTTAAGTTCTGGGATACATGTGCAGAACATGCAGGTTTGTTACAGAGGTATACATGTGCCATGGTGGTTTGCTGCACCCATTAACCTGTCATCTAGGTTTTAAGCCCCGCATGCATTAAATACTTGTGCTAATCCTATACCTCCCTTTGTCCCCCACCCCCAAATAGGCCTTGGTGTGTAATGTTCCCCTCCCTGTGTCCATGTGTTCTCTTTGTTAACTCCCACTTATAAGTGAGAACATGTGGTGTTTGGTTTTCTGTTCCTGTGTTAGTTTGCTGAGAATGATGGTTTCATCCATGTCCCTGCAAAGGACATGAACTAATTATTTTTTATGTTTACATAGTATTCCATGGTATATGTGTGCCACATTTTCTTTATCCAGTCTAACATTGATGGGCATTTGGGTTGGTTCCAAGTCTTTGCTATTGTGAATAGTGCTGCAGTGAACATAGGGGTGCATGTGTCTTTCTAGTAGAATGATTTATAATCCTTTGGGCATATACCCAGTAATGGGATTGCTGGGTCAAATGACATTTCTAGTTCTAGATCCTTGAGGAATCACCACACTGTCTTTCATAAGGTTAAATTAATTTACACTCCCATCAACGGTGTAAAAGCATTCCTATTTCTCTAAATCCTCTCCACCATCTGCTGTTTCCTGACTTTTCATGATTGCCATTCTAACTGACGTGAGATGGTATCTCATTGTGATTTTGATTTGCATTTCTCTAATGACCAGTGATGATGAGCTTTTTTTCGTATGTTTGTTGGCTGCATAAATGTCTTCCTTTGAAAAGTGTCTATTCGTATCCTTCAGCCACTTTTTGATGTTTTTTGTTTTGTTTGTTTTTGTTTTTTGTAAATGTGTTTAACTTCCTTGCAGATTCTGGATATTAGCCCTTGATCAGATGGATAGATTTTAAAAATTTTCTCCCATTCTGTAGGTTGCCTGTTCACTCTGATGATAGTTTATTTTGCTGTGCAGAAGCTCTTTAGTTTAATTGGACCCCATTTGTCCATTTTTTGCTTTGGTTGCCATTGTTTTTGGTGTTTTGGTCATGAAGTCTTTGCCCACGCCTATGTCTTGAATGGTATTTCCTAGGTTTTCTTCTAGAGGTTTTATGGTTTTAGGTCTTATGTTTAAATCTTTAATCCCTCTTGAGTTAATTTTTGTATAAGGTTTAAGGAAGGGGTTCAGTTTCAGTTTTCTGCATATGACTAGCCAGTTTTCCCAACACCATTGATTAAGTAGGGAAACCTTTCCCCATTGCTTATTTTTGTCAGGTTTGTCAAAGATTAGATGGTTATATATCTGTGGTGTTGTATCTGAGGTCTCTGTTCTGTTCCATTGGTCTATATATCTGTTTTGGTACCAGTACCATGCTGTTTTGGTTACTGTAGACTTGTAGTATAGTTTGAAGTCAGATAGTGTGATGCCTCCAGCTTTGTTCTTTTTGCTTAGGATTGTCTTGAGTATATGAGCTCTTTTTTGGTTCCATATGAAATTTAAAGTAGGTTTTTCTAATTCCGTGAAGAAAGTCAATGGTAGCTTGATGGGAATAGCATCGAATTTATAAATTACTTTGGGCAGTATGGCCATTTTCACGATATTGATTCTTCCTATCTATGAGCATGGAATGTTTTTCCATTTGTCCGTGTCCTCTTTCATTTCCTTGATTTGTACAAACTTGGTTTGTAGTTCTCCTTAAAGTGGTCTTTCACATCCTTTGTAAGTTATATTCTTAGGCATTTCATTCTCTTTGTATCATTTGTGAGTGGGAGTTCACTCACGATTTGGCTGTGTGTCTGTCTTATTGGTGTATAGCAACGCTTGTGATTTTTCACATTGATTTTGTGTTCTGAGACTTTGCTGAATTTGCTTATCAGCCTAAGGAGATTTTGGACTAACACCATGGGGTTTTCTAAATATAGAATCATGTCATCTGCAAACAGAGACAATTTGACTCCTCTCTTCTTATTTGAACACCCTTTGTTTCTTTCTCCTGCCTTATTGCCCTGGCCAGAACTTCCAATAGTATGTAGAATTGGTGTGGTGAGAGAGGGCATCCTTGTCTTATGCCAGTTTTCAAAGGGAATTCTTCCAGCTTTTGCCCATTCAATATGATATTGGATATGGGTTTATCCTAAATAGCTCTTATTATTTTGAGATATGTTCCATCGATACCTAGTTTATTGAGGGTTTTTAGCATGAAAGGGTGTTGAATTTTATCACAGGTCTTTTCTGCATCTGTAGGGATAATCATATGGTTTTTGTCATTGGTTCTGTTTATGTAGTGGATTACATTTATTGATTTGCATACGTAGAACCAGCCTTGCATCCCAGGGATGAAGCCAACTTGATCATGGTGAATAATCTTTTTGATGTGCTGCTGGATTCAGTTTACTAGTATTTTATTGAGAATGTTTGCATCGAGGTTCATCAGGGATATTGGCCTGAAATTTTTTTTTCTTGTGTCTCTGCCAGGTTTTGGTATCAGGATGATGCTAGCCTCATAAAATGAGTTAGGGAGGAGACCCTCTTCTTCTATTGTTTAGAATAGTTTCAGAAGGAATGGTACCAGCTCATCTTTGTATCTCTGGTAGAATTTGGCTGTGAATTCATCTGGTCCTGGGCTTTTTTTGTTGATAGACTATTAATTATGGTCTCAATTTCTGAACTTGTTATTGGTATATTCAGAGATTTGATTTATTCCTGGTTTAGTCTTGGCAGTGAGTGTGTGTGTGTGTGTATGTGTGTGTGTCCAGGAATTTATCAATTTCTTCTAGAAAATCTAGTTTATTTGCATAGAAGTGTTCATGGTATTCTCTGATGGTAGTTTGTATTTCTGTGGGATCAGTGGTGACCTCCCCTTTATCATTTTTTGTTGTGTATATTTGATTCTTCTCTCTTTTATTCTGTATTAGACTGGCTAGTGGTCTATTTTGTTAATCTTTTAAAAAAGCCAGATCCTGGATTCAGTGATTTTTTGAAGGATTTTTGGGGTCTCTATCTCCTTCAGTTCTGCTCTGATCTGAGTTATTTTTTGTCTTCTGCTAGCTTTTGAATTTGTTTGCTCTTGCTTCTATCATTCTTTTAATTGTGATGTTCGGTGTCAGTTTTGGAGCTTTCCCAGTTTCTGATGTGGGCACTTAGTGCTATAAATTTCCCTCTACACACTGCTTTGGCTGTGTCCGAAAGATTCGGATATGTTGTGTCTTTGTTCTCATTGGTTTCAAATAACTTACTTATTTCTGCCTTAATTTCATTATTTTACCCAGTAGTCATTCAGGAGTAGGTTGTTCATTTTACATATAGTTGTGGAGTTTTGAGTAAGTTTCTTAATCCTAAGTTCTAATTTGAATGCACTGTGGTATGAGAGACTGTTTGTTATGATTTCCATTCTTTTGCATTTGCTGAGGAGTGTTTTACTTCCAATTATGTGGTCAATTTTAGAATAAGTTTGATGTGGTGCTGAGAAGAATGTATATTCTGTTGATTTGGGGTGGAGAGTTCTGTAGATGTCTACTAGGTCCACTTGGTCCAGAGCCGAGTTCAAGTCTTTAATATCTTTGTCAATTTTCTCTCTCATTGACTTGTCTAATATTGACAGTGGGGTGTTAAAGTCTCCTACTATTGTTGTGTGGGAATCTAAGTCTCTTTGTAGGTCTCTAATAACTTGCTTTCTGAATCTGGGTGCTCCTGTATGGGGTGCATATATATTTAGAATAATTATCTCTTCTTGTTGCATTGATCCCTTTACCATTAGGTAATGGCCTTCTTTGTCTCTTTGATCTTTGTTGGTTTAAAATCTGTTTTATCAGAGACTAGGATTGCAACCCCTGCTTCTTTTTGCTTTCCACGTGCTTGGTAAATATTCCTCTATCCCTTTATTTTGAGTCTATATGTGTCTTTGCATGTGAGATGAGTCTCCTGAATACAGCACACTGAGGGGTCTTGACTCTTTATCCAATCTGCCAGTCTGTGTCTTTTAATTGGGGCATTTAGCCCATTTACATTGAAGGTTAATATTGTTATGTGTGAATTTGATCTTGTCATCATTATGATAGCTGGTTATTTTGCACATTGTTTGGTCAGTTTCTTCATAGTGTCCTTGGTCTTTATATTTTCGTAAGCTTTTGTAGTGGCTGGTGCCAGGTTTTCTTTTCCATATTTAGTGCTTCTTTTAGGAGTTCTTGTAAGGCTAACCTGGTGGTGACAAAGTCCCTCATCATTTGCTTATCTGTCAAGGAATTTATTTCTCCTTCACTTATGAAACTTAGTTTGACTGGATATGAAATTCTGGGTTGAAAATTCGTTTAAGAATGTTGAATGTTGGCCCCCACTCTCTTCTGGCTTGTATGGTTTCTACAGAGACATCCACTGTTAGTCTGATGAGCTTCCCTTTGTGGGTAACCCAACCTTTCTCTCTGGCTGCCCTTAACATTTTTTTTCCTGCATTTCAATCTTGGTGAATCTGATGATTACATACCTTGGTGTTGCTCTTCTCAATGACTATCTTATCGGTGTTCTCTGTATTTCTTGAATTTGAATGTTGGCCTGTCTTCCTAGGTTGGGTAAGTTCTCCTGGATAATATCCTCAAGTGTGTTTTCCAACTTGGTTCCATTCTTCCTGTCACTTTCAAATATGCCAATCAATTATAGATTTGGTCTTTTCCCATTGTCCCATATTTCTTGAAGGCTCTGTTTGTTCCTTTTCATTCTTTTTTCTCTAATCTCGTTTTCACACTTTATTTCATTAAGTTAATCTTCAATCTCTGATATCCTTTTTTCCACTTGATCAATTCAGCTATTGACACTTGTGTATGCTTCATGAAGTTCTTGTGCTATGTTTTTAGCTCCATCAGGTCATTTATGTTCTTCTCTAAATTGGTTATTCTAGTTAGCAATTCCTCTAACCTTTAATCGAGGTTCTTAGCTTCCTTGTATTGGGTTAGAACATGCTCCTTTAGCTCAGAGGAGTTTGTTATTACCCACCTTCTGAAGCCCACTTCTGTCCATTCATCAAACTCATTCTCCATCCAGTTTTATTCCCTTGCTGACAAGTAGTCATGATCCTTTGGAGAATAAGAGGCATTCTGGTGTTTGGAATTTTCAGCATTTTTGCACTGGTTTTTCCTCATCTTTGTGGGTTTATCTATCTTTGATCTTTGATGCTGATGACCTTTGGATGGGGTTTTTGTGTGGGTGTCCCTTTTGTTGATGTTGATGTTTATGCTTTCTGTTTGTTAGTTTTCCTTCTAACAGGTCCCTCTTCTGCTGCAGGTCTGCTGCAGTTTGCTGGAGATTCATTCCAGACACTGTTTGCATGGGTATCACCAGTGGAGGCTGCAGAATAGCAAAGCTTCTTCTGGAAGCTTCATCCCAGAGGGGAACCAGACAGATGCCAGCCGGTGCTCTCCTGTATGAGGTGTCTTTCAACCACTGCTGGGAATTCTCCAAGTCAGGACCCACGAGGTTCAGGGACCCATTTGAGGAGGCAGGGTCCTCAAAGCTTGACTGGTGTTCTGTGAGATCTGCTGCTCTCTTCAGAGCCAGCAGGCAGGAATCTTTAAGTGTGCTGAGGCTGGTCCAACAGCCACCCCTCTCCCCAGGTGCTCTGTCCCAGGGAGATGGAATTTTATCTACAGGCCTCTGACTGGGGTTGCTGCCTTTCTTTCAGAGATGCCCTGCCCAGAGAGGAGGAATCTAGAGGCACAGTCTGACTACAGTGGCTTTGCAGTGCTGTCGTGGGCTCTACCCAGTCCGAACTTCCCAGTGGCTTTGTTTACACTGTGAGCGGAAAACTGCCTACTCAAGCTTTAGTAATGGCAAACGACCCTCCCCCGACCAAGCTGAAGCATCTCAGGTTGACTTCAGACTGCTGTGCTGGCAGCGAGAATTTCAAGCCAGTGGATCTTAGCTTGCTGGGCTCCATGGGGGTGGGATCCACTAAGAAAGACCACCACTTGGTTGCCTGGCTTCAGCCCCCTTTCCAGAGGAGTTAACAGTTCTGTCTCGCTGGGGTTTCAGGTGCCACTGGGGTATGAAAACTAACTCCTGCATCTAGCTCAGTGTCTGCCCAAACAGCTGCCCAGTTTTGTGCTTGAAACCCAGGGCCCTGGTGATATAGGCACCCAGGAAATCGCCTGGTCTGCAGGTTGCGAAGACTATGGGAAAAGCATAGGATCTGGGCTGGATAGCACCATCCCTCATGGCACAGTCCCTCACGGCTTCCCTTGGCTAGGGGACGGAGTTCCCAGCCCCTTGCACTTCATGGGTGAGGGGCACCCCACCCTGCTTCTACTCACCCTCCGTGGACTGTACCCACTGTTTAACCAGTCCCAATGAGATGAACTGGGTACCTCAGTTGAAATTGCAGAAATATCACCTGCCTTCTGCATTGGTCTTGCTGGTAACTGCAGACGAGAGCTGTTCCAATTTGGCCATCGTGCCAATCCCCAAAGTGTCATATTTAAAACCTGCTTATTATTGGTTTTTAAAACTATCCTCATGCCCCAATACAATTAAGTTTATTTAAATTCTCTAAGCTCATACTAACGGAGATGTGGAAGAGATTAAACATTGTGAAAATACAATGTTTAAGACTAAGGATGCAGGAAAGTGACTACAACTTCAGCTAACACAGCAGTCTCATCATAAAATGTCAAAGATCAAACGTGCATATAAGTTGTATGGCCATTTTATGGAAATATATTCATTTATGTTAGGCATTCTCAAACAATAAGAACAAAATAAGGTCATTTAGGCCTAAACCAAGCAGAATCCACTTTTACTCCCTTCTCTGTGCTGTAATTTAATAAAAATCAAAAAAACTTGAAATTGTATTGTGCATGTATCACTCATTTTGTTTTGATTTTCCCAATGAGTCAAATGACTTGATTCTTGCTTTATTATTTCTCCTTTTACCAAATGATGGCTCTTCAACATTTTAAGTATATTGAAAAGTACTCAACATTTGATAAAGAGCAACAAAATCATTTAATATGAATCTTCACTCATGAAATTGGGTTGATATAAATATAGACACTAAGTTATTTCTCATATATTTTGATAAGATCAACTAAACTTGAATAGATTGACACTTTTAGAAGCATCATCATTTAATTGGAACATTCTAAAATGGAGAACTTCATTGATTTTGTCAACTCAGGCAAAAAACAATTTCTTAAAGAAAAACGTTAGTCTGGTAACAGAGTAATTTTAGAAAGACTCCCAGTTATTGTAGAACTGCCCAGTCAAAATAATTTAACTGGGTAACTCCAATAATCTCTTGGCTTATGTATATTATTAATGACCTGACCACTGGCTTCTCATATTTCTATCATTATGCATTTCTAAGACAAAAATTAAATTGGAAAATGAGAGAGAAAGAGGGAGAGCAAAGAGAGGGGATGGGGAGGAGGAGAGAAAAGAGAAAAAGGGAGATGAACGAAGAGGAGTGGGAGAGAAGAAAAGTATTTCTGAAAATTAATTATAGCTTGTCACCAAATTCTGACTTCATGTGTACCTACATTGCATTAAGATTATTCAGTGTATTCAAAATCTACGTTTTCCCACAATGTTGAGTGTTCCATACGCCTTCCTTTGTTTAACTGAAAATAAAATATAAGTCCAAAGGTAAGGATAAGCGGTCTTATATAATCAAGTCACAATCCCAATTTTGCTGTAATAGTGATATTGAAAACTCTGAATCTGAACATGAACTTCGAAAGGGAGTTATAAATACCTAATATCAGAGATATAACTCATGTCTCAAAACATACGAATTATGTAATGTTATCCATGATTCTGGAAGGGCTATGTAAGTCTTTATTTTCTTAGGGAAAGATTGTTATAGGTATTCCTAAAAACTGGGCTTCATATTCATTTCTAAAATTTTAGAAAATAAATTTTAGAATTTAAATTTTTTAAAAGTTTGAAAAGCAAACAAAAATAGCTTGCAAAAGCTCACATACTAATATATTTTAAATGTTTTTTATTGACCCCAAAGACAGACAAATATAGGTATATTTTTGGTTCCCTTGCTCTAATAAGATAGTGTGTGGGTCCTGAGCAAGGTTTTTGCCAGAAGTGAATTAACTCTTTTCTGTCTCTGCCATCAGTCAATCACTTCAGAGCATAACTGGTATGTAAGTAGCTTATAAAGTTAACACAGCTCTTTGAAAGTAAGCATTTTACTGCCCATTTTGATTTGTATTCATGATTAAACACCTGGCAGGGAACATCCAATCTTTTCCAGAGGGTAAATCTGAATATTGCACCTAATGATTCAGTTTCAACAATGACGTTTTGTAATTCTTTTTGCCATTCTAAAGTGGCCAAGGGTATTTTTGAATCTCATCTCTTTTTGTTCTCGTGTATTAAACCAACTTGAAATTGTTAAAGTGAGACTCTGTCTGTCCCAAGCCTTTAAGCTCTGGAGAAAGAAGAGCTGTCATCAGGGTGAGTAGCTGATAATTCTGCTTGTTGGAGTGTATCCCTGTCACTCTCCAGGTGGATGGCTTAACATGTACCTTGTTGACAACAAACACCAAAGGAGGTTTCCCGGAGGGATATCACAGTGGCTGCCCTGCTGAGTGAGTCCCCTAAATACACGTCAGGGTTGCTTTCTTTCTTAACCATGGAGAGTTGATTTTTCCTGAGATAGCTATATCTATTGCATTTTAATTTTGATGTCTATGTAAGCTTTAAAAATACAATGTTTAGGAAATACATATTTCAGAGGTTTGTTGTATGTTTGTGCATTGTAAAATCCCTTTACAATGTTGCCAGTTTCTTACTGTCATTAAACCTCTCTCCTTTATGACTTGTTATAATAAACACTTCCGAGAAAAGTGCATCTTTAGGATCCTGTTTCTGAGTTTCTGAATTTTAATTTACACCAGTAGAGCAGAAGCAAAATCAAAAGCCTCAACAGCTATTTCTCCCACATGTTATGATAGCTAGGGAATTATACAATTTCCCATCCTGCAAATTAAAGGACTTAAGGTGCCTTTCTGCCAACATCTAAAAGCTGTTTTGGTTATTCAGACTTGCCCTGTTGGAACAGGAGAATACCAGAACACCTGTGCAATACACAAAAGGATGCAAATTTATGGGTATATTAAGTGAAGTCTAATTATAACTTGATAAAAAAAATCCCCTAGACAAAAACCCATTTCCAAAGAAGCAGCTTTTGTAAGAACAAACTTAGAAATGATTACATCCCAAATGTGCTGCTAGGTAAAATTGAAAAGAAGTGTTACTCAAAGCCTTAGATCTAGAAAGCAAAAGAACACCTCTTTTTTTTCACCCTCCATTCTCTAGAGTAAAGGATAGTGTGGTGCTGCAGTTTATTCCTTTAACATCTGCATGCTGACAATTAACGAACATCACTCTTTAAACAAACTCAAACAGACACATTTTATTAACTAAAAATATCCTTGTACCACTTTATAGTGATTAAATTGAAGTTGGCAGTTTAAACTGTTAGTGTTGTGTAATGGGAAGACTCTATACTTTGAGAACAAAGATGTGAAATAACCAGCTGTGTGGCCTTGAACAAGTCACTTTGACTCCTTGCATCTCACTTTCTTCATAACTAATGAAAGAGTTAGAATAAATGCTCCGCCATCTTCAATTTTTTTCAATTTTAGTCAGTACCTTTAGGTTTATAATAGGGAAAATAAAATATGAGTTAAACCTACTCATTTTAAATGCAGCTGTATTTTGTGTCGCCTTCCTTAGAACTCATTACAGTTCGTGGCCGCCCAAATGCAGAAAACTGAAACTGGACCCCTTCCTTACACCGTATACAAAAATTAACACAAGATACGTTGAAGACTTAAATGTAAAACCCAAAACTATAAAAGCCCTAGAAGAAAATCTAGGCAATACCATTCAGAACATAGGCATTACCAAATATTTCATGACAAAAACATCAAAAGCAATTGCAATGAAAGCAAAAATTGACGAATGGGACCTAATTACTTTAATTAACAGCTTCTGCACAGCAAAAGAAACTACCAACAGAGTGAACAGGCAACCTACAGAATGGGAGAAAATTTTTGCAATCTATCCATCTGACAAAGGGCTATTATCCAGAATCTACAAGGAACTTAAACAAATTTACAAGAAAAAAAAATAAACAGCCCCATTAAAAAGTGGGCAAAGAACATGAACAGACACTTCTCAAAAGATGACATTTATGCAGCGAACAAAAATATGAAAAAAAGCTCAACATTACTAATCATTAGAGAAATGCAAATCAAAACCACAACAAGATAGCCTCTCACATCAGTCCAAATGGTGATTATTAAAATATCAAGAAACAACAGATGCTGGAGAGGTTGTGGAGAAACAGGAATGCTGTTTCTCCACACTGTGGTTGTGAATGTAAACTAGTTCAACCATTGTGGAAGACAGTGAGGCCATTCCTCAAAGACCTAGAGGCAGAAATGCCATTTGACCCAGCAATCCAATTACTATTACCAAAAGGAATATAAATGATTCTATTATAAAGATGCATGCATGTGTATGTTCATTGCAGCACTATTCACAATAGCAAAAACATTGAATCAACCCAAATGCCCATCAATGATACACTGCATAGAGAAAATGTGGTACATACACACTATGGGCTATTATTCAGCCATAAAAAGGAATGAACTCATGTCCTTTTCAGGGACGTGCATGGAGTTGGAAGCTATTATCCTCAGCAAACTAACACAGGAACAGAAAACTAAATACCCTATGTTCTCACTTACAAGTGGGGGCTGAATGATGAGAACATATGGACACAGGTAGGGGAACAACACACACTGGGGCCTGTCACGAGGTGTGGGCTGAGGGAAAGCATCAGGAAAAATTGCAATGGATGCTGGGTTTTAAACCCAGGTGATGGGTTGAACTGTGCAGCAAACCACCATGGCACGTGCTTACCTATGTAACAAACCTGCATACCCTGAACATGTACCCCAGAACTTAAAAATAAAAGGTGAAGAGGTTTTCTAAATATAGAATCATGTCATCTGCAAACAGAGATAATTTGACTTTTTCTGTTCCTATTTGAATATGCTTTATTTCTTTATCTTACCTGATTGCCCTGGCCAGAACTTCCAATACTATGTTGAATAAGAATAGACAGGGCATCCTTGTCTTGTGCTGGTTTTCAAAGGGAATGCTTCCAGCTTTTGCCCATTCAGTATGATATTGACTGTGGGTTTGTCATAAATAGCTCTTATTATTTTGAGATACATTCCATCAATACCTAGTTTATTGAGTGTTTTTAGCATGAAGGAGTGTTGGAATTTTATTGAAGATGTTTTCTGCATCTATTGAGATAATAAGCCCCAAACTTCTATAAGCTGATAAGCAACTTCAGCAAAGTCTCAGGATGCAAAATCAATGTGCACAAATTACAAACATTCCTATACACCAATAATAGAGAGCCAAATCATGAGTGAAGTCCCATTTACAATTGCTACAAAGAGAATAAAACACCTACAAATGCAATTTACAAGGGATGTGAAAGACCTCTTCAAAAGGAACTACAAACTACTGCTCAAGAAAATAAGAGAGGACACAAACAAAAGGAAAAACATTTCATGCTCATAGATAGGAAGAATCAATATTGTGAAAATGGCCATACTGCCCAAAGTAATTTATAAATTGAGCCCTATTCCTATCAAACTACCATTGACTTTCTTCACAGAATTAGAAAAACCTACTTTAAATTTCATATGAAACCAAAAATGAGCTCTTATAGCCAAGACCATCCTAAGCAAAAAGAACAAAACTGGAGGCATCACACTACCTGACTTCAAACTATACTACGAGGCTACCATAACCAAAACAGCATGGTACGGGCACCAAAACAGATATATAGACCAATGGAACAGAACAGAGGACTCAGAAATAACACCACACATCTACAACCATCTGATCTTTGACAAATCTGACACAAAAAAGCAATGGGGAAAGGATTCCCTATTTAACAAATGGTGTTGGGAAAACCGGCTGGCCATATGCAGAAAACTGAAACTGGACCCCTTTCTTATACCTTATATAAACATTAACCCAAGATGAATTACGTATTTAAATGTAAGACCTAAAACCATAAAAACTCTAGAAGAAAACCTAGGCATACCATTCAGGATACAGGCATGGGCAAAGACTTCATGACCAAAACACCAAAAGCAATGGCAACAAAAGCAAAAATAGACAAATGGGATCTAATTAAACTAAAGAGCTTCTCCACAGCAAAAGAAACTATCAACAGAGCGAACAGGCAACCTACAGAATGGGAGAAAATTTTTAAAATCTATCCATCTGATCAAGGGCTAATATTCAGAATCTACAAGGAACTTAAACAAATTTACAAGAAAAAAACAACCCCATCAAAAAGTGGGCAAAGGATAGGAACAGACCCTTTTCAAAAGAAGACATTTATATAGCCAAGGAACATATGAAAAAAAGCTCATCATCACTGGTCATTAGAGAAATGCAAATCAAAACCACAATGAGATACCATCTCATGCCAGTGAGATCATTAACAAGTCAGGAAACAACAGATGCTGGAGAGGATGTGGGAAAAAAAAGGAATATTTTTATGCTGTTGGTAGGAGTGAAAATTACTTCAATCACTGTGGAAGACAGTGTGGGGATTCCTCAAGAACATAGAACTTGATATACCATTGGACCCAGCAATCCTATTTCTGGGTATTTACCCAAAGGATTATAAGTCATAGACACATGCACCTGTATGCTTACTGTTGCAGCACTATTCACAATAGCAAAGACATGGAACCAACCTGAATGCCCATCAATGATAGACTGGATAAAGAAAATATGGCACATATACACCATGGAATACTATGCAGTCATAAAAAAGAATAAGTGCATGTCCTTTGCAAGGACATGGATGAAGCTGGAAGCCATCATTCTCAGCAAGCTCACACAGAAACAGAAAACCAAACACCACATTTTCTCACTCATTAGTGGGAGTTGAACAATGAGAACATACGGGCACAGGGAGGGGAACATATGGGCCTGATGGGGGGCGGGGGGCAAAGGGAGGGATAGCATTAGGAAAAATACCTAATATAGATGACGGGTTGATGGGTGCAGCAAAGCACCATGGCACATGTACACCTATGTAACAAACCTGCACGTTCTGCACATGTATCCCAGAATGCAAAGTACAATACAAAATATATATATATATACATATAACATGTATAATATAAATATATAATATAAAAAATACAAATGAAAGGTGAAGAAACAAAGATGTCACTACAGTTCATTATAAAATAGATAATAAGAGTTAGCAGGTCTTGAATGCTTGCAATACGGACACTGTTGTAAGTGCTTTATATAGTTTATCTCATTTAATCCCAAAGTTCACAAAAGTTAGCTATTACTATTATCCCCATTTTGTAGATGAGAACACCAAAAATTGGAGAAGATATGTAACTAATACAAGAACTGGCTAATTAGTGGCAAAATTGTAATTAGAACCCTTAAACCCGTGGTTTTAACTTTTATATTACTCTGAATCCCATGAATATGTTCAAATACAATGATTCCGTCATATTGTATTTAAAGGAAAACCTAATACAGAAATGATTACTGATTATTTTAGCAAAAACTGAAATAATAACTATCTTTTTAAAGATAATAACTCAAGTATAGAATTATGAATTATTCATCTAGTCTTACCATGTGACTACAATTATATTTAAACAAACCTAAGCACTTGGGGAGCTACATTAATCATCAATTATAATTTGGGCCATTAGCACAGATACGTATTAAATTTGACATTAACATACTTTATATTTCTTAGTACTAGAAATTATCTGTTTAAGTTAAAGTACAAACACCTTGAATAGTCAAGGCAATCTTGGGAAATAGAACAAAGCTGACTTCAAAATATAATCAAAGCTAGAGTAATAAAAACATCAAGGTACTGGCATACGAATAGACATATTGACTAACGGAACAGAATAGAGAACCCCAGAAGTAAATTCATATGTTTAAAGCCAACTGATTTTTGACAAAGATGGAAGGACATTCACTGGGGAAGAGACAGTGTCTTCAATAAATGGTGCTGGGAAAACTGGATATCCACATGTAGAAAAATGAAAATAGATCCCTCTCTCTTACCATATACAAAAGCCAACTAAAAATGGATTAAAGACTTAAATTTAAGACCTGAAACTAAAACTACTAGAAAAAAACATAGGATAAATTCTTGAGGACATTAGTCTAGGCAAAGATTTTATAGAGAAGACCTCAAAATCACAGACAACAGAAGCAAAAATAGACAAATAGGATTCAATCAAGCTAAAAGATTTCTGCACTGCAAAGGAAAAAAAAAATCAACAGAGTGAAATGACAACCTAGAGAATGAAAGAAAATATTTGCAAACAAGGGATTAATACACAGAATATACAAGGAACTCAAGCAACTCAATAGCAAAACAAACAAACAATCCAATTAAGAAATGGACAAATGAGCTGAATAGACATCTCTCAAAAGAAGATATAAAAATGGCCAACTGATGTTTGAAAAAAATGCTCAAAATCATTTGTCAGCAAGGAAACACAAATCAAAATCACAATGAGATATCATCTTACCCCAAGTTAAAATGGTTATTATAAAAATAGGAAAAACAACAAATGCTGGCAAGGATATAGAGAAAGGGGTACACTTACGTTACTGTTGGCGGGAATGTAAACTAGTCCAGCTATTGTGGAAAACAGTATGGAGTTTCCTCAAAAAATTAAAAATAGAACTTCCATATGATCCAACAGTTCCACTGCTGGATATGTACCCAGAGAAAAGGAAAGCAGTATGTCAAAGAGATTTCTGCACTTCTCAAGTTTACTGGAGCACTACTTACAATAGCCAAGGCTGGGCACTGTGACTCATACCTGTAACGTCGGCACTTTGGGAGGCAGAGGCAAGAGAATCACTTGAGCCCAGGTGTTCAAAACCAGCCTGGGAAACATAGTGAGACCCTATTTCTATTCTATATTTTAATTTTTAAATAAATAAAGCCAAAATATAAAATCAACCTAATTGCCCATTGACAGATGGATGGATGAAGAAAATGTCGTATATATACACAATGGAATACTATTCATCTTTGAAAGAGAAATTAATTCTGCCATATGCAACAACATAGATAAATTTGGAGAACATTATGTTAAGTGAAATAAGCCAGGAACAGAAAGATAAATATTGCATGTTCTCACTCATATATGGAAGCTAAAATAGCTGATCTCATAAAAGTATAAAGTAGAATAGTGATTACTAAAAGCTGAAAAGGTTTTAGAGAGAGGGCGATAGCCAAAGGTTAGTTAATGGATACAAAAGTAAAGATAGATAGCAGAAAAATGTTCTAGCATTCTATAACACTACAGAGTGACTATAATTAACAATAATTTTTGCATATTTTCAAAAAGCTGGAGGAGATTTTGACTCCTCCCAACAAAAAGAAATGATAAATGTTAAAACATGATGAATATGCTAATTCCCAATTTGATCATCATATATTGCATATATGTATTAAAATATCACACCGTGCCCCATAAGTGTGCAATTATCATGTATCAATGTAAAATAATAAAAGAAAACATTGAGAATTGTCAGCATATATTTAAACTCATGGAAATATATGAGATCATTTATGAAGAGACTGCAGAGAGAGCTATAATGTCTAGCATTCAGATAGAGGAGAAAGGGAGACTGAGAAGATGTGGTCATGGAGGGAGCAGAAAAACCTGGAGGGCAAGTTGTCACAGAAACCAAGAGAGGCCTACTCTTTAGGAGAAAAGGCCTTATCCTGTGTGGGAGATGGACATATTTCCCACTTCAGCCCCCACTGGCCTTCCTGTCTCACCTACAGGGGAAAAATGCTAAGAAACTTTTGTGAAGGAACACAGCCTACTAAAAGACAGTTTTTAAATCATAAGATTATAGAACATTTGCACTCCTCCACACCTTATCACCACATCTACAGAGCCCCAGTATAATAACAGTGGATCACAACAGAAAGAGCTTCAAGATGCCGACTCTCTCTGAAGAAGCCCTTAGGGAAGCCCAGGTCAAAGGGGAAGGCAAAGTCAAGGACCCTAGAGGAATTTGAAGCCTTTAGCATCTTTGGCTTCAGCAAACATTTAACAAAACCCAACTCCTAATCAGATTTACATAAATCTTTATACTAAAAGTCATTTATGTTAGTTCCTATTACACATCACTTCCAGGTTTTAACACATTTGAAAAATTACAAGGCATGCTAAAAGACAAAAAAAAAAAAAAAAGAAAAAAAAGAAAAAAGAAAAGAAACACAGTCAGAAGCAAGTTTCAGCACCAGACTCATTTATGACAGACATTTTGTTATCTGGGAATTTTTTCTAAAATACATAAGATGTAAACATTACTTGAAATCATGCAGACATTAAGAGGATATGATGAACCACTTCCTATCAATCTATTTAAAACATTAGATGAAGTGCATAAAATCAGAGTAAAACAAAATTAATTAAAACTGTTACAAGAAGAAATACCAAAATGAGCAGTCCTGTAATTAAATTCATCATCCAAAACCTTCAAACAAGAAAACTCAAAATTCATTGCCTTCACTGATAAACTCTTCTGACTATTTAGGAAGAAAAAGCTCCAATCTTACATAAACTCTTCAAGGGAATAAAATAAAAGACAAAATTTCTCAACCTCTTTTGTGAGGGGAATATAATCTTGATATTGATATTGACAAGGAAACACATCACAAGCCAGTCATAAATATTGACACAAAATCCTAAACAAAATAATAACAGAGTCCAAAAGTTCTTAATTTGGAAGATAGTTACACTGAAACCACAATAAATTCACTTGGTTGATACTTTAAAATGTACACTTATGATTTATAAACTTACCTTGATATGTGTTATACTTCAATAGAAAGCTAAATAGAAAAAAATTATCTAAATTATCAACCTTCATTTTATCCCTTTGCCTAATTAGAAAGTTAGAGTACCATTTGGTTAAATTGCAATCACTTATGAATTAATATATTTTTATCCCTTTCTGGTGTCTTGTTCAGGACACTCTCTAGACATATATTTGCCACCTCAACTTGAGAATGCTAACTGAAAATGACATAAACAGAGATAAGCTGCCTTATTTTAGATGATTAAGATTTTATCCGTGTAGCAAGAAAAAAAAATCAGTAACAAAATTCTCTACTCAGATGTGAAAAATCCCCAACAATTTGCAAACTGTTTTTAATTTTAACCAGGGTGCTCAAGAAGGATAGCCTGTGATTAGCATGTAGAAAACAAAGTCATCATTGGTCACTATGAAAGTTACAGCTCTAGGAATCACTCAAAATGTAATGTTCTTTTTTATAAAATGTTTCTATATTTTTTTGAAATCAAATCAGTGTTAATATGAGACAGTACTGTCAAAAAATATTGACTAAATGTCACATGTGAATTGATGGAACATCATAGTATCAGACACTGTGGGAAATACAAGAAAAAAATAGTACCAACCCTCAAATTAACTGTTTTGAAAGAAGAAAAAATTTTTTCATTTCAAAAAAAGGCAGAGAATGATACAAGGCCAAGTTATAGCCAAGGACTACGTCTTAGTTATCTTTATGTTCTTCAGTGTTATTAGGTGCTATGATTTTTACATCTGTGTTAGCAGACTACTAAATATTTACTGAATAAATTGCATTAATGAAATTGCATTAATGAGTGTGCTGTGGTCAAATGAGGACTATGTCATCATTCCCCAAGCAACAGAGATCTTAATGAACGCAGTCCTATTGGGGGAACCCACCCCCAATAATTCAATATGAATCTTTTTCTTTTTCTATTTTCCCTAAGTGTTGGCCAGACTGAGAAATAAAGGGAAAGAGTACAGAAGAGAAATTTTAAAGTTGAGTGTCCAGGGGAGACATCACATGTCGGCAGGTTCCGTGATGCCCCCCAAGCCACAAAACCAGCAACTTTTTATTAGCGATTTTCAAAAGGGGAGGGAGTGTATGAATAGGGTGTGGGTTACAGAGATCACATGCTTCACAAGGATATAAAATATTACAAGGCAAATGGAGGGAGGGTGAGATCAAAGGACCGGGGTGGAATTAAAATTGGTAATGAAGTTTTGGGCACGTATTGTCATTGATAACATCTTACCTTGAGAGCAGACAACCGGTCTGACCAAAATTTATTAGGTGGGAATTTCCTCATCCTAATAAGCCTGGGAATGCTACGGGAGACTGGGGCGTATTTCATCCCTTATCTGCAACTGTAAAAGACAGATGTTTCCAGACAGGCCATTTTAGAGACCTACCCCTAGGAATGCATTCTCTTTCTCAGGGCTGTTCCTTGCTGAGAAAAAGAATTCAGTGATATTTCTCCTATTTGCTTCTGAAAGAAGAGAAATATGGCTCTGTTCCACTTGGCACTCAGGCAGCCAGACCTAATGGTTATCTCCCTTATTCCCTGAACATTGCTGTTACCCTGTTATTTTTTCAAGGTGCCCAGATTTCATATTGTTTAAACAATTTGTGCAGTTAACACAATCATCATAGGGTTCTGAGGCAACATACATCCTCAACTTACGAAGATGGTGGTATTAAGAGATTAAAGCCAGGCATAGGAAATCACAGAATATTGATCAGGGAAGTGATAAATGTCCACAAAATCTTCACAATTTATGTTCTTCAGCCATGACTTCGGCCGGTCCCCCCATTCGGAGTCCCTGACTTCCCACAACAGTCCCTCAATAACTATTTGGTTGGTGCAAAAGTAATTGCCATTTTAATGGCAAAAACTGCAATTACTTTTGCACCAACCAAAATATTTTAAAACTCTGTATTCTTTTATAGCTATTCCTTAGTTTCTTCCCATATGATTTTTACATAGATATATTTGATATTTTGTTTCTACTTTTTAGAACAATGATTTTTCCACTGTTGACCATTAATTTCTATTAGACAAAGTTTATTATGCTCACTTTTTTCCTTCTGGTTCTAACATTAAACTAATATTGAATTTTTTTTTAAACAATTCCATGCTCCTAGAACAGTCTGTGTTGATGCAAATAACTTTATGTTAATCTTTTTTTTTTTCTCATTTTGCTAGAAATGTCACTTTTTGGTAAAAGACAAATATTTTACTAGATTTTTTTGGTAAAAGGCAAATTTTATATTCACCCAAGAGCAAACAGAATTTCTGTTTTACCAGAAACCATTAGCATTTTGTAATTGGCTTCTTTCACTTAGCATAATGCTTGCAAAGTTCATCCATGTTATAGAATCTATCAGTAATTCATACATTGCAGGCAGGAGTCTAAAATGGTGCAACAAATTTAGAAAACAGTTTAGCAATTTCTCAAAGTGTTAGAGTTACCATATGACCCAGCAATTACACTCCAAAGTACATAATCAAGAGAAATAAAATATGTCCATACAAAAACTTGTATAATAATATTCATAGGAGCATTATTAATAATAGCCCAATAATGGGAGCAACCCAAATGTCTGCCAACAGATGAACATTGACATGATATAACCAAAATTTGTTATATTTATACAATGGAATCCATTTGTCTTTTGACTTTGTTTTCCCACATTTTTGTCTTTCAGTAGTTTTAAGATTTAAGAAGTTTTAAATAGCCAAATTTATCACTTTTATCTACTTCCTTCTATTATATCAAAGTTAGAAGGATTAATAAGTTTGTTGACCTATGGTTCTTATTTCTAAAACTATTATAGTTTCATTTTTAAAGTTTAATTTTATTATTATTTGTCCATAAGTTACTGGGTTACAGGTGGTTTTGGTTACATAAGTTCTTTAGCAGTTATTTGTTAGATTTTGATGCACCCATCACCCAGGCAGTATACACTGCACCATATTCACAATCAAATCTCTCAACTCCCTCCCACTCTTTCCTCCAAGTCCCCAAAGTCCATTGCATCATTCTTATTCCTTTGCATCCTCATAACTTATGTTCTCACATATGTTCTCACATATCAGCGAGAACATACGATGTTTGATTTTTCATTCCTCAGTTACATCACCTAAAGAACTAAAAAATAATAGTCTCTAATCGCATCCAGGTCACTTAAAATGCTGTTAATTCATTCCTTTTTATGGCTGTGTAGTATTCCAGAGTGTGTGTGCGTGTATATATATATACACACACATGTACATACTAATAAAAGAAACGAGTGGATAAAGAAACTGCGCTGTGTGTGTATATATATATACACACACACACCCATTTTTTATATATATATACACCCATATATATATACACACCCATATATATATATATACACACACACACACACACACACACACCCCAACCACAGTTTCTTTATCCACTCATTTTTTTATTATTATACTTTAAGTTCTAGGGCACAAGTACACAACATGCAGGTCTGTTACATATGTACACATGTGCCATGTTGGTGTGCTGCACCCGTTAACTCATAATTTACATTAGGTGTATCTCCTAATGCTAGCCTTCCACCCTTCCCCCACCCCACAACAGGCCCCAGTGTGTGATGTTCCCCTTCCCGAGTCCAAGAGATCTCATTGTTCAGTTCCCACCTATGAGTGAGAACATGCAGTGTTTGGTTTTCTGTCCTTACAATAGTTTGTTCAGAATGATGGTTTCCAATTTCATCCATGTCCCTGCAAAGGACATGAACTCATTCTTTTATATGGCTGCATAGTATTCCATGGTATATATGTGCCACATTTTCTTAATCCAATCTATCATTGATGGACATTTGGGTTGATTCCAAGTCTTTGCTATTGTGAATAGTGCCACAATAAACATATGTATGGATGTGTCTTTATAGCAGCAAGATTTATAATCTTTGGGGTATGTGCCCAGTAATGGGATGACTGGGCCAAATAGTATTTCTAGTTCTAGATCCTTGAGGAATCCCCACACTGTCTTCCACAATGCTTGAACTAGTTTACACTCCCACCAACAGTGTAAAAGCATTCCTATTTCTCCAAATCCTCTCCAGCATCTGTTGTTTCCTGACTTTTTAATGATCGCCATTCTAATTGGTGTGAGATGGTATCTCTTTGTGGTTTTGATTTGCATTTCCCTGATGGCCAATGATGAGCATTTTTTCATGTGTCTGTTGGCTGCATAAATGTCTTCTTTTGAGAAGTGTCTGTTCATAGCCTTTGCCCACTTTTTGATGGGGTTGTTTGACTTTTTCTTGTAAATTTGTTTAAGTTCTTTGTAGATTCTGAATATTAGTCCTTTGTCAGATGGGTAGATTGTAAAAATTTTCTCCCATTCTGTAGGTTACCTGTTCACTCTGATAGTAGATAGTAGTTTCTTTTGCTGTGCAGAAGCTCTTTAGTTTAATTAGATCCCAATTGTCTATTTTGGCTTTTGCTGCTGTTGCTTTTGGTATTTTACTCATGAAGTCCTTGCCCATGCCTATGTCCTGAATGGTATTACCTAGGTTGTCTTCTAGGGTTTTTAGGGATTTAGGTCTAACATTTAAGTCTTTAATCCATGTTGAATTAATTTTTGTATAAGGAGTAAAGAAGGGATCCAGTTGCAGTTTTCTACATATGGCTAGCCAGTTTTCCCAGCACCATTTATTAAATAGGGAATCCTTTCCCCATTTCTTGTTTTTGTCAGGTTTGTCAAAGATCAGATGGTTGTAGATGTGTGGTATTATTTCTGAGGGCTCTGTTCTGTTCCATTGGTCTATATCTCTGTTTTGGTACCAGTACTATGCTGTTTTGGTTACTTGTAGCCTTGTAGTATGGTTTGAAGTCAGGTAGCGTGATGCCTCCAGCTTTGTTCTTTTGGCTTAGGATTGTTTTGGCAATGCGGGCTCTTTTTTGGTTCCATATGAACTCTAAAGTAGTTTTTTCAAATTCTGTGAAGAAAGTCATTGGTACTTTGATGGGGATGGCATTGAATCTATAAATTACCTTGGGCAGTATGGCCATTTTCACAATATTGATTCTTCCTCTCCATGAGCATGGAATGTTCTTCCATTTGTTTGTGTCCTCTTTTATTTTGTTGAGCAGTGGTTTGTAGCTCTCCCTGAAGAGGTCCTTCACATTCCTTGTAAGTTGAATTCCTAGGTATTTTATTCTCTTTGAAGCAATTGTGAATGGGAGCTCATTCATGATTTGGCTGTGTCTGTTATTGGTGTATAAGAATGCTTGTGATTTTTGCACATTAATTTTGTATCCTGAGACTTTGCTGAAGTTGCTTATCAGCATAAGGATATTTTGGGTTGAGACCATGGGGTTTTCTAAATATACAATCATGTCATCTGCAAAGACGGACAATTTTACTTCCTCTTTTCCTAATTGAATACCCTTTATTTCTTTCTCTTGCCTGATTGCCCTGGCCAGAACTTTGAACACTATGTTGAATAGCAGTGGTGAGAGAGGGCATCTTGTCTTCTGCCAGTTTTCAAAGGGAATGCACACTCAGTTTTGGCACACTCAGTGTGATGTTGACTGTGGGTTGGTCATAAATAGCTCTTATTATTTTGAGATACATTCCATCAATACCTAGTTTATTGAGAGTTTTTAGCATGAAGGGGTGTTGAATTTTAACGAAGGCCTTTTCTGCATCTATTGAGATAATCATGTGGTTTTTGTCTTTGGTTCTGTTTATATGATGTATTACATTTATTGATTTGCATATGTTGCACCAGCCTTGCATCCCAGGGATGAAGCCAACTTGATCATGGTGGATAAGCTTTTTGGTGTACTGCTAGATTCGGTTTGCCAGTATTTTACTGAGGATTTTTGCATTGATGTTCATCAGAGATGTTGGTCTAAATTTCTGGATTTTTGTGTGTATCGGGATGATGCTAGCCTCATACAATGAGTTAGGGAGGATTCCCTCTTTTTCTATTGATTGGAATAGTTTCAGAAGGAATGGTAGCAGCTCCTCTTTGCACCTCTGGAATTCGGCTGTGAATCCATCTGGTCCTGGACTTTTTTTGGTTGGTACGCTATTATTGCTGCAATTTTAGAGCCTGTTATTGGTCTAAAATAACAGGGATTCAACTTCTTCCTGGTTTAGTCTTGGGAGGGTGTATGTGTCCAGGAATCTATTCATTTCTTCTAGATTTTCTAGTTTATTTGCATAGAGGTATTTATAGTATTCTCTGGTGGTAGTTTGTATTTCTGTGGGATCAGTGGTGATATCCCCTTTATCATTTTTTATTGCATCTATTTGACTCTTCTCTCTTTTCTTCTGTATTAGTCTTGCTAGCAGTCTATCAATTTTGTTGATCTTTTCAAAAAAACAAGCATCTGGATTCACTGGGTTTTTTTTAAGGATTTTTTTGTGTCTCTATTTCCTTTAGTTCTTGTCTGATCTTAGTTATTTTTGCCTTCTGCTAGCCTTTGAATGTGTTTGCTCTTGCTTCTCTAGTTCTTTTAATTATGATCTTAGGGTGTCCATTTTAGATCTTTCCTGCTTTCTCTTGTGGGCATTTAGTGTTATAAATTTCCCTCTATACACTGCTTTAAATGTGTCCCAGAGATTCTGGTATGTTGTCTCTTTGTTCTCATTGGTTTATAAGAACGTCTTTATTTCTGCCTTCATTTTGTTATGTACCCAGTAGTCATTCAGGAGCAGGTTGTTCAGTTTCCATGTAGTTGAGCGGTTTTGAGTGAGTTTCTTAGCCCTGAGTTCTAATTTGATTGCACTGTGGTCTGAGAGACAGTTTGTTATAATTTCTGTTCTTTTACATTTGCTGAGGAGTGCTTTACTTCCAACTATGTGGTCAATTTCGGAATAAGTGTGATATGGTGTTGAGAAGAATGTATATTCTGTTGATTTGGGGTGGAGAGTTCTGTAGATGTCTATGAGGTCCACTTGGTGCAGAGTTGAGTTCAATTCCTGGATTTCCTTGCTAACTTTCTGTCTCGTTGATCTGTCTAACATTGACGGTGGGGTGTTGAAGTCTCCCATTATTATTGTATGGGAGTCTAAGTCTCTTTGTAAGTCTCTAAGGACTTGCTTTATGAATCTGGGTACTCCTGTATTGGGTGCATATATATTTAGGATAGTTAACTCTTCTTGTTGAATTGATCCCTTTACCATTATGTAATGGCCTTCTTTGTCTCTTTTGATCTTTGTTGGTTTAAAATCTGTTTTATCAGAGACCAGGATTGCAACCCCTGCTTTTTATTTGTTTTCCATTTGCTTGGTAGATCTTTCTCCATCCCTTTATTTTGAGCCTATGTGTGTCTCTACACACGAGATGGGTCTCCTGAATACAGCACACTGATGGGTCTTGACTCCTTATCCAATTTGCCAGTCTGTGTCTTTTAATTGGAGCATTTAGCCCATTTACATTTAATGTTAATATTGTTATGTGTGAACTTGATCCTGTCATTATGATATTAGCTGGTTATTTTGCTCGTTAGTTGATGCAATTTCTTCCTAGCATCAATGGTCTTTAGAATTTGGCATATTTTTGCAATGACTGGTACCGGTTGTTCCTTTCCATATTTAGTGCTTCCTTCAGGACCTCTTGTAAGGCAGGCTTGGTGGTGACAAAATCTCTAAGCATTTGATTGTCTGTAAAGGATTTTATTTCACCTTCACCTATGAAGCTTAGTTTGACTGGATATGAAATTCTGGGTTGAAAATTCTTTTCTTTAAGAGTGTCGAATATTGACCTTCACTCTCTTCTGGCTTGTAGAGTTTCTGCCGAGAGATCTGTTGTTAGTCTGATGGGCTTCCATTTGTGGGTAACCCAACCTTTCTCTCTGGCTGCCCTTAACATTTTTTCCTTCATTTCAACTTTGGTGAATCTGAGAATTATGTATCTTGGAGTTGGTCTTCTCGAGGAGTATCTTCGTGGTATTCTCTGTATTTCCTGAATTTGAATGTTGGCCTGCCTTGCTAGGTTGGGGAAGTTCTCCTGGATAATATCCTGGAGAATGTTTTCCAACTTGGTTCCATTCTCCCCGTCACTTTCAGGTACACCAATCAGATGTAGATTTGGTCTTTTCACATAGTTCCATATTTATTGGAGACTTTGTTCTTTTTACTTTTTTTTCTCCAAACTTCTCTTCTTGCTTCATTTCATTGATTTGATCTTCAACCACTGATACCCTTTCTTCCACTTGATCAAATGGGCTACTGAAGCTTGTGCATGCATCACATAGTTCTCATGCCATGGTTTTCAGCTCCATCAGGTCATTTAAGGACTTCTCTACACTGTTTATTCTAGTTAGCCATTCTTCTAATCTTTTTTCAAGGTTTTTAGCTCCTTGTGATGGGTTTGAACATCCTCCTTTAGCTCAGATAAGTTTGTTATTACCGATCGTCTGAAGCCTTCTTCTCTCAACTCATCAAAGTCATTCTCCTTCCAGCTTTGTTCCAATGCTGGTGAGGAGCCGCCTTCCTTTGGAGGAGAAGAGGCGATCTGATTTTTAGAATTCTCAGCTTTTGTGCTCTGGTTTCTCCCCATCCTTGTGGTTTTATCTACCTTTGGTCTTTGATGACGGTGACATACAGATGGGGTTTTGGTGTAGATATCCTTTCTGTTTGTTAGTTTTCCTTCTAACAGTCAGTATCTTCAGCTGCAGGTCTGTTTGAGTTTGGTGGAGGTCCACTCCAGACCCTGTTTGCCTAGGTATCACCAGCGGAGGCTGCAGAAGGGTGAATATTACAGAATGGCAAATGTTGCTGCCTGCTCCTTCTCTGGAAGCTTTGTCTCAGAGGGGCACCCAGCTGTATGAGGTGTCAGTTGGCCCCTACTGGTAGGTGTATCCCAGTTAAGCTACTCAGGGGTCAGGGACCCACTTGAGGAGGCAATCTGTCCGTTCTCGGATCTTAAACTCAATGCTGGGAGAACCACTACTCTCTCCAAAGCTGTCAGACAGGGACATTTAAGTCTGCAGAAGTTTCTGCTGCCTTTTGTTCAGCTATGCCCTGCCCCCAGAGATGGAGTCTACAGAGGCAGGCAGACTTCCTTGAGCTATGGTGTGCTCCACCCAGTTTGAGCTTCCCAACCACTTTTTTTTTACCTACTCAAGCCTCAGCAATGGTGGATGCCTCTCCCCCAGCCTCACTGTTTCCTTGCAGTTTGATCCCAGACTCCTGTGCTAGCAGTGAGTGAGGCTCCAGGGGCATGGGACCCTCCAAGCCAGGTGCAGGATATAATCTCCTGGTGTGCCATTTGCTAAGGCCATTGGAAAAGTGCAGTATTAGGGTGGGAGTGTCCCGATTTTCCAGGTACCATCTGTCACAGCTTCCTTTGGCTAGGAAAGGGAATTCCCCAACCCCTTGTGCTTCCTGGGTGAGGTGATACCCCTCCCTGCTCTTTGGACTGCACCCACAGTCTGACAAGCTCCAGTGAGATGAACCTGGTATTTCAGTTGGAAATGTAGAAATCACCCATCTTATGTGTTGCTCACGCTGGGAGCTGCTGATTGGAGCTGTTCCTATTTGGCCATCTTGGAACCTCTGCCACTCCTTGTTGATTGACGGGCATTTGGGTTGGTCCACGATTTTGTGATCGTGAATTGTGCTGCTATAAACATGCATGCATAAGTATCTTTTCTGAATAATGACTTATTTTCCTCTTGATAGATACCCTGTAGTGGAACTGCTGGATCAAATGGTAGTTCTACTTTTAGTTCTTTAAGGAATCTCCACACGGTTTTCCATAGTGGCTGTACTAGATTACATTCCCACCAGCAGTGTAGAAGTGTTCCTTGTTCACCACATCCATACAAACATCTACTGTTTTTTAATTTTTTTTCATTATGGCCATTCTTGCAGGAGTAAAATGGTATCACATTGTGGTTCTGGTTTGCATTTACCTTATCATTAGTAATGTTGAGCATTTTTTCAGATGTTTGTTGTCCATTTGTATATCTTCTTTTGAGAATCACCTATTCATGTCCTTAGCCCATTTTTTGATGGGATTTTTTTTTCTTACTGATTTGAGTTCATTATAGCTTCTGGATATTAGTCCTTTGTCAGATGTATAGACTGTGAAGATTGTCTCCATTCTCACTGCTTGTTATTGTTCTGTTCAGGGTATGTAATTCTTCTTGATTTAAGCTGGAAGGGTTTTATTTTTCCAGGAATTTAGCCATCTCTTCTAGGTTTTCTAGTTTATGTGCATAAAGGTGTTCATAGTCGCCTTGAATGATCTTTTGTATTTCAGTGGTGTCAGTTGTAACATCTCCTGTTTCATTTCTTAGTAAGGTTATTTGGATTTTCTCTCTTCTTTTCTTGGTTAATCTTGCTAATTGTCTATCAATTTTATTTATCTTTTCAAAGAACCAGCTTTTCATTTTCTTTTGTTTTTCTTTTTTTGTTTGTTTGTTTGTTTCAATTTCATTTAGTTCTGATCTGATATTGATTATTTCCTTTCTTCTGCTGGGTTTAGGTTTGGTTTGTTCTCATTTTCTCTAGTTCCTTGGGGTGTAACCTTAGACTGTCTGTGTGCTTTCAGACTTTTTGATGTAGGTGTTTAGGGCTATGAACTTTCCTCATAGCACTGTCTTTGCTGTATCCCAGAGGTTTTGATAGGTTGTATCATTACTGTCATTCAGTTCAAATAATTTTTTAAAATTTCCATCTTGATTTTTTTATCAAATACTCATTCTGGAGCAGGTTATTTAATTTCCAAGTATTTGCATGGTTTTGAAGGTTCCTTTTGGAGTTGATTTCAAGTTTTATTCAACTGTGGTCTAAGAGAGTGTTTGATATAATTTCAATTTTCTGAAATTTATTGAGGCTCATTTTATGGTCTATCATATGGTCATTCCTGGAGAAAGTTCCACGTGCTGTTGAATAGAATGTGTATGCCCTGGTCGTTGGATGAAAAGTACTGTATATATCTGCTAAGTCCATTTGCTTCAAAGTGTAGTTTAAATCCATTGTTTGTTGACTTTCTGCCTTGATGAAGTATTTAGTGCTGTCAGTGGAGTATTGAAGTCCCCCACTATTACTGTGTTGCTGACTGTCTCATTTCCTAGGTTTATTAGTAATTGTTTTATAAATTTGGGAGCTCCAGTGTTAGGTGCATGTATGTTTAGGTTTGTGATATTTTCCTGTTGGACAAGGCCTTTTTACCATTATGTACTGTCCTTGTCTCTTTTAACCACCATTGCTTGAAAGTTTATTGGTATGATATAAGAATAGCTACTCCTGCTCATTTTTGGTGTCCATTTGCGTGAAATGCCTTTTTCCACCTCTTTACTTTATGTGAGTCCTTATGTGTTAGGTGAGTCTCCTGAAGGCAGCAGATGGTTGGTGAGTTCTTATCCATTCTGTGGTTCTATATCTTTTAAGTGGAGAATTTAGGTCACTTACATTCAATGCTAGTATTGAAATGTGAGGTAGCCTTGCTTTCATTGTGCTCTTTGTTGCCTGTGTACTTTGTTTTTTTGGTTTTTGTCTTGTTTTGTTTTTGCTTTTTAACTTGTATGTATGTTTTATAGATCCTGTGTGATTTATGCTTTAAAGAGGTTCTGTTTTGATGTGTTTCCAGGATTGTTTTCCAAGATTTAGAGCTCCTTTTAGCAGTTCTTGTAGTGGTGGCTTGGTAATGGCGAATTCTCTCAGCATTTGTTTGTCTGAAAACGACTGTATCTTTCCTTCATATATGCTGCTTAGTTTCACTGAATATAAAATTTTTTGCTGATAATTGTTTTGTTTGAGGAGGGTGAAGATGGGTCCCAAATCCCTTCTAGCTTGTAGAGTTTCTACAGAGAAACCTGCAGTTAATCTGATAGATTTTTCTTTATATGTTACCTGGCACTTCTGTCTCACAGCTCTCAAGACTCTTTCCTTTGTCTTAACTTTGGCTAACATGATGACAATGTGCCTAGGCAATGATGATCTTTTTGCAATGAATTTCCAGGTGCTCTTTGCGCTTCTTGTACTTGGATGGCTAGGTCTCTAGCAATGCTGGAAGTTTTCCTTGATTATCCCCCCAAATATTTTCCAGGCGTTTAGAATTCTTTTATTCCTCAGGAACAAAGATTATTCTTAGGTTTAGTTGTTTAACATAATACCAGACTTCTGGGAGCCTTTGTTCCTATTTTCTTATTCTTTTTTGTCTTTGTTGGATTGGGTTAATCTGAAAACCTTGTCTTTGAGCTCTGAATTTCTTTCTTCTACTTGTTCAATTCTATTGTTAAGACTTTCCAGAACATTTTACATTTCTAAATGTGTGTCCAAAGTTTACTGAATTTTTCCTATTGTTTTTGATTTCAGCTACCTATTTCCTTGAATATTTCTCCCTTCACTACTTGTATCATTTTTTGAATTTCCTTGCATTGGGCTTTGTCTTTCTCTCTTCCCTCCCTGATTTGCTTAATAACCAACCTCCTGATTTCTTTTTCAAGTATCTCAGGAAATTCTTCTTGGTTTGGATCCAGTGCTGGTGAACTAGTGTGATTTTGGGGGGTGTTGATGAGCCTTGTTTTGTCATATTACCAGGGTTGGTTTTCTGGTTCCTTCTCATTTAGATGGACTCTGTCAGAAGGAAGGTTTAAGGCTGAAGGCTGTTGTTCAGATCATTTTGTCCCATGGGGTGTTCCGTTGATATAGTACTCTCTCTCTTTTTGTGTGAATGTGGCTTCCTGTGAACCGAACTGCAGTGATTGTTGTCTCTCTTCTGGGTCTAACCATCCAGCGAATCTACCTGGCTCTGGGCTGGTGCTGTCCATTGTCGGCATGGATTCCTGTGATGTGAACCATCTTTAGGTCTCTCAGCCATGGATACCAGCACCTGTTCTGGTTGGGGTGGTGAAGGGCACAATGGACTTTGTGAGAGTTCTTAGCTTTGGTGGTTTAATGATCTATTTTTGGGCTGCTTGGCCTCTTGCCCAGAGGTGGTGCTTTCCAGAACAGCTGTAGTGTGGAGAGGGATGGGCAGTGGGCGGGGCCCTAGAACTCCCAAGATTATATGCCCCTTGTCTTCCACTACCAGGGTGGGTAGGGAAGGACCATCAGGTAGGGGCAGGGCTAGGCATGTCTGAGCTCAGGGTCTCCTTGGGTAGGTTTTGCTGTGGCTGCTGTGAGGGGTGGGGGCAAGATTCTCAGGTCACTGGAGTTGTGTACCTAGGAGGATTATGGCTGCCTCTGCTGGATCATGCAGGTTGTCAGGGAAATAGGGGAAAGCCAGCAGTCACAGGCCTCACCCAGCTCCCATGCAAACTGAAGGGCCAGTCTCACTCCCACTATGCCCCCAACAACAGTCCCAAGCCTATTTCCAGGCAGCAGGTGAGAGGCCTTGAAAACTCACCAGAGGCTTTCCGCCTACCAGCTGCAAAAGAAAAGAGCTTTAGTTCTTCCACTGCTTGTGAAGTCCTGCAAGCAGGACTGGCGCCCTCCCCCAAGTTCTGGCCAGGAGGCTTCTCGCCTGGTTCAAGTTGTTACAAAGTTCAGCTACAGAATTCCTTCTCCCTGTTGAGTTTTGCCCCCTGTTCCTCTGGTCGCCCTCCTGATGGATCCCTGTGGTGCCAGGCAGGAATGGGCTGCCTGGGGACCCAGCGAGCTCCCAGGGCCTTTTTGCTGCTTCCTCTACACCTGTATTTCACTTGACTCGGCTCTCTAACTTGATGTGGCTCCAGATTAAGTCGGAAACTTCTGCAAACAGACCTGGACCTTCAGCTTCTCCAGTGGAGGTGTGTGCTCAGAAGAGGAGGGTCTCCTTTTCCCACTTCCTCAGTTGGGGTGCTCACAGTATTTGGGGTGTCTCCAGGTCCTGCAGCAGCAGTCTGCTTCCTTCAGAGGGTCTGTGGGTCCTCTGGGGATTGCTGGTTTGTTCTTGCAGTAACGTTTACTTTTTTATGAAGCTAAGGTTATTTTGTAACATGTGGTAATGATCAATTTATCAGTAATATTTATTGAATGATCTTCCTTATTCTCATTAATTTGAAAAGCCACTCATTATAAAAATCTTCCAGGTATATTTGTGTCTTACGCTGGACTCACTCCATGCCTTCATGTTTCCATTAAGATCACATTGAATTGATAAAATCATTTAGTGAGAATTGGCATGTCTATTATACTAAAATTTCCTATTTGAAAGTATTTCTACTAATAATTTACTTTATGTCCCTCAATGATTTAAGGTTTTCTTTATTTAGAAGTTGCCTGTGACGTATTATAGTTATCTTATAAATGAAAGAGAGAAGGGACCGTGGGATGCTATCTTCCTTTACTTCCAACTTCAATCTAGTTGTCACTTGTGAGATGTGTATTCTAAGCCAGTGGGCAGCTTGGTGGAATTACATTCCTGAATTATAGAAATTGGAGTATCTATTCTGCTTTCCTTTGCATTGGGCAAGAGATGGGAGATTAGCCTAGACAAAATTGGAACGAAGTGAATCCAGAAGAAAAATTTAAGGACTTGGGGCTAATATTAACAAATTAGAAAAAAAGAACAATAATGCAAATAAAAGTAACTTAGGAAAGGGGAATCATTGAAAATGAAGCTGAAATAAATGAAATAGAAATAAAGACAAAAGATAAAAATATAAGGATTAAGTACTCATTCTGAGATATAAAGTATAGAAATAAACCAAAATAAATTACAAAAAGGCAATTATTGATGAAACCAAAATAAATAAAATAGAAATAAAGTATAAAAGACCTTGGTTATTAGTAAAGCTAAAGAAAATAAGTTCTTCAAAGTATGATTAGAGTAAAAAGATGAAAAATATGATTAGGAATGAGAATGTGACATAATCATAAAGGAGAAATATTTTTCTTAGAGAATAAAATATGTATGCCCATTGCGAACAAACTTTAAAACTTGGAGAAAATGAATCTTCTTCTAGAAAACCATAATTATTCAAGTTGACTCATAAATGAAAAAACATTTTTAATTGCTACATTAGCATCTTCAAAGGTAATTAAATATGTACTATTTTAAAAGTCACCACAATAATACACATTTGTAACTATTTCATCTTATCTATTAAGGATAGATGATTTCAGTGTTACTCATTCCAGACAATAGCAAAAGGTGAGTGCTTCTCAATTCATTTTATTAACCCAGCATAGCATTAGCACAGGAAAATAAAACTATAGACCAGTTTCACTAAACGCCTGTGGGGGGGAGAAAAAGGTACATATTAGCAAATATAATCAAACAATGTACCAAAATATATATTACTACTAAGCTAGGAATGTTCTAAGAATACCAAGGTTATTCAATACCAGGAAATTTATAAACATAATGCAAAATCAAAAAATAATCTAAAGGAAAATATTTTTTGATTAATCAATACTAAAATGTCATCAGATAGATACAAATAAGACATCCAATCAAATTCAACAGACATACTTGTTTTATTAAGAAAATTAGAAAATAGAAACAAAAAAATGGAATAAAATACTAAAATTTAATAAACCCTAGTTTGAGACCAAAAGCACATATTATTCCTATTGGTGAAACACTAAAACCTCTTCAATTAAAATCAGAACTTGGCAAGGATGGCTAGTATAACTATTATTATTTGCCATAGTCTTGAGAAGGTCCAAGCAAATACAACGAGATAAACATAATCAATACTCATACTGGAAAAGAAGATACAAATCTATTTTTGTTGGTGGTATAATTTTAATGAGAAAAATTTGTGCGAGAACAAAAACAAAAATCAGTAGCTTTTCTTCTTAATAGCACAGCTGTATGTAAATACAAAACAACTTCACTTTGTCTTCTATTCTCCCTTTAAATTTGCTCAGTGGTGTTAATTATCCTTTTTCCCCTCAAATGAAAGTTCAGACACGGTCATTCCTGGATCACAAAACATCAGTTCCACTTAGTAATTCGGTTGTCCATTTTTATACAACAGGCAAATCTATCCCACATTAAATTTCATGCTTTCATGTGGCCAGGTGTGGTGGCTCATGCCTGTAATTCCAGCACTTTGGTTGGCCAAGGTCGGCAGACACCTGAAGTCAAGAGTTCAATACCAGCCTGACCAACATGGCGAAACCTGTCTCTACTAAAAATATAAAAATTACCTGGGCATGGTGGTGTACAGCTGTAATTCCAGCTACTCGGGAGGCAGAGGCAGGAGAATCATTTGAACCCGAGAAGAGGAGGTTGCAGTGAGCCAAGATTGCACCACTGCATTCCAGCCTGAGCGACAGAGCAAGCCCAATCTCAAAAAAAAAAAAAAAAAAAAAAAACATGCTTTTTCCTTCTGCATTTGGGACTGACTTAGCTAGAAAATTTCAAGGGTAAAGGGAAACTGAAATTCTTTCTCCCCTGTTTTGCCACCTACAGCACATGGCCCTTCAGCATGGAGTTCAGGGACAGGAAAGGAGGACAGGAGACTTCTTTCTTCACTGAGATGATTGAGTTGATTTAACTTCACTGCTCTCTGGGTTTGGCATTCAGTCATCCATCCTTGTCTTGTAGAACAGTTCCACGGATGCTTTGGGGACCCCATGGCTGGAATTCTTCCACTTGCAATTTTCTTTACTTTGGGAAAAGGCATATCTATTCCAGCTGGTTGTTTGCTCCTTCCCCAACCTCTGGCATCTCATAACATCTTCAGCTTTCCCTGTTGAGTGATCTTTGTCTCTTAAGGTGGTTCATTTGGTCAGAACTTAAGAAAACACACTATCTTTTTCCTATAGCTGAGCCACATCAGATTCCAGGCAACATGATCACATCCTTTCCCTGACAGCCTCTGGAGTGCTGAACAATTCCAGCCAAGAAGCAGCCTGTCATTGGCTTTCTCCTTCATTGCAGCCAATTAATCTTCCACCTGTTAGACTTTCCAGGCAGAAGTCAGTACACTATGTCCCCTTACCTCAAACTTCAGGGATACATATTAAGCTCTCCACGTTGTGTTTCTAAAACCCTTCCCTCTTGATTTGAGGTGCAAGGTGAGGGCTATAAGCCTTTTATCCTCTCAATAAGAGTGAGGAATTCAAGAGTCACCAGCTGGTTTTCAGCCTCCTGCTTTATAAATCCCTCACTTTGATGTGTTTTTTCTACTTTCTTTGTGCTTCAACTAGAACTTCTATTTTAACCTCTTGTTACACTTTCAAGCCCAAACTAGAATTAGAAATAAGAAATTTTCCAGTCACAACTGTAACAAAAAAAAAAAAAACCTACAAAATACTTTGAATACCTTTAATGAGAAAGGTGCAAGACTTCTATGTAGAAAATTATAAAACCTTAAAAACATTATATATGAATGGCTTGCAAAACTTTGCCATGCTGTCAGATAACAAGATATAATTCATAATATAATTTTTGAAATTATATGTATAAATTACACATGAGAAAATTGCTATTTTAATGCATAATTACATAACATTTTAAAGCTTTTGAGTCTGATCTAGAATAATATGTATAATAACAACCCATCAATACCTAGTGAAATATAAAAAATAAATAAATGTGAGAGGGAATTGTCCTTGCCTGGCCTTGCCTTGCTAGGTATCAGAACATAGGTTAAACTACTATCGGCATTATCAGTGTGGTACTGGCATAGTAAGATACAAATAGATCAACAGGAAGAAGAGAAAATTAAGCAAAAGACCCCAGCATATATGATAATACAATTGATGACCAAATTGCTGTTTTATTCAGTTGTGAGATAAGTTTTAGTTAATAGATGAAACTGGCACAACTTATTCTCCACAGGAAGAAAACAAAATTAAGCTTCTTTTATATTAGGTATTAAAATAAAACCTGGATTTATTAGACACTTAAGATAAGAATCAGTGAATATCTCAGGACAAAATCTAAGATTTTGGAATAGCCTAGAGATGAAGGAATAATTCTTAACCAAGACAGAAAATTCTGGAGCTGTAAAAGAAAATATTTGGACAATTTTTAAAAATCTTTTGAATTGCAAAGGATTTCACATCTAAAGTCAGTAGAAAAACAATAGATTTGAAGAAACTATTTCTGAGGTGACAATAGATTAACATAATATTCAAAGAGCTCTTTAGTATTATCAAAATAAAGATAAATTCAAAGAAAAGTAATAAAGCATATGAACAGACATCTCACTGAAGAGTATACAGATGGCCAACAAGTACAAGGTGCTCAAACTCACTAGTAATCAGCGAAATACCATTAAAGTAATAACTAAACAAACCACCCTCATCAGACTGTCAAAAATTAGAAAGAGCAATGACATATATTCCTGGAGGGAATTCAAGAAGTTTATACACACTTCTTTATGGAAACATGAATTGTAATTTTAGAATGCAATCTGACAGCATGTGGAAATGACTGTGATGCAAGAATTAGAGGCCATGCAAGGCCTCAACGTGGACTTTCCTTTAAGAAGTATTACTTCAGAAGTGTCACTGTTGAATCTTCATTTCCCCATGGCTACAAACAACCCGAACCCCTAATATAATCCCAAGGATGAAAGGGACACTAGTCAGCCTAATGGTAGGTTGATTACATTATGGGAGAGGCAGGAATTTGTCCTTAATTCTCCTGATTATTTATTCTGGATTTTCCCTACTAGTCATGGTTCTTCCACCATTTCTTTTGAGGGACTTCATCAACATATGTCATTACGGTATCCTGCGCAATATTACTTCTAAGCAACAGGCTTCACAGTGAAAGAAATAAGGCAAGGAGAGATATTGAACTTATGAAATTTATCACACAAAATTTGTTGGCCTTATAAAATGGCAATATAGTATATTAAAGACTCTGTGGCAGCATCACCTGGGCTGCCTTTCAGGGTCATGGCGCCATTCTGAAAGATGTCATGTATGCTGTGAAACTGACACATGGTGCTATATCTTCCACAATCATATGACACAGATTCGGAAACCAAGGGGGAGCAGCAGAGCAGTCTGTCTCGTGATCATCCCTAAAGACCCCGCTCACAATGTTTCCTCTTTCTGTGACTCTGAGCTCCATTCATTCAGAGGCTTTTGGCACCCAAAAGGGAAAAGCTCTCAAGAGATGTAGCCATAGCCCTGTTGAATCAATTTACATCATCCACCTCCCTTTCAGGCTTCCATGAAACCACACAAACAGGTACAAAGGGGCTTGAAGGTGTTGCCCCAAGTGACCGATCACAATAGGCACAGAAAGGAGGGTCACGCATTCATTTATTCAATCAATAAAGAGAGCCTGCTATGAGCAGGCATTGTTCCAAGTGCTTAGGACACAGCAGAAAACAAAAATGACAAAATCCTCCCTTCATGGACCTTACATTTCAGTGAGGGGCGAGGCATTCTAGTGATTTGTGAGAAGGCAGATTATAAGCGCTGTGGAAAAACAAAAACAAACAAAAATGCTGAGAAGAAAAAGAGAAGAAATCCCTGGGAGGGAAACAGGGTGTTTTCATAAGATTTCAAGATATTTTTGGATGGAAGGAAACAACTCACTTGGATAGATGAATGGCGGAACTTTTTGTTACTTACAGCCACATGGAGCTTTTGCTTGGAGAGGGCTTTTGTGTGGTAAGTCGGGCGGGCTTAGTTAGGTTTTGAGGGCTCTCTGTAGATTGGCTAATTTGAATAATTCTGAGGGCTCCAAGGTGTGATCCAGTTGTCTGATACCTGGCCCAGGGCAGTTAGGACAGGTGTGTGGTAGCCTGGAATGTGAGAGTCCAGAGAAATGATTAGCCTCCGACCAGGGCCCCAGACTGGGTTAAGACAGCATTTCTTTTAAAACCTTATCACACAGAGGAAGGTTGGAAGTAAATAGAGTGTACAGGGTATGACAAGGTTGGCCTCAGGGAGAAGGAGAAGGGTGGGATTGAAAAAAACACTGAAGGTGAGAGAATTAGCCAGCAGGTGAAAAAGTGTTCTGGTAAAACCCAGGTAACCCTCTCAGTCAAAGAAGAATATGGATGAGGAAAAAAAATTACGTCTTTCTGTGAACTCCAATGGAAACTTAATGTATTCTTAACTGTGAAAATCAGCATAAAAATCACAGTTGTATTATCAGCACCTGTGACTTTGTCACCAAGAGAAATCAGATCCCTTTTTATCACATGACAGTTGTTATCTACTGTATTAAAATATGCTGGTGCCCCTCTCAGTGTGAAAGTGCTATAGTTACTATGCCTACCTGTTGCTAGATCTTGCTATTTAAATACATTACAAAAGAACTATACTGTTTCCTTCATGACAAAACATTTGTTATAATTTGTTAATTGTATTTCAAAAAGGTAGGTTTGTTTTATAATCTTATGTATTTTACGGTATGAATTTAAAAACATTATTCTGAGGAGGGTTCCCACTAGCTTCCCCAGACTGCTATAGAGGCCCATGACACGCATATATGCACAGGCGTGTGCACACACACACACACACACAGTGAGAAGCCTGCCTTGGGGTAGTGCCTCGCACATCCAGTGGTAAGAGTTAATAAAGGCCTATTGAAGCTCTTGACCACAGGCCCACCATGGCCTGGCCTCTGAGGAATGAAGACCACACCAGATAAAGAATCTAGCCAGCTGCAGGGAAGGCAGGAAGCAAGGAGGACATAGGAGAAAGAATTTAAATTTGCTTTCCCTACATGAAAGGAGAGAGCATCCAAGGAAGAAAGTTATGTTGTGAGAAGTGGCCTTCTGACCAGTTCCAGGAATCTGGAGTTTAGCCCCAGGGCTTCCTTGTGAATGTGTCATTTACAGGTTTGCTCTGAGATCCATTTCTCACCCTGTACAAGCTACATTTTCTCCTGCCAATGGAAGGTCCTGTCAGGAGACAGGCGAGTGGGGGGAAGAGAGAAGCTAGAGAATTTCTCCCCTCTCCCCTCTACTAGTAGCTGTATCTGCTATTGGTTCCAGCTCCCACTTAACAGGTCTCCAAGCTACCCATGGTCCCGTGTCCTGATGAGCAGCCCCCATTACCAAACCCAGCTCCTGCCAGGAGGTTGCAGCTCTTGGGCTTTATTATTATTATACTTTATGTTCTAGGGTACATGTGTACAACACTGTGTCTTCCCTTTGTTCTTTAAGCCACAGAGGTGGCAGCTGCTTTCAGCTGTTCAGTTGTTGCTATCCTCTAGGTGGCCTCACCATCCCCTGTTTGCTCTCCCTTCATAATTAGCTCCCTGTATCAAGTCTTTCCTTTTGACTTTCTCTTGTGGATGCTGATAAGCAAAAAAGCACAATAGTAGCAGTACCTTTGAGTCTGCCACCAAGAAAAATCACAGATACTTCCATATCACATTACAGCTGTCATATGCTCTCTGGTTTCTGTAAAGTATTTGGGTTTAGTAACTGCAACTTAGTCTGTATCAGGACAGGATCACAACGAAAACATGAGAACAAATGGCCATTATTCAGAGATCCCTTCTGTACTTGGAACAAAATGCAATAAAAGAAAAAACTTTAAGGCGACTCCAATTGGGAAAGAAGGGTGACACTTTTAGGATTATATGTCAGATTATTGCATTATGTTAAAAGGAAGCTATTATTTGAAAATGCAAGTATAAGAAGGATGCACACTGGCACTCAGCAACCAAAAGTCTGTGGGAAGCATTTACTGGGTATTACGTTTTGTTTCAGTTTTGGATTTTGGCCACGTAGCACCTGAACTTCCTTCTTATTTGCGTACATACACATGCCTTAGGACAGGCCAATGGGATACTCTCCCCAGGATTTGCACCCTGAAGAAGTGCTCCAAAGAGAAAGTAATATTTAGTAATTATTTGTAGCTGAGGTAGTTGCACAGCTGTCCCCAGTCATAGAAATACCAGCGGCTGCATCCTGAAATAGCTGTTCATACAACGTGAACTTGGCTGGTGAACTTGGTCGTATTTGAGCTACCTATGTTCCTTTGTTTTTGCCTACTTTCCCTGCTAGTTCTCCAGCCCTCCCGTCGACTATGAGGTAATCTGTCTCCTTTCCTGCTTAAGATGATCAGGGTTAGTTTGTATTGCCAGTAACCAAGAAACCTAATTGGTACAGTTTTATTCCAAGTATTGCATGCTATACCAAATAAAATACTTTATTTCATTTTGTTTTCTGATTGTTGTTTGCATACTTTAACACTTAATTATTCCAGTCATTTTTTTGTAGTGCTATAATATTCCATTATAGTTTGAGATAGGCACCTGCTCATTCTTAGTACACAAAGTCTTGGGGCTATTAGATATAACAAGATCCTTTACAATTAAAAACAATACTCAATATAAATGTTATACCTTGTGGATCATGTATGATATTTTTATTTTGTTATTACTTACAATAATTTCTTATGTCATATTAATATGAACTCTTTTTATATGCTTTTGAAGCATTATGTGTTGTGGTCCCCAGAAATGAGTTAGTATTTTGCAAGATGCCACTGCCTTTTTCTAGCACTTCAACAGCTAAACTACAGTTGTCTTAAAATTATAGTTTTCCCTATAGTATCCCTGGTTAAGATTTTTTTCTTTTCTCTCTCATGATTAGAGTACATACTGCTTTTTGATAAACCATCCTTATTAGATTTTCCTTTTTCTAATCTGCTTTTATACAATATCAAAAACAAAAATGAAAATTATAGTCATTTGGTATGTTTGTGTCAATTACAGTCAATCTGTATATTTGTGTATGCATGTGTCTCCAAATGTTCAAGCACTTAGAAACCTTTAAGGACATATTGATCTTTTTAACCACTATTTTTTATTAATTATCCATGCATATTAGAAAACAATTGAGCTTCTATTAAAACCTATTTGCTGATAAATTCATTGGTATATACTGAGTATCAATTAAATGCTTGATACTACAAAGCAGTTAATATGTGTTTACATTTCTCTTAGATATAGAAGGAGGAATATAAGAGTTCTACAGAATGTTATGCATCCATGGCCAGGACTTGGGAGGAAAGTAAAGCAGTAGAAAGTCAATCTGTGAGGAGTGCCAACTTTAATAATGTAATATTTTAATAATTACATAAAATACCTGCCAGTGGCCTTTAATCGGCCAATGTCATGAATATCCCAGCCATTATAGTGAGGTAGGTAACATAACATGTTAGAAAGAGCACAGGCTTTGGAGTTAGCTGAACAAGGATTCAAATCCTGACTCTGTCATTTCTTAGCTCTGTGACTCAACATCTCTGGGCCTCAATTTCTTTATCTATAATATAGGAATAGAGGTAGAAGAACATCTCACTGGTGTTCTGTGAGAAATAAAGTAATTTAGATAGGGCATCTAGCAGCTGGGACATGATAGACACTATAATTGCTATTTGTAATATTTTAGAATATACAATAGTGCATCTAAACAACCATATCGTGAAAAATGATATAGTAACAAACTAAAATAATGTATCCACTGAACTTGAGTGATAACCAACTCCAACCTCAATGTTTCTTAATTTCTTAACTAAATATTCATGGGCATGAAGAAATTCATGAGTTAGAAATGAGAAAATTATTCAAAACACATCAGTTTCAGAGTATCTTGTGTGTGTAATAGCTAGCAGTCTTATTTTATCACAATAAACTACTAACGAAGGGAATGTAATCCAATATAAACCTGCACAGCTTATGTAATATGAATTATAGAGGATGTGAAAATTTTACCATTCTCAAAGCTTATGCCATAAACTGTAATGTAATGTAGATATTATGATTATGATTTGAACCTATATGTTTCAGGGATTTTTTCCCCCTTTTTGACATTTTGTGATACTGTAAAACATCCTACCAGTACCTAATTTAGTTACTTTGGAAAGCCAGAAGATGGCACTAATTTCTAAGAATTACGCATCTAAAAAGAATGCTTCAGATTCTAGCGTGTATTTTTTTTTTTTTTTTTTTTTTTTTTTTTTTTTTTTTTTTTTTGCTGGTGGAAATTATAATGCTCTACATTTTCAACAGTTTTTCTATCTTAATGTAAAATTCTGTTTGTTCTTAGCTTTTTCCTGATGATTAAAGAAGTTAGAATGGTAGGAATTAAATATCTATATAGAATGAGTGAATAATTTACTATGAGCAGGAATTGGCAACCAACCAATCATATTTATTTCATGTTTTTACCTGTGGGTGAATTGAATATTATATATCCATTTGAATAGAGAGTTTGATTTTATTCATGTATTGGGTATCTCTGTCTTGGTTCAGAAGGAAAACCTAAATGTATGTTTTCTGTAGAGGCTACCATCACCTATAACTGTTGGTGATATCTCAGGACCTACTTATTTCTATTCCCTTTAAAATAAGATAATCACATTTGTAGGTTGCCATTTTTATTTCTAAATGATAATGCTGAACAGTGTGAAAGTGTATTCCATAAGGAGTTTGTTCAACAACAAAAAACAAACAACAAAGACAATGACCACATATACAGTTTGATAACCTAATTGCATTACGGCAGGATATTAAGCTAAATCTAGTGTTATATTATGAAAAAGTTAAGAACAAAGAGAGAGGAAAGATGTGTATACTCAAAGCTAGGAAGGAAAACTAGAGAGGCAAGTAATGGTCTTGTATTTTTGCAAATTTATCCATCTGCCTAAGGGTAGATGAATTTTCCTGGCAAAGTTAAATGTATATTTCAAGATACGCTACACTGCTGAACACCATGCTTGGAAAACTGGCATTCTGGAGTCTTTCAAAATCAGCAGTTTCCAAGGGAAAATCTATCTACCATCTGCTTGCTTCATTAAAATACATAATAGAGAAGGAAGAACTGAATTAGATTTTCACTAGCTCAGCGCTCCCTGGTGCCCACTCTGCTGAGGCTATACACAGCAGCCTATATAGAAAACAGAATCCAAGTAAAAATCAACCACAGGTTTGTCTTTTGTATCTGTTTAAAAACAGAGCAATGAACTCCAAAAAAATTATATATTTAGACTAAACAATCTATCTTGAAAACACTTAAAGGTTTCAAGTAATTTTTGATGCACTTAAGACATTTTTTTCAACACCACATATAAAATTTTAAACATGATCATAAAGGTATCATACAGATATTTTGTCAGGTAAAAGGCAAAATAGTCTGTCAAAAACTATCAATTGCCCCAAGAAACCCAGTCAGTATTTTTAGCTCACAAATTAAAGAATACATTATTTTCAAATATTAAATGGAAACAAATGTGCATAAGATAAATTATAAAATTACATAGTTATACAACTTAATTATTAAAAACAATGATTTGGGCCAGGCCCGGTGGCTCATGCCTGTAATCTCAGCACTTTGGGAGGCTGAGGCAGGCAGATCGCTTGAGCTCAAGAGTTCAAGACCAGCCGGGGCAACATGGTGAAACCCCATCTCTACAGAAAATACAAAAGTTAGCCAGACATGGTGGTGGATGCCTGTAGTACCAGCTACTTGGGAGGCTGAGGTAAGAGGATTGTTTGAGCCCGGGAGACGGAGGTTGCAGTGAGCCAAGATTGCACCACTGCACTCCAGTCTGAGTGACAGAATGAGACCCTGCCTCAAAATTAAAAAAATAAAAAATAAACGGATTTGTCAGGTTAGGAGTCCCTATGCCTTAATTTTCAGTATGTGTTCCATTACCTGAATTTTTACTCACACTAGAAGAATTAAGATTCCATATTATTGCAAAAATTTACTAACATTTTTTTGAGGAAAGGACTTAATGCAAAAAAATTCAAACACGCAACATTTAGCATTGGTGATGGTGTAGAAATCTACTTCACAACTTCATCCAACAGCTCCGTAAGTGCAGAATAGTTAGTCACTTAAGAATAGAGTTGTAAAGATACTAAACAGTAACAGCAGAGATATACTATCATAATATATATTACTATGTCCTTAACACTACTTTAACCTTTTACATGTATTCATTCAACCATTTGATAAATGTATCTTATACCCAATTAGACCATGAAGGACAGGCAAGCTCTCTGCCCTAGTGGAATCTGCAATCTGAGTGGGGAGAAAAAGTAATAAAAAGTAAACAAATAAATAACATATAATGGAATTGGGCCATGTAAATAAAGCAGGTTAAGAGACTAGAGAGTAAGGGTTGTGGTGGGGGGCGGGGGGCACAAGGAGATTACATTTTAATAGAGTGGTCAGGAAAGGCCCTGTGAGGAGAGAACACCTGAGCAAGTCTTGAAGGAAGTGAAGGAGCAGGCCATGCAGCTTTTGGGGAAAATGTGGTTCAGGCACTGGGAACAGGAGCAGAAGCCTTGAACTGGGAATGTGTTAGGTTTGCTTGAGAAACACGAAGAAGTTCGCATGGTTGCAGCAGAATGAGCAAGAAGAAATGAGTATAAAATAAATCTGGAGATTAGGAGATTTGTCTATGTTCAGGAGTTTTTTTATTTCAAACTTCAAGGGAAATACTGGAGGACCTTTGATATGCAATTTATATTTAATAGACCACTTTGGCTACCATATGGAAAAGAGATTGTAAAGTGACAAAGGTAACAACAGGGAGACCAGTTAAAAAGCAAATATTATAGTTTGGGCTAGAAAGAACAGTGCATTGAACTCTGATGGTATTAACAGAGGCAGTGAAAAGCAGCAGTGTAATCTGGGATGTATTTTGAAGATGAAGTTAACAGTATTTGTCAGTTTGTCAATTGAGGTAGCAGAGAAAGATACAATTTAAGGATGATGCCTAGTTTTGCTCTGAGCAGAGAGGGAAGACTGGGGAACAGATTTGATTGCAAAGGAAGGGAAGGGATTTGGGTTGGGGGAAAGATTACAAATATTGGAATAAAGAGTTTTGCTTTATGTATGATCAGTTTGCAATTCTTATCAGACATACAAATATATGGTCATTATCTAGAAGTTGGTTGGATATGTGAATCTGGAGCTCTGGAAAAAAGCCAGAGATAAAGACTCTGTTTACTCAGGAGTCATCCACCTGTAAGTGGTACTCATGATCAAATACAGAATGATGGTAGATGGAGATAACTGGAAAAATAGGAGAATGAGGAGCAGCAGTCATTAAGGCAGGAAAAATACCAGGAGAGTGCAGTGGTCATGGAGACCAAGTAAAGAAAGCATTTCAAGAGAAAATAAATAATCAACCGTGTCAGTTGCTTCTGAGACACTGAATAAGATAAAAACAGAATTGACATTTAGTTTAGAAAGATTGTGGTCACTAGCGATCTTAACATAGAAAAGTTCAAAGAAAAGATAGAGAAGATAGCCTGACTGGAATAAAATCAAGCATGAATGGGTAATAAAATTTTTAAGAGTCAATACAGACAACTCTTTAGAAGCCCCTTGCTAGTATGGTGAGCAGAGAAACATACAGTAGGTAGAGGGGAATGTGGAGTAGAGGGAGGCTTTTTATTTATAATGGGGACATTCTAGCATATTTCATGTTAAAGGGAATGCTGCAGTAGAGAAGAAGAATTCGGTAACTCCTGGGAGGCAGGACAGAATTTCTGAAGTGATGCCCTTGAACAGATGAGAAGGGGTGGATGAAATACCCAGGCAGAGTCAGCCTTGTCAGCAGAGGGAAGGCAAAGCGTAGGGATCAAAATGAAAGATTTGAGGGTGGGAGAATTTGACAGTGAAAGCATCTGGTAGTTCTCTGTTGATGGGTTTTTCTCAACAAAATAAAAAGCAAGATTATTAACTGATGAGAGACAATAAATATTAGATGTTTGAGGAGAGAGGAAGCATTAAATAGTCATTTTAGAGGCTGGGAAAGTGACTTGACTGGAAATATGTAGTAGGATTGCAGGTCTGGTGGGAGAGGGTTGCCCACTTGAATTGTATGGTTAGCTCAAGTGTTTCCTTCAGCCATAGGCTTTTCTCATTCTTCACAAATGTTAGGTACTCTCACGTTCTCATTTTATGAACAAGGAAACTAAAACAGAAAAGTGAAATCACTTGCCCAAGTTTACACAGAAAGTGAGGAGATCCAGAATGGAGCCTGAACCGGCCAGCCCCAGCTGCCTCCCTCCATCACTATGCCATAGAGTAGCTTATGTCTTCCTACCAGCCGGCGGGTTTCAGGATGCATCCCTGCAGAGTTGAGGAAAGAGGTTCTGAAATCTGAGCTATTTATATGTCTTTTTCCTACATCCCAATAGCTCATCTTAGCCACTTCTGTGCATTATGCACAAAATATTAAATTCAGATTAAAAGAAAGACTAACTACAGATTTTTTTTTTCTTTTCTTTTTTTTTTTTTTTTTTTTTTTTTGAGATGGAATCTCACTCCGACTCCCAGCCTGGAGTGCAGTGGCCCGATCTCGGCTCACTGCAACCTCTGCCTCCCAGATTCAAGTAATTCTCCTGCCTCAGCCTCCCAAGTAGCTGGGACTACAGGCGTGTGCCACCACACCCAGCTTATTTATTTATTTATTTATTTATTTCTAAGTAGAGACAGGGTTTCACCATGTTAGCTAGTATTGTCTGGATCTCCTGACTTCATGATCTGCCCGCCTTGGCCTCTCAAAGTTCTGGGATTACAGGTTTGAGCCACTGTGCCTGGCCACAGTAAAATATTTTTAAAAGGAAAAAATAGTTACATTAAAAAACAATAATGCCTTATTTCTCTGCCATATTGGGAATGAGAAAAAAAATGCTTTAGTAAATGATTAAAAAATAGAATTTTATACCCTGTCCGTGATAACTTTTGCTAAAAAGTGTTTTATAAGCATAATATAACATTCTAAAAAGATTATACATTGAGCCTATAATATAGCACTATAATATAATAGAAAATATCACAATATTCTCTCTTTAGGCTCTTAGAATTTTTAATGCTCCTAGATGATGTCTGGATACCTTTTGACTGTGCCTGAAATGATCCCAGAGCATTATTAGTGATTCTGCTTTCTTCTACACACTAAACAATTTATTTTAGTTTAAATTCCAGCATCTCCCTTTTTCCCTCATGTTCCCAATTCATTCATGTAACTTTAGAAGAACTGACAAAAAATGCATGACTTTACACATGGTATCTGTGAGGCAACTAGGGATTACAAACATTTTTTAAAATGCATTTAATAGCCCAAAAATATTCCCATTACAATCTGTTCAATTTTCTGACTAGATGATGACTGATCCTCCCAGAAGGCTAATCTGGGAATTTGTGCAGTAGAGTAACCAAATTAACCAAATGTTACCTGGTGGGAGATGGAAAAGGGCTTAAAATATTGAAAAGAATCATTTGTAAGGTTGAAAGTCTTCTCCTAATCTGAGTCCCTCGCGTTCTCCTGCCTAATCCAGAGTGATAGAGACAGTGTGAGTGAAGACATAGAAGCCTCTTAGTGATGGATTATATTATCTTTGACCCCTTCTCCTGATTCCTATTGCTCCCCATAGAGGCCCTATCTTTTTATAGGTTCAAAGTTATCAAAAGAAAAAGCCCCTTGAAGTAAGTCACAACGAATGGTCTAGAGGAAGAACTTACCTATCAGAATATGCTTGGATCTCTCTGCGTTACCATTCAATAGAAATAGAATGTGAACTGCCTATGTAATTTTTTTTCTAGTAGCAACATTTTCAAAGTAAAAAGAAACAGGTGAATTTATTTTAGTAATACATTTATTTAACCCAATGTTAAGTGATATACCTGACAGGAAGAGTGTTATTATCTCAGGGACACAATTTATAAAGTTTTCACTAGATTAAAAAATAAGTATAAGAAGCAAAATGGCTCAAAAGTCCCTACTTCACATTCTGGTGACTTTTGAAAAAATTATACTTAACCTATGCCACACATCCCAGGGAATAAACTGATAGGATTTTAATAAAATACCAAAACAAAGTATTCAGCTTATTCACACAAATATCTTAGTTTAATACTCATATAATAAACTTATAAGATTTTAATAAAATATCAAAACATTCAGCTTATTCACACAAACATCTTAGTGTAATAGTCATATGAAACAAAGATATATAAACATTTGACAATAAGAATCATTTTTCCCAGGACAGCACAATTATTTGCTACACAATTATAAACAGACATAAGAAGCTCTTTTAAGCGTTAGATACCAGAGTGAGGATATTTCTTAAGGCTTGTAAAAATTCTAGTTTTACAGCTTCCCTGGAGTTCCAACATCTCTTGAGAAGGAAACAACATAAGCTCTTATGTTCTCAACTGAGCTATCCCCAACCAATAAAAATAGATCCTAGGAACATCCCTTAATCTGGTGACATCATCCATAAAAGACAGGATTGGGGTGTCAAAAACCCCCCTTTCTATTTTCTGTTGTCCTCTTGGGGTAAGGAAATGTAAAAAGTCAGTGGGGACTTATGAAGGAAACAGTATAATGAAAGAGAAGAGTTTGATACAAGAAGCACCTCTCAATTAAATTCCATTTTTTTCACACTGGCCCTTGAACTTCTATTTTACCATTTCCTGTTTTGAATAAATCTCCCTACACTTTCACACCTATTGAATTCCATGCTTTTATTACTTAACAAGCATCCCAGCGAAGAAAGAATGAACATTTCTTTTAAACAAGTATTTTTACTTAAAGCAAAGTTCTGGTCACTAACCAATGGTGATGGAAAACTGACCAATTTCCTTCCTGTTTCTTGACTTTCCTAGCCCTGACCTGGGGCTTTGGCTCATATAAAGGTGCAGGATTAGAAAAGCACAGTTTGTTCAAAGTTGTGAGCTCCTCGCTAAGTCATATCCAGGTTTTGGATGCCAAATCATGTTTACGAGGCACCTGAGCAAATACTTTGGCTGCCAGTAATCTTTTCTATTTCTAAAATTAAGCTTCAAAATATAGGGGTTTGCTTTTTAAGTAAATTATCCATTATGTAGAAAGAGTATGGTAGTGAAAGGTTATATATAAGATCTCAAAACATTGCACTTGCTTTGTTCTTGTTTTGAAATTTCCTATTGAGTCACTTAGTTGCTCAATGCTGAAGGGCACTAAAGTATAATTAATGTAATAGTAAACAGACTATTTGGCCAGATAAATCAGCAAAACGTAACCCTCACTTTACAAATACATGTACAGGTTTATTTTAACTGTTTGGTTTGGGTTTTTCCACAGCTATTAATATCACTCAGCCCAGGTTCAGTGGCACAGATGCCTTTGGATACACCTCATTCCTGGCTTATTCACGGATCTCAGACATCAGCTTCCATTACGAATTCCACCTGAAGTTTCAGCTGGCAAACAACCACTCAGCACTGCAAAATAACTTGATATTTTTTACTGGACAGAAAGGCCATGGTAAGATTAATTGAACCCTCTAGGACTTGCCTTGCTCCTTTAAGAATACTTTAGAGATTCCTCAGGGAGATTCTAGTTGGCTGTGGTAAAAAAAAAAAAAAAAAAAAAAAAAAAAATGCATTTGCCTAGATGCGGCCTCCTCCTGTTTCCTGCCTTGAGCATGTTCCCTGTAGTCCCAAGTATTTAGCAGTTCCCTGACCCTTTCTGATGCTCTACTTTACATCAGGGCTACTGTATTAGTCAGTTTTCATGCTGCTATAAGAACTGCCAGAGACTGGGTAATTTACAAAGGAAAGAGGTTTAATTGACTCACTGTTCAGCATGACTGGGGAGGCCTCAGGAAACTTATAATCGTGGTGGAAGGTGAAGAGGAAGCAGAGCACCTTCTTCACAAGGCAGCAGGAAGAAGTGCCTAGCAAAGGGGAGAATAGCTCCTTATAAAACCATCAGATCTCCTGAGAACTCACTCACTATCAGGAGAACGCATGAGGAAAACCACCCCCATGATTTAATTACCTCCACCTGGTCTCTCCCTTGACACCTGGGGATTATGGGGATTACAATTCAAGATGAGGTTTGCATGGGAACACAAAACCTAACCATATCAGCTACCTTTTATAATCAAAAGAAAAAATTCCTACAGGCAAACATGAAGACAGGGAAGGTGACCAAATCACATGGGAAGTAAGTTTATTGATTTGTCCTTTCCTCTGTTTCTTTGTTTCCATATGTGAAGAGAGAAGGGAAATTCTCATTTTTCTATGTATTATAAAATGGAAACAGTTGTTGCCCTCAGAGAAAACCATTCTAAATTAAAGGAGCAAGAAGTAAGAAAGTACTCAGCCTGTAACAAAGTACTCTAGTGCCCTGGAATTGGTGGAAAATCAACTTATAACTTAAATTTGTCTATCTTAAGTAGAAACTAGTTATGCATGTGTTAAGTCAAAGAAAATTACCTATGTTTTACTTTTAAGTCTGCAATCAATAGTTAAGCAATTAATCACCTAACTTATCTGAGTTCAGTGTTTTCAACTGTGGGATCAACATATTGTAACAGAAAAAGACCTTCCTCTCAGCTGTCAGTGCTTCTATTGTGCTAGGGTAAATAACATATTCTGTGTTTTTCAACTCAATCAGTGACTGTCTCTTAACACCAAACACTCTTTTCTGTATTAGCATATGTCTGAAAGGAGCCTACATCCCAAATGAAATGTGGTATTTCAGCCTCCCACCATGTCTGCTAGGATGGGTACTCTATCATATAAAGTGCAATTCATTCTACCTCCAAAATTTGTTTGAATCTCTTCCCCGTCTCTATGCTGAAACCTCATGACCTCCTCCTGACTGGTCTCCCTACTGATTTCCTGCCTTCAATTAATTCTCCACATTGTAATAAGAGTTAGTCTCTTAAAAGGTTTATTAGATCATGTCTGAACCTTGTTTAAAACCCATCTGTGGCTTTTTACTGCACTTACAATGCAATCCAAACCTTGTTATCATATTCTCAAAGGGCCTTCAGGATTAGATCCCAGCCTGTATCTCTGAACACAGCCAGGCCACTCTCACTATCTCTGTGCTCTTCTCCTAAGCTCTTCTTCCAGTGCCTTAACCACCAAGTGCTTTCCTGTCTCAGAGGTTTTATGCATGCTTTTTCCTTGGCCTTGACAGGAAATAGCTATCACAGTGGTCAAGGGAGCAGGCTCTAGAGACTGGTGATGTAGACATGAATCAGTCTCCACCATGTGCAAATTATGTGTCAAGTTACTTAATGTATTTGTGCCTCTATTTTCTAACCTATCAAATGAGTGTAGTAAAAGTACATTTCCTTACAACGTTGTGAGGAATAACGAACTTAATACATGGAAGTTCTTAAAATATCGTTGGACTCGGCCAGGCGTGGTGGCTCATGCCTGTAATCCCAGCACTTTGGGAGGCCAAGGCGGGCGGATCACCTGAAGTCAGGAGTTTGAGACCAGCCTGACCAACATGGAGAAGAGCCCATCTCTACTAAAAATACAAAATTAGCCAGGCATGGTGGTGCATGCCTGTAATCCTAGCTACTTGGGAGGCTGAGGCAGGAGAATTGCTTGAACCCAGGAGGCGGAGGTTCCAGTGAGCCAAGATCGCACCATTGCACTCCAGCCTGGGCAACAAGAGCGAAACTCCATCTCAAGAAAAAAAAAAAAAAGAAAAATCATTGTACTCAATAAACACGGTAGTGTGTCTTTTCTCAGAAGGGCATTCTGTAGCCACCTTCACCAAAGTAAATCTTATCCCACCCCATCCAAGTTATTCTCTACCTCAGCTTCTTATTTACTTCCTTCATTGCCATTACTTTAATCTAGAATTCTTTTATTTATTTTTAAAATAGTTGTTTCTTGTCTGTTTTCACTAACAGAATGGGAGCTTTATACAGAAAGAGATTAAGTCAGCCCTGTTCGACTTTTTACACCCATGCTTAACCCAGTGCCTGACCAAAATCACTATTTAATGAATGAATAAAACAACCCCAATAAGAACAAATAATTGCATGAGATATAAGTCAGCAACAGAGCTTCACAAAGATTCCTAAAGAGTGGTCATTCCTAGGGATTTTCAGTTCAAATGCTATGTCCTCTATTAGTATTTCCCCAGTGGTTCCCCTCCCCCCAACTCTTCCATCAATTCCTCTTCGTCTGAGCATGGACAGCCTGTTCTGCATTAGGATATGGAGCCTTTGTTACAGGCTTTGACTAGCTGCAAAGTTCTAAATTTCTCTTCTCACTTACAGAAATAGTGAGTCATCACTGTATCACCTACAAAGCCTCTCTCCAATGGTTTTAATAAATATCTGTGAATGCACCCACTATAGGGCAGGAAGGGAAATAAAGAATTCCTACTCCTAACCCTTTACTCTGCACACCGCTTATCATATATTTATCAATTAAATCCTTCTCATTTGGAAAAAAAAAAAAAAAAAAGCCTGGCAAATAAAAACTGCAAATGAGTATTGCAGACCCTAGGTCTGTCTTGTTTCAAAACTGATATTCTAAATCCTGAAAGAGTCAAATAGGGAGAACCTAAGCAAAAGACAAACACCTGGACCATGATACCAAAATACTGCCACCAAAACCCTTTAGTACTCATCTACCAAATTCTCCTTCAAAATCTTTAACACACACATAAAAAATATAAAGCAATGTTTTAGCCACCTCATTTCTAAATTGTGGAATCTTACATGTGACGTTTTCTAGTCTTCTCTAGTATTCTGCTTTGTATGCAAAGGAATTGATGCTAATTCTTTACTTGCATTTATAGGTTTATAGCATGGTTAAATAAAGGCTAGGGAATAGATTGATAAACAGTGAAGTTCATTTTCTAAAAACTAAAAATGAGAGCTCTAAAACATACAGTTCCACATTGCACCACATGAGGGAGCAAGAACACCAGCTAAAAAAATACAAATCGCACTGAAACGCTTTCTCTTTAAATGGATACAATAATTGCACATATTTATGGGGTATAATGTGATGTTTCAATACATGTATATATTGTGTAATGATTTAAGACAGAGTTTCTCCAAATAAGAGCTCTTCACACATATATTAAAATCACAAGAATGTGCTTGTTAAAACTCTGGTTCCCAGGCCTTCTTGAATCAAAAATTAGAATAAAATAAAATAAAATTTTATCAAGAACCTTAGGTGTTTTTTATGCAACTAATATTTGTTTTATTTTTTTAAGTTTTACTTTAAGTTCTGGGATGCATGTGCAGAACGTGCAGGTTTGTTACATAGGTATATATGTGCCGTGGTAGTTTGCTGCACCTATCAATCCGTCATCTAGGTTTTAAGCCCCACGTGCATTAAGTATTTGTCCTAATGCTCTCCCTCCTCTTCCCCGCCTTATGCAAGTAATATTTGAATGCAACTACTGAAAACCTCTAGTAGACAGCTAAATTAGACCACATGCAAGTATGGACTAAGATATGTAATTATTGGCCATAATGTCATCTATAGGGATGATTCATCAATTTATATAGCATACAGCTATGAATTAAAGAAATGAATCTCTTAAAACATATCATAATTATTAACCATACAATTTACAATTATCTATTCTATAGAAGAAATGACCCAGGTCAATGTTTTTAATAGTAGTACATAAACATTTAGATGTTATTGCTTAGTAACATTCATCTCTAACCTACCTATTGATTGTTACTACAAAAATCACCATACCATGTGCTGCCTTTATCTTCCTCAGGTGAAGAGATGCACATAGTCACAGAGTTTATAAAATAACTTGAGTAAGCCAACCTCTAATTTCTGATACATCCATATAAAAGGCAAGGGGACAACACTGATGACAGTCTTCTCTCAGTCTTTCAAAGCTGAACACTCATTTTGCAAAACTTCATTCCCATTGAACTCTCTGGGAATATCCTGTCAAATGCTTCATCTTGAAAACATCCCTTTGACTTACAATTTTTACCTAACCTAATCCTCTTCCTCTGCTCCTGCAGTCGTATTTGGCATTTCCTTCATTAGCTTCTCTTCCATTCCTGCCCTCCACTCTCTTGTAAGATACATCTTAGAGACCGGCTCTTCTAGAAGTCACCCTATATATCCCACAGTAGTCCACAGATGAATACTTGGCTTCCCCTCCTGTATCCCTTCTGTTGGTAACTGGTATAAACATTCTGCTTCAGCCAGAAACCCAGGAATCATCTCGATTTTTCCCTTTCATTCATTTGGACAAATATTGGTTGGGTACCTAGATGAGGCCTTCTTTTAGGTGCTGGGGAAGCAGTTATTAACAAGACAGATGAGGTCCTGGTCTCTCTCCATTTCATCCCCCATGTTCTATGAAACACTGAGGTCTCTCCATTTTCCCTCCCAGTTACCTTTTGTTTTTTTCTCCTTCTTTCTATCCTCATTGCTCCTGGCTTCTCTGTCACAAACTACTGCAATAGCAATAACCTCCTTTCCAGTCTTTCTGCTCAGTCATGTCCTTCTTCCCCTCTATTCTCTTTGTTACAGGGGATGGTTCTAACATGCAAGTCCAAACATTTCTTAGCTAATCAACATGTTTCATCATAGCATACCACCTAAGCTCCTCTGCATAATACACAAAGACACTTATCCAGCCCCTGCCCATTTGCACAATCTCCTTTTGCTTCATTCAGCCCCACACTTGGCAATATTAGCACATGTGTACATCCTGTGTCATGTGACTGCATCCTCCGCTTCTGTACAGGCTGTTCCACCTTCCTGAGCCACCCATGCTTCATAGGCATGCCTCCAAAACACTGTCCTTTAAGCCTCAACTCAAAAGATCATTCTTCTTTAGAGTCTTTAACTCTTCCAGAAATTTTTGTTTGTTTTTTGAGACAGAATCTCACTCTGTCACCCAGGCTGGAGTTCAGTGGTGTGGTCTTGGCTTACTGCAACCTCCACCTGCCGGGTTTAAGTGATTCTCCTGCCTCAGCCTTCCGAGTAGCTGGGATTACAGGCCTGAGCCACTCCGCACCTGGCCTCTTCCAGAAAAATTTAACAATTAATCTCACTGCATGCAGTTCATTGGTAACAATTCTCATATCTTTTTTAAACTATCTGGGTATCTTTGCAAACCAGAACCACTACTTTCCTTTTATATCAATAGTGGTTGTCACATATAAATACCCAACAGTTTTTTAAAGAGTGAATATAAAAATGCATGGTCCTTGATGCAGTAACCCTACAATCAATTTAGAAAAGCAAAACATGTACTTAAAGTTTTGTTAATTAACAACACTAAACCAGGAACCATGTCTGGCACACACAACCTCTATCACAATGTCTAATACATATCTGGAATATAAATAGCACTGAATGCAAAGATGTACATAAGTGATAGAAAACGTGGAAGTCAGAAAGTAGAAATCTCATCCAGCGAGAACCGTCAGAGAACAGAACATGTCCTCCAATGTGTTTCTCATCCTTCCCTTTCACTTTGAGCAATCCTCCACAATTAGTGCTACAGCAGCCCGGCTGGTATTTGCTCTTCCATTCTCCCCTGCCTGGGCCCAGCTGCTTGACTCCAACAGTGCATAAACAACCAGTTCGTGCTACCTGAGATCCATCACTCTCGTTCAGTCCACCGTCAAGCTTCCTCTTGCCTGGAATGCCTGCCCTAGTCCTCTTTACCTCTCCCAGGACCTACTCATTCATGTAATGTTCTCTGACAAATTTGGATCTCTTATATTCTACCTACACAAAGCCTACATAGCACTTGTGGTTTTATCCATAATTTGGTATCTAATTAAATACTATTTGGTCATTTATAATCACTGCTTTGAATTATGTGAAGGTACCATTTTCATAAATCAAAGCACTAGAATAGCAGCATTTCATAATCTTAATTTTGTCCCTCAACAAGATTAATCATAAATTCTTTCAATTTCTTTTGAATTCCCGATTGTATCATTCCTGTGCCGGATAGCTGGTGAAAAATCAATAATTACATGTTTATTGATTATTTCACTAACTGAAAGTCTCTCTGTGGACAGAGACTATCCTAGTTAGCTAATAATGCTGTGTAGGCATTGATTGATTTGGATTGTAGTGAAGAAGTTAGGATCTAAATGAAGGGGGAGGGGAAATCTGTAGCACTGTTTGCATCTTTGAAATATAAGTTAAAATTTCAACTGTAGGCCGGGCGCGGTGGCTCAAGCCTGTAATCCCAGCACTTTGGGAGGCCGAGGCGGGTGGATCACGAGGTCAGGAGATCGAGACTATCCTGGCTAACATGGTGAAACCCCGTCTCTACTAAAAATACAAAAAAAAACTAGCCGGGCGTGGTGGCGGGCACCTGTAGTCCCAGCTACTTGGGAGGCTGAGGCGGGAGAATGGCGTGAACCTGGGAGGCGGAGTTTGCAGTGAGCCGAGATCACGCCACTGCACTCCAGCCTGGGAGACACAGCGAGACTCCGTCTCAAAAAAAAAAAAAAAAAAAAAAAAAAAAAAAAAAAAAAAAAAAAGGTCTCAACTGTAGCTTGTATTAAAATTGTATAATACAGTGATAAAAAAATTTTAGGGGCTGGGCACAGTGGCTGACACCTATAATCCCAGCACTTTGGGAGGCCAAGGCAGGTGGATCACCCGAGATCAGGAGTTCAAGACCAGCCTGGCCAACACAGTGAGACACTGTCTCTACTAAAAATACAAAAATTAGCTGGGCATGGTGGCAAGTGCCTGTAATCCCAACTACTCGGGAGGCGGAGGAAGGAGAATCACTTGAACCCGAGAGGCGGAGGTTGCAGTGAGCCAAGATCGTGCCATTGCACACCAGCCTGGGTGACAAGAGCAAAACTCTGTTTCAAAAAGAAAAAAAAATTAGAAGAAATATATTTGACTTCCTGGAAATTTGATCTATGCATCTAAGCACTTTATGCACATAGCTTTCTGTCAGTCACCAGCATATAGATCTTCTATGCTGCGATAATTATGAAAGGTTGCCTCATATTTTCTGCCAAGTAATTTCTTATTTGCTTCAAGCCCTTAGTTATAAACTGTAACAGAAATAAGAGTGCCTAAGTATAGCTTGATGATTTTTCTGTGGAAAAAAATGGAATGAATGTAACCCCACACAACAGAAAAAGAAAATTGAAGCTGGGAGTGTCACAGAAGCAATCAGCTCAGCCTGTTCTTCAGAGAGCCCCGGTAGGGAGCAGGCGGAAAGATGCCTGATGAATGAGAGCAGGCTGTGGCCAATTCCCTAATGTAACACGTAGTCCAATTGCACAGCAATGAGGTATTTTATAAACAAAACTGACAGTGTATACCCATATTCAATTTTTTATAACAGAAAAATGCTCATTATTTTCTTCTGTAATCACATCAGGAAGAGTAGAAATCGTGAGAATTTTCTTCCTAAGAACCTCAAATTATCAAATCTTGGTTTTCATGGAATTAAATATCCTGTACTATAATGTCAAAATTGTCTGTTTTAAATTGTTTGAGTCTTTTAAAATAGTTTAAAAAGAAGTTAAGCTATTCACTTTCCCAACTGACTGAGAAACACATAAAAATTGTCACATGTGACTAGTACTCAAACAGGGTTAGAAATGACAAAGATATATAGATACTTGCAAATCTTCCCCCATCTTTTTTCAAATGTATTTCTGAAGAGGGAATATACATTTAAGGATGATTCAAAGTGTGTAACCTTGATTTCGCAGGGGAACATCCAGAGAACAAAAAGAGAAGGGGCCAAGTGCGAATCAATCAACAAGCCCACGTTTTCAAGTTTGTTCTGTACTTGCAGTAAGCCCATGTGGTTTCCTCTTGTGGGAATTTAAGTTTACCCACAAACTGGTCCTTACATCCTTTATTTGCACAGTCTCATCTCTGACAGCAAGAGAGATACAGATTTGCCATTTTTTCTAGTCTCACCTCCTTTTGCTCAAGAGATATAAAAATGTGGGCCATGTGTATCCCCAAGAAATGCATTTTATCACATTTTTGTATGCTCTGAGCACAGCACTGGATTTGTTGTTCCTATCAACCCTTCCACACTGTCTGTTCACTAGCACAGATGCAAGTCAGGACACCGTATTAATTTGGCCACAACAAGTGCCAGTCTACATTACCTACATTTTAATGGTTTTAATCCCATGAGGTAGACACTATATTGTATCCATTGTGCTCAATGGCTAATGATGAAACATCATGGTCATGGCTGTACATGGTTCTAATGCTCTCAAAACCCTAGAATATCCATAACTGAATAATCATATGAACGGAACAGGAAGCCAAAAGTTTGTCACTATGAACAGGAGCTATACAGATCTAAGACAAACAGAGACTATATGCTCTTTAAGAGTTAATCCAAAATCTTTAGTCATCTTAATTTTAGTTTAGCATCCCCCAAAGTAGAGACTGTAACGGAATATGAGATAAAAATCGCTCAGATGTCTAAAATCCTATACCATTCAATACATCCTGTTCTGGTAGTAAGGACTTTCACTCGTTTGGGTCTTGTTTCTCACATATCAACCTAGATATATATTTTTTGTTTTACTTTAGTTTTGATTCAAATTGCATGAACTTCTATAATTTTCCTAAGACCTTTCACATGTATCTAACTTTTCATTCATATCTAATTTCACCTTCTTCCTAAAAACTGAATATACCCTCTCATAGTCAGTTGAAAAAAACAACTGAAACTGAATTAGGTTTATCTTGGTGTCTCTGTCTCAGAATCATTGTTTTGTTATATTAAGAATATTTAATCAAAAGATCGTTTCCTTCTTTCACAAATCAAAGGCATTACAAGCCCTTGAACTATAATCAAATATGGCTGCAAAAGTATCTTCACAAAAGGTTCCTCCAGATGGGAACTCCCACTAGTAATCAAGCGCCATTCTGTAAGCAATATTCCTTTGGTGGGAGAACTACAGCACCATCGTTGTGGCTCCTCTTACATTTTCTCTTTCAGCCTTGGCAGGAAAGGAAGAAGGGAGAAGAAAAATTAACTTGTCACTTAGAATTTCTTAATCCACTTGGAAATATCTTTTAAAACACTTGAAGTTATTCCTAGAGACAATCCTATGAGGTATTATCTTTATCGGTTTTTTTCAAAAGGTGAGATAACTGGAAGTGAGGAGCCAGAACTTAAATTAGCGAAATGTCCAAGATTAAGCACTCATGTCCTTGTACTACTTGGGACTTTGCTGAACTCTGCAAAGTACATTATCATATTAGAGGAATAAATTAGATTTAATAAATGATACTATTTTACCGTATTAGAATAAGTGTTTGAAGAAATAACAAATTACATCTATTATTCCTTTACTATTAAACCTTTCCTTCTAAATGAAATACTTTAGGAAATTTAATCTATTGGAATTAAAAGACTGTTGGATCATCTGAGAATTTACCATGTTTCTATGATGTTAAAAGTCACAATATTAACCTTTGTGTTAACTGGAGTGTGCTGAAATACACATGAATTTCACAGCACTGTCTACATAAATGTTTTAGAGTTCCAATACGCCCCTTTAGAACAATCCAAGGAACAGCCTTCTAAACCATTCTGAACCTTATGTAACGAACTTAAGAATGAGCTCCTGCCACTTCCAGATAAGTAGTTCTAATCTCTGGGGTATGCCCTAAGCACACCAAGTGAGAACACAAGCATGTACAGCTTTGTAACTTACAACACACAATGATTAGTGAGAATTGGTAAGAGAAACAGCAGGACAGGTGTGCCTCTAAAGTCTCTCCAAAGCACAGACTTGAATTACATCTTTTATAAATGAATTTTATGCTTCCTTTGAGGGTTTCATTAATGAATCCATGGCTTGAACCACTAGCTACTCTTGTCCAGGCAGTCCTTCAAGGTGGAACTAATTAGACCACTTCTAATTACAGTTACTTCATAGGCATGTTTTTTTCTCATGAGAATTTCATAATGATTACCATAAGGCACTCAGGGTTGCTACAGAGTTCTGACAATTTTCACTCCTTGTTATGTCTCTCTCTTTTGCCTTCAGGTCAAGCTGACTTGCACAATTTCTCCTGGGCTTACTCTCTGAAACCTTTGATTCTTTTCCTCCTTCCTATATAATAGATTTCCCCTTCTTGTTCTTACGTGCGAATTAAATCAGAGGCTATGCTGACAAGGTTCAGCCAGGTTGGAGATCTACCAATATACACAGTAAAACCTTTAGGTTTAACATCAAACCAACTATGGAAAAATCCTGCAAGCAGACCTAAGTAATTTAGGGGAAAAATACCATAAGCTTAACTATAATTATATTCTTGTGACAAAAACACTTTTTCTTATTTGCTCCCAAGGTGGGATATATTTAAGATCTGTTACTATCACCACCACTCATACCTCCTGCATCAAAGTTTTAAAACCCATCTGAGACATCTTAGAATGTCCTGACACTCTCGTCTCAACTACTTTGCACTTTTCTTTCAGAATATTCATAGCAGCATCCTTTACCTCGTTTCCATGTTTCATCACTTTTCCCATCCCTAACAATGCCACCATCCACTTCTTCACCTAGACTAAGTCCTTACTTCCATTAACAAATCACTATTCTTTGTGCATTATGAGGCCAGATGGTATTCTGACCACAGCATCTCATCTTATTCCCCCAGGAGATGTGCTCTAACCAATCTTATGAGTTGCCGTTATAATGCCAAGTATGGCTTGCCACAACATACTCACTTCGAAACTCACTGCTTGACGCTGTTGACGGAGTTGTTATGACTTTTCTTTTCTTTTTTTCTTTTTTCTTTTTTTTTTTTTTTTTTTTTTTTTTTTTTGAGACAGATCTCGGCTCACTGCAAGTTCCGCCTCCTGGGTTCACGCCCTTCTCCTGCCTCAGTCTCCCAAGTAGCTGGGAATACAGGCACCTGCCACTACACTGGGCTGATTTTTTTGTATTTTTAGTAGAGACGGGGTTTCACCGTGTTAGCCAGGATGGTCTCGATCTCCTGACCTAATGATCTGCCCATGTCGGCCTCCCAAAGTGCTGGGATTACAGGCGTGAGCCACCACGCCGGACCCCAGCAGTTCTTAAACATACCCTGTTCTCTCCTCCTTCTGGGTTGCGGCAAAGTTCTCCCTTCTGATTTAAACAGCACTCTTCACTGTATGTATGACTTTTCTTTCTAGCCAAGGAGAGATCCAGTTGTTGTTGTTTTTCCTGCGCATTTTTAAAGGATTTTTATTCACTTCCCAGATCTTGTTACTCTTAACTACTATTCATGTAGAGTCACTTCCTATTGTTTCCTTCCTCCTCTTTTTACTACTTGCACAACATAATCTCTCAAAATCCTTCCTTCTTAGCACCAGCTCTGAAGTAATATCCAACAAGTATCTCTTGCCTTGTCTAAAAATCTTCCTAAGCCTGATTTCATTAAGATTCACTGTGGGTTTGTGTTCTGCATACCAAGTGAGCTTGGTTCCAATTCTTTTCATGAAAAAAACTCTCACTATGTCAATTGCTAAACATTTCTACATGACAATACAAATGTGGATTTTCACCTGTTTCTTTGTAACTTGACAAATATAAAAATATAAATTGCTCATATATTTCCCAAAGCTACTCATAGAATAATGTTTAATAGAAAGCTGAATTTGAGAATGAAATAATTCTATAGCACTCGTGGTTGTTTGAATATGCCATTGCTTATGTTATTATGGGCTGTTGAGTCAAGAAATTCCCATTACAAGAAATTCCAGGAAAGTGACATAAGACATATAAATCGATGTTTAAAAATGATGCCTTCAAGTCATTTCATTTCATTTCCATGTTTGATCCTTGAAAAATTTTTATTTGGATCAAAGTAATACCCTGAAGCAATTTGGGCTATAGCCAAAAAAACAAAAACAAAAAACAAACAAAAAAAAAAAAAAAGAAAGAAAAATTGTACTACTCCTGACTCCTGTTCCCAACCCAAGATGTTAACTAGGAGCCAGGAATGCCTGGTTTCCAGACTTCATAAAATGGGGGGATGAAATCAGGTACACACAGTTAAGGTCAGGCCAGAGTTGCTGAGAAGAGGAAAGAAATATGCATTTATTGAGTACCTACTATGTGCTAGGTTGGCAGTGGACTAATGCTTACACATTAAATCTCACTTAATCCTTAGAATAATCTGAAGAGATATTATTATCCCTTCTTGTTTCCCAGAAAGAAGCATTTGGGAAGGGGGTGCTGAAGGTGCGAGAGAGGGGCACAACCCCAGTCAGATTTGTTTCTCCTTCTCTGCTGCATGGACATGGACAGTGTTTAAGAGCACAGACCCTGGAACCAGGCTGTCTTCAGACTCAGACTCCACCACCTAGCAGCCACGTCGCTTTCAGACATCCATGTGTGCTTCAGCATCACCCCACACATACTGCCCTGACAGGTGTCAGTGTCTCATCTACATACAAAGGCTCTAAGTGGCCTCAAATGTTCAGGAAGGTCTCATTTTCATTTCCTTCTTTCCTGATTTGTTTTATGATGACACCAAGGAGAGACAGCTACATAATTTGTGGGACCTATTGTAGAATAAAAAGGCAAACTCCCTTGTTCAAAAAGCAGGGAGAAATGCCGTTAAAGATACTAAAATAGAAAGCATTTTTCTGTCTTCACTGATCTCTCACATTATAGTGACTTAGAATGAGTAAGAATAAGCTTAGAATGACTAATCTTAACTTAGAAAGACAACACAATGTCTTTTATTTGCATTTATGCCATTCTAAGTTAAAAAAATTAAAATATTAAATTTTACCATTCTTTTTATATTGTTCAATGCCACTTTAAAATAGGAAATATTGTGATTTGGAAGGAAAATTTGGAAGGACAGATCAATTTGGGTGAAAAGTTGAGGAAGAGACAGGAGTTGAGGGTGGTTCTCATTTCTCTCATTACTCCCTGCTTTTTGAACAAGGGAGTTTGCCTTTTTATTCTGCAATGCCAGTTTAAAATAGAAACGTTCTTAACACACATGCAAAATCACCAAAATTACACAATTTATCTTTCAAAGCTTGTGCATGCATATGTACTTCCTTATTAACAGAACACCAGAGACACTACACAAACTTAAGTTAACTGTCTTTATTTCAGTTGTTGATCTGCACACATTCTATCAACACTCTCGACCTTTGGCTTCTGATGAGTAAGGTAGAAGTGAGAGGAAAAGGAATTGTGGGCTTCCTTCTCTTTCTCTTTTCTTCTCTGTCATCATTTTCAGTGTAAATAATTAGCTAATACAGAAAAGTAGCAGGAATAATGATGAAATAATAGGGTTCCTTGATGGTTCATGTTTCTCAGACCACCACTCCCTTCTTCCTGCCTTTGAAGTAAGTTCTGGCCCAAATGGAGCATGGCCTCTTGGGACTGTCAGATCCCCCACTTGGTCATTAAACATAATATACTTAGCATGTACTCATTTTGCATATCACTGAACTCCCAGTACTGTGGAAACGCTGTTCTCATGGGATATCACAAGCCTTACATGTGAAAGAGCAAACATGCATATTGTATTTATGAGTCTCCTCTCAACCGCACAAGTTTCATGCCTTGGCCCTCTTATAGTTACTAATACCAATCTGGCCTTATTAAAAACAAAAACAAAAACAAAAACACAGTTGGGGATCCTGTTAATAAAATATTTCTAGGATCTAGCTTCAAAGATTCTCATGCAAGTGGTATAAGACAGGTTCCAGAAAGTGTATTTTTGAAACATTCCCTAAATGATTGTAAAGAACTTCTCGGTTTGGAAACACTCTAAAGCAATTCCTAGGTACTGGCCGTGGCGGTAAACTACTTTTCTTCCTCTTATCTACTCCATCATTTACTACCAGAGTTGATACTCAGGGAAGGTCTAGAGTGGAAGGAGTAGCAGAGGATAGGAAAGCAACCTGATGGACTCATGGCATGGGAATAGGATGCTATCATCTGCTTGATGGGTGATTAGTTCCCTGGCTCTCCTTATCCCCTCCTCTTGGTGCATCCCTAGTCCTTTGCCCTGGGACAGGTCTGTAGGCAGGAGCACCTGTAAATTAAATTCAGCCTTTTCCCCCCAACTGTTCCTTTCCTAGGCTCCTAACTCCATAACTGACCCTGCCACTGCACCTGTTCTTTAAGCCAGATTCTGCAGAACCACCCTCAACTCCTCTCTCTTCCTCAACTCTTCACCCAAATTGATCTGTCCTTTCAAATTTTCCTTCCAAATCACAAGCAAATTTCCTCCCCCTTTTTCTGTCCCCTCTGCCACTACTTTAATTTATTTAGGCGTTTAATGTATTTCAGTATCATTTCCTCTTCTGAATCACTTGAATGACATTCTAGTGAGCCTCCTTATCTATCTCTATATTCTATCCTCAACATTACCAGGAGATTCTTCTAACATCCAGATCTAATACACTTCTCTTATTCAATATCCTTTCATGATTCCTAAGAGTCTCTGGTAAAATACTTAAATAATTCATTGTAGCATATTAGGCCCTTAAAGATATAGTCCTTTCTCCTTTTTCAGTTTCCTTTCCTGCCACAGGCAGCAAATGCCAGTCAAGCCCACATCCCAGCAGTTCTTCTTCTTCTTCAATTTTTTTTTTAGACGGTATCTCGCTCTGTCGCTCAAGCTGGAGTGCAGTGGCACCAACTCGGCCCACTGCAAGCTCTGCCTCGTGGGTTCACACCATTTTCCTGCCTCGGCCTCCCGAGTAGCTGGGACTACAGGCATGCGCCACCATGCCCGGCTAATTTTGTTTTTGTATTTTTAGTAGAGACGGGATTTAACCGTGTTAGCCTGGATGGCCAAGATGGTCTCGATCTCCTCACCTCGTGATCTGCCCACCTCAGCCTCCCAAAGTGCTGGGATTACAGGCTTGAGCCACCGCACCCGACCCCAGCAGTTCTTAAATACACCCTGTTCTTCTCTGTTCCTCCTGGGTTGCTGCAAAGTTCTCCCTTATGATTTAAACAGCACTCTTCACTGTATCCTCTTTTTTCATCTAACAAGCTCTTGATTGTCCTTTTCTGGGTGAGCTCAGAAACAAACTGAAAAATCACCTTTTTGCTTTCCTAACCCTCCTCCTCACCTTGTCTTAATGGCTGCCCTCATTTGTTTCTACTCTGCTCTTCATGGAACTTGAAACAAACCTCCTATCTCCTCCTCACCAGGCCATCAAGGACCTAAGGATAATAATGATGCTCCTGGCATGAAATGGGCTCTCAAGGAGAGCACAAGACAGAAAGGAAAGAAGGATATAGCTGAAATCAATACGCCCTCCCACTACCTTACAGTTCAACTGGCACAATACTGGCTCCATTGCAATAACCTGACAATTTGAAAGACAATTCAAATCCCCTCCATTAGCTCTCAGAAAAATGTCCATTCGCAACAGAAAAATCTCATGTTTTCTCCTCCACCCCTCCCAATTTCTTCTATATCCCAACAGCTGCCTGAAAGACTATCTCCAACCTCTAATAGTAGTTCTTCTCCTTTCTGCCTTTCTAACTGCCTTCCTGAATCTACGTTTTCTCCGGAAACATTGAACTTTCCATTTTAAATATACAACCCAGCTAACCTGATGCAGCATTGCAGGTGGGAAGAAATCACCAGAATGAGAGGAAGTAAGAAAGAGACTTGCCTTAAGTTCCCAATGTACTTGGTCAATGGTAGGCCACTTAATACAGTTGCTCTTAACCATGACTGTATATTAGACTCACCTAGAGAGTTTTCAAAAGTAACCCCGCTCAGGGCCCATGGCAGAACCTTTAGAAAAGCAGAGGCAGCGTTCAAGTATCTCTAAATAATATTTCTGTCTTCCACTTTCCATTGCCTCAGGAAGCCCACCTCTCCACCCCGTCTGGAAACCTACATCCCTGCAGATCTTTCTCTCCTTTACCCTGATCAAAGTAACAGTAGAAGCCCAGTCAACAGACAAAGCATCATTCCTATAAATGCAGATGGAGGAGTCTGTGTATACTCATAATAAATTTTTTCTATGTCAAGGACTCAATTCAACTTTTTCCCCCATGCTTAAACCTCTTACATCTAGGGGGTTCTTACGTCCTTCCTCTAAGCAGAAGTCTTTGCCTCAGTTTCCTGACTGCTAGCCCCAGTATTGAATTATTCTTTTGCCCCATCCACTAACATACCTTTCAGAAGCTCAGTGACGTATTTGGGTCCCTGCTTCCTGTGAACAGATCTCTTGCTATATACCAACTGATCATATAGACTTCTTAATCCCACCAAGGATACCGCTAGCATCTTCCCCTAAGTGATTAATGCTGCGTCTCTCCCAACCACTTCCCTTGTCCTGTGGGTCTTTAAGAACTGTCTCCTGAGTGCTCTGGGTCCTGTAACTCACTGTATTGCATGAATGGCTCTGAACTAATGCAAGGAGAGAGAGAAGAGGGAACACAGAAACAACCCACTTTTAAATGGTCATGGGGCATGGTTAAGAGCTTTTATAATAGAATAATGATAACATATTCTGAACAATGATAGGAATAAATTGATCTTTATACTATTCTCAAATCATAGAAAGAAATTCAAAGCTGACGCTAGGTCATCTCAGCCTTTTGAATCTTCTTAGCTACCAGAGCAGTTCTACTCCATTGTGAAGTTCTCCTTATTGTAAAGTGCATACTGAATTTCAATCCGACAAAAGGAGATTTTCATCCCATTCAACTTTTTAGGTGATCATTGATCGTTCCCCAGGTTGACCAGAACCCTCATGGCTTCAAAGACATAAACTCTTGGTGCTCTGTTTCTGGGGCTGGGAATAACAACAGCCAGTTGCACATGTACCTAAATGCTGACAAGAGACTAAATGTGTATTATAACTTACCATACTGATCTGTAATTCAGAACCAGTCAGTAAAATAAAGCTGACGGAACTCCTGAATTTCCTCTCAGTGAGCTTTCCCCATGTGTCTTCTCATTCCAGGGTTGAATGGCGATGACTTCCTGGCTGTGGGCCTGCTCAATGGCAGTGTGGTTTATAGTTATAACCTGGGGTCTGGCATAGCAAGCATCAGGAGTGATCCCCTCAATCTGAGCCTTGGAGTCCACACTGTTCATCTGGGGAAGTTCTTCCAAGAGGGCTGGCTGAAGGTAAAGAGTCATTCCTTTGTCTCTTCCACAAAGTGAGCACTAGTATATTGTCGGATCTGTGCTAAGGTACAGAGGTGAATAGCCCATGATGCCTACATCCACGAAATTCACAGACTATTGTACCAACTAGGGAAATAGAGAGATGATTACAATTAAGTGGTGTGAGAACAGATAAGAGGGATTACTAACATAGATAAGGGTGAGAGAGAGGAATCAGAAAGTGCTTCCCAGAGAAGGTGATGCTTGAGCATAACTTCAAATAGGAGTTAGGAAAGAACACAATGGTCAGTATTAACTTAAGGAATGGTCAGTATTAGCTTAAGGAATGCAAGTAGTTCAGCGTGGTTTTCAGGTGAGGAGATGGGGAGCAAGAGAAGTGGTTAGAGACAGATAAGGTCTATATTATCAAAGGGCTTAGATGTGCTAAGAAGTTTATATTTTTATCAAAAGAACTATGATGAGCTACTTAAAACAGGAAGGTGGGTACCCTGTTGATTTCTAATTTTTGATAAATGACTCTGGTGGTTCTATGGAGAATTGATAGAAGAGAAGGAAGGCTAAATGGAGGGGAATCAGCAGGATGACAGCATCTAATCTTTGAAGAACTTTGATTTTGATTGAAATGCAAAACCATGATTGCTCTATTAATATATCCGTGGTAACAGACACCAGCAGAGAAGCAGAGAATTGAGTGGCATCGTGTTTTATATTTCTTCAAAATCCCTGTCTTTGTAAATTTTTTATACCAAGTTAATGGGAAATAACAAAAGAGTATCTTAACAGTTCTCCCTGGGGAATTAATTCCTTTTTAAATAGGTTTTGATTTTTTTCTCCTTTTGAAGGTAGATGACCATAAAAATAAATCCATTATCGCCCCAGGAAGACTGGTTGGTCTCAATGTCTTCAGTCAGTTTTATGTAGGTGGCTACAGTGAATATACTCCAGATCTCTTACCAAATGGAGCAGATTTTAAAAATGGTTTTCAAGGTAAGGCATGGACATTTTTTATACTATACCTACTTATTTCAAATGTTGAGGGAAAAAATATTTTAAAGAGTATACGTCTATTTCCCAAACCAGCTACATAGTTTGCTTTCAGACTTGAACAAAGTTTGATTTTAATCAGAAACATTCATTTACTTTTTTTTTTTTTTTTTTGAGAGGAGTTTCGCTCTTGTTGCCCAGGCTGGAGTTCAATGATGCAATCTTGGCTCACCACGACCTCCGCCTCCCGGCTTCAAGCGATTTTCCTGCCTCAGCCTCCCAGGTAGCTGGGATTACAGGCATGCACCACCATGCCCAGCTAATTTTGTATTTTCAGAAGACAGGGTTTCTCATGTTGATCAAGCTGGTCTCAAACTCCCGACCTCAGGTGATCCACCTGCCTGGGCCTCCCAAAGTGCTGGGATTACAGGCATGAGCCACCGTGCCTGGCCTCATTTACTGTTTATTGACCACTTACTGCATATGTACTAGATGTTTAGAATGTTTTAATGAACAAATCAAAGATTTCTGCACTTATTCTAGTTGGAGAGAGGAACACTAAATGTAATTAATTAATTATCTAGTCGTATAATGTGATAAGTTCAGTGGGAAACAGAAATCGAAAGCATGATTTTAAGCAACCAGGATTATGGGTAATTGTTTATACAGGGTGCTTTTTAAAATAGGCTGAGCAGGGTAGACTTCAAAGAGTCACAGTAAAAATTGAAACTCCATCTAACTTTGGAGTTTGAAAGGCAAGAGACAGACAGCAGTTAACCCATCCATACCACCAAGGGGTAGCCCACAGAGGCCAGAGCAAGCCAAGGGGATTAAGGGGAACATTGTGTTTGGGTGAGTCACAGACTGTCTTATTGCCACAGTCTGTCTTCCTGTGTTCAAATAGGAATACAGTCTTGGATCTTCCTTATAAAGCTGATTCATACTGTAATAGCATTCTAAAATAAAGACATGCTTTGAATTGTTATAATAATTTATTTGGTGAAAATAGACTTTTTGGTAGATCCTGGTCCCAGGGTATTTGTTCAAAGGTCTGTTCTTATGGTGTCCTCAGCCACTCAACCAGGTCTAGCCTACTCTCCATGAAAAGTAAAGGGTCAGAAATAAGGATCCCTGAGAGACAGGAGCTGTCATCAAGCACCATTTCAGGCATTTGAGTTATCTACCTACTTCATTGCATTCTTTTCCCAACCTTGACTGACTTCTGCCTAAACACAAATGCAGGAGGCCATGTACTTGAAACATATAAAAGCAACACAGCTAATCCAGCATAATACAAGGTCAGGTTCTAATAAAATTATTTTGTCAAGGCTCTCAAAGAAACTTTTTCTTTGAACTTGTAATCAGTGCTGATTCTCAGAAGGGTGTCTCAAAGGATAGTTTAGAGCACATTAATCCACTAACTGTAATAGAGAGTTCCATGATTTTTTCACAGCAGGAAACAGTATGAAAAGGATTGTAAAGGCATAACAAATCAATGAGTTTTTTAAAACATTATATTCAATGAAAGGGATGGGTAAAGCTATGAATGTGAAAGAAGTATATCTTCCACTAAATGAAGCAGAGACACTGAAGGGTGGTAATCAAAACCTGTTGTCTTTTATTAATAGACACAGTCCTTATATAAGTACTTTGAAATGGATAATTCTTCTGTATGAGAGGCTAGTATAGCATCAAAGATAAGCGTGTGGCTTCTAGAACCCAACTTGCAAGATACATGCCAAACCTCTGCCACCTATATGGTTCATGACCTGGCGGGTCACCTAACCTCCCCCTGCCTTATCTGTAAAATGGGATAATAACCACATCTCTTGCTATGTAGTTCTGAGAGTGAGTTAATGGAGAGAGAACACAGATTAGTGCCTGGCTTAGAGCAAGTCCTATGTGTTAGCACTGATGATGGTGCTAAACGTGGGAGAGGCACAGCTCCAGTCACGTGCTTGCTCCACTTTCTCTGCAACACAAACAGAGGTTAACAGCACAGACTCTGAAATCAGCTTGTCTTCAGATGCAGACACTGTCACCTATTAGCTACATAACTTTTAGCCTGTTATTTAGATTCTCTGCACCTCCATTTTCTCCTCTGCAAAATAGAAATACCTACTCCATAGAGTTTTTATGGATTGATCAAGTAAGTAAAATAATTGTGTTAAGTGCTTAGCCCAGAAACCAGCATTCAATAAGGACTAAATAAATGTTAACTCATTACTCTATCCTGCTATCATAGGTTTCAATATTTGCACATTTGTTGAAGTCTAATGCTTCCTGGTTTCCTTTGATGTTGTTTTCTCCATTCTATTAGGAACTTTTCTTTGTATCTTAAGGATGAGAATTAAAAAGAGGTTTTCATCAAGACCTGTCATTTTCTCCTTAAGTGTGCCAATGAGCCTGAGATCAGCACACACATAGCTGGCCCTTTCTCTGACAGAAACACTAAGATTGCACACTCCTGGAAGTATGTCAACTGCCACAGTCCTTAGTGAGAATGGGAGTCTTGGGCGAGTCTTCTTGGGAATTGCCACTTATGCCACAGTCTTATAGAAAATTCAGGACCTTGAGATCCCCTAATTTTATCACTCGTCTCTTGGATCCTCTCTTAATGTCTGCCTTCCCTCCACTCTAAACTAGCATTTACTATTTATTATAAATCATGCCATATTGTTACCATTCTACTATGACAACCAAATTGCAACTGTACCATAAAGCCATGGTTCCCAAAGCTGATCTCTACTGGTTCTGAAGAATAATATAAGATAACTTCTTAAAAATACAGATTTCTGAAGCCTACCCAAGAACTATTGAATTGAAATCTTTACAGTGGGTTCTGAAAATTTGCATTTTAACAAACCTCCCAGATTTGGAAGCCACCATGTATTTTTTAAATTGTCTCACTCTCTCTTTTTTTTTTTTTTTTTACTTTAAGTTCTAGGATACAAGTACAGAACGTGCAGGTTTGTTACATAGGTATACATGTGTCATGGTGGTTTGCTACACTCATCAACCTGTCATCTAGGTTTTAAGCCCTGCATGCATTAGGTATTTGTCCTAAGGCTCTCCCTCCCCTTGCCCCCCACCCCTCAACAGGCCCCGGTGTGTGATGTTCCCCTCCCTGTGTCCATGTGTTCTCATTGTTCAACTTCCACTTATGAGCGAGAACATGAGGTGTTTTATTTTCTGTTCTTGTGTTAGTTTGCTGAGAATGATGTGGAAGCCACCACATTAATTAGTCATAATGATGCAAAGCAAATGGAATTTTTTGAATTTAATAATTAGAGTAAACATATCACATTTGTCCTTAGAATTACAATTAAATCATGCAATAAAATATTATCTGATCTAGGCTTTAACATTTTTATAAACTCTTTATTTTACTTTTTTTTTTTTTTTTTTTTTTTTAGACAGAGTCTCACTCTGTCATCAAGGCTGGAGTACAGTGGTGCCATCTCAGCTCACTGTAACCTCCATCTCCAGGGCTCAATCAATCCTCCCATCTTAGCCTCCCATGTAGCTGAGCCACCAAACCCAGCTAACATATCCTTACAAAGCTGATTTATCTTGAAGTAGAGTTATAAAATAAAGACATGCTTTAAATTGTTATAACAATTCATTTGGTGAAAATAGCTTTTCAGTAGATCCTAGTCTCAGGGTACTTGGTCAAAGGTCTGTTTTTATGGTGTTCTCAGCCATTCAACCAGGTCTGGCCTACTCTCCATGAACTTGAGAACTGCATCATCACACCCAGCTAATTTTTGTATTTTTAGTAGAGACAGGGTTTTTCCAGGTTGCCCAGGATGGTCTCAAAATCCTGGGCTCAAGCCATCCGCCTGCCCCGGCCTCCCAAAGTGCTGGAATTGCAGGCTTGAGCCACCGCACACAGTCAATTCCTATAAACTCTTGGAAAATAACTCTAATCCAAAGTTCATGATCTGAAATACAAATCCTTATTGATAATAAAGCCCATTTGTTTTTGTTCTAAAAAATGGCTTATAATGAACCATTATTTTTTCTATGACTTTTAATGCTCATAAAGGTATTAACCACCTTAAATAATCTACATCTGCCAAATACACTGTGCCTTACTGTTTTATCTGCTTTAATAAGAGCAGTTCTCCTCTTCTCTGCTTTCCAAAGTTGCATCTGCTACAAAGCTGCAGAGTTCTCAGAGTGAGGCTCATGAATGGTGGTCTCAGACTGGGCATAGAATGAAGGAAGGAAGAAAAGAAGATATGGACTGATAACAGATCTCCAGCACCTGGAATGGTGCTTTCACACAGTACATGCTTGTGACATGTTATTACCACCAGATCTTTCCCAGACTCTCTTACAGCTATGCATGACCATGTGCCTGAGTTCTGGCCAGTGAGATGTCAACAGGTGTAACAGTTGCCACTTCCAGGCCTTACCTATGAAAATCCTCTGCATAGTCCTGTACTGTTTGCCAACCCACCTTGATGCCAACCCTAACCACCCTTTGGACTTTACATGAACAGGAAATAAGCTTCTCGTGTTACAGCAACTAGTGCTTATTGATATGGAGGTTATTAAATATTTACTACTCAACTGAATAGAGTGGACATGAGATAGATTCAGATTCATTAACAACCCTGTAAAGGAGAATTATTCTTATCTAAAAATAGCCAACACTGTCAGTACTTTTGGTTTCTTGCGAGTTCAATTTTTTGCTCTCTCCTTTTTATAATCATATGAGATTCTTCAAACAAGAGCCCATACGGGAAAATGTAGTTAGTTTACTGCAATAATTTAAAAACCTTCTGCTGTTTAAAAAAAAAAAAAAAAAAAAAAAAAGGTTATTACTTGTTTGGTATCTAATCAGTCTAATTTTCAATATACACATGGCTCATGGCTCCATATCACATACAAGATATATGTATTATGTACTGAATGTTTGTCTCATGGTACTACACCAAGCAGATTATGTTTTATCTACTATATTAATAATAAAATAATATATATTCCACAAATATCTTCCAGTTTAATCACTCCAATTGCTTAAAAAACATGATATGTTGACTGACATGAAGCATCTCTCTGTAAAATAAATGCATTTCGCTATTTGTATTGGCTAAATGTTTCTCTAAATTGACACATTTTTAGTGAAAAACATATTTCAATAGTTCGTTATAACAAAAGCATTTTATTTACCCATATAAAAAAGAAACAGTTTAAAATGAACACTTCCAGACATTAAGTTATAGTAATTTAACAAAGTATTCCTGTGTATGATTATAAAAAAATTAAAAATCCAGTATTGGCATCCAATAATTTTTGCTAAGAAGAAATCTGCAATTTTATCATGTAGAAATAGAAGATACCTGAGACAGTGTGATAGAGGGTGGAATGGTGGCATGGAACCCAGGACCTACTAATTTACAGGCGTTGCACAGATAGTTTATTTATATTATTTATTCCTCCTAACTCATGAAATAGCTACTTTTGTCCCCATTTTAATGGTAAAAAGATTAGCTTTGGTTAGACTTTGCATTATGTAGCCATTGTGTGGGAGAGATCATATCTGAACTCAGACTTACCTGACTCTGTCATCTACTTATACTTTTGCTTTCTGCAAAGTGCATTTCACTCTGTAAAAGGCATGGGAAGTCATGCTTTGATAATTGAGCTAGTTGGTTATTCATTTGTAAAGCATCTAGCATTCATTCATTTCTTCAGTCAGTACAGTATTTTGGTCACGGCCTATGTGTGCGTGTAACAGTAAATGGCAGTACTTGGAGGAAAACAAAGAATAAGCCTGAGGAAAAACAATTACTGCTCTCTCATAAGGAGAAAATATTGATGCAAGCAGAGAATGGTGCTTGTCAGTAAAAATGCTAGTGAAAACTAAGTTGGAAAGTACATTCTCTACCTTCCATAACTGAACCCATTTTTTTTTCCACCATGAGAAATTACTTCATGCTTTTTGTTTCTGAAAACGTTTTGAGAGATCATTCCAAAATGGCAGAATAGGAATAGCTCAAGTCTGCAGCTCCTCGTGTGAGTGATGCAGAATACGGGTGATTTCTGCATTTCCAACTGAGGTACCATGTTCATCTCACTGGGACTTGTTGAACAGTGGGTGCAGCCCATAGAGTGTGAGTCGAAGCAGGGCAGGGCATCGCCTCACCCGGGAAGCGCAAGGGGTCGGGGAATTCCCTTTCCTAGCCAAGGGACACCGTGACAGATGATACTAGAAACTCGGGACACTTCTGCCCTAATACTGCGCTTTTCCAATGGTCTTAGCAAATGGCACACCAGGAGATTATATCCGGTGCCTGGCTCAGAGGGTCCCACACCCACGGATCCTTGCTCACTGCTAGCACAGCAGTCTGAGATGGAACTGCAAGGCGGCAGCAAGGCTGGAGGAGGGGCATCTGCTATTGCTAAGGCTTGACTAGGTAAACAAAGCTGCCAGGAAGCTCGAACTGGGTGGAGCCCACTGCAGCTCAAGGAAGGCTGCCTGCCTCTGTAGACTCCACCTCTTGGGGCAGGGCATAACTGAACAAAAGGCAGCAGAAACTTCTGCAGACTTAAACATCTCTGTCTGACAGCTTTGAAGAGAGCAGTGGTTCTCCCAGCAGGGAGTTTGAGATCTGAGAATAGACAGACTACCTCCTCAAGTGGATCCCTGACCACCGAGCAGCCTAAGTGGGAGACACCTCCCAGTAGGGGTGAACTGACACCTCATACAGCCGAGTGACCCTCTGAGATGAAGCTTCCAGAGGAAGGATCAGGCATCAACATTTACTGTTCTGCAATATTTGCTGTTCTGCAGTCTCCACTGGTGATACCCAGGCAAACACAGTCTGGAGTGGACCTCCAGCAAACTCCAACAGACTTGCAGCTGAGGGTCCTGTTAGAAGGAAAACAAACAGAAAAAAATAGCATCAACACCAACAAAAAGAACATCCATACCAAAACCCCATCTGTAGGTCACCATCATCAAAGACCAAAGGTAGATAAAACCACAAAGATAGGGAGAAACCAGAGCAGAAAAACTGAAAATTCTAAAAATCAGAGTGCCTCTTCTCCTCCAAAGGAGAGCAGCTCCTCGCCAGCAACAGAGAATGATTTTGACGAGTTGACAGAAGTACGCTTCAGAAGATCGGTAATAATAAACTTCTCCAAGCTAAAGAAGAATGTTCGAACCCATCACAAAGAAGCTAAAAACCTTGAAAAAAGATTAGACAAATGGCTAACTAGAATAAACAGCATAGAGAAGACCTTAAATGACCTGATGGAGCTGAAAACCATGGCACGAGAACTACGTGATGCATGAACAAGCTGCAGTAGCTGATTCGATCAAGTGGAAGAAAGGATATCAGTGATTGAAGATCAAATGAATGAAATGAAGCAAGAAGAGAAGTTTAGACAAAAAAGACTAAAAAGAAATGAACAAAGCCTCCAAGAAATATGGGACTATGTGAAAAGACCAAATCTACATCTGTTTTATGTACCTGAAAGTGACGGGGAGAATGGAACCAAGCTGGAAAACGCTGTCCAGGATATGTTCCAGGAGAACTTCCCCAACATAGCAAGGCAGGCCAACATTCAAATTCAGGAAATACAGATACGCCACAAAGATACTCCTCGAGAAGAGCAACCCCAAAACACATAATTGTTAGATTCGCCAAGGTTGAAATGAAGGAAGAAATGTTAAGGGCAGTCAGAAAGGTTGGGTTACCCGCAAAGGGAAGCCCATTAGACTAACAGCAGACATCTCAGCGGAAACTCTACAAGCCAGAAGACAGTGGGGGCCCATATTCAACATTCTTAAAGGAAAGAATTTTCAACCCAGAATTTCATATCCAGCTAAACTAAGCTTCATAAGCAATGGAGAAATAAAATCCTTTATGGACAATCAAATGCTGAGAGATTTTGTCATCACCAGGCCTGCCCTACAAGAGCTCCTGAAGGAAGCAGTAAACATGGAAAGGAACAACTGGTACCAGTCACTGCAAAAATATGCCAAATTGTAAAGACCATCAATGCTATGAAGGAACTGCATCAACTAACAGGCAAAATAACCAGCTGACATCATAATAACAGGATCAAATTCACATATAACAATATTAACCTTAAATGTAAATGGGCTAAATGCCCCAATTAAAAGACACAAACTGGCAAATTGAATAGAGTCAAGACCCATCAGTGTGCTGTATTCAGGAGACCCATCTCATGTGCAGAGACACACATAGGCTCAAAATAAAGGGATGGAGGAAGATCTACCACACAAATGGAAAACAACAAAAAAGCAGAGGTTGCAATCCTAGTCTCTGATAAAACAGACTTTCAACCAACAAAGTAGTAAAGGGATCAATTCAACAAGAAGAGCTAACTATCTTAAATATATATGCACCCAATACGGGAGCACCCAGATTCATAAAGCAAGTCCTTAGAGACATACAAAGAGACTTAGACTCCCACATAATAATAATGGGAGACTTTAACACCCCACTGTCAACATTAGACAGATCAATGAGACAGAAGGTTAACAAGGATATCAAGGACTTGAACTCAGCTCTGCACCAAGCGGACCTAACAGACTTCTACAGAGTTCTCTATCCCAAATCAACAGAATGTACATTCTTCTCAGCACCACATCGCCCTTATTCCAAAATTGACCACACAGTTGGAAGTAAAGCACTCCTCAGCAAATGTAAAAGAATAGAAATTACAACAAAGTGTCTCTCAGACCACAGTGCAATCAAATTAGAACTCAGGATTAAGAAACCCACTCAAAACCACACAACTACATAGAAACTGAACAGCCTGCTCCTGAATGACTACTGGGTATGTAACAAAATGAAGGTAAAAATAAAGATGCTCTTTGAAACCAATGAGAACAAATATACAACATTCCAGAATCTCTCTGACACATTTAAAGCAGTGTGTAGAGGGAAATTTATAGTGCTAAATGCCCACAAGAGAAAGCAGGAAAGATCTAAAATAGACACCCTAACAACACAATTAAAAGAACTAGAGAAGCAAGAGCAAACACATTCAAACGCTAGCAAAAGAAATAACTAAGATCAGAGCAGAACTGAAAGAGATAGAGTCACAAAAACCCCTTCAAAAAATCAATGAATCCAGGAGCTGGTTTTTTGAAAAGATCAACAAAATGGATAGACCACTAGCAAGCCTAATACAGAAGAAAAGAGAGAAGAATCAAATAGACGCAATAAAAATTTTAAAGGGGATATCACCACGGAAATACAAACTACCATCAGAGAATACTATAAACACCTCTCCACAAATAAACTAGAAAATCTAGAAGAAATGGATAAATTCCTGGACACAAAAACCCTCCCAAGACTAAACCAGGAAGAAGTTGAATCCCTGAATAGACCAATAGCAGGCTCTGAAACTGAGGCAATAATTAATAGCCTACCAACCAAAAAAAGTCCAGGACCAGATGAAATCACAGCCAAATTCTACCATAGGTAAAAAGAGGAGCTGGTACTATTCCTTCTGAAACTATTCCAATCAATAGAAAAAGAGGGAATCCTCCCTGACTCATTTTATGAGGCCAGCATCATTCTGATACCAAAGCCTGGCAGAGACACAACAAAAAGAATTTTACACCAATATCCCTGACGAACATTGATGCAAAAATCCTCAATAAAATACTGGCAAACCGAATCCAGCAGCATATCAGAAAGCTTATCCACCGTGATCAAGTCAGCTTCATCCCTGGAATGCAAAGCTGGTTAAACATATGCAAACCAATAAATGTAATCCATCATATAAACAGAACCACAGACAAAAACCACATGATTATCTCAATAGATGCAGAAAAGGCCTTCGACAATATTCAACACCCCTTCATGCTAAAAACTCTCAACAAACTAGGTATTGATGGGATGTATCTCAAAATAATAAGAGCTATTTATGATAAACCCACAGCCAATATCATACTGAATGGGCAAAAACTGGAAGCATTCCCTTTGAAAACTGGCACAAGACAGGGATGCCCTCTCTCACCACTCCTATCCAACATAGTGTTGGAAGTTCTGGCCAGGGCAATCAGGCAGGAGAAAGAAATAAAGGGTATTCAATTAGGAAAAAAGGACATCAAATTGTCCCTGTTGCAGATGACATGATTTAGAAAACCCCATCATCTCAGCCCAAAATCTCATTAAGCTGATAAGCAACTTCTGCAAACTCTCAAGATACAAAATTAATGTGCAAAAGTCACAAGCATTCCTATACACCAATAACACACAAACAGAGCCAAATCATGAGTGAATTCCCATTCACAGTTGCTTCAAAGAGAACAAAATACCTAGGAATCCAACTTACAAGGGATGTGAAGGACCTCTTCAAGGAGAGCTACAAACCACTGATCAAGGAAATAAGAGAAGACACAATCAAATGGAAGAACGTTCCATGCTCATGGATAGGAAGAATCAATATCGTGAAAATGACCATACTGCCCAAAGTAAATTATAGATTCTATGTCATCCCCATCAAATTACCAATGACTTTCTTCACAGAATTGGAAAAAACTACTTTAAAGTTCATATGGAACAAAAAAGAGCCCACATTGCCAAAACAATCCTAAGCCAAAAGAACAAAGCTGGAGGCATCACGCTACCTGACTTCAAACTATACTACAAGGCTACAGTAACCAAGACAGCATGGTACTGTTACCAAAACAGAGATATAGACCAATGAACAGAATAGAGCCCTCGGAAATGATAGCACACCTCTATAACCATCTGATCTTTGACAAATCTGACAAAAACAAGAAATGGGGAAAGGATTCCCTATTTAATAAATGGTGCTGGGAAAACTGGCTAGCCACATGTAGAAAGCTGAAACTGGATCCCTTCCTTACACCTTATACAAAAATTAATTCAAGATGGATTAAAGACTTAAATGTTAGACCTAAAACCATAAAAACCCTAGAAGAAAACCTAGGCAATACCATTCAGGACATAGGCATGGGCAAAGACTTCATGACTAAAACACCAAAAGTAATTGCAACAAAAGCCAAAATAGACAAATGGGATCTAATTCAACTAAAGAGCTTCTGCATGGCAAAACAAACTACCATCAGAGTGAACAGGCAACCTACAGAATGGGAGAAAATTTTTACAATCTACCCATCTGACAAAGGGCTAATATCCAGACTCTACAAAGAACTTAAACAAACTTACAAGAAAAAAATCAAACAACCCCATCAAAGAGTTGTCAAAGGATATGAACAGACACTTCTCAAAAGAAGACATTTATGCAGCCAACAGATACATGAAAAATGCTCATCATCACTGGCCATCAGGGAAATGCAAATCAAAACTACAGTGAGATACCATCTCACGACAATTAGAATGGTGATCATTAAAAAGTCAGGAAACAACAGGTTCTGGAGAGGATGTGGAGAAATAGGAACACTTTTACACTGTTGGTGGGAGTGTAAACTAGTTCAACCATTGTGGAAGACAGTGGGGGATTCCTCAAGGATCTAGAACTAGAAATACCATTTGACCCAGTGATCCCATTACTGGGTATATACCCAAAAGATTATAAATCATAAAATACTATAAAGACACATGCACACGTATGTTTTTTGTGGCACTATTCACAATAGCGCACTATTCACAATAGCAAAGCTTGGAACCAATCCAAATGTCCATCAATGATAGACTGGATTAAGAAAACGTGGCACATATACACCATGGAATACTATGCAGCCATAAAAAAGAATGAGTTCTTGTCCTTTGTAGGGACATGGATGAAGCTGGAAACCATCATTCTGAGCATACTATTACAAGGACAGAAAACCAGATACCGCATGTTCTCACTCATAGGTGGGAATTGAACAATGAGAATACTTGGACACAGGGTGGGGAACATCACACACTGGGACCTGTCATGGGGTTGGGGGAGGGGGAAGGGATAGCATCAGGAGGAATACCTAATGTAAACGATGAGTTAATGGGTACAGCACATCAACATGGCACATGTATACATATGTAACAAACCTGCACGTTGTGCACATGTACCCTAGAACTTAAGTATAACAACGACAAAAAATAAAGCCTTTTATGCCCCCCCAAAAATGTTTTGAAAATAAAATTCAGTCTTGCCTTTCTTTTATCATTTTAAAGACCTTATTTCTAGTTGATGTTCCTATTTATTTGAAAGAACTTTGCAAATAAACTCTAAGTAACTGGTAAAGGAGATGAGTAAATTACAATACATTTCAGGATTTCAAACACTTTCATTTCAAATTCTTCACTGAACTGCCCATTTTATTTATATGTACTTATCTACTCTTGGGGTAGAAAAGTTCTTTCTTTTTTGTTTTGTTTTATTTTGAAATAGAGTCTCGCTGTGTTGCCCCAGCTGGAGTGCAGTGGCGCTATCTCGGCTCACTGCAAGCTCCTCCTCTGGGCTTCACGCCATTCCCCTGCCTGAGCGGCCCGAGTAGCTGGGATTATAGGTGCCCGCCACCATGCCCGGCTAATTGTATTTTTAGTAGAAATGGGTTTTCACCGTGTTAGCCAGAATGGTCTCAATCTCCTCACCTCCTGATCTGCCTGCCTCAGCCTCCCAAAGTGCTGGGATTACAGGTGTGAGCCATCGCGCCCGGCCGAAAAGTTCTTTCTAAAGATGTGTACAAAGGCAAAATCTCTGAAAGAGAAAAGAGAAAAATAGCAAAATTGGGTGGTAAATATTAAACCGGAGAAAGTTTATGTACCAAATATCACAAATAGCTAATGTCCTCATTATATAAGGAGACTCTCTTTATATACTATAAATACAAATTATAATATAATTATGAATGACCAATACATTTGTTAAAAGATTTTTGATACCCAACTAGAAACAGGAAAATACTATTTTATTAGCTATTGCATGTAAAAATGAAATGGAATGGTCATCCCATGCATGATAGTGCCTGTGAAGAAGGGGCAATCCCAGTCTCCTGAGTCCAGTTGTGAAAAATATATATGGGCGGACACTTAGGCATACTTCAAAGCATCTATATCTTTTCCCCTAGTAATTCTCCTTCTAGAAATATGTACTAGAAAATAATTTTAAACTGGACAAAGATATACATATGAGATATTCATTACAACTTTATTTCTAATAGCAAAAAGTATAAATGAGTTGATGGAATAATAATTATAGGTTTATTAAATATATTTTGATATAAGGAAATATGCCATCACTTAAAAATAGTTAATGCTACAAGAAAAATGTTAATGTTATTTATGATATTCAACTTTTTGGTATAATATTATATTTTCTACAGCTTAGTACAGATTGCATTTTTGTTTAAAAGAAAATATGACTAAGCATAGAAAAAATACCACACACACACATACACATACACCCCAAAATGTTAATAGTTGTCTGCTGTGAGGTAATATCATGAATGACTTTAAAAAATATTTTTCTCTGTGCATTTCTGTATTCTTATATTTCTTTTAAAATTTACATGTATTACTTTATTTTGAAAAATTTTTACTTTAAAAATGAAAAATAACCTTCTTCTTGTTTTATCTATTTCTTCTGTTTGTTAACATGAAGTGTTTTTGCATTTCTTCAAGGTTGTATTTTCACTCTTCAAGTTCGCACTGAGAAGGATGGCCATTTCAGAGGACTGGGAAATCCCGAAGGCCACCCAAATGCTGGACGCAGTGTTGGCCAGTGTCATGCTTCTCCCTGCAGTTTAATGAAATGTGGCAATGGTGGGACATGCATAGAGAGTGGAACTAGTGTTTAGTAAGTACGACGTTATTAGGAATGAAAGTAGCAGGTTGTTTGTGCTCTAACTGGTACTCCACTCTAACTGGCATTCCACTTGTACAAACTAGGAACACAAACAGATGCATGTATTTAAAATGTTCTTATGTAGACTTGTTACATGATGGGAGGACAGGTGAAGGCAACTACAAATAGGATCAGCACAGCATTCATGCCATCTTAGTTCTGTTAAACAATGACAATGAATCACTACATCTCATTCCAGGCACCATGAAAAATATCACTTAAATCCATACTATTGAGAGAGTAGACAGAAATGTTAACCACACAAAGGCTTACACATTGGGATTTGCTTTCATATGTAGGTTTGAGCCCCTTTATAAAGGGCAATAGTAAAGCTACACAATTTGACTTCTGAACTACTTTAGTATGAAACCAACATGAACCCATTGAGTGAGAAGGAAAAAAGAAAGGAGAATGTTTTTATATTAATTACTCCTTTTGCTGAACATCTCATCTATGCAAAAGTAGTATATGAGGGGTTCTGGGAATATGCTAAAGAAAGTGGAAGTAAGCACTCTGTCATTCAATTTCTTACACTCTAGCTACTCATAAATTTCTTATGTCTCATACATGTATAAGACAGCTAAAGAGAGATTTGTCAAAATGCTCCCTACAGGACGCATGAGAAGACGTAATGCACTTCACCAGGAACACTGGCTCCCTGAAAAGCAGCTGGGAAAGTGGAGTGTCAGAGTTTCTCCTGAAGGACAGAGTCTACCATGAAGAAATTGTAGTTTTAAAAGACATGAGTGAATCTCTTATTCGCCCTAAACAAATTCCTTCCACCTCCTCACTAGAAAATGATCAAAAGCAAAGCTCAAATAACTGATAGTCACAGTAAAATTTTTTGGGGAAAAAAAAATGTATAGTTTGACTCAGCCCATGGAATTACTGAGGACAAAATCTAAGTCTTGGGATGCCACCATCACAGAGCAATAATTTTTGGCATTAGCTTTACCATTATAATTTTATCATTACTTCTCTACAATTTTTAATGAAACTTTTAGCTTGCTTTACAAAGTATGCACTCTAATTTGCTCTACAACTAAATTTAATTAGGAGTACACATTTACTTCACTTTATCTAAAGAGTTGTAGTCATTCTTCAGGTGTTACTACTAAGTATTTTTGTTATTTTTTGACGTGATAATAAACAGGGATCTAGAAAGTAGCAGTAGGAAAGCATATGAAGTTGAAGGTGAAGGTGGGGAATCCGTCCCCACCCTACGTTATTCCATGTGGACCAAATAGCCTAACAGTTTGAACCTAAGAACCATATATATGTATCTTGGAATATATAGTACCAAGTATAGATAGGTACTTAGAACCATTTGCAGATTATTTTGATTAATATAGAAATTCTATTGAGTTCTGATATTAAACATAATACCTTACAATTGCACAGGACTTTGTGGGTAACAAAGCATTTTTTATATATTATTTCCATTGCTCCTCACTAAAACCCTCTAAATTACTCAAGGCCAGTATCCTAATTCCAATTTTATACAGGGAAAATAAGCCCCAGAGACTGTGAGTAATTCGAGAGGATGTATGAGCACCCTGTGAGTAGTACAGCAGGACTCAAAATCAGATCTTCCATTTCCTGGGTCAAGATTCTCTCCAGAATCTAAATAGCAAGAAATGAACTTAAAAGCAGCGAATAATTTTAATGAGGTAACAAAAGTGTTAAGTAGCCATTTACTGATTGTAACCTGTTCACCTTAATTTTTTTAAATGACGTTGAAATTGTCTTCAATTGGCACTTTGTATTTTCTCCAAATTGAAAATACCTTTCTTCATAACACATATCCTGGGAATTTCATACATTGCCGTGTGGAAAACAGTATCTCAAACATGAGGGCCTAAATTTGAATAACAAATAGACTTAAGCGATAATGTACAGGGGCAATGATACATCTGACAAATTTCCTTACAGGATTCTAAAAATTTTTCTTATCAAAATTGTGACCAGTTTTGGGATCCTCTTATTGACTTAATTACAAAATAATTACTAACTATAAAGATTTACTGCAGAGCCAGAAGTAGCTCTCGTGACTATCATTTAATAACATTAAATTTACAGATCCCCGAACTTAAAACAGGTGAATTTTATGGTAAGTAAATTATACCTCAATAAACTGTTCAAAAATATTAAGTCTCCCATTCATAGACATTCAGATCCAGTGGCAGCAGCAGTTTAAAGAATTTTATTCCTTTTGATAGTTTTAAACAATCCTTTTCTAATCTCAGTATAAGAATACCTCCTTTAAAGAAAGAAAATATTGTGCTTTGTAATATACTTTTCAAAAGTGTTTAAGAAGTTTATTTCTGTCCTTGTCCTAGTTACAGATTCTTAATTTTATATGGCTCTAAACTTTATTTTTCAACTGAAGCAGGGTAATATTAAATTGAATTTCTAGGTAACCTTATAGACAGCTCAAAGCTAAAGTTTCATCTTTTCCTGAAAAATAACTAACACACCTTATGAAATATTTCTTAAATGCTCAAGAGGCAAGTACCAACACAGAAGCACCAATTTTATGGTGCTTAGAATCAGTTGTAAAAGCAAAACCTCGAAGCTGATCAAAGTGTCTTAACAATGAACAGTTTAATGTTATAAATTTAAAACAACTCAAAATGCTCCCATTAGCTCCCTTCCTCTTAGCTGGAATGGGAGGCATTGTTTGGGTACATAAGGGAAAGTCTTATTCCAAGCAAGGAGTGAGGTGGGGCCCGATAAGGTTTCCAGTATGTTCAGGGCCCTGGTAAAGTGATGAAAACCCTTCTCTCCTGCTCCGAGTTCATCACCACACACAGATCCATCTGTGTTCTAATGGAATTTCTCAAATGTGAGTATCATAAGGCAGAGTTCATTTCAGGCCTTTATGCTCCTGGGATGAGTTCTGATACAACAAATAAATGGAAAACTATTTCTGTTCTTAGTAGCCAAGGATAAAAAAGAAAAAAGGTTACATCAAAACGAAAGTTTTAAGTAAAAAAAAAAAAAAAAAAATGGGTTTAGTTCTTAGTCCTATGTGTGTATGTGCTTGGTGTCTTTTTTTTTTTTTTTTTTTTTTTTGACATAAATAAAATGCTTTAATGAAATGGCTGATTCCAAACCAAAAATGTTTAATGAGAAGAAAGATATTATTTTACATTTTTGCCAATCTCTTCCACCATGTCTAGCTTAATAGGTGTTTTTAAGCAAGTTTTATTTTATTTAAGTTGTACTTTTTTCCTTTATTTTCTTAATTGACAAATAAAAATTGGATATATTTATCATGTAGAACATGATGTTTCAAAATATGTATACATCATGGAATGGCTCAAATGAGCTAATTAACATATGTATTACCTCACATATTTATAATTTTTTCTGATTGGAATATTTAAAATCTACTCTCAGCAATTTTCAAAATACAAGACGTTGCTACTAACCATAGTCACTATGTTGTACAGTAACCTGTGACTGAGGACAATATACAGATGTGTCCTTTTAAGGAAAACACAGTGTAGCCCTGGCACCATGGCTCACACCTGTAATTCCAGCACTTTGGGAGGCCGAGATGCCTGGATCACCTGAGGTAAGGAGTTCGGGACCAGCCTGGCCAACATGGCAAAACCCCATCTCTACTAAAAATACAAAAATTAGCCAGTATGGTGGTGGGTGCCTATAATCCCAGCTACTTGGGGGGCTAAGGCAGGAGAATCACTTGAACCTGGGAGGCAGAGAGTGCAGAGAACTGAGGTCTCAACACTGTACTCCCGCCTGGACGACAAGAGGGAAACTCCATCTAAAAAAAAAAGAAAAGCAGTGTAGGGAAAACAAAGTTACAAAAACAAGTTAGATGTTAAAATGAGTGGCTCAGACAATAAGTACAATAGGAGTTAGAAGAATGTGGTTGTAAAAATGTAAAATGCACCAAGGATTAATATTAAGTTCATAAATGAGGCTTATTTACAACATAAATCTATTAGTGATCATAAAATCTCATTGATTCAGGATTTCCTAATTATTTTTTGTCTTAGAACTGCCTTTGAGCATCAGGTTAAAGCTAAAAACCCTTTCCCCTAAAAACTGAACATACTTGGAACACAAAAATGTGCTTATCATTTTAGAGGTTTACAAACCCCTAGAACCCAATAATAGGTTCTCTAAGGTCTGCCAAAGTTCCCAAATTAAGCATCCTTTGCCCAGACTGTCTTCTTTTATATATTTTGTCCAACAATGCTTATTTCATTCTTCTATTACTCCTCAGCTGGACATGTAATTGTTTTCCAACTGGTGACCTGTTCCCTAAACACTTCTAACCTTAATCCAGATCTTCCTAAAATCCTCTTTGCTCTTAATCATTTTCCTGCTCAAAATGTTTCCTGGTTTTCCATTGCCAATGCAGCAAAATGTAAATTTGTAATCTGTTGTCAAGCTATGCATGACTGTTATCAACCCGCCTCTTCCTGTTATTCTTTTTCTCTCTGCATAGCAAACAAATTAACTGTACTACTCTATCCCACCTTCCAAGAAACACTCTCTCCTTACCAAGCAATCAGCTGTGTTTCTTGTGAAGCTATGGCCAGCTTGGTAACTCATTACCTTGCACTAGTTCTCCTTTTTTCCTCCTCCCTTTGCTTCTCTCTCACTGTTACTTCCTTGAAAGAGTATTCCTTAATTCCTTGCAATTGCCCTTAACTCTGTCTTCTAGAGATTCCAATTTTAGATAGATAATTTTTCTCACCTATGAGGTTGGCAAAAAGCTAAAAATATGACTAATCTAGTAGTGAGGCTATAGAGAAGCAGACACTATTATGTATTAGAGCAACCTAATTTCTCTATTTGTTAAAACAAAGACTGGAAACTGCTCAAATGTTCATCACTAGGTATCTGGTTGAAAAAGCTAAGGAATGTTTATGTAATGGAGGACTTCATATATATACATATATATATATATATATATATAGACCTTTTATATGTTGCTATGGAGTGATCCTCAGGACTTATTAAGTGAAAAAAGTCAGGGTAAAGAAACATGTAAGGAAAGGGGATAATAGATATAAACAGATATAAATACATAAAGATAGATACACATACAAATAGGCTTATATTTTTCTAAGAAAAAAATGCAAGATTACACATACACAATTTATAAATGGTTATCTATAGGGTGAGGGAGAAAACAAGAAGTAGTAAAAGGATAAAGGCTAGACTTTCTAACTATAATTTGCTTTATAGTTTTTATTTGGAACCAGGTAAAATGTTTCACATGGTAAATCAAAAAAGAAAAAGACCACTCTTTGAATACTGAAGGAAAATAAGGAAATGAATAAATTCAACTGTACTTCAAGTTGGTAGCATAACCAAGCAGAAAAGATTTAATTCAATTGATCTTAAAACACAATATGTTTACTATACAGTGGATTATGGCCTAAAACAAAAAGAACCATAAAGATATTCTATTGCATCCTGTAGTCTTGATGTTAGTGGTAACATTGATATTGTTATTTTAAAACTATATATAAAAATATACAAATAGCATTATATTTATATAATAGATAAATATATATAAACCAAATGAACAATTAATATTAATCATTAGGAACTAGAATTTTCAGCATGAAAGAGATCTAGGCATAAAATCAAAGAAGTAAAAATCATTCTAATCCTTAATATGAATTGGAATTAATGTATGAACACATTACTTAACTTTCTATTCAGGAGGCTGAAGAGGGAGAATCACTTGAACCCGGGAGGAAGAGGCTGCAGTGACCCGAGATTGCACCATTGCACTCCAGCCTGGGCGACAGAGCAAGACTCCAACTCAAAAACAAAAAAAAAATCTTTCTTTTTAAAAAAAAATTTCCCAGCTATATCCGCTAAAAAGATTTAGAAACAATAACTCAGTATCAATGAACACCTCTAATGCCAAAATTGTCATCTCCAAATACCATTTTCCACTAAAATGAACCAAGACTTCTTGGAGACTTTTACGCTCAGCTCTAGGAGAGAAAATATATTATATAAGCCTAGATATCTTTTTAATGCCTGAAAGCAAGAATGTTAACAAAGACAACTATGGTTATATTAAAAGACAACAGGAGCCAACTTAAAGAGACTCCCACTGGCCGAAGATGAGACATTTTCAGAAAATTATCTTTCCATAGTCAGAAAATATGAAAAACTTATTTGGAGAGCGTAGATTCTAAAATAAGCTCACATTTTTTTGTTTCTTTATTATTTAAGCAGCTGGAAAATAAGAGTCAGAGGTAAGAATTCACTGTGGATTTTCATCAAGCCTCCCTACACTGTGGCTTAAGAGTAAACTCTTTTCTCTCATGGTCTTTTTATAGCTCAGATGTCAGTTACTTTCTACCAGACCCTTGACATCTACATAAATTGTGAAGATTCCAAAAGGAAGGTTTATGTTCTCAAGTCATCTCTAGCTCAACAGTCTTTCACCCATAGTGACTATTCCATATCACAGATGCCTAAAAGCTATAATCAACTTCTTTAATTTCTATCAAATTAACAAAGCCATTTCCACTTTTAGATCAGATTGTTTAGATTGGTGCAGGGGGGTGGAGAGAGGTGACAATGTTGAAGGAAAAAAGTTTATATCATGGCCACCTAAACAACTTCCAACTTGTCTTTTGGTCACCGCACCACTGCAGTAAATACATGGCAATTCCACCCATTTTTGTCTTCTGTCCTTTGCTTTGCTTTTTTCCAACTGAGTCTGTAGGTTAAAACAAACCACAATTCCCTCCTGGTCTCAGGCAGAATAATTTATCATCGTATTTTGTAGTCCAGGCTCATGTTCATCCCAATGCAACCAGGTTTCACTGTCTACTCCAAGCAGCTCATGTAGTTTCCCAAAGACAGTTCTCTCCTTAATAGGAATTCTGATTCCAACTGTTAATATACTACAATGTTCAAGCCCTTACACCTGGAGAACTACAAAATAAAGCCTACAGACAACTGCCAGTATTTTCAATAGTACATAAAGTACATTTCATCTCATCCTTCTTAAACTCTGTGAGGTATCACCAAGGACCTAGGTGAGTATCTCAACAGCAAAGAAACAAAGGCCATGGGGGAATGTCAGCAGGTGGAGTGATTATTATAGCAACCTGTCCTAGTAAGCATGTTGAGTTTCAATATGCCATCACATTCCAGTGTACGATGAGGTTCATTTGTTTTAGCATTTGATTGTATATTCTTCAAAGGCTCAAATTTTGAGCATGTCATTTAAAATCCAGCAAATTTTGGCAGATAAAATGTTATACATCATATCACACTTACCTTATTCTCCTAACTTGTTACTCAAATGGAAATAAGCCATAAAGGAAAGCAATTTTATATGAATTAGTCATCCACACAGGAGATGACCTGAGAAGATAATTCAGCTATGTTTCCCTTTTTATTTAAATAGCAGAGAAATAAGTTATATATGCAGAACTAGATTCCTTTAGGTCGTGTGATCGCCCATTGCTAAATTACATGCATTTATTCTATTATTCATATGACTTTATCATCACACCACATAGATTTTGTGTCTGTGCTTTTGCTTATGCATAGAAAACCCACAAATCTATAACCAGAACTTTTTTACAGATCCAGCTCAAGGTAAATTTTCTCCAAGAACTTTCTTTTTCTGTTCTTATCTCAGCCTCAACATATAAAGAAGAATCTCTCTTATCCAAAGCATCAAAATCCATATTTGATAGGTAACCTGAAAAAGTAGGCTAAGCAGAGGTTATATTTTTCTGTATTAGCTTCTCATCTGCAATCTGAGGGTGAATAATAGTATTACTTTGTAGGTTTTATATGGTGATTAAACAAATTACTACATCTAAAGTACTTAAAATGGTGCCTGGCACTAAGGTAAAGCCCTAAGAAACTTTGAATATTATATTTTATATATTATATATTTCATACAAATACATTATTCTAAATAAAGTAGCAAGTCCTCAGGGTAGGGAACAAGTCCATGTTTTCTATTTTGTACTCACCTTGGTAACGATGTACAATGCTGCTCTATATTCTCTCTTTGGTAATATTTAGTAAGTGAATGATATTTAACAAAAAATATTAAATTTTCTATTATCTCATTTTCAGTTAATTTTTTATATCCATGTTCATACTAAACTCTCACAGTCTTAGACTTGCCTAATTACAAGAAAATTAAATTCTTCATGTTGAATTTCTATAGTAATGAGGAAAAATTAACCCATAGAGGTTCTAAGCTATAAAATTGACAGTCAGAACTAAACAATATATCTGCAATTTAGGAATTCAAATCAGTTTCATTCTAAATGCACAGAAGTAAAATAATTAACTATATTAGTAAGAACACACTCTAATATTCATCTCTAGATTCACTATCATGATGAGCTGTTACATTTCCAAAGTGTTTAATATTTTATTCTCTGCTATCATCTGTTTATGTTGGGAGACAGAAGAACCCACAAATTTTTCCTTGTACTGACAATTAAGGATATGTAACATTTTTTGAATGGTCTTGAAATAAGAAAACAGTGCTCTGTATAGTGTCAATGATTCCTCAGTATAATTTAAGTAGTCTTAGCTATTGTATGCCGGGTGCATGTTTCCCAGCTCTTTGCCTGCTAGTCTATTTAATTAAATCTGCCTTATGTCCTGAACTATCATCAAATTTACAAGCCACATCCCTAGATGCTTATAGAAAAAAAAAAAAAAAAAAAGCTATTTTATCACCTGCTCTTACCTCCAATGCAGTCTAGCTAAAAGTGGCTTTGTTTTTCAACTTTTATTTTAGGTTCAGGATGTACATGTGCAGGTTTGTTACATAAGTGTGTGTTGCTGAGGTTTGGTGTACAAATAATTCCATCACCCAGATAGTGAGCATAGTACCCAATAGGTAGTTTTTCACCCCACATTGCTTCCCACCTTCCTACATCAAGTAGTCCCCAGTGCCTATCGTTCCCATTTGTTTGTGTCCATATGTACTCATTGTTTAGCTCCTACTTATAAATGAGAATATGCAGTATTTACTTTTCTGTTCCTATATTAGTTTGCATAAGATAATGGCCTCCAGCTGCATTCATGTTTCTACAAAGGACATGATTTCATTTTTTCAATGGCTGTGTAGTATTCCATGATGAATATGTACCACATTCTCTTTATCCAGTACCCTATTGATGGGCATATAGGTTGATTCCATGTCATTGCTATTGTGAATAGTGCTGCGGTTAATATACAGATGCATATGTCTTTTTCATAGAATGATTTATATTCCTTTGGGTGTATAGCCAGTAATGGGATTGCTGGGTTGAATGGTAGTTCTGTTTTAAGTTTTTTAAGAAATATCCACACTGCTTTTCACAGTGGCTGAAGTAATTTACATTCCCACTAGCAATGTTTAAGTGTGCCCTTTTCATTGCAACCTCACCAATGGCTGTCATTTTCTTTTTTACTTTTTTATAATAGCCATTCTGATTGGTGTGAGTTGGCATCTCATTGTGGTTTTGGTTTGCATTTCTCTAACGATTAGTGATGTTGAGCATTACTTAATCTATTTGTTGGTTTCATGTATGTCTTCTTTTGAGAAGTGTCTGTTCATGTCATTTGCCCATTTTTTTAATGGGGTTATCTGTTTTCTGCTTGTTGAATTGTTTAAGTTCCTTATATATTCTAGACATTAGACCTTTGTTGTTGTGTAGTGTGTGAATATTTTCTCCCATTCGGTAGGTTGTCTGTTTACTCTATTGATAGTTTATTTTGCTGTACAGAAGCTCTTTGGTTTAATTAGGTCCCACTTGTCAATTTTTGTTTTTATGGAAATTGCTTCTGGGGACTTAGTCGTAAATTCTTTACCAAGCCTGATGTCTAGAATGGTATTTCCTAGGTTTTCTTCTAGGGTTTTTATAGGTTTAGGTCTTACATTTAAGTCTTTAGTCCATCTTGAGTTAATTTTCATAACATATATAGTGAAGGGAAGGGGTCTGGTTTCAATCTTCCGCATATGGCTAGCCAGTTATTCCAGCACCATTTATTGAATAGGAAGCCCTTTCCCCATTGCTTATCATTGACTTTGTTGAAGATCAGGTGCTTTTAGGTGTATGACTTTATTTCTACATTCTCTGTTCTGTCCACTGGTCTGTGTGTCTGTTTCTGTACCAGTGCCATGCTATTTTGATTACTGTAGGCTTGTAGTATAGTTTGAAGTTAGGTAGAGTGATGCCTCTGGCCTTGTGCTTTTTGCTTAGGATTGTTTCAGTTATTTAGCCTCTTTTTTGTTTCCATGTGAATTTTAGAATAATTTTTTTAATTCTGTGAAAAATTATGTTGGTAGTTTATAGGAATAATGTTGAATCTGTAAATTGCTTTGGTCAGTATATCCATTTTAACAATATTGATTCTTCCTTTTTATGAGCATGAAATCTTTTTTCATTTGTTTGTGTTATCTCTGATTTCCTTCATCAGTGTTTGGTAATTATCATTATAAAGATCTTTCACCTCCTTGGTTCCGTGTTCCTAGGTACTTCATTCTTTTTGTGGCTATTGTAAATGGGATTTCGTTCTTGCTTTTGTTCTCAGCTTGGACGTAATTGGTGTATAGGCATGCTACTGATTTTTGTACAGCGATTTTGTATTCTGAAATTTTACTGAAGTTATTTATAAGTTCTAGGAGCCTTTTGGCAGAGTCCATGGGATTTTCTCAGTATAGAATAATATCATCTGCAAGGAGAGATGACTTGAATTCCTCTCTTTCTATTTGGATATCTTTTCTTTCTTTCTCTTGCATGATTGCTGTGGCTAGCACTTCCATTACTGTGTTGAATAGCAGTGGCGAGAGTGGGCACCCTTGTCTTGTTGCAGTTCTCAAGGGGAATGGTTTGATCTTTCGCCTGTTCAGGATGATGTTTGGCTATGGATTTGTCATAGACTGCTCTTATTATTTTGAAGTATGGTCCTTCAATGTCTAGTTTGTTGAGGGTTTTTAACACAAAAGAAAGTTAAATTTTATCAAAGTCTTTTCTGCATCTGTTGAGAACATGATATGGTTTTTGCTTTTAATTCTATTTATGTGATGAATCACATTTCTCAATTTGTGTATGTTGAACCAGTCTTGCATCCCAGGAATAAAGCCTATAAAAGTAGATTCTTTATGTTTTCCTTTTACTATATTGCTATCCAGTTGTCCCTATTTCACTAACAACACCATGCTCTTTCATGGTCCCAACACTTCCACAGGATTGAGAGACATAAAATGGTAACTAAAGCGTGGACTTCCTCACTTATTAGCAGACTTAACCTTTCTGTTCCTCAGATTCCTCCTCTTCAAAATGAGGATGATGATAGTACCCTTCTAATAAGGTAACAGAGAAACTAAAAAGGTTAGAAGAGTGCTTGACACATGGTAAGCATCAAATAATGTTTGTCATTACTATAATTTTTCTTCTTTCATACCAACACACTTACCAAAGCCTTGAAAATGCCTCTCACATCTACACTTCAACCTCTGCATCCCCACAGCAATTTTCCTATTCAGGACTTTTGCCTCCATCTGCTTTCTTATCCCAGCCATGACCTATTATATTTATTCATTTATGTGTTTATTCCTTGAATAGTCAATTAAAACTTACAATAAACCAAGAACTGTTTTGGGCCTTGAGACAATAATAAAAAACAAAACAGACCCTAGCTCTGGAATTAATGGTCTAGAGTGCTGGGGTCAGAAAACTATGGCATATGGGCCAAATCTGGCCTACCACCTATTTGTGTAACTAAAATTTATTGGGATACAGCCACACCCATTTGTGTGTTTTCTGTGGCTGCTTTCAACAATGGCAGAGTTTAGTTATTGCTACAGTGTCTATATGACCCACAAAGCAAAACTGTAAACTGCCTTGCCCTTTACAAGAAAAAGGTTGCCGGCCCCTTTTCTAGTAGCAAAAATATGCTACGATCTCACTAAGATTAAAATTACGTCACCAGAGAGCTTATTCTTAAACTATGCAATCATCCTACACATAACAGATCAATATTCTTAAAGTGTGCCTCATCATTCGTGTCATTTTCTATACACCTGTCACTTAAAAGTTGAACTGAAGCCAGGCACAGAAAGGCAAACATCACGTATTCTCACTTATTTGTGGGCTCTAAAAATCAAAACAGTTGAACTCATGGAGATAGAGAGTAGAAGGATGGTCACTAGAGGCTGAGAAGGGTGGTAGGTAACAGGGAGGTAGGGATGGTTAGCGGGTACAAAAAAGTAGTGAGAATGAATGAGCAAGAACTAGTATTGGATAGCACAACAGGGTGACTATAGTCAATAATAATTTAATTGTACATTTTAAAATAACTAAGAGAGTATAATTGTATTGTTTGTAACACAAAGGACAAATGCTTGAGGGGATGGATACCCTATTTTCCATGATGTGATTGTCACACATTGCATGCCTATACCAAAACATGTCATGTACCCCATAAATATGTACACCTACTCTGTACCCACAAAAATTAATAGTTTTTTTTTTTAAAAAGTTGAATTGTCTCAGCCTGTTGTTCAAAGTCCTTTGACACCTCCTCTCAGTGCATGCATTTATACGGGCAAATTTCACTTTGGCGGCCTTTCCTAAGCCTTCCCTTAGCCTTCCCTAAGTAATCCACTAAAATTACTTAGATATCCACCCACAGGATACCATAATAACCATTTTAGAACTCGTCCCATCTTATTAAAATTGTCTCCTTACTAATCTGATTTCTCCAAAATACAGAAGTCCATGAGGTCAAAAATGGACCCTCCTGTGTTGTAGAATCTCAGTACCAAGCACAGTACTATCCTCAATCCTAAGATAAGCACAGACAGCTAGCCTGTAAAAAATAATAAATATTCTTTAAATAGATACCAACCTGTCTTTGTTTTGTTTTTACATTGCCCACCGTATAGACACCTCACCTCACACACACACTTCTACAGAATCTACTTTTCCTCAGGGCAGAGTAGTATATGTGGTTAAGGGAAGAAATATTAATGAATTAACATCAAGGGTCAGAAAAATATCACCCAAAGTAGAGAATAACTAATGAAGGCTTGAAATTTTTTATTATCTGTATTTCACAGGGTGCTATAGAAACCAAGGAACAAAAAGAAAAATTTGACCTTGCACAAAATCATTCTCATTAGAATTATATAATCACTAATTATATATTAAACATATAGCTAATTGTTTCAGACCTAAAAATTCTGAGACAAACTATATGATGCTCTGATTTGTTATTTTTTTCAAATAAGATTTTAGCATCTATATTATATTATGCTTAATGTGATTTATCTACTTTAATATCCAAGCAAGTATTTTATTCCCATAACACTATGTTATATACCTTAAATATATACAATAAAGTGTAAGTGAATTAAATAAAATAAATATTTTACCATTGTGAGTTCTATCTATAAGGCAGTGAGAATAATTGTTTTTAAGCTTTTTTCAAGTAGATAAAAATGAACCACTAGATGGCGCCATCGTCACTTTTAAAAATAATGACAGAGCATCGTGTTTAAAAATTATTTAATAAGAATTTTTACTATAGTTTTATTTCTTTTGCGAAATTACTCATTCTCTTTTTTGTATAAGAAGTCTTTATACATTCTATACTCTTTTTGATCTTCAAAAATAATCTTCAAAAAATGTAATTTTGTAGCAGATTAATTCTGTATTTTGTTTGTCTCTATTTTGGAGAACCCTATACAATGTTCCGAACTTTTTTTGCACAACTATTAATTTAGATGCAACAAGCATATAAAAGTATATGACATAACTAAAAGGTCTGGGAAGGTGTGATCAATTGCTGTCCTTTTCCAGTTTAACAGTTTCTGACCCCTATATCTCATACCCAGTTCTAGACTAATGTTCTCTTTAGACTGGCACGGTGGTTTATGGCTGTCTGACTGTAACAGGAATTTTAAATTAACCCTTTCTCTCATGTACTCTTTAGTGTAGTGTTTTCAGAAGAAGAAGAAAGGAAGGGGTATGGTGAGGAGAGAAAGGGAAGGAAGAAAGGGAAAAAGGCAGGTAGGGAGGGAGGCAGGGAGGGGAAAATAAACACACGGTGCCCAGATAAATTTGAATTTCAGACAAACAACAATTTATCAACTATATATATATGTGTGCATGTATAGATATGTATATATATGTATCTATATATCAAGATATATAACAATAAAATCTCAAATATTATTTATTTAAAGTTCAAATATTGTATGGGACATGTATTAGTCCGTTCTCATGCTGCTAATAAAGACATACTTGAAAATGGGTGATTTATAAAGGAAAGAGGTTTAATTGACTCACAGTTCAGCATGGCTGGGGAGGCCTCAGAAAACTTACATCATGGTGGAAGGGGAAGCAAACATGTCCTTCTTCATGTGGTGGCAGGAAGGAGAAGAATGAGCGCCCAGTGAAGAAGGAAGCCCCTTATAAAACCATCAGATCTCATGAGTGCTAACTCATTATCATGAGAACAGGATAGGGGAAACCTCCCCCATGATCCAATTTTCTCCACCTGGTCCCTCCCATAACACATGGGGATTACAGGAACTACAATTCAAGATGAGATTTGGGTGGAGACACAGCCAAACCATATCAGGACATACTTCTACTAAGAAAAGTTATTCATTGTTTAACTCATGTTTAAATTTAACTAGATGCTCTGCGTTTTATCTGACAACTCTGCCTTTGATGGGTCTATCGGAAAGTTTTCTTCTGGGCTCCTCCCAATATCACTCTCTAAATCCAGACAAGGTCTCTCTTTCAGCTGAGTATTCCCCATTACCCCTCAGCTTCTGCTCTAGCCAGAAACCTCTTACTGCCCAGGTATCTTAGCCAGAAGGACACCTCTTGGTCAAGATTCATTTTTATATATCCTCAAGCTGTTGTTCCTGACTATGAACATCCCTTTCCTGGGATTCACTCACATTTGACTTGTCTTCAGCATGTTTGCAGCTCTTTCTGCAACCCCAGGAGCTGAGCCTGTGAGTTTGCCAATGCCAGGGAACACATACCAAGCTCTCCAAGTGGTCCTGCTAAATCTCTTTCCACTAGGCTTGAAGTTAGGAGACAGCAATACCATGCACAGCTTTTTCTCTTGGTGGTGGTGTGGGAGTTGGGAGAGAGACTTACAATGCAATTTTGTCCAAAGAAACGATTCTCAAAAAATTATCTTTCTACTTTTACACTCTGAATCTTTTAAAGTCTTTGATATGGAGTCCAGTAATCCTGTAACCAGTTATTAACTCTCTCCTTTGACAATTTAGGTCTTAGAGTTTGAATCACAATTCATTTTGATCTCTTGGAACTTCAGTTAAAATTGACAAGTTAGCATCAAGGCAATACATAGTATGTATCCATCTCTACACAAGTGCTCAAACCATGTGACTTTCTCTCAACCCACAGCTGCAACTGTACCACTAGGTGGAAAGGAGCATTCTGCACAGAGACAGTTTCCATCTGTGATCCTGAACATGACCCTCCACACCACTGTAGCAGAGGAGCAACCTGCATTTCATTACCTCATGGATACACCTGTTTCTGTCCTCTAGGAACCACTGGAATCTACTGTGAACAAGGTAAGGCAGAATTTCAAGTCATTTTGCTGTTCACAAATATAACTAAAATTAGGAATTTCAAAGTCAGTTTTCTTTTTGAAAAGTAAAAAAGTACATATAATAAAATTAGAATCTACTCTCCTCTTTTTCGAGTATGTTTGACATTATACTTCACAGATAGACTAGTACTATCTGTGACATTATACTTCACAGATAGACTAGTACTATCAGTAGTACAAAAAATATGGCTTTTAGTATTGCTTTATTAACTCTAAACTCCCTATTTGTGTAGATGTTCTAGATGTTTTGTGCTAAATGCAGTTAAGTCAAGTGAGCTTAAGTTCATAACTCAGTTCCAGATCAAGACTTCATCTCTGTGAGCCTCTCCTATCTGTACTTTCCATCTCACTCAAAACTCTCAGCAATATCACAAGACCATCAGCTTCAGAGGGAAATTAGAGAGGAGAAATGGTCCCAAGTCCAGTAGTAACAGTCAGAAGCAACAATGTCCTAACTACTGGGACAATTTATGGTAGTGCCTCTAAAAGAGCTCAGCAATCTCTGGGCGCTCACAAGCTGGGCTATAACAGTACTTCTAGATCTGATCTATCTTCTCTTTAATCCCTGGCTGGGACTTCCAGAACAGCATTAGGGAATCCAGGAAACTCCCAGTTAGTGAAGCTGGAGAGATTAAGCCAGGAAAATAAAGGGACATAAAGACCTGCCTGCCATATCCTAGCTTTCTGAGACTGGACTATCTACTATTTCTCTATCCTGCCTCACCCACCACCCAGAAGATGAAACTTTAGCTCTCTCTTCCCTATTTTAGAAACAGAGGCTGGGATAAAAAGAGTACAGGAGTCAATCACCAATTGTACTATATCCACCTTTGCATTATTTGGATGTTTTATTGTAACATCATATTCATATGTGTGATAAGAAAAAAATTAATACTTCTAGATCACTTTATCAAATATATTAATGTAAACATGTTATTCCTATATTCCTTGATATTCTACTTGTGTTTAACTCTCCAAAAGTTAAAATTGTTAATAAATGGAAGACATTTGAGGGTTAGAATAATAGTAGTTTACAGAAAAAAATGTTTAATCATGTCTTAAGAGTGTAACTATGAAATAATGAGATGAAGTTTTGTATCTGGCTTACATAAATCAGTCTCTCATAATGACACTAGGGATCAATCTTGATCTTTAAGAAACTGTGTTTCTTAATTCCTAGAATATGCCACACTCTTTCGTGGAGTAGAGATTTTGTGTTGTTTCCCTTTGCCTAAAATGCTTTCATCTGCCCCTCCATAACAGGTGCTAACACTTCACCTTGCTAATTTAGGGAAGCGTTTCCTGATTGTCTTTCATAGAACTGAGGGCAGTGACCATGTTTGTTGAGTGTCTAGCACCCATCATATAGTGCAAAGCAAAAAAAAAAAAAAAAAGTCGGTTAAATATTTAAACTTAATAGCAATAATAAAAACTAATTGTGACGGTTTTCATAGGATAGTTCCTTAGTGAAAGGCAAAGTACTCAAAAATTAACCACGGTGAGTACCTTTATAACTCCCAAAGGAATAGCTTTTAGAAATGGAAAGAAATAATATGACAAGTAACATAAGGGCTAGTGAATTTAACAATAGGGCAAGCCACAGTTTTGATGCTTAAAGGCTCAGACAGTGAAAGTTTGAAAGATACATTAACCCAAAATTTTTGTGGATATGTGGATGTATATAAATGGATTATATACACAGATGGCAGATGAAGATACATGAATGGATGTATAGATAGAAGATAGATAGATACATACATACATACATATGTACATACATATGTATTGGAATAGTCAGAGTAATGAAATTACTTTTACAGAAAGAAAGTCTAGAAGATTTGATTAAAGGTGCCAGAAAATGGATGACATCCACATAGAATTCTAACACAAAATTAACCAAAGATATACTTTGATATTCTATAAAATAACAATTTGATTAGAATACTTTAGAATCCAGAGTACTCATTAAAATATTATACCAAGAATTCTGGTTCACACATTTTGCAAGATAGACAATATGTCCAGTTATTCTCCTCATATACTCAAGTCTTGCTTATTTGCTGACTTCTTTTATGTTATAGCCGTCCTTCCTGTTATAACTTATGATTTACAACTATACATGTAACCTCTCCTAAATCATAAAATTGCCTCTCAATTTACTTTTTCCTCATAATATTGGTAAATTGCTTTCTTCATGACTAGTTTTAATATTACTAAATTCTAGCTATTGTGCATCAATGACATATAGCCAAGTCAGATTCCATAATGTGTAAGTTTTTGACTTTTAACCCAGCAAATAATGAAAATGTTTCCTTTTTTGTTTTCACATTTTTTCCATTCATAGTATAATTTTCTTTTCACTCATTTCTCATTCCATAAGGTAAAGAAACCCACACATGCGGACATTTTGCATGAAACAGACAAATGTTCAAAGTACTTAAACATTTTTGTCATGCCAACAATTCTTTGTGGTCCAACCAGTCCCTGATTTCCACTGAAACTGATTCTTGCTAATGGAGAAGTTCAATTCTTCAAGCCCTTCCAACACATGGGATGGTTTCCAGCCAAGTCCTTGGTTTCCCTAATAATAGAGAAATTGGTCCAACACACAGTAGATGGCAGTTTCAGGAATTATTACTGGGTTTTCCTGTTTTCAAATACTCATTTTTCAGGTGAAGGTGGCCATGTGGAACACAGCAAGCAATGCACATGCTTTCTTCATAGAAAAAAAATAAGCTTTAGTCTTTATTTCACTACTTTCAATCCCATCGTGATCATTAATAGAGATGTAATGTGTATTAGATTCTCATGTGTATTAGATTCTCTATCTCTATGAACTTATAATAGTCATAAAAAGTAAAAGATAAGTAGGCACTAGCTATGATTCCTAGGAACACACATTTTACTTGTTTAGTCTTCTATGCTCTTCAATACAACCTGCTAAATTATAAGTGAAACTGGGAGAGAAAGTGAAGTATACATAATAATTCTGAAGTTTATATAAACATCAGGCTTTTTGAGCATTTAAATGAATAGATGTGGCAACTAAGCCTTAGTAGAAAGAAACAGACACACTTCTATTTCTAACCTTAGACATTGGGCAAGTAACTTAACTCCCCTGAACATCAGGTTTCTCATGTGTGAAAAGGAGATATTTAAGAATCTCTATTCGTGGGGAAGTTTTGGCCAAAGTCTGGGGAGATTTCATTCTACTTTTGTCAAGTCTGAAATTATTATTAGTTTTTACAAAGCAGTGAGTGAAAAGTTAAGAACTTTAAGAGACATATCTATAAGGTTATTTTTTCAATAAAGTTCTTTTTTCATTTCCATTCAAGATAGCATTAATAAGCACAAAAATTACATACATTGAACTTTCAGCTCCTGATAACTGAAGTTTCCTCCCTCAAAATGTCTTATGTATTGAGTCATAAATACCCTGCCCCCATTCTAGGAAGGCAGACAAAAACAGTGTTTACAAACAATTTCTACAAATAGGATTTGGTTGCTACTTCCCCTTAGGCAGGTCTGCCCACCTTCTTTTAAACTGAGATGATTGACAATGATGAGATCCAGCCACAAACTTTACCTTCTAATATGGGGCAATAAGAGGAGGCTCCCTTAGTTTTTAATCAAAATATTACTGGTGACAAGCAAGTCGAAATTATCATGACCATAGGAGAAGATACAAAGATCCGAAAATAGGTCATTATTTCATTTCCTCCACTTGATAAAATCTATAAACTTTACATTAAGAAAAATAGGAAAGCAAGCCTTCTAGTGTCATGTTCTTACAGCAGCCAAGGAATATCACAAGGCAAATGGTAAAGAAAGCCCTATAGTCTGAGAGTTAGAATTGTCAAAGACTAATCTAGCAAACCTTCAAAAAGAGTATGATAAGGAATCAATAAAATAAGGAGGCCTCCACAGTGCCTAGCATATAACTAGAACTCCATCAGTATTAGTTGCCTCCTACAGAGAAAGAAAAAAAATGTCAGATTACACTTGGGTAAAATGCAGGCCATGTTCACACAGATATTTTTATCATTTTCATTTTAATAATATGGATTAGTTTTAATAGATTCTTAAGTTTAAATATTTTAAACCTCCTATTTTAAGAAGATAATGTTTTCTATATAAAAGATGTAAAGATTTTCAAATTATTATGATAAATGTAGTAGACATTAAGTTTCCAGAATGACCAAATAAAATGTTTAAAACAACAACAACAATAGTCAGGTGCAGTAGCTTATGCCTGTGATCCTAGGCACTTCGGGAGGCCGAGGGAGGAGGACTGCTTGAGGCTAGGAGTTCTAGACCAGCCTGGGCAACATAGCAAAACCCTCATCTATACAAAAAAAAAAAATAGAATAATTAGCCAGGTGTGGTGGTGCCTGCCTGTAGTCCTAGCTACTTAGAAGGCTGAAGCAGGAGGATTGCTTGGGGTCACAATTCAAGGTCACAGTGAGTTGTGATTATACCACTGCACTCCAGCTTGGATGACAGAATGAGACCCTGTATCTAAATATAAAGCAAACAAACAAAGAAACTCATTCTCAATCGAGTAATAGCAAATTTTTTAATTTTAAATAATATTTGTGGAGAACCCACTCAGGCAATATGAAGAGATCCAAAGCAGTATAAAATAGTGTCCTTCCGGAATCCTCCCTTATCAGGGGAACCCACCCCCAACTCAACATAGGTTCTTTCTATTTTCCCTAAGTGTCAGCTGGTCTGAGAAATAAAGAGAAAGAGTACGAAGAGAGGAATTTTACAGCTGGGCTGCTAGGGGTGACATCACATATTAGTAGTTCCGTGAAGCCCAACTAAGCCACAAAAGCAGCAAGTTTTTATTAAGGATTTCAAAAGGGTAGGAGGTGTATGGACAGGGAGTAGGTCACAAATATCACATGCTCCTGAGGCCAATAAAGATCACAAGGCAAAGGGCAAAGCAAGACCAAAAGGCAAGGGGCAAAGTCAAAAACTCCTGATAAGGGTCTATGTTCAGCTGTGCATATATTGTCTTGATAAATATCTTCAACAACAGAAAACAGGGTTCAAGAGCAGAGAACCCATCTGACCTCAAATTTACCAGGGTGGGGTTTCTTTCCCACCCTAATAAGCCTGAGGGTACTGCAGAAGACCAGGGCGTATTTCAGTCCTTATCTCAACCACATAAGACAGACACTCCCAGAGCGGCCATTTATAGAACTCATGCATTCCTTTCCCAAGGTCTTAATTATTTTTTTTTATTTTATTATACTTTAAGTTCTAGGGTACATGTGCACAATGTGCAGATTTGTTACATATGTACCCATGTGCCATGTTGGTGTGCTGCACCCATCAACTTGTCAGCACCCATCAACTCGTCATTTACATCAGTTACAACTCCCAATGCCATCCCTCCCCCCCTCCCCCCTCCCCCCTCCCCATAATAGGCCCTGGTGTGTGATGTTCCCCTTCCCATGTCCAAGTGATCTCATTGTTCAATTCCCACCTATGAGTGAGAACATGCGGTGTTTGGTTTTCTGTTCTGGCGATAGTTTACTGAGAATGATGGTTTCCAGATGCATCCATGTCCCTACAAAGGACACGAACTCATCCTTTTTTATGGCTGCATAGTATTCCATGGTATATATGTGCCACATTTTCTTAATCCAGTCTGTCACTGATGGACATTTGGGTTGATTCCAAGTCTTTGCTATTGTGAATAGTGCCTCAATAAACATACGTGTGCATGTGTCTTTATAGCAGGGTATATACCCAGTAATGGGATGGCTGGGTCATATGGTATTTCTAGTTCTAGATCCTTGAGGAATCGCCATACTGTTTTCCACAATGGTTGAACTAGTTTACAATCCCACCAACAGTGTAAAAGTGTTCCTATTTCTCCACATCCTCTCCAACACCTGTTGTTTCCTGACTTTTTAATGATCGCCATTGTAACTGGTGTGAGATGGTATCCCATTGTGGTTTTGATTTGCATTTCTCTGATGGCCAGTGATGACGAGCATTTTTTAATGTGTCTGTAGGCTGTATGAATGTCTTCTTTTGAGAAATGTCTGTTTATATACTTTGCCCACTTTTTGATGGGGTTGTTTTTTTCTTGTAAATTTGTTTGAGTTCTGTGTAGGTTCTGGATATTAGCCCTTTGTCAGATGAGTAGATTGCAAAAATTTTCTCCCATTCTGTAGGTGGTCTGTTCGCTCTGATGGTAGTTTCTCTTGCTGTGCAGAAGCTCTTTAGTTTAATGAGATCCCATTTGTCAATTTTGGCTTTTGTTGCCGTTGCTTTTGGTGTTTTAGACATGAAATCCTTACCCATGCCTATGTCCTGAATGGTATTACCTAGGTTTTCTCCTAGGGTTTTCATGGTATTAGGTCTAATATTTAAGTCTCTAATCCATCTTGAATTAATTTTCATATAAGGAGTAAGGAAAGGATCCAGTTTCAGCTTTCTGCTTATGGCTAGCCAATTTTCCCAGCACCATTTATTAAATAGGGAATCATTTCCCCATTTCTTGTTTTTGTCAGGTTTGTCAAAATTCAGATGGCTGTAGATGTGTGGTATTATTTCTGAGGGCTCTGTTCTGTTACATTGGTCTATATCTCTGTTTTGGTACCAGTACCATGCTGTTTTGGTTACTGTAGCCTTGTAGTTCAGTTTGAAGTCAGGTAGCGTGATGCCTCCAGCTTTGTTCTTTTGAATTAGGATTGTCTTGGCAATGCGGGGTCGTTTTTGGTTCCATATGAACTTTGAATCAGTTTTTTTCAATTCTGTGAAGAAAGTCATTGGTAGCTTGATGGGGATGGCATTGAGTCTATAAATTACCTTGGGCAGTATGGTCATTTTCACGATATTGATTCTTCCTATCCATGAGCATGGTATGTTCTTCCATTTTTTGCGTCCTCTTTTATTTCACTGAGCAGTGGTCTGTAGTTCTCCTTGAAGAGGTCCTTCACATCCCTTCTAGGTTGTATTCCTAGGTATTTTATTCTCTTCGAAGCAATTGTGAATGCAAAATTGTGAAGCAAAAGTTCATTCATGATTTGGCTCTCTGTTTGTCTGTTACAGGTGTATAAGAAGGCTTGTGATTTTTGCACATTAATTTTGTATCCTGAGACTTTGCTGAAGTTGTTTATCAGCTTAAGGAGATTTTGGGCTGAGATGATGGAGTTTTCTAAATATACAATCATGTCATCTGCAAGCAGGGACAATTTGACTTCTTCTTTTCCTAACTGAATACCCTTGATTTCTTTCTCTTGCCTGATTGCCCTAGCCAGAACTTCCAACACTATGTTGAATAGGAGTGGTGAGACAGGGCATCTTGTCTTGTGCCAGTTTTCAAAGGGAATGCTTCCAGGTTTTGCCCATTCAGTATGATATTGACTGTGGGTTTGTCATAAATAGCTCTTACTATTTTGAGATATGTTCCATCAATACCGAGTTTATTGAGAGTTTTTAGCATGAAGGGCTGTTGAACTTTGTCAAAGGCCTTTTCTGCATCTATTGAGATAATCATGTGGTTTTTGTCTTTGGTTCTGTTTATATGCTGGATTACATTTATTGATTTGCGTATGTTGAACCAGCCTTGCATCCCAGGGATGAAGCCCACTTGATCATGGTGGATAAGCTTTTTGATGTGCTGCTGGATTTGGTTTGCCAGTATTTTATTGAGGATTTTTGCATTGATGTTCATCAGGGATATTGGCCTAAAATTCTCTTTTTTTGTGTGTGTCTCTGCCAGGCTTTGGTATCAGGATGATGTTGGCCTCATAAAATGAGTTAGGGAGGATTCTCTCTTTTTCTATTGATTGGAATAGTTTCATTAGGAATGGTACCAACTCCTCCTTGTACCTCTGGTAGAATTTGGCTGTGAATCTGTCTGGTCCTGTACTTTTTTTGGTTGGTAGGTTATTAATTATTGCCTCAATTTCAGAGCCTGCTATTGGTCTATTCAGGGATTCAGCTTCTTCCTGGTTTAGTCTTGGGAGAGTGTAAGTGTCTGGGAAATTATCCATTTCATCTAGGTTTTCTAGTTTATTTCTGTAGAGGTGTTTATAGTATTCTCTGATGGTAGTTTGTATTTCTGTGGGGTCAGTGGTGATATCCCCTTTATCATTTTTTATTGCATCTATTTGATTCTTCTCTTTTTCTTCTTTATTAGTCTTGCTAGCGGTCTATCAATTTTGTAGATCTTTTCAAAAAACCAACTCCTGGATTCATTGACTTTTTGGAGGGTTTTTTGTGTCTCTATCTCCTTCAGTTCTGCTCTGATCTTAGTTATTTCTTGCCTTCTGCTAGCTTTTGAATGTGTTTGCTCTTGCTTGTCTAGTTCTTTTAATTGGGATGTTAGGGTGTCAATTTTAGATCTTTTGAGCTTTCTTTTGTGGGCATTTAGCACTATAAATTTCCCTCTACACACTGCTTTAAATGTGTCCCAGAGATTCTGGTATGTTGTATCTTTGTTCTCGTTGGTTTCAAAGAACATCTTTATTTCTGCCTTCATTTTATTATGCACCCAGTAGTCACTCAGGAGCAGGTTGTTCAGTTTCCATGTAGTTGAGTGGTTTTGATTTTCTTAGTCCTGAGTTCTAATTTCATTGCACTGTGGTCTGAGAGACAGTTTGTTATAATTTCTGTTCTTTTACATTTACTGAGGACTGCTTTACTTCCAACTATGTGGTCAATTTTGGAATAAGTGTGATGTAGTGCTGAGAAGAATGTATATTCTGTTGATTTGGGGTGGAGAGTTCTGTAGATGTCTATGAGGTCCACTCAGTGCAGAGTTGAGTTCAATTCCTGGATTTCCTTGTTAACTTTCTGTCTCGTTGATCTGTCTAATGTTGACGGTGGGGTGTTGAAGTCTCCCATTATTATTGTATGGGAGTCTAAGTCTCTTGGTATGTCTCTAAGGACTTGCTTTATGAATCTTGGTGCTCCTGTATTGGGTGCATATATATTTAGGATAGTTAGCTCTCCCTGTTGAAATGATCCCCTTACCATTATGTAATGGCCTTCTTTGTCTCTTTTGATCTTTGATGGTTTAAAGTCTGTTTTATCAGAGACTAGGATTACAACCCCTGCTTTTTTTGTTCTCCATTTGCTTGGTAGATCTTCCTCCATCCCTTTATTTTGGAGCCTATGTGTGTCTCTGCACCTGAGATGGGTCTCCCGAATACAACAAACTGATGGGTCTTGACTCTTTATCCAATGTGCCAGTGTGTGTCTTCTAATTGGACCATTTAGTCCATTTACATTTAAGTTTAATATTGTTATATGTGAACTTCATCCTGTCATTGTGATATTAGCTGGTTATTTTGCTGGTTAGTTGATGCAGTTTTTTCCTAGCATCAATAGTCTTTACATTTTGGCATGTTTTTGCAATGACTGCTACCAGTTGTTCCTTTCCATGTTTAGTGCTTCCTTCAGGGTCTCTTGTAGGGCAGGCCTGGTGGTGACAAAATCCCTAAGCATTTTCTTGTCTGTAAAGGATCTTATTTCTCCTTCACTTATGAAACTTTGTTTGGCTGGATATGAAATTCTGGGTTGAAAATTCTTTTCTTTAAGAATGTTGAATATTGGCCCCCACTCTCTTCTGGCTTGGAGAGTTTCTGTGAGAGATCTGCTGTTAGTCTGATGGGCTTCCCTTTGTTGGTAACCCGACCTTTCTCTCTGGCTGCCCTTAACATTTTTTCCTTCATTTCAACTTTGGTGAACCTGACAATTATGTGTCTTGGAGTTGCTCTTCTCGAGGAGTATCTTTGTGGCGTTCTCTGTATTTCCCGAATTTGAATGTTGACCCGCTTTACTAGGTTGGGGAAGTTCTCCTGGATGATATCCTGAAGAGTATTTTACAACTTGGTTCCATTTTCCCCCTGACTTTCAGGCACACCAATCAGACGCAGATTTGGTCTTTTCACATAATCCCATATTTCCTGGAGGCTTTGTTCATTTCTTTTTCCTCTTTTTTCTCTAGACTTCTCTTCTTGTTTCATTTCATTAATTTGATCTTCAATCATTGATACTCTTTCTTCCAGTTGATCGAGTCAGTTACTGAAGCTTGTTCATTTGTCACATATTTCTCGTGTCATGGTTTTTATCTTTGTCAGTTCGTTTATCCTTCTCTGCATTGATTATTCTAGTTATTCATTCTTCCATTCTTTTTTCAAGATTTTTAGTTTCTTTGCACTGGTTACGTAGTTCCTCCTTTAGCTCTGAGAAGTTTGATTGACTGAAGGCTTCTTCTCTCAACTCATCAAAGTCATTCTCCATGCAGCTTTGATCCGTTGCTGGCAATGAGCTGCGTTCCTTTGTAGGGGGAGATGCACTCTGATTTTTTGAATTTCCAGCTATTCTGCCCTGCTTTTTTCCCATCTTTGTGGTTTTATCTGCCTTTGGTCTTTGATGATGCTGATGAACTGATGGGGTTTTGGTGAGGTTGTCCTTTCTGTTTGTTAGCTTTCCTTGTAACAGTCAGGACCCTCAGCTGTAGGTCCGTTGGAAATTGCTTGAAGTCCACTCCAGACCCTGTTTGCCTGGGTATCAGCAGTAGAGGCTGCAGAAGATAGAATATTGCTGAACAGCAAGTGTTACTGTCCAATTCTTGCTCTGGAAGCTTTGTCTCAGGGGTATACCCTGCCGTGTGAGGTGTGAGGTGTCAGTCTGCACCTAGTGGGGGATGTCTCCCAGTTAGGCTACTCAGGGGTCAGGGACCCACTTGAGCAGGCAATCTGTCCATTCTCAGATCTCAACCTCCGTGCTTGGAGATCCCCTGCTCTCTTCAAAGCTGTCAGACAGGGTTATTTACCTCTGCCGAGGTTTCTGCTGCTTTTTGTTTAGCTATGCCCTGTCCCCAGAGACGGAGTCTACAGAGACAGGCCAGCCCCCTTGAGCTGCGGTGGGCTCCACTCAGTTCGAGCTTCCTCATGGCTTTGTTTACCTACTTAAGCCTCAGCAATGATGGTTTCCCCTCCCCCAGCCTCGCTGCTGCCTTGCAGTTAGATCTCAGACTGCTGTGCTAGTCTTGAGGGAGGCTCCATGGGTGTGGGACCCTCCTGTCCAGATGTGGGCTATAATCTCCTGGTGTGCCGTTTGCTAAGACCCTTGGTAAAGCACAGTATTAGGGTGGGAGTTACCCGATTTTCCAGGTGTTGTGTGTCTCAGTTTCCCTTCGCTAGGAAAAGGGATTCCCTTCCCTCTTGCGCTTCCCAGGTGAGGCGATGGCTAACCCTGCTTCAGTTCTCGCTGTCAGGCTGCACCAGCTGTCCAACACTGATTGTCTGGCACTCCCCAGTGAGATGAACCCAGTACCTCAGTTGAAAATGCAGAAATCACCCGTCCTCTGTGTCGCTCACGCTGGGAGCTGGAGGCTGGAGCTGCTCCTATTTGGCCATCTTGATCCAGGAATGGTCTTAATTATTAATATTTCCTGCTAGGAAAAGAATTCAGCGATATCTTCCCTACTTGCACATCCATTTATAGACTCTCTGCAAGAAGAAAAATATGGCTCTATTCTGCCTGACCCTGCATGCAGTCAGACCTTATGGTTGTCTTCCCTTGTTCCCTAAAATCACTGTTATTCTGTTCTTTTTCAAGCTGCACTGATCTCATATTGTTCAAACACACATGTTTTATGATCAATTTGTACAGTTTAACACAATAGTGGTCCTGAGGTGACATACATTCTCAGCTTATTAAGATAACAGGATTAAGAGATTAAAGACAGGCATAAGAAATTATAAAAGTATTAATTTTGAGAACTGATAAATGTCCATATTAAAATGAAACCTTCAAAATTTATGTTCCTCTGCTGCAACTTCCTGCGACACTCCCTAACTCATTTTATGAGGCTAGCATCATCCTGATACCAAAGCCTGGCAGAGACACACACAAAAAAAGAGAATTTTAGGCCAATATCCCTGATGAAAATTGATACAAAAATCCTCAATAAAATACTGGCAAACTGAATCCAGCTGCATATCAAAAAACTTATCCACCATGATCAAGTCAGTTTCATCCCTGGAATTCAAGGCTGGTTCAACATATGCAAATCAATAAACATAATCCATCATATAAACAGAACCAACAACCAAAACCACGCAATTATCTCAAAAGATGCAGAAAATGCCTTTGACAAAATTCAACAGTCTTTCATGCTAAAGACTCTTAATAAACTAGGTATTGATGGAACATATCTCAATATAATAAGAGCTATTCATGACAAACCCACAGTCAATATCATACTGAATGGACAAAACTGCAAGCATTCCCTTTGAAAACTGGCACAAGACAAGATGCCCTCTCTCACCACTCCTATTAAAAACAATATTGGAAGTTCTGGCCAGGGCAATCCGGCAAGAGAAAGAAATAAAGGTATTCAATTAGGTAAAGAGGAAGTCAAATTGTCTCCATTTGCAGATGACATGATTATATATTTAGAAAACCCCATCATCTCAGCTCAAAATCTCCTTAAGTTGATAAGCAACTTCAGCAAAGTCTCAGGATACAAAATCAAGGTGCAAAACTCACAAGCATTCCTATACACCAATAACAGACAAACAGAGAGCCAAATCATGAGTGAACTCCCATTCACAATTACTACAAAGAGAATAAAATACCTAGGAATCCAATTTACAAGGGATCTGAAGGACCTCTTCAAGGAGAACTACAGATCACTGATCAAGGAAATAAGAGAGGACACAATCAGATGGAAGAACATTCCATGCTCATGGATAGGAAGAATCAATATCGTGAAAATGGCCATACTGCCCAAGGTAATTCATAGACTCATTGATATCCCCATCAAGCTACCAAATACTTTCTTCATGGAATTGGAAAAACCTACTTTAAATTTCATATGGAACCAAAAAAGAGCCTGTATAGCCAAGACAATCCTAAGCAAAAAGAACAAAGCTGGAGGCATCACGCTACCTGACTTCAAACTAGACCACAAGGCTACAGTAACCAAAACAGCATGGTACTGGTACCAAAACAGAGAGATAGAGCAATGGAACAGAACAGAGGCCTCAGAAATAACACCACACATCTACAACCATCTGATTTTTGACAAACCTGACAAAAACAAGCAATGGGAAAAGGATTCCCTATTTAATAAATGGTGCTGAAAAAACTGGCTAGCCATATGTAGAAAGCTGTAACTGGATCCCTTCATTACACCTATACAAAAATTATTTCAAGATGGATTAAACAGGATATAGGCATAGGCAAAGACTTCACGACTAAAACACCAAAACCAATGGCAACAAAAGCCAAAGTAAACAAATGAGATCTAATTAAACTAAAGAGCTTCTGCACGGCAAAAGAAACTATCATCAGAGTGAACAGGCAACCTACAGAATGGGAGAAAATTTTTGCAATCTATCCATCTGAAAAAGGGCTAATATCCAGAATCTACAAAGAACTTAAACAAATTTACAAGAAAAAAACAAACAACCCCATCAAAAAGTGGGGAAAAAATATAAAAAGACACTTCACAAAAGAAGACATTTATGCAGCCAACAGACATATAAAAACTTGCTCATCATCACTGGTCATCAGAGGAATGCAAATCAAAATCACAATGAGATACCATCTCATATCAGTTAGAATGGTGATCATTAAAAAGTCAGGAAACAACAGATGCTGGAGAGGATGGAGAAATAGGAATGCTTTTACACTGTTGGTGGGAATGTAAATTAGTTCAACCATTGTGGAAGACAGTGTGGCCATTCACACAAGGATCTAGAACTAGCAATACCATTTGACCCAACAATCCCATTACTGGGTATATACCCAAAGGATTATAAATCATAAAATACTATAAAGACACATGCACACATATGTTTATTGTGGCACTATTCACAATAGCAAAGACTTGGAACAAACCCAAATGCCCATCAATGATAGACTGGATAAAGAAAATGTGGCACATATACACCATGGAAAACTATGCAGCCATAAAAAGGATGAGTTCATGTCCTTTGCAGGGACATGGATGAAGCTGGAAACCATCATTCTCAGTAAAATATCACAAGGACAGAAAACCAAACACCGCATGTTCTCACTCATAAGTGGGAGTTGAACAATGAGAACACATGGACACAGGTTGGGGAACATCACACACTGGGGCCTGTTGGAGGGTGGGGAGCTGGAGGAGGGATAGCCTTAGGAGAAATACCTAATGTAAATGACAAGTTGATGGGTACAGCAAACCAATATGGCACATGTATACCTATGTAACAAACCTGCACGTTGTGCACATGTACCCTAGAACTTAAAGTATAATAAAAATAAATAAATAAAATAGTGTCCCTATATTCAAAGAGCTAAGTATTTAGGTTAAGTCCAGGCAAAAGTCTGTACAAATTAAATACAAGTATATAATTTAGATAAAAGTTCAGGTGAAAAGAGTAAGAAATATCCTAGTATACTGAATGCTTTAATTGCCAGATCAACAACAAGATAAATGCATTATTTCTTGCTAGTTGGACCTAAATAGGCATTAGAAAGGGATAGAATTAAATTAGGCTTCAAAGGATGGGTAAGACTTGAGTAGACTCATGAGAGACGGACATAGCTTTCCTAAGGTGAGAACCACTTCAGAAAAGCATGAAGAGGAATGGAAGGGTGGACTTGCATATATAAGTAAACCCCTTCATCTGAAAAAAACATTTCTAGCAGATAAGGTCTGAATTATTAAAATACCAATGAGAACAAAAGAAGATGATATGGTTTAGCTCTCTGTCTCTACTCAAATCTCATCTCAAATTGTAACCCCCATGTATCATGGGAGGGACTGTAATCCCAACATGTAGAGGGAGGGAGAGGATTGGATCATGGGGGTTAGTTTCCCCCATGCTATTCTCATGATAATGAGTGAGTTCTCATGAGATATGATGGTTTTATTAATATAAGTGTTTGGAAGTTCCTCCTTTGTGCTTCTCTCTCCTGCCACTATGTGAAGAAGGTCCTTGCTTCCCATATAGCAGTGTGAAAATAGACTAATACAGAAGATTTTAAAATCTCCAGGACTTGCTTACTGAGCTAAAAGGTATGCCCTCCAAATAGATGGATCTCAGCATTTCTGAATTGGATGATGATTCTTCAAAGTCTAAAAACCTAGATGACACATGCATATAATCCATGGAATCGGCCAAAACCTTCTGTAAATAAGCCTTTGAGACTCCTAAAACATCCGTAAATCTTCCTATACAATTTACCTGGCTTAATATTACTAGGACACTTTCAAATAGCATAAGAATAGCATAAAAGACAGCTCACTGTAAAACATATATATATATATACACACACACACACACACAAAATTTTTTTAAGTAGCCAAGATATGACAGAAAAAGAGAATATGTCCTCTTATCAAGAAAAGGAAAGAAAAAAGAGAAAAGAAAATTGAAAAATTAAGGGACGGGAAGGAAAAATCAAAAAAGACCAAATAAGGCTAGTCTAAAACATGACGAACAACTGCACATAAAACTAGCTTTGGGTTTCTGGGAAGTCTAAGCAAAACATAACATACAACAGGTTGCTACTCAATAAAAGAAAACATTCCAGTCATCACACCAAAAACAGAACACTACATCCTGGTACTGAACTCTAATAAAAATGTATTGAGTAAACTTCAATTTAAAAAAAAGAAATTAAACAATGTATGTTATCTTGGAGGACAATTTTCTAGAAAATGAAGAGACTCTACATAGATGGCCATTTCTTATATTGACACACAATAAAGGTTATACTATTATAGGCATAATAATATTGTCATATATTATAATGCAAATATATTGTCATAAGCTAAATTAATATAGGAGCTTGCTAATGATCTGGCATGTTACTAGAATAATAGTGAATTATCTAGGGGAGCAATTATTTAACACTCATTAGATGGTTACTCTTGTATATCAATTGTGTCAGCCAGAAAATAGTCAAACAATTAAAACTTAAAGTCCCTGTAGAAGTCCAGGTATCCTAGTTATTGATTGAAAGAATCACTGTATGGTTTATTTTCTAGATTTATAGTTGACAAACTCGATGTTTTATTATGAAAAATTTTAAAGTTTACCTTGGCATCTGTTCAACCCCCAAATTGCAATTCATAAAACATGGAATAGAACAGTTCATCCTAGAAGACTTTGGTAGCAGGAATCACCAGATGTCTTTGCCTATCACAAAACAATCGTGTGATTTTGTAAAATGTTTCATTTTTAAGCAACACATCATCCTGATGGGTCTCCAAAGATCATTCAGAACAAAATAGCCACCCAAATAACTAAATGATTGTTAAATAGAGTTGTTCAGCATTATCCATCTGGGTTCTGAGGAAAGTGTGCCTAAAGGGATGATTTTGTTTTTTCTGTAATTGATACTTAACCATTCCTTCTGTTAGCAATTAGACAACATGTTTAATTGCTCATTCACACAACTCCCAGTGGACTCTGACAATAATCCATTCCTCCAGCAAAGAAAGATGCTTAACTTTCATTTTTGCTACAGTAACTAGGTGTGTACCTAGTTAATTTAAAATTTGTCAGACTGCTTAAATTGAAATGGAGAGGTAAAGTCCTAAGACTTCAAATAGTTAAGGATGGAAGAAAAGTTCTTTTTAATCTGTTAGATTCTTATTATGATAAAGCTTTAAAGAAGAACTTACAAGTCAACATAAAATGTGTACTTATCCATAGACCAAAAGGCAAATAATAGATTAATACATGCTACAAAAAGTCTTAAATTATTCTTACCTCTTTTTCTCTACTAACTGAACAGAAAATGGCTATGGCACTGTAGAAGAGCTGTGGCTAAAGTCAAAATGTTTTTTATTAAACAAAATGAAATTGAGAGCATTTTAATTAAAAATCCTGAAATTTGGTAAGAACAAAGCTAATTTTATCTGCAAAAATTATCCATTTAAACTCATAGGCTTATAGTATGTAGAGATAAAGACCTATCTGTTTATGACATAGACTAAGCTTTGAATCCATCTTAAAGAATAATGCTCTAGGAATTAAAGCAATCTATTTTAGAAATAACTCTTGAGGTGTACCACCAAGAACAGGATGATTTGGTAGCAAATAACCATCAGTAGGGATTGATCAACTTAAAGTGATTAAATAGATGTGCTGAAATAATCAAAATTAGTGCATCCTAGGTAAGAGTGGTGAAATTCACAAAGCATGGAGGAAACTTGCAGAGCTTTAGATTTGGAGGAAAAAGTTACACTTTAAAAGCAGAGGTGCAGGTCAGCAAATGATGGACTAGGAAGCTACAGGCTCTCCTTCCCCAACAAAGACACCAAATTAACAATAGTATTTGGACCACAATACCTCTGTGATAATGCTGGAGACCAGTTGAGAATCTATAGCAGTAAGGCTATTGTAAGACAAAAACAGAATTCCAGTGAAAGGTGTTGGAAAATCTGCAGCATTTGTCACACACATTTGTTCCCCTTCCTCTATGCAGCATAACACAGAGCAACTGGAAGTAATCCTCTATATGAGTTCTCCTCCCTTGAGACAGAAAATAAACAGTAGACCATGAGTCCCATGTTCTGACTTGTCTGATGGCTGCCCAAAAGACTAATTTCTGCATCATCTGACTCAGAGTGCTGACAGTATTGACACCAGAATTCAGAAGCCACTAGAAACAAAGGTGAGCGGAATGTTGGAAATGCAGTTCAGCAGGCAGATTCCAAGGAGAGTAAGAGATTAGAATGGTTTGAGAGGTCTTCTAGCTGGGCTGATTAAAGAAGGTCTTCTCCTGTACAAAGTCAGTATATAAAAACTGGGATAGATGGGCATTTTTCAAATGCCCAAACCCCAGCAAAAAATTACAAGGCATACAAAGAAATGGGAACATGGCTAAATCAAAGGGACAAAATAAAACTCCAGAAACCAACCCTAATGAATGCAGATATATGAGCTGCTTAACAAGGATTTGAAATAACTGTCACAAGGATCTCAATATGTTAAAAAGATAACATAGGCAACTAAAGAAATCAGGAAAATTATGCATGAACAAAATAAGATTGTCAACAAAGATAAATAAACTATATAAAAAACAGAAATTCTATAGCAGAAAAATATAAAAACGGAACTGAACAATTCATTATAGGGGTTTAATAGCAGACTTGATCTGACAGGAGAAGGAATCGGCAAACTTGAAATCGGGTCATTTAAAATTATTGAGAGAATTGGGCAAGGTGGCCAACTAGACACAGCCAGGTGGAACAGCTACCACCAAGGGACTAGGACAAGTGGCACACAGTCCTAGCAGATCTTCAGAGGGAAGGCACTGAGAGCAGACTGAGGGAAGACACAGAAGCTGGGCTGAAGAGGGAGGAAGTTGGGACCCCTGGAGGGGGCTACTATGCACCAGTACTTGTTCCTGACTCCCAGTGACTCTGGGGGAATGGGTGAGTTGAACTGGTAAAGAGAACTCACTCTCACCACAAGCCTCTGGAATCCTGGCAGCAGGAGATTCCTCAACCACCACAGACACTTGAGTTGGCAGGGAAACCTTCTTAGAGAAGTGATGGGGAAGCATACTAGCCAATACAGAGCCCAGAGGGTTAGGAATGGGAGCATCTGTAGACAGATCATCAAGCAGAAAATTCACAAAGATATTTATGACCTAAACTTAGTACTGAATCAAACGTATGTGACAGACATCTACAGAACTCTCCACCCAAAAACAACAAAACATACATTTTTCTCATTGCCACATGGCACATACTCTAAAATTGACCACATAATCAGACATAAAATACTCCTCAGCAAATGCAAAAGAACTGAAATCATAACAACTACTCTGTCAAATCACAGTGCAATAAAGTTAGAAATCAAGACTAAGGAAATAGCTCAAAATCATTCAATTACATGGAAATTGAATATCCTGTTTCTGAGTGACTCTGGGGCAAATAATGAAATTAACACAGAAATCAAGAAGTTCTTTAAAACTAATGAGAACAAATATACAACATACCAGAATCTCTGGGACACAGCTAAGACAATGTCAAGAGGATAATTTACAGCACTGAACACCCATATCAAAAAGTTAGAAAGATGGTAATTTAACAACCTAACATCACAACTTAAAGAACTAGAGAACCAAGAGCAAATCAAGCCCAAAACTAGCAGAAGAAAGAAATAACCAAAATCAGAGCTGAACTGAAGGTGATTGAGACACAAAAAATCATCTAAAAGATCAACACATCCAGGAGTTGTGTTTTTGAAAAAAAATTAATAAAATAGATAGACTACTAGCTAGACCAATAAAGAAGAAAAGAGAGAAGATCCGAATAAACACAATTAAAAACAAAAGGGATATTACCACTGACTCCACAGAAATACAAATAATCAGAGAATATTGTAAACACTTCTATGCACACAAATTTGAAAATCTAGGAGAAATAGATAAATTCCTGGATATATACACCCTCCCAAGACTGAACCAGAAAGAACCTGAATCCCTGAGAAGACCAATAATGACCTCCAAAATTAAATCAATAATAACTAGCTTACCAACCAAAAAAAGCCCAGGACCAGAGAGATTCACAGCCGAATTCTACCAGACATACAAAGAAGAGCTGGCACCATTCCTACTAAAACTACTCCCAAAAATTGATGAGGAGGGACTCCTCCTTAACTCATTCTATGACACCACCATTATCCTAATACCAAAACCTGGCAGAGACACAACAAAAGAGAAAATTTTAGGCCAATATCCTTGATAAACACTGATGCAAAAATCCTCAACATAGCACTGGCAAACCAAGTCCAGCAGCACACCAAAAAAATTTGTCCATCAAGATCAAGTAGGCTTTATCCCCAGGATGCAAAGTTGGTTCAAAAATAGCAAAGATATGGAACCAACCTGAATGTCCATCAACAGATACTTTTGTACCAGTACCATGCTGTTTCAGTTACTGTAGTCTGGTAGTATAATTAACCTAAATGTCCATCCACAGATGACTTTTGTCAAGTACCATGCTGCGATATTGTGTCACCACCAGGCCTGCCTTACCAGAGCTCCTGAAGGAAGCACTAAATGTGGAAAAGAAAAACAGGTACCACTCACTGCAAAAACATACCAAATTAAGATCACTGACACTATAAAGAAACTGCATCAACTAACAGGCAAAATAACCAGATAGCATCATAATGACAGGATCAAATTCACAAATAACAATATTAACCTTAAATGTAAATGGGCTAAATGCCACAATTAAAAGACACAAACTGGCAAATTGGATAAACAGTCAAGACCCCTCAGTGTGCTGTATTCAGGAGACCCATCTCACATGCAAAGACACACATAGGCTCAAAATAAAGGGATGGAGGAATATTTACCAAGCAAATGGAAAGCAAAAATAAGCAGAGGTTGCAATCCTAGTCTCTGATAAAACAGACTTGAAGCCAACAAAGATCAAAAAAGACAAAAAATAAAGGACATTACATAATGGTAAATGGATCAATCCAACAAGAAGAGCTAACTATCCTAAGTATGTATGCACCCAATACAGGACTACTCAGATTCATAAAGCAAGTTCTTAGAGACCTACAAAGAGACTCAGACTCCCACATAATAATAATGGCAAACTTTAACACCCCATTGTCAGTATTAGACGGATCAATGAGACAGAAAATAAACAATGACATTCAGGACTTGAACTTAGCTCTGGAGCAAGCAGACCTAATAGACATCTACAGAACTCTTCACCCCAAATCAACAGAATATACATTCTTCTCAGCACCGCATCACACTTATTCTAAAATTGACCACATAATTGGAAGTAAAACACTCCTCAGCAAATGCAAAAGAATGGAAATCATAACAAACAGTCTCTCAGACCACAGTGCAATCAAATTAGAACTCAGGGTTCAGAAACTCACTCAAAACCACACAACTACATGGAAACTCAACAACCTGCTCCTGATTGACTACTGGGTAAATAATGAAATTAAGGCAGAAATAAATAAGTTCTTTGAAACCAATGAGAACAAAGACACAATCTTTTTGTCTTTGTGTACCAGAATCTTTAGGACACAGCTAAAGCAGTGTTTAGAGGGAAATTTATAGTACTAAATGCCCACAGGAGAAAGTGAGAAAGATGTGAAATCGACACCCAAACATCACAATTAAAAGAACTAGAGAAGCAAGAGAACACAAATTCAAAAGCTAGCAGAAGACAAAAAATAACTAAGATCAGAGCAGAACTGAAGGAAATAGAGACACAAAAAACCCTTCAACAAATCAATGAGTCCAGGAGCTGGCTTTTTTAAAAGATTAACAAAATAGATAAACTGCTAGCCAGCTAAGAATAAAAAAGAGAAGAATCAAATAAACACAGTAAAAAAATGATAAAGGCGATATCACCACTGATCCCACAGAAATACAAACTACTATCAGAGAATACTATAAGCACCTCTACACAGATAAACTAGAAAATCTAGAAGAAATGGATGAATTCCTGGACACATACACCCTCCCAAGACTAAACCAGGAAGAAGTTGAGTCCATGAATAGACAAATAATGAGTTCTAAGGCAACAATTAATAGCCTACCAACCAAAAACAGCCTAGAACCAGACAGATTCACAGCCAAATTCTATTACAGGGACAAAGAGGAGCTGGTACCGTTCCTTCTGAAATTATTCCAATCAATAGAAAAAGAGGGCCTCCTTCATAACTCATTTTATGAGGCCAGCATCATCCTGATACCAAAGCCTGGCAGAGATACACACAAAAAAGAGAATTTTAGGCCAGTATCCCTGAGGAACATTGATGCAAAAATCCTCAATAAAATACTGGCAAACTGAATCCAGCAGCACATCAAAAACATATCCACCATGATCAAGTCAGCTTCATCCCTGGAATGCAAGGCTGGTTCAACATATGCAAATCAATAAACATAATCCATCACATAAACAGAACCAATAACAAAAACCACATGATTATCTCAATAGATGCAGAAAAGGCCTTTGACAATATTCAACAACCCTTCATACTAAAAACTCTCAATAAACTAGGTACCGATGGAACCTACCTCAAAATAATGAGAGCTATTTATGACAAACCCACAGCCAATATCATACTGAAAAGACAAAAGCTGGAAGCATTCCCTTTGAAAACTGGCATAAGACAAGAATGCCCTCTCTCACCACTCCCATTCAACATAGTATTGGAAGTTCTGGCCCAGGGGAATCAGGCAAGAGAAAGAAATAAAGGGTATTCAAACAGGAAGAGATAAAGTCAAATTGTCTCTATTTGCAGACGACATGATTCTATATTTAGAAAACCTCATCATCTCAGCCCCAAATCTCCTTAAGCTCATAAGCAACTTCAGCAAAGTCTCAAAATACAAAATCAATGTGCAAAACTCAACAAGCATTCCTGCACACAAATAACAGACAAACAGCCAAATCATGAGTGAACTCCTATTCACAATTGCTGCAAAGAAAATAAAATACCTAGGAATACAATTTACAAGGGATATGAAGGACCTCTTCAAGGAGAACTACAAACCACTGCTCAAGGAAATAAGAGAGGACACAAACAAATGGAAAAACATTCCATGTTCATGGATAGGAAGAATCAATATCATGAAAATGGCCATACTGCCCAAAGTAATTTATAGATTCAATGCTATCCCCATCAAGCTACCATTGACTTCTTTCACAGAATTGGAAAAACCTACTTTAAATTTCATATGGAACCAAAAAAGAGCTTGTATAGCCAAGACAATCCTAAGCAAAAAGAACAAAACTGGAGACATCACGCTACCTGACTTCAAACTAGACTACAAGGTTACAATAACAAAAACAGCATGGTACTGGTACCAAAACAGATACATAGACCAACAGAACAGAACAGAGGCCTCAGAAATAATGCCACACATCTACAACCATCTGATCTTTGACAAACCTGACAAAAACAAGAAATGTGGAAAGGATTCCCTATTTAACAAGTGGTGTTGAGAAAACTGGACAGCCATATGCAGAAAACTGAAACTAGACTCATTCCTTACACCTTATACAAAAATTAACTCAAGATGGATTAAAGACTTAAATATAAAACCTGAAACCATAAAAAACCCTAGAGGAAAACCTAAGCAATACCATTCAGGACATAGGCATGGACAAAGACTTTATGACTAAAACACCAAAAGCAATGGCAACAAAAGCCAAAATAGACAAATGGGATCTAATTAAACTAAAGAGCTTCTGCATGGCAAAAGAAAGTATCATCAGAGTGAACAGACAACCTACAGAATGGGAGAAAACTATCCATCTGACAAAGGGCTAATATCTAGAATCTATAAGGAACCTGGACATATTTATAAGGAAAAAGAAAAACAAACGCATCAAAAAGTGGGCAAAGGAGATGAACAGATACCTCTCAAAAGAAGACATTTTATGCAGCCAACAAATGTATGAAAAAAAAACTCATCATCACTGGTCATTAGAGAAATGCAAATCAAAACCACAATGAGATACTACCTCAAGCCAGTTAGAATGGCGATCATTAAAAAGCCAGGAAACAACAGATGCTGGAGAGGATGTGAAGAAATAGGAACACTTTTAAACTGCTGGTGGGAGTGTAAAATTAGTTCAACAATTGTGGAAGATAGTGTGGCGATTCCTTAAGGATCTAGAACCGGAAATACCATTTGACCCAGCAATCCCATTACTGGGTATATACCCGAAGGATTATAAATCATTCTACTATAAAGAAACATGCACACATATGTTTATTGCAGCACTGTTCACAACAAAGACTTGGAACCAACCCAAATGCCCATCAATGACAGCCTGGATAAAAAAAAGTGGCACATATACACCATGGAATACTGTGCAGCCATAAAAGAAGGATGAGTTCATGTCCTTTGCAGGGATATGGATGAAGCTGTAAACCATCATCCTCAGCAAACAGAGGAACAGAAAACCAAATGCCACATGTTCTCACTCATGAGTGGGAGCTGAACAATAAGAATAAATGGACACAGGGTGGGGAACATCACACAACAGGGCCTGTCAGGTGGTGGGAGGCTAGAGGAGGGATAGTATAAGGAGAAATGCCTAATGTGGGTGACAGGTTGATGGGTGCAGCAAACCATCATGGCACATGTATACCTGTATAACAAACCTGCATGTTCCACACATGTACCCCAGAACTTAAAGTATAATAAAAATATATATTTATATATATATTCTAATATATATATATATATCCTACTATAATGATGAGTTTATCTCTTCTTGCAAATGTGTTCTTTTTTTTTTTGCAGTGAAAGTATTTAATAAAAATAAACATCCAATTATGATATAACCCCTCAGCAAAAGAGAAATATAAGATCGTATATTTAAATTTGTAGAGGGTGCTTACAAAAGAATCTTTACCAAACATCACATTTAGTAATAAAATGTTTACAGCTTTGTCCCTAATGAAAACGATATGAGAAAGTCTTCCGTCACCACCATTTTTTTTTTTTATTATTATTATTATTCTTTAAGTTCTAGGGTACATGTGCATAACGTGCAGGTTTGTTACATATGTATACTTGTGCCATGTTGGTGTGCTGCACCCATCAACTGGTCAGCACCCATCAACTCGTCATTTACATCAGGTATAACTCCCAATGCAATCCTTCCCCGCTCCCCCCTCCCCCCCGTGTGTGATGTTCCCCTTCCCGAGTCCAAGTGATCTCATTGTTCAGTTCCCACCTATGAGTGAGAACATGCGGTGTTTGGTTTTCTGTTCTTGTGATAGTTTGTTAAGAATGATGGTTTCCAGCTGCATCCATGTCCCTACAAAGGACACAAACTCATCCTTTTTTATGGCTGCATAGTATTCCATGGTGTATATGTGCCACATTTTCTTAATCCAGTCTGTCACTGATGGACATTTGGGTTGATTCATACTGCCCAAGGTTATTTATAGATTCAATGCCATCCCCATCAAGGTACCAATGAGTTTCTTCACAGAATTGGAAAAAACTGCTTTAAAGTTCATATGGAACCAAAAAAGAACCCGCATTGCCAAGACAATCCTAAGTCAAAAGAACAAAGCTGGCGGCATCACGCTACCTGACTTCAAACTATACTACGAGGCTACAGTAACCAAAACAGCATGGTACTGGTACCAAAACAGAGATATAGACCAATGGAACAGAACAGAGTCCTCAGAAATAATACCACACATCTACAGCCATCTGATCTTTGACAAACCTGAGAGAAACAAGAAATGGGGAAAGGATTCCCTGTTTAATAAATGGTGCTGGGAAAATTGGCTAGCCATAAGTAGAAAGCTGAAACTGGATCCTTTCCTTACTCCTTATACGAAAATTAATTCAAGATGGATTAGAGACTTAAATGTTAGACCTAATACCATAAAAACCCTAGAAGAAAACCTAGGTAGTACCATTCAGGACATAGGCATGGGCAAAGACTTCATGTCTAAAACACCAAAAGCAACGGCAGCAAAAACCAAAATTGACAAATGGGATCTAATTAAACTAAAGAGCTTCTGCACAGCAAAAGAAACTACCATCAGAGTGAACAGGTAACCTACAGAATGTGTTCATTTTTAAAGTTTGGTGTAAGATACATACAATTTAGAATTGTTATATCCTCCCCAAAGCAATACAATGATCCCTTTAATTCTAATAGGCCCTGTCCCAACTGTGTTGTGTGTTTCCTTTCTATCTTATTTTCTTTCTCAACCCTACAAATCACTATTATTTGTTTAGATTCAACTACATTGTATTTGTCACTCAGGCTGCCATAACAAAATACCACAGACTGGGTGGCTCAAACAACAAAAATGTATTTCTCACAGTCTGGAGGCTGAAAGTCTAAGAGCGGTGTGCCAGAATGGTTAGGTTCCAGCAAGGGTTCTGTTCCTGGCTTGTAGACAGCTGCCTCTAGCTGTGTCCTCCCATGGTACAGAGAGAGAGGGAGCATGCTCTGTGGTGTTTCTTCTTATAAGGATACTAATTCTATTGGATTACAACTCCGACATCACAACCTCATTTAACCTTAATTATTTCAGTAAAAGTCTTATATCCAAATATTGTCACACTGGGGATTAGGGCTTCAACATATATATTTGGGGAGACAGAAATATTTAGTCCATAATATACATTTTTAAACTATCTTGGTCTTTGTTTCTTCAAAAATATAATAAGACCATCCATCTAAATCACTTTCTTTCTGTATGAAGTACATTCTTTAAAATTTCCTTAATGTTTGTTAGCGACATATTATCTATTACTCTTTATGTGAATATGCATTTTGCTCTTTTACTTGAAAGATTGTTTTTTGACCATGAAAGTGTGTTGACAGTTATTTTCTCACAGCACATGAAGATCTCATTGTCCCCTTGATTTCAGTTGTTGCAACTGTCCAATTATTGTGTCCTTTCTCTGGCTACTTTTTCTTTCTTTTTGAGACAGAGTTTTGCTCTTATTGCCCAGGCTGGAGTGCAATGGTGCAATCTTAGCTCACTGCAACCTTTACCTCCCACGTTCAAGTGATTCTCCTGCCTCAGCCTCCCAAGTAGCTGGGATGACAGGTGCCCACCACCATGCCTGGCTATTTTTTGTATTTTTAGTAGAGACAGGGTTTCACCATGTTGGCCAGGCAGGTCTTGAGCTTCTGACCTCAGGTGATCCATCAGCCTCAGCCTCCCAAAGTGCTGGGATTACAGGCGTGAGCTGCCATACCTGGCTTCTGGCTATTTTTAATATCCTTACTTTTTGGTATTCCACAATCATTAAGATATGTCTATACATAGACCTTTTTTTAAAGTCCTGTTGGAATTTATTGAATTTATTGGATTACTGTGTTTGCTTCAGTTATTCTGGGAAATTCTCAATTCTGAAGCTTTATTTCTTCAATTTTATCTTTCTCGTTTATCCTTTCTCTCTCTTTTTCTTACTTTTCTCTTCTCTGGAACTCTGGTTAGATCTTGTTAGTTTCCTAGGGGTGGACATAACAAACATGTAGCTTAAAACAACAAAAAAATTATTGCCTCACAGTTTCTGGAGGCCAGAAGTCTGAATTCAAGGTGCTGGCAGGGCCATGTTCCTTAGAAGCCTCTAGAGGCAGTTTCTTTTTTGCTTCTTTCCGCTTTGGGTAACTCCAGACTTTCCCTTGCCTATAGGTGCATCACTCCAATCTCTGCCTTCATATTAACATAGCATTCTTCCTGTGTGTCTGTGGCAATAATGGTGATTTATTTCCAATTCACCTTTTCACTGAGTGTATTTTTAGGGTCCCAGTTTTTTGGTGGAGAGCCTCGTTTTACACATTAAGCAATTTCTAGGCTTCTCTCTTGTCCACATGTCCTTGAACAGTTGAAGATTAAACTTTGGATTTAGCAGATTTGGCAAATATGCTCAAGGAAAAACCTGGCTTTATCATTCTACTTATCTATTTAGCTTCTATTTCTTTTTCACCTTTTTTGGCATCTGAATATTCTTTTTTCTTGCCAGGTCATCAATTTATTGGAAAAGATATTTTCGAATAATTTATCCAACATTTTTGGTAGTTTTCATGGTGGGTAAGAGGGTAAATCATGTTATCTAATCTACTACACTGCTGGAAACAAAAGTCAACTATTGGATTTATTTTAAAAGAAGCCCATCTGGCCAGGCGCAGTGGCTCATGCCTGTAAAACCAGCATTTTGGGAGGCCAAGGTGAGCGAATCACCTGAGATCAGGAGTTCAAGACCAGCTTAGCCACCATGGGGAAACCCTGTCTCTACTAAAAATACAAAAATTAGCCAGGTGTGGTGATGGGCACCTGTAATCCCAGCTACTTGGGAGGCTGAGGCAGGAGAATCGCTTGAACCCCGGAGGCAGAGGTTGCAGTGAGCCAAGATCGTGCCACTGAACTCCAGCCTGGGTGACAGAGCAGAACTCTGTCCCAAAAAAAAAAAAAAAAAAAAAAAAAAAAAAAAAAAAAGAAGTCCTTCTGATAGGTATTACATAAAGCATTAAAAACTACAGAAGAAAGTTAAAAGTGCTATGAGAGGACATTGCAAGTGGGAACACCATCATGTGGTCCCAAGTTTTGAGGAGCAGATACTGCTAGACCCTGATTGGTGATTTTAAAGGTGGGGAAGGGACACTGATAAAGAAAAAGGTCCTTCCATAGTAGTACATTTAATGTACCAGCCTGTCACTTATCCCTCCATCCTCATTAAAGCAGCAAGAAAGAAGATAAAACAGTATCCTTTTCCTTTTTAAAATGCACTTGGTGTAAAAAATAATGATTTATGCCCTGTATCATGGTAACTCAAAGACAGCTTAACTGATGAATTAAAAATTAAAGTATGCTTGAACAAAAGCAAGATATGGAGTATGCATGAGAAAAAATACATTATAATGAAAAGAAAAGAGAAGCCACTAAAGTTTATTTATAATCCAAGTATTTTTATAGTTCATTATTTGGTGTGTATTTTGGGGGAATACTTTACTATTTTCAAAATCTAAAATGCGAAAATATGTCTCAAAAGATGCTGCCTCGTAACATCTACAAATCTGCACATACCATTTCCCTCACTACTGCTGCCTCAAATTGCAACCTGGTGGCTCCAGACAACCCTCCTGTCAGGGACCTCACCCATTACTGCTAGAGACATCAAAGTGCCAGAGTTCAACTGTTTGTTTGTGTGTTTGTCTGTTTTTGGCAGAAGTGTGGAGATTTCTCTTCCTTTTTATATTGTGATTGGTTTAAAGAATACTCAAACAGTTCTTCTTTAAACTCAATGTCTCCCAGAATCTTAGTAAGAATAACTTTTCTAATATCTTTAATTGTGGTCTCCACTACGTTCCTATGCTGAATCTAGGAATAACTTGGGAGAAAAACTGTGCATAAAATTAGCAAACCAATCTAACTGGCAAATATCATGCAGCTCACAAAAATTGCCCTGCCCTTCTATCTGACAACTTGGATGCTTGGTTACTAGGCAAACCTGTCTGCAAAACTCTTTCTTTGATATAAGTAATCTCCTAGGAAACTTCTAAGTCTTAAATGTAAATAGATTTCTGGCAGACATCACCATTCTACCAGACATGCCCAACAAATATAAAACACATCAGAAGATATAACTTAGGTGCAAGCTGATACGCCTGCCAAACTATTATTTGAATTCTAATTAGAATTCTAATTCCTTCCTGGAAAATCTTAGCCTAAGTCAGAGGTTGTCTGAATCACTGTGCAATGAGATATTAAATTTTTCTTGTCTAAAAGTTCAGGCTGAGGCCTCAAGCTAATAATAAGTATAATGTATACCCACAAGTCTAAAAACAGTTTATGAATGATGAGATATCACTATGCATCCACTGGAACAACTAAAATTAAAAAATAATGACAACGCCAATGCTGGCAGGGATATAGAGAAACTAGATCCCTCACACATTGTCGGTGAGAATGTAAGATGGTATAGCCACTATAGAAAAAAGTATGGCAGTTTCTTATAAAACAAAACATACATTAACCATACAACCCTGCAATCACACTGCTGGACATTTATACCAAAAAAAAAAGAAAGAAAGAAAGAAAGAAAGAAAGAGAACTTATGTCCACACAAAATCACATGCACAAATGGTCTCAGCAGAGTTATTATAATAGCCAAATCCTAAAAACTACACAAATGTCCTTTCAATGGATGAATGGTTAAACAAATCTCGTAGAATTATCCCATGGAATACTGCTCAGAAATAAAAAGACACAAACTATTGAATCAAGCATGTATTGAATCAGGATCTCAAGGTCATTATGCTGAGTGAAAAGAGCTGATAGATGATCCATATAGAGTATGCCAAGAGATGGTACTATTGGTCCATCATTTGCTCCCAGTCTATATTATGGGGTAGGGGTAGGATCTAAGAGAATTGGTTCTGAAAAAAGGGTTGTTTTTGGGGTTTTCTTGAAGAGCATTATTGGCATAGGAAGAGGGGTTAGGATGTACCAAAAAAATGAGTGGCAAAGGAATCAAAATGTACTCAAAGAAAGTAAAGGCTCTTGCCACAAGGAAAGCCTAAGATTTCCTTCCTGGGGTTGTCAATTTCTGCTGAGCTGAGTTTGGCTGTGAAACAGGAGTGGAGCATGAGAGAACAAGATCTCAGAGTCAGACCTATGTCCCTGGAGTGACAGAAGACTTAAGACCAGTTCCTGACCCACATCCAAAGTAGCTTAAAGCCAAGAGGCCGGCTGTAGCTTTCCCTAATAGCAAGGCCAGAGGCATAGCAGCTGGGGAGCAGAGGTGCCATTCCACAGAAGACAGGGCAAGAACCATAGCCAAGATAAGCAGGCATGAGTCACCTTAAAAGAACCTTGACCAGAAAGGTAAGTTGTCTCAAGAGGAAATGTGTTGGAGGCCTCCCACAAGAGCAAAAGTTGATTTGGATTCATAAAGGGTCTGGCAAGAAGCGTCGGGCTTGTCAAGAACTGCAGGACAGATGTACAAGTGAAGAGTTAAAGAGATTTCAAAGATCCAAGAGTGTCTGCCATGACAGAAGATATTAGACAGCTGATAAAGAGCTACAAATAGCAGCAGACAAAAAAGACCCTTCTCTTGTCTTCTTAGCACTTATCCTCACTGTGATCTTGGAAAAGCCAAAACCAGCAGAATGGAAAGTGAAGAAGGAGGGTAAGGACCAGTACAAACAGCAAAACAAAAACATACAACTACCCGGACTACCCTAGTACAGCTTTCCAAATTTGTCAGATGAGCTGTGGAGAAAGGATTGAAGCTTATAAGTAGGTGAAATGTTGGCAGTTTGATTCAGATTGAATGGGGTCTCTTAGTACCTGCAAATGGGAACATTTCACTGAAACCTGAAAATGACAAAAGATCTAACAAATTCACCCAAGGTATCATCAAGGATGAGAATGGAAGATCTCACAGACATATCCAAAGGGGAATCACAGGGGAAAATCAAGCTACTTCCTGGGTGACTCCTATCAAGTTCAGCCTTTTCAATAAATTGTGACAAATCCTTGAATCCTTTTCTTGATCTTTGATATTATGCCAGTCTGTGCTCTCCCTGAAGCAATCTTTTGCTCATATTAAAAACAACTTCCTTTGATATTCTGTATCATTTATCCTTAAGTGTTTTGAGAAGACATAATATCTTTACTCAAAATATTGTTTTAGAAATCTATGGATTTCATAAATCAGATGGTATTTCATTGCAATCCAAGTGTTTCCACTTCACTAAACAGCCTATTCTATTTTCTTTTTTACTAGATGGTATTGGCCAGTTAATGCTGCAGTTGTTAAACAGGAGTAAATATAAATATTATTAATTTCTCTGAGGGATTCTATTTATAATAAAGACCATAAAAGTGGTGATCATGAGTGAAGTTTGTGTAATTTAGAAGTAACTTGAATTATTCGTTATTATTCCTCTCAGAAAACTAATTACTAACCCTTCTGAAACAGCACCTTACACTGACCATCCCTGAAGCTGTTGGCCAGAACTCAGTACATCAGTTATCCAAGAAGAGCAGTTGTGGCGTTTTCTTCTTAGTTAACCTATATGGATTTCTAAAGTCTCCCAAAGATGATTCACTGCCAGAAAAACTTGGTATGAGTCACTGAAAACCCTGGACCTTTCCTAAATTCTGCCTCAAAATGAACAACAGAGGATATGTTGAGAAGCTAATTTAATGATGATAGATGCTACTTACTTAATCAGAGTCCTTTGAATCCTATTTGTGGCTTCCGTGAAGTCCTATTTGTGGCCTCTATCCGTTTCTAGAGGCAGACCCATTCACACCCAAAAGGCATCAGAATTTTCAGTATTCAAGCTGTAAAACCCTAATGCACATAACTCAACAATAAAAGTATCATCTATGCATTGTTTCAAAACATACAATCCATTGTAAATAGTTCTTCACCTATCTCATCTTTAAAATAGATCTATCCCTTAGCTAGGAACATGGGACATTGAAATTCTTGAACACATAGCTTTATTATAAGAATTTCAAAGCAGGTGATAGAAATGGGAGGTGCCAACTTATATTCAGCTCTTCAAGCAAAGTGTTCTGAAAACAAAAGTCAGGATCTGTATTAGTCCATTTTCATGCTGCTGATAAAGACATACCTGAAACTGGAAGGAAAAATGGACTTACAATTCCACGTGGCTGGAGAGGCCTCACACTCATGGCAGAAGGCAAGGAGCAAGTTACATCTTACATGGATGGTGGAAGGCAAAGAGAGCTTGTGCAGGGAAACTCCCATTGTAAAACCATCAGATCTCGTGAGACTTATTCACTATCAGAACAGCACAGGAAAGACCTGCCACCAGGACTCAATCACCTCCCACTGGGTTCCTCCCATAACATGTGGAATTTAAGATGAGATTTGGGTAGGGACACAGCCAAGCCATATCAGGGTCTTAATTAACATCTGGAATGTAGCATTTTAATCTAATTAGGACTACAGTTGGTTACACACATTATCTTTCTGGAATTTTTGTGGTTCCAAAAGTGCTGAAAATTTTCATGTAATCTTAAGTGTTACAAATAAGAAAATCAATAGTTTCTACCAGGCATGGTGGCTCACACCTGTAATCCCAGCACTTTGGGAGGCTGAGGCAGGTGGATTACGAGGTCAGGAGTTCAAGACCAGCCTGGCTAACATGGCAAAACCCCGTCTCTACTAAAAATATAAAAATAAAAATAAATAGCTGGGTGTGGTGGCATGCACCTGTAATCCCAGCTACTCAGGAGGCTGAAGCAGGAGAATTGCTTCAACCCAAGGTGTAGAGGTTACAGTGAGCCAAGATCGCACTACTGCACTCCAGCCTGGACAACAGAGCAAGACTCCATCTCGGGGGCCGGGGGTGGGGGGAATAAGTTTACTTTCTAATTCATAAAGTAAAATAGTACCAAGGTCAATGTTGAATTTTCCTTGAAGTGGATGCTATGGTACATAATGCAGATCTGCACCCCATCCCTTTCTAAATGGAGGTACTCACTTCCTCAACTATTGGAAATATTGCCAACAGAGAGTTCAAAGGTAAATCCCTCACCAGGACTGAAGAGAGCTGCCTTGTCCTAGGTTACACCACCTCACCAGTGACAGCTTGAATCCAATAACTGTTTAAAGAGAAGATGACAGGAAGAGAGGGGTGCCCCAAAGGTCTGGCCCTTTGCTTCAATTTGAAATGACTCTAAAGAGCTCCCTGTGAAATCAGCTGCCAACTTCTCCCTCTTGCTGTCTTCTCCCTCACACACATGTTGCTTCCAAGCACTCTCTCCAATAAACCTCCCATACACTAAGTTCCATCCCAGAGTCTGCTTCTAGAAAAATAACCTGAGACAGAAGGACACAGGAATCAGCTTGAAGGAGCTCTAGCTGGCCAAATCAGGGAGAATTTTATAAACAAAGCAATTATGATAACAACAGATTACAATCCACTGAATAAAAATAATGATACCATACTGATAGAAAGGAGGGGAAGAAGGAGAGAGGCAGGGAAAAATGAAAGAGGAAATGAAGGAGGATGAGAAAAAGGAAAGATCTTCTATACATTTATTTATTAGCGGAATTCCAGCTAATAAACATAAAATGAATGTTGTAAGTAATCAGTATGTAGCAACCATCTCAAAAAGGTACTTAATTCCTGGAGTCATTGATGAAAGTTAATGCTGCTAGTGGGTGGAGATTAGTTGAGGATCAGGATATTGATGTAATTTTTGAATACTTTTGCCTGACATAGAAATGAATTACAAGGGAAAATGGAGAATTTAAAGTGAAGAAACCTGGCAAATCCAAATATTGCTTCTATTTGTATATTTGATCATCTGTTTGATGATCAAGTTTAATATTAACCTTAGTGATATGGGACTACATTATGTAGCTCTTGATGTGCACATGATTTCTACAAAGATTACATGGTTTGAATCGATCATGCAGACACACCAGATAGAGCTAAGTTGAGGGTCATTCTACAGGATGTAAAGCCTTTTAAAAACTGTCAAGAATATGGAAAAACAGTAAGAGGAACTGTTCCAGATTGAAGAAATATGAAGAGACATGACAACTAAACATAACACATTCCTGAAGGGCATCCTGGACAAGAAAGGAAAAAGAGTCCTTGTTGGAACAGTTGAAACGTGAATCATGCCTATGGATTGGATTGTTGGATTGTAGTGATATATCAATGTTGACTTCCTGATTTGGAGGTTTGAGTGCTAATTATATAGGAAAATATCCTTGTTTACAGGAAACATTGACTGGAATGGTTAGAAGTTGTAGGACACTGCATCTTTAGCTTGTTTTTGTAGGTTGGGAAAAAGGTCTAATAATAAATAGGGTGTGTGTGTGTGACAGAGACATAGGAAGGAACTGATAGATGGGAACTGAGAAAAAGAAAAACAAAGAAAAAGATGAGAAAATGCAATAAAACAGGAACAATTGGAGAGTCTTGGTGAAAGAGATAAAGGAGTTATTTTTGTTACGACAACTTTTCTGTAAGTTCAAAATTGTTTCAAAGTGAGTTATTAAAAATTATATTTCCGTTAGTACTTCTTATAAGCACCTTCAACACTCAAACCACCATTATTTCTATTGCACAAAATGATTTTTAAAAGCAACTCAAAAGTAAACTCAGACACAGCAAACGTGGTGCAGACTGAGAAACCAAACCAAACCAAGACTCAAAGGTACAGTTTAAACTGAGCAGTGTAAGGCGTGCTACCTGCTACTGATGCACAGGCAGAGTGAGCATGAGCATGGTTTTCCTCTGAATCATAGCTGTGAGCAAGTCTGTAAATGTATACATAATATCAATTCTTTTGTATTTCTGAGACTTGTTTTATGGCTCAGTATTTAGGAAATATTTGTATATATTTTATGTTTTTGACAAGAATGTATATTGGGAAGGTCAAATGCTATGTCCTATATGTCCATGATATCAAACTTGCTGATTGTGTTGTTTAAATCTCCTAAATTCCTTACCAATCTCTGTTGCTTGATCTATTAGTTACTAAATTCCAGATCATACATCAGCCTACTAAACCACCACCTTGAACATTTTAAAAACATCTCAAACGTGTCCTACCTGAGCTCCCCATCTTCTCCAAAATATCTGACTTCTCCCACAGTCTTCCCTATTTCAGTTAATGACATTATCCGTCCAGTTTCTCAGGACAAAGCCCCCATAGTTACCCTTGATTCTTCTCCTTCTTCTTTCTTACCCACATATGATCTTTCAATTTTTCAAAATATATTTGAAATATGACCACTTTTCACTACCTCTACTGCTACTTCTCTGATACAAGCCACCATCACCTCTTACCAGTATTATAGTAATAACCTCTTGATAGGTAGTGCCCTGTTCCCACATTTGCATTCATCACTCTGTTCTCAGTGCAGCGATCAAATCGATATTGTTTAACTTCAATCTGATGATGACACTCCTCTGCTCAAAGCTTTCCAGTGACTTCCCATCTCATTCTTATAAGACAGTCTCGATGGATATAATAGCCATGTGTAGAGAGACAATTTTCTATTGGCCTGTCATGTTTCTACACTTTTTTTTCTCAACTTTTATTTTAGATTCAGGATGTACATGCGCAGGTTTGTTACAAGAGTGTGCTGCATGATTCTAAGATTTGAGGCACAACTGAACCAGTCACCCAAGTAGTGAGCACAGTACTCAATATAGTTTTTCAACCCTTACTCCCATCTGCCTCTCCCCGATTTTGTAGTCCCCAGTGTCAATTGTTCCCATCTTTATGTTCATGTGTATCCAATGTTTAGCTCCCACTTATGAGAACACACAGTATTTGGTTTTCTGTTTCTGTGTTAATTCGCTTAGGATAATGGCCTCCATCTGCTGATTAAAGGTACTGGCTGTTTTTGTTATCGGTTATCAAGTGTGTTTGTGTAGAAAATATTCTTGGAAGACAGGGATAATGTCTTCCTTTGGAGTAATAAGCCAGTTTGCTTACTGCCTTATAAGATGGATATACCGTCTTCATTTGGAGCAAAAAGCAAGGATGCTCACTACCCATTATAAAAATATTTGGATCTCTAACCTCAGACTTCCTCCCCAAGCAACCCACTGCACGTTTATAACATTGTCCGTGAGAGAACTGAGGTTCCTAGAATTGACTCAAAAATGCTGATACCTTGGCTACTGCTAATGCTGTAATAAACTGTCCTTTATCTCCGGAGTTTCACATCTCTTACTATCATCATTGAAAATGCTGCAACCACATGGACACAGCTGGAGGCCATTGTCCTAAGCAAATTAACACAGCAGCAGAAAACTAAATACCACCTGTTCTCATAAGTAGGTGCTAAACACTGAGTACAAATAGATACAAAGATGGGAACAATAGGCACTGGGGTCTACTAGAGGGGGTAGGGAGGGAGGGCGACAAGGGCTGAAAAACTACCTATTGGGTACTATGCTCACTACTTGGGTGATGGGATCAATTGTACCCCAAACCTCAGCATCATGCACTTTACCCATGTAACAAACTTGCATATGTACCCCTGGACCTAAAATACAAGTTGAAATTAAAAAGAAAAGAAGTTGCAGGCTAATAAGTTAGATAGCCAGTAGGTAAAAGTCTCAGAACCTTCCCGGTCTTTGATAATGTGATCTGGCCCCCATAACCTCTCTGACCTTGTCTATTAAAACTCTCCCCTTCCTTAACATTCATCCAGTCACACTGCCCTCCTTCCTGTTCTTTAATCATGGTAGGAACCCTATCACCCTAGGGTTCAGTATTCCCTCTCTCCTCAAAGACCCACTTGGCTCAATTCTTTACCTCCTTGAGGCGTTTATTCAAAACCACCTTCCTCATAATGCTTTTCCTGCCCCCACATGCACACATGCCTTTCTCCTTTCCCTGTTTTTCTAAGATGTATCAACATATATTCACTATTTAAACATGTATCATATATTTAGTTTACCAACATGTTTATTTAGTTTACTATTTCCACCCACAAGGATGACAGCACAAAGAATTTTTGTTTGTTTTACTGTTATGTCCCAGACAGGCAGCCAAAATACTTTAATTCAACTTCTATGAACCTAGTGAACGTGTTGGCAAAAACCTTTGCCTATGGTGAAATGGGGGGGGGGGGGGGGGTTGCCAATGGTCACTAAATTTAGAAGATGGATAGCCAATCAGGAAACATTAATTTATGGTTTCAAAATACATGTGAAATATTTTCACCACAAAGTGATCATTTTTAGGAGTTGATGGACATAAAAGAAATAATTGGGTATAGCTCAATGACTAATCATTGGTATGTCCACCTCAATTTTTCTCTTGACTTTATTTTAACCTATAAAATAAACATTTAAGTCATATTAAGCATAGTCATTTTTCCTGTTCTAGTTTATCCTTGAAGTCTGCTAAGTAAAAATGTACCTTTTTGAAATGACATCTTGCACCAATATTTTGAATATGTATTATTATTAGAAAATGCAAATTGAATTTAAAAACATACAACAGACATAAAAGTCACAGAAAAACACAAATGGCCAATACTCACATGAGAAACTCAACTTCACGTGTAATCAGCAAAATGCAAATTAAAATAAAATGGAATCATTATATTTGCTAAAAACTTAAAATTTTAATAATCTCGAGTGTGATTGAGGATATACATAAGGATATTCTGTCATCCTCTGCTGGTTGGAGTATAAATTAATGTGGACACTTTAGAGGGTAGTTTGGTGGCATCTATTAACTCTAAAAATGAACACAGACCATCACATTGCGATTCCATTTCTCACGTTTGCACGTGAGAAACTTTCTCTCATGTTTACAAGGAGATATAATCAAGCATGTTTATTTTATCAGTATTAGTAATAACAAAATAATTTTTTTTTTTTTTTTTTGGAAATGGAGTCTTGCTCTGTCACCAGGCTGAAGTGCAGTGGCGCAATCTCAACTCATAGCAACCTCTGCCTCCTGAGTTCAAGTGATCCTCCTGTCTCAGCCTCCCGAGTAGCTGGGGCTACAAGTGTGCACCACCATGCCCAACTAATTTTTTGTATTTTTAGTAGAGACAGCGTTTCATCATGTTGGCCAAGTTGGTCTCGATCTCTTGACCTCGTGATCCACCCACCTTGCCCTCCCAAAGTGCTGAGATTACAGGCATGAGCCACCATGCCCCAGACGATAACAAAATAATTTTAAGCAACTCAAAACATGGCAACATGGCAGTGGTTAAGTAAACTGTGGTACAGTTAATCTAATATAATCAAACTATGACAAATCCAGTAGTAAAAGCCAGTGCATCTGAAGTTTAAAGAACAGGAGGAAGTGTGCAGACAGCAGCATCATATTTCCATGTAGGTTGTTCATTGAACACCTCCAGGCAACACTATCCACATAAATTACAATGTGATGACTTCCCCTTGGGGTTATGCAGTGCACCATATGCACAATGGTGCATGAAGGTGGGATAATGTTGGGAATTTAACAGGAGGCCAAATCATGCAAAGCTTCAGAGGTTTTGATAAAGAATCTGCATTTTATTCTAAGTAAAATCCCTGAAGGGCTTAAAGAAGGCAATTAATTGATGTTTTCAAAAGGTTTCTCTGGCAGATATATAAAATGGATGTGAAGAGATAAAGACAAAAAGTAAAATATCAATGAGGAATATATTGCAATGATCTAATCAAGAGTTGATACTGACGTCAACCTGGATGGTGGCAGTGGTAATGGAAAGATGGGGCAAATAAGAAATATATCATGCAGCTATAATCTATTAATGCATTATACTGGGAAAAGTAAAGGAAATTTTGGAAAGAGCACAATCAAATTGATTAACAAGCTTCTATATGGGGCTTTGAATGGGTGGTGGGACCATTTGCTGATCTGAGGAAGGCTGAGGGAAGAGTATCTTTCAGCAGTACAACTTCAAACATGTTAAGTTCGATATAACTGAGATGGCCAAAACAAATAATCAATAAGTGAGATGACTATATAAAACTGAAGCTAAGAGAAGAGGTTTAGAGAGACGTAAATTTTGAAGGAGTTATCGTACATACAGGTATTTCTTAAAGTCAAGGAATTAGATGAGAGGTCACTAATGGAAAGAAAAAAAGAAAAGAAGAGAGACAGGCTATAGAAAGCCCTGAGGAATTATAAAATTTATAAGACAGGGGCATATGAAGCTAGAGAGATAGGGTGGGAAACCAGGAGTAATGGAATACAACTGAAAATAGCCTAGTTACCCTTCAATGAGGGAGCTGCTCAGGAAATCATCGTATATCCATTTTGTAAAATATTATGCCACAAAATAAAATCAACTGATCTTTGACAAAAGAGGAAGAAGAAGAAAATGGGCAAAGGATAATCTTTTTGACAAATGATGCTAGAAGAAATGGACATCCACATGCAAAAAGAAAAAAAAGAATCTAAACACAGACATGACATCTTTCACAAAATTTAACTCAAAATGGATCTAAGAACTAAATGTAAAATAAAAAAACTATAAAACTCCTAGAAGAAAATATAAGAGAAAATCTAGATGACTTTGAGTTTGATGATGAGTTTCTAGATGCCAACCAAAGGCAGAATCCATGAAAGAAAAAAATTGATAAATTAGATTTCATTAAAATTAAAAAACTAATCTGCCAAAGACACTTGAAATAGAGTGGGAATACAAGCCACAGAGTGGCAGAAAATATTTGCAAAATATATATCTGATAGAGAATTGTTATCCAAAGTAAACGAAGAATTTGTAAAATTCCACACAAAAATTAACTCAATTTTTAAAATGGGCAATATATCTAAACATAAACCTCACCAAAGAAGATACCCAGATGGCAAAAAAGCTTATGAAGATGCTCAACATCGTATGTCATTAGGAAATTACAAATTATAATAATTGGATAACACTAGATACTTTTTAGAATAGCTAAAACCCAAACACTTATCACCCAAAGCCGGCAAGGATATGGAACAACAGGAACTCTCATTACTGGAAATGCAAAATTGTACAACAATTTTGGAAGACAATTGGGCAGTTTCTTACAAAACTAAAAATACTCTTATCATATGCTCAAACAATTGTGTTCCTTGGTATTTGTCCAAAGGAGCTTAAAATTTGTATTCATACTATATGATTCCAACTATATGATATTCTGGAAAAGGCAAAACTATCAAGTCAGTAAAAAAAGATCAATGATTGCCAGGGTGGAGGGAGGGTCAAAAAGGCAAGCAAAGAGGATTTTTAAGGCAATAAAATGATGTATGATTTTATGTATGATACTGTAATGGTAAATAAATTTCACAATGCATTTGTCAAAAACCATAGAATGTACATCAAGAGTGAATCCTATGTAAATGATGAACTTATGTGATAATGATGTGTCAGTACAGATTCATCCATTGAACAAATGTACTCTAGTGGGCAATACTGACGGTGGAGAAGGCTGCGCATGTGTTGAGGCAAGGGGTATATGGGAACCCTAATACTTTCCACTCCGTTTTGCTGTGAACCTAAAGTGGCTCTAAAAAAAATAAAGTGTATTTTCACAAATACCTTCCATGTATTTAAAAGAAGTGATAGGCAAAATATGCTAATATCAGTTTCACAAAGATAGATGGAAAAAAGCAATTACTTATGCATAGTTTACATAAAATGTGGTTTTATTTAAAATAAATCAAGTATTAGATATACGCATATGTTAATTGTATGTGTATTTTTTTTAAGTCTGGCTACATGTACAATAAACTTAACAGTAATTCCTGGGATTGAGAGGAGAAAGAACAATGAAATTTCACTTAAAAAATGTTACACACTTTTATATTGTCTTATAATAAACATGTATTAATTTAAAAATATTTACAAAACAGTTTCAAAAGGACACTCACATTTTAAATCACCCTTGTGTTCTTAAAATTTTTAACCAGGTTTTATGAAAATGTGGTCCCAGGAATCTCTGTCAGAAACACCAGGAGGGTTTATTAAAAATGGGGGTGCCCTCTGAATCCCATCCCAGCTTTTTTTTCTTTAAAGACAGGGTCTAACTCTGTCGCCCAAGCTGGAGTACAGTGGTGCCATCTCAGCTCACTGCAACCTCCACCCACCTCCCAAGTTCAATTGATCCTTCCACTTCAGCCTCCCTAGCAGCTGGGACCACAGGCATTCACCACCATGCCCAGCTAACTTTTTTTTTTTTTTTTTTTTTTTTTTTTTTTTTTTTTTTTGAGAGAGATGGGGTTTCGCCATGTTGCTCAGGCTGGTCTCAAACTCCTGAGCTCAAGCGATCCTCTAGCCTCAGCCTCCCAAAGTGCTGGGATTACAGGAGTGAACCATTGCACCAGGCCCCCATCCTGGCTTTAATAAATCAGGCCCTCTAGGAATGAAGTATAGCACTTTGCATTCTTGGCAACACCATCAGGTGATTCTAACCTCTACCCTTCTGAATCGCAGTAAGTCAAAATGAATGAGTACAGTTAAAAAAAAAAAAAAAAAAAAAAAAAAAAAAAAACCCGCAAAAGCCAACACTTCTTGGATAAACACCTACCAATTATTCAATCTAAAGTAAAAAGAGCCGTTAGCATATGCCTGGTCCAAAGAGCAGGGAGAAAACTAAATAACTGGATTAATGGCTAAGCTATATCCTGAACCAGGGCGCACTCTAAGAAGCACCGTAACATTTTAAGAAAAGAGGAAGGCATATAGATTCCATAGGGATAAAAACTGGCCAAATGTGCAGAACTTTCCGTCTCCCTCTCATAATTCCCATTGGGTCAGTTATACACAGAAGCAAAAAAATAATATCAATATATTATGCCTTAAAATATACTTGACTTGATTATACTCTATATTCGAATCAGAAACATAGAGGCTGAAGAATATCTTATATAGTGTTGTTCTCTATCTTCCAACATTTGAACTATCTTTCTGAAAGCATTATAAATGTAAAGACATTTCCAAGAATTTGAGCTATGCATCTGATCCCTCTATATAATACAATCTAGAGCAGAAGATTTGTATCACACAGTATCAGTCGAAAAAGGCATAGTTACCAGAAGCAAGAGAAGACTTTTCAGTAAGTGGCTTCATTACAAAAGCCTAAAGTTAGTGGAATTAGAACAGACTCACAAATTTACCAAGGTTCGACGTACTCATCTACAAGCAACTCTTGGGCAATAAATCCTTAAATTACAAAATTACATAAGCAGTTTATTGTATTTATGAGCAATGTTTTTTTAATCCAGCAGATAACTCAGAGTTCTCTTTCTCTCCTCCCCCCAGCTTTATCCATAAGTGATCCATCTTTCAGAAGTAGTGAGTTATCCTGGATGTCTTTTGCTTCCTTTCATGTTCGAAAAAAGACACATATTCAATTGCAGTTTCAGCCTCTCGCTGCAGATGGTATCCTATTTTATGCTGCACAACACTTAAAAGCCCAATCAGGTAAGATTGGCAGGCTGTTTGCAGAATGAAAAAAGAAAAACACCCTAATGAATTCCTAATAGTCTATTAAATAATGTATGATAGTGTTTGTGTCACCTAGTCTTTAAATATGTAAACATTTGATGCTTTTATGTTCTATTGTCACTGCAAGTGTATGCGTATGAATTTAGAGGTCCTAAATATTCTAATAAAATAGCAACAGATTTGTTGGAATTAAAGTTTGCAAAATCTAAATATAGTATATGCTCAACTTTAAAACAACACCTCAAAAAAGACATTAAAGCCATGCACGATAGTACTGTGTCAAAGGAGACAAAATATGCATATAAAAGATTTTTTAAAAGGCAGGCATGGCTGATATATTTCATGTAGATTCAACCACATTTATAGCTCCAAAAATTCTCTTTAAGTGGTTCTGTCATCCAAATAGTAAACCCAGGATTTGTGTTCTAAAATGCTTATAAAAACATATTGGAATTTTAAAAGGTACTTATTTATCATAAAATATGAAATAAAGTATCCAATTAGTGTTTTAAAAAATAATTTTTTAGGTTTTACTATTTTACCCGATTTCCATTTTCCGTTTCTCCAAAATTCTGACAGACATTTGCACACATAGTTACATCTCCATTGCTAAGTATTTTTAAAATCTTACATCTGACTTTCTTTGATCTTGCTTCTCAGAAAATGAGAAACAATTTTGGTATTGAGAAATAATTACAATTGCTTATTTTGTTTCACATCATTAACAAAAATGGTACTCTAATTATCATAATCTAAGTAGTTCTTATAGAAGTGTCTTGACTGGCTTCTAAATGATAAGAATATCAGGGAATTTGACCAAAGTGGTTCCATCTCAGTGCACTTCTGAAATACCCTGAAAATAATTTCAAAGAGAAAAAGTACAATTGAGCTATAAAATACAGCTCAGAAGAAATTTGTTCTCCTGAGATTTGATATTTGGTTTTAAATTCATGATTAAATCTCCCTGTGAAAATGTCAAATAGGAGAACCACACACAAAGAGAAATTTCCTATTTATAAATCAAGAGACATTAAAAGACAATCAAGTTCAGTTATATTGCTAATAAAACTCAACATAAGTGGGACCTATGTAAAAGGGCAGAAAATCAAGGTATATTCAGGATTGTGACTGGCTGGGAATACCGTACTATAATTTTATAATCAGTACAACAGATACATATTTGTGTTTATGTATATGAAATATAAAGCTCATACACACTAATATACATAGGAGGGCAAAAGCACATCTTCTTACATCTGTTATTCAATGCATGTAGTTCAAGACAATCAAGAGTTTCCTTTTTATGCCATCAGACACTACTTACAGAGATTCATTAGTTTCACACAATTGATGCTGCATTTGACACTTATATAAGAAAATCATGAAAATTTTAAAATATTAAAAATATAAGTTCTACATGCTTAAACCTAGATTAACCAAAAACAATTATCAGATGAAAGGCATAAACTTATCTTTTAGTAATCAAGTGATGTAACAAGTTTATTTGAAGCCTCTCATTTAAGGTTGCAGAAAATACAGCTGACAGTTCTGTACTTTGTACCTTCTCTAAGAGCTGTGCCTGATGTAAACATTAACCAAATCTTCATAGTTGATCCTCTGCTAAGAGGACCTATTAGTAAAAACTAACCAAACACTTAAACAAAGTTAAAATCCAAAAATTTAAATATAAGAAGCCAATGTGGTTTTCACATATTGAAAACCAAATTCTAAATTAACATGGTTTCTGTATCTCTTTAGAGGTTAATAATTTGAGTACTCTCAAGTAGTGTAAAATTAAAAAAAAAAATAACTTGAACATTATACTAGATGATTTTAGATCTCTGCTTTTTGAAAGATATTTTAAAGAAATAAGACTCTGGTCCCTTTTCGTCTATTTCTGCTAAAAATTTAACACCTTTAAAAGATTTTTGACATATAAAAATTATCAATATTTTGTTAGGCACAACTTAATCAAAGCCTGAATTCGTCTGACCTAGTTATAATCCTCCCAATGTGTATAAAAAGGCCTAGTCATTGCCATGTGAAGTTAAAACATATTCAAATAATTAAGCTATAAGATATTTTAAATGTTTAAATTACCATTGCTTTCCTTTTCTAGAGAAAGGAACATATATACAATTCCCCTGATAACGCTGATTCTGTAGTCTCTTCACAAATATTAGGTCCTATAAGATTTCTCTGATCTATAATAAAGCACGGTGGGATAGCAGATAATGAGGTAGAAACAATAGCAGAATAAAGGTGGGAGGAGACTCAGTCATGGTTGAGTGGGCATTAAATAGCCAAAGTGAATTCATTTATGATCTTTATCCTATTTGAGCTGTTTCTTGTAAGAACTGTTCATTACACGTTCTTACTCTAATGCCAATCCGAGGCCAGGTGCAGTGGCTTATGCCTGTAATCCCACCACTTTGGGAGGCTGAGGTGGGCAGATCACCTGAAGTCAGGAGGTCAAGACCAGACCAGCCCAGCCAACATGGTAAAACCTCGTCTCTACCCAAAATACAAAAATTAGCCAGCGTGATGGCCAGCGCCTGTAGTCCCAGCTACTTGGGAGACTGAGGGAGCCTGGGAGGTGGAGGTTGCAGTGAACCGAGATCGCACCATTGCACCCCAACTTGGTGGACAGAGCAGGACTCCGTCTCAAAATAAAAATAATGCCAATCTGTACTTATGACCCGTAACTAGAGAATCATATCCTAATGCAATGAAATTTAAAAGTCTAAGATTTTTTCAGCTAATACAGCTTTTAGCTTCCATAGCCACAGAAAAACTTTGTCAGTTTTTCGTAAGAACATACTAGCTGAGTTAAAATAACCCTTTCTTCACAGAAGCTATCCTTGCTCTTTCTTCTGGTTGGCAACATGACCAGTGATAGTATAGATCACAGCTTCAGCTTTCCTAATCATTTCTTAGATATTTTTTATTCTAATGTACCTCTTCACTATGAAATTGTTTACTACAGGAACACTCTACAACACAAAGAGCAAGAAAAGCTTCCTCCATAATCCTGCGAAAGATAACTGGTTTGTGTTCACTTGCAGGCCATAAAGTATATTTAGGTTGCTATAAATTTTTTGAACTTAATATCAATTATGTTTACTTGTTCTAGTTTTTTGTGGTATAACCCATTGTATATTTTCTTTCCTAATCTGAAAGTTTATAATGCTGCTTCTCTTTCCTTATAGTTAAAAATGCTGTACATGTTAGAAATTATGCAAATAACCTGAGTTTCTTCCTTTGTTATGAATTTTTTAAAACAATTTTCATGTCATTATAGGAAAAAAATTTTTGCTTTCAAGCTAAAACCATTACTTGAGAAATGTCCTGAGTCATCTCAACCCACAACCCTACAAACATATTTCTTCATTCAATAATTATTTAGCATCTATTTATGTGCCAGATACCGTTTTGGGTGCTGTGAATAAACTGTTGGACCAAACCTAACACAGACCCTGTTCTCATAAAGCTTACAACCTAGTGGATAAAGCAGCTGTTAATCAAATAATCACATATGTAATGACATAGTATACTCACTAAAAATTCCCTATGAGGAAAATAAAGCAAGAGAACCATAGTTTGATAGGTGAAGAACTATAGAGCTGCCAAGTATTCCAACCACTCCAGAATGGCTTGGTATAGACCACAATGGAGAACAGAAGGAAAGAACACTATTTGCAGGAGGGAGGCGTGGAAATATGGCACTCTGGAGGAAGAAGTAGTGTAGCATAATGCCGAATATCCCTGTATGAGAAAAGAGAAAGGTTGGGATATTTCAGAGGGAGAAGAAAATGTTTCATGGAGCCTTCAGCATGGTTCATTATTAATAAGTCATTTTGCTATCCTCTTGAAGCAGTCTTAACATTGAAGAACATTCTTTTTCCAAGCTTGTAGAATTGCCTTTAATTTTCTTCTGAATGCCTCATTGCAACTTCAGATGCTGGATGGTATTTGTTCCAATTTCTTCACACAACTACGTAATTATGAAATGATATATATTGTAATGGAAGGAAACCTAGTGATATTAAAGCACTGACAGAAAAAAAAAAAAAAAAAAAAAAGCCTGACCAACTCTGGGAAATCAAAGAAAATTTCTCTGAGGAAGTTGACACTTGATCTGAAACCTGAAGGATGGGTAGGAGTTATCTAGTTGAGGTGGAATGGGGCGGAGGAGTGTTCCTAGAAAACAGGCAAATGAAATCCTTGACAAGGTCAATGTTGTTGGAGTAAAGAGAATGTAAGGATGGGGAAAGAGAACATTCCAGGTAAGGTTGGAGAGAGAGGAAAGGAGCCAGGAATGTGCAGAGAATTTACAGGTACCTAACCTGAAAATAGTGAACGCCATTAAACGGTATCATAAAGATCAGGCTTTCATTTGAAGAAAAACCTCACTTTAATTTACTACCACAATACATTCATTCAATGAAAATTGTTCACAACTACAGAAAAATTATGTAGTCAATTGCTGAACAAAATGAAAGAATACAGGATATATGCATTTTGTTCTGTGCGTGGAAGTAAAACTAACACAATTGTGCTCAAGATCTGTTACTTTTTTCCCCAAAACCAAAACTCACCCAACTTGGCAAGAAAGAGCAATTTTTCAATGGAAATTTTTACTGCTGCTAATCAAACTTACTGTTTGCTTTCTTGCAGGTGATTTTTTATGTATCTCTTTAGTAAATGGTTCCATTCAACTTCGCTACAACCTTGGTGACAGAACTATCATTCTAGAAACTCTCCAAAAAGTAACTATAAACGGAAGTACTTGGCACATAATAAAAGCAGGAAGAGTTGGTGCAGAAGGTTACCTGGATCTAGATGGGATAAATGTAACAGAAAAAGCCTCCACTAAAATGAGTTCTCTGGACACAAATACAGACTTCTATATTGGAGGAGTATCTTCTTTAAATCTTGTAAATCCCATGGCAATAGAAAATGAACCTGTAGGTTTTCACGGCTGTATCCGACAAGTTATCATAAATAATCAAGAATTACAACTAACTGAATTCGGAGCAAAAGGTGGTTCAAATGTAGGTGACTGTGATGGGACACCCTGTGGGTACAATACATGCAGAAACGGAGGTGAATGTACAGTAAATGGCACAACTTTTTCTTGCAGATGTTTGCCAGATTGGACTGGAAATACATGTAACCAGTCTGCGTACTGTTTGAATAATCTTTGCCTCCACCAGTCTTTATGTATACCTGATCAATCATTTTCTTACAGTTGCCTGTGTACTTTGGGTTGGGTGGGAAGGTATTGTGAAAACAAAACTTCATTTTCAACTGCAAAATTCATGGGCAATTCTTACATTAAATACACTGATCCAAATTACAGAATGAGAAACCTCCAGTTCACTACTATATCCTTAAATTTCAGTACCACTAAAACAGAAGGTCTAATTGTATGGATGGGAATAGCTCAAAATGAAGAAAATGATTTTCTAGCAATTGGTCTCCATAATCAGACCTTGAAAATAGCAGTTAACTTAGGAGAAAGAATCTCTGTGCCTATGAGCTATAACAATGGCACATTCTGTTGTAATAAATGGCACCATGTAATTGTAATTCAAAATCAGACTCTTATCAAGGCCTACGTAAACAACAATCTAATTCTTTCCGAGGATATTGATCCACATAAAAACTTTGTTGCTCTAAACTATGAAGGCATTTGTTATCTAGGGGGTTTTGAATATGGTCGAAAGGTAAATATTGTTACTCAAGAGATTTTTAAAACCAATTTTGTTGGCAAAATTAAAGATGTTGTATTTTTTCAGGATCCAAAAAAAATTGAACTAATTAAATTAGAAGGATACAATGTTTATGATGGAGATGAACAAAATGAAGTTACGTAAGTTAACACTAGAGATTTTAGTACACACTATACATAAATGCAGTTATTTTGATAGTTATTTCTTTGGTACATTGCTCACGAGGAATCAACTGTTTACTATTACCTGAAATAGTCTAAATGCTAACATATCTTTTTGGTAGGATTGTAAAATGTCACTGAAGGTTCTGATTGTTTTTCCTACATCTAATTTATCTGTATATATTTTGACTCATGTTTTAACTCCATTAGTTCATTCAGTGCTTATTCACGGAATGTGCTTATTCACTTTGCTTATTCACTTTTTAACTATCCCTAATGCTTAAATTTTAAAATGAATGTGTAAACACAATTTTAAAAATCAATGTGTAAACTGAACTTTAAAATGTTGGGAATGAATTAGGGATAGGTACAAATAGGAAAAAGTCAAGTTATTAATCAAAGGAAAAATAAAATTTATACAAAGCAATGTAACCATATTGTATTACATGGCTTAGCTACAACTATTTGTATGATTCAACGATGTAAAACTTGAACATAGATTTAAACCAAAAATTATTGCATGAATGTAGAAAGAGACGGTGAGAGGAAAGGAGAACAGGCTGGTAAGAGCTAAATCCTTATCTTTTATAGTAAGACATTAATAGATATTACAGTATGTGCAACTTAAAAAATAGCATATGCATATCACAAACATGAAGGCAAATATCCTAAATATCTAAAAGAATTAAAAATGGTTGCCTTTGGAGAGAAGAGTAGTGCAGAGGCCTGTTGCTTTTTATTTATAAACCTTGTAGAACTATTTGGCTTTTTAAAACTATGTACTCATATTAACTGATCAAATTTAAAAATTAACCTTAATTTGTGTTTAACTGCTTTCAAGTCTACAGATCTCAAAATTGGGCATAAAATAGGTTCTAAACAATGCCACGGGAAATTACTGTCCTAACAATTTAGTACTGTTGATAGCATAACTTGAAAAAGTTTTTTTTTTCCCAAAACAGTTATTGATACAATTGTGAACAGAATTTTCACTTCCCACTCCCAGTCCACCAATGCAGATTGGAAAGCAGTTATTGCTGTTGTTACCTGACATTTTCTGAGTTTGATATCTGTGACAATTTTGCCACTTGACAAACAGCAACATATGACTGACTTGGTGAACTACCAGGTAGAATAGGTCATCTGGAGAAAAAAAATCTAAATAATAAACAGCATGTAATGTTCAAAAAGAAAAATATGTAATTAATCATCAAGTAATTCGAGAAAAGAATTTACAAAAAGTAAGAGCTGATGAATACACATTTAACTTCTGTGCAGATTCCAATCTATACAAAGTAACTAGGTAGTAATTTATCATTCAAAAAATATTACAGATTTTTGTCTTATTTTAGCCACTCCATTCATTCCAATCAAAAGGCTACAGACATTCCTAAAAGGACCTAGGACCAGAGTTAAGAATGTCGACACCATTTGACAGGGCACAAATGTTTCCAAACATACAGTTCATATTAACACTAGGAAGTGTGAGGGTAGAATATAAGGTAGAATTGCAGAATGTTTACACATTGATTCAAAGGTTTGTTTTTTAACAGAAACCACTCAAGACAACTCCATCAAATTTTGCTGAAAAACTGTTACCTAAACTGGTATTGATCCGTATTACTGCATTTAACTTTGGAGATACTTACACCATAAGGATAAATGCTCTAAAGAAATTCCTTTTGGCAGCTAGTAATCAAATCTAACCTTTCAGAAAATGCACGTCATGTATAAACCAAGAAGGCTGTTTTACAAAAGCTTACAAAATCTTCAAAGAAACTGCCTGAATCACACTCCCATCATATTAGGTCACTTGTTCTCTCATAATAAAGTGTGCCTTTTCTTTAAAATAGCACTTCCCAAAGTATGGTCCAAGAACCCCTGAGATATTTTCAAGGAATCTGGAGTCCTCCCTTTCCCAAAAACGAATGAACATATTAACAGATTTTCTTCATATATTTCAAAACGACATACTACAAAACACTGAATGCAGAGCACGTAAGAGAATCCAGCCCTAAGTTAGAAATTGGAAATATGCAAAAATGAAGACAATGACACTCTTCTTACTAGTTTGGAAGCTAACATTTATATAAATGTTGTATTAACAGATGAGATCATTAATATTTTTAATGTTTATCATTTGACTTTCTTAGTATGCTAATGATATAAGCCATATAAACAAAAGCTTTGGCATTTTCCATTTCTAAGAGTGTAAGGGGTCCTGAAACCAAAAGTTTGAGAATTGCTGCCTTAAAGCTTTTCACAGTTGCAATTTTATGTTCAGATTTTATAACTTGCCTTCTACCTGTAATCTCCACAAAATTGGAACTTTCCCATTTTGCTCATCATTGAATTCCAAATGCAGAAAATTGTGCTTGCAGAATAGGCACACAATATTTAGGAACTGAAAACTGCTGCCTATTCTCCCATAAATCAAAATGACTTGAAAAATATATTTTTCACCCTAAAACCCTGCAAACTTCATGTAACAAATTAACACTATTCCTGCTTCCAATTTTGCTACCCTGGTGATGATGGTGTTGATGATTTCCTATGTGAAATGCTTTTCCAGTATGAAATAAAAATGACTGCTACAGAAAGACCTTTAAGATAATTTTACTATAAATGTCACGAGGTTTCTCAAAGTGTTGAATGTAAACGGAACATTTTTATAAAATAAGGTGCAGTAATATTTACCTTTTCAGTCTCCTTTTAAAGAGTAAGTTCCTGAAAAAAAAATTACTTTGAGGACAAAATTATCTTAAAATATTTTTAAAAGACAGCTTGGACTAACATATACATATATATACACACATGGACATGCACACAATTATTACATAGAACAAGTATTTTGGGGGTATTTGGAGTTATATTGGATTCATTGTCCTTTAGTGCTTAGGCTATTTCCCTCAATGACTCTGCTCTGCATCTATCTATAAGATGAAACTTGACAGGGTGAACTCAAGCTTTCAAAGGACTTCTAGCTACTGATCTAGTATTTGTTTTCAACTCAACTACTTTCTTGTTCTATGTATTTACTACTATAATTCTTTATGAAACAGAAATCAAAGAATTAGGGTGTTTGGCACCTTTTTAAAAGCAGTAACCAATTTTATTTGCAATTTGCTTTAAGAGACAGAAATAAACCTGATTATGTATACAGTTCTTTGTAGTCATTAGTACGTTGTAGCCTGACCAGTGTTAGAGGGATCTGAGAAGATGAGCACAGTACAACTAGTATATCCAAATGTTAAAATACTGATTTACTAAGATCTGGTTCACTATCAAGCTCTCATAATGCATTTAAGTGGTTCATAAACTTTAAAAACACAGCTACTATTAAAAACTTAGGAACAACAAAGTTACCTGTTAACGGGTAGTTTTAACACACACGTTAACGTGGAGGGGCTTCTCACTCCAATTTCTTCTCTACTGCTGGTGTTATTGTTCTTACATTTTTAACATGTATTTACTATAGCCTTAACTATTCTATAAAGATTTAAGATTAATTCACCCACAATAAGCTACAATTAGTGAGTCAAGGGCTGTGGAAGATGATGGCCCCCCAAAAGATGTCTACACCCCAATCCTTGGAATATCTGTAAATATATTAGGTTACACGATAATAGGGAATTAAGGTCACAGATGGAATTTAAGTTACTAATCAGCTGGCTTTAAAATAGGAAGATTACCCTGGATTATCTGGTTGGGGTCAACAATGTAACCACAAGGGTCCTTTGTAGAAGAGGGAATCAGAAGGGAAGGTCAGAGATAGTAGACAAAGACTGGGTCCCATATTGCTGTCTTTAAATATGGAGAAAGGGATCATGAGCCAAGGAAATTGGGTGCCCTCTAGAAGCTAGAAACCAAGGCCAAAATAAAAAAAGGGAATCTCCCCGAAAGCCTCCAGAAAATGAATGCCTCTTGCTGACACCTTGATCCTACCCAGTGAGATCTGCCTAGACTTCTGATCCACAGAACCGTAAGATCATAAATTTGTGTGGTTTTAAGCCACTACACTTGTAGTGATTCATCACAGTAGCAATAGAAAACAGGAACAGAGAATTAGGATTTGTGATTAAATTTTGCAAATCTGTACAAAATAACTTACAGATTTTTGGTTATGTCTTCTGGTTCACGCTGAAGAGTTGGGTTGCTCAGTGAAGGGTTTCTGACAGTTCGGTGGAATGCAAAGCAAGAGGGCTATGAAAGGTATATGATCCAGGCTTTTGCTTCTTTTCCTATTCTCAATTCTCAGAGCACAATTGCTAAGCACATGGACTGTAGAGAAAAGGACAACTGAGCTAGGATCCCTGCTCTGACAACAGCAGGATAACCTGGCCAAGTTTCCCAACTTCTCTAAGTTCCAGATTCCTCAGCTCTAAGCCTTCACCTTTGAGTTGACCAATGTTTATACTAAGTGCTCAAAACCAGGGATGCCTTACAGAGGGCTCATGGAGGCTTTCTGATTGCCACAAAGATCACATGGGGTGAACTTTACAGGTACTGAGATGCCCTGGTACTTTTACCTAATAGAGGTATGCATTCACTGTCTTAAGATGACTCTTAAGTTTTTTTAAGTGTACAACTTTTTTTAAGGAGCAGGTTTTTCTTGAAACAGGAGAAACTGAAAGATGAAATTCATGTAATTCACTAGTTTGTATAAGGCTAGTTGTACCTGGGACTGAGAATGGCTTTGGATCTACTACTCGTTGAAAACTGCTTATTTTCATCTTTTTTCCTCAAAAGGAAAACCTCAAATAGTTAATATGACCATACTTTTCCTACTCTCCACACAATGTTTCAGTCAATCAGCGGTTACAAGATCTGCCTCTAACCCCAAGAGATGCTCATCCCTAATAGGAGGCTATATGGTCCTTGCTATTTTAAAAACATGTATCAAGATTCAATCAGATCTGATTAAAGAATTTTAGATATGTAGAAGAAACTATTAGCTAAGAGGTGATCAAAAACTGACCTAAAAGCTTGTTTTCATTCATTAACCCATTATTTTTTACTTTCATCTTGCAAAAGAAATCTGGAGTCTGATAATCCCTCAACCAGACACATCAGTAAAGGTAGATGTACTGATGACATATACATTTGAAACTGAAAAACTAATGTTTTTAATGTGTAAAACCCTGACAGCAATTTCTTTGTAATGGTGCAAATTATGACTTAGATTTTGTTTTGTTTGGGAATTTGTTTTCTAACAAGTTAATTTCCAAAAGAAAAGTGGACCAAAGTTAAACGGGCTTTATTTAAACACAAGTCCTCTGTTTTAGAACTTTATGACGACAAATTTCAGAGGATAAAGTAGGGAAAAAAGTACTGCAAGTCATTGCAAATTAGACAGAATGTTTGGTTCCGAATTTCCTCCCTTCTCTCCAGCAAAAATAACAAGGATAATTCTGTTTCAAAACCAATTTTTAACTCTAAGTTCTTTAGGAAAACAAACAATCTTAATTTTGTGGAATTATTTATATTTTTCTTCATTAATACAGGTAAGTAAATACACTGAGTTCTCTTTGTTTTTTGGGAGGTTTTTTTTTTTTTTTTTTTTTTTTGTCAGCATCATTTGATAGCTCTTGCTTTAAATTACAGCCATCAAAACCATGTGTTTTAGGGTTTAAATAAATTTAGATTTGAATTAATAGTTTTCATATTTTTTTTCAAGTAAAACTAGTATACGAAACTGTACAGTTACTATACAAATTAGGCTAAATCACATTTTATAAAAAGATTCAAAACATATTTCTCTTCAAGTTCTGTGGTCTTTAATTTTAATGATGAGTGAGTCAGAGTACCAAACTGTGATGGTGTAAAAGTTTTCAGAAACTTACCTAAAAGGGGGCTATAGCTGCACAGTGTTTCACAAGTAGTTCTAAATTCTAGCCTCTTTAGAACTACACAATTCATCTCAGCCTATAATTTAAGTATTTTAAAAAATTGTTTTTCCCCTCATCTAATGCCTGACATAGATAGCTATGTCTATATGTTCTTGGCTGAGTAATGAAAAATCAATGGTTGAAGGTAATTAAAGCTTTAAAGAAGAAATTCTTTTACTACTGAATTTCAAGTCACACACACAGAATAGGTGAGAAATTCTTTTATCATATTTAGAATCAAAATATCCCTTAAAATATTTACATTTTACAGTAAAAAGGATAGCAAAACACAAGATCATGTACAAGCTTAAGTATTCAAGTTTCTGAAGAGCCAAAAATGAAAATGAAAACAATGGCCTACCACAAAGCTGTAGTACATGGTAATAAATGACTTCAATGAGTGCAGATTAAAGCAATAAATGTACCCCTTGGGCTTCTGATTCTTGGTCAAAAACTGCTCAACTAAATGATTAGCATAATCTGATTATGAAGTTGCTTGGATTTTTGTTGCTCCTCTACAGTTTCTTTAAAAACAGTGCAATTTAAAACAAACTTACAGAGCCACACATTACTCCCAAATTAGTCATTATATAAAGGACATTCACTAGAGGCAGTAAATATATTCCATAGTTAACCATATTTACCAATTAAGGAATAAAACTAAAATTTCTAAGCCTTTATTGCATATTAATAAAACAAATCTTTGAATATACAGCAATGTAAAACTTTTAAAAATATTAAATTCCTATAACTAGGGACAGTTGGTATGAAGAAGGGATGATGAGCACTGGTACAGGACACTCTGCACCAACACATAGAATTTACTGTTCTGCAAATGACTGATAGAAAAAATTTTAAAGATGGCACAATCCTAGCAGGCAATCTTTCTTTTGTTTACAAGATACAACATTTAACAGTTATTTAAATGTAATCCTGACGCAGCCTGCAAATTTTACCTTTTGCTTTTAGTTCTGTCAGTGTGGTCCCTATCTTTGTGGTACCTATCCCTGTCCTTTTCTCCTTCTCTATGTTTACTTTTCTCTCGTTCTTTGTCCTTCTCATAGTCTTCACTTTTAGGTTTATCTGGCTTTTTGTCTACACTCCTACTATCTCTGCTTGCTTTTCCATCTGTTCCTCGATCACCATGTGATAACCGTGCCCTCTCTTTATCTTTATGCCCTTCCTCCCTGCTTTTTCTGTCTCTGTCCTTGTCTTGGCTTCTGTCTCTGCGTCTATGCCTTTCAGATTCTTGCTCCCATTCCTTTTCATGTCGCTCTCTTTTCAAGTGGTGTGAATCACTATAAAATCTCTGGCGGTCCCCTTTACCCCTATTAAATGGCCTATCCAGTTGCTGTTGGTCTTGCCTACCCCAAGGGTCACTATGGCGCCTTTCTGGTCTCCGAACGTCTTTAACCTGGTAAAAATTCTGTGGGCCTATATACCTTGACGCTTGTGAGAGAGGACCCATCATACGCTGTGGCTGACCTGGGAGATGAACAACAGGTGGCCAGGGAACCATGGGATTTTGAGCAAAGCCAAAGCCTGGAGGGGGAAGTAATGGAGGTGGCAAATGTGGTGGAAATCCAAACATGCTTTGTGGGGGAAAATTAGGAGGCCCTGGAAATGGAAATCCAGGTGGGCTAGACTTGAGATGCTGAAGGTTGGGCTGCTGTGGCCTCATGGGTGAAAAGTTTGTACTTGTTCTGGGGCTGGTGCTTCTGGAAGTAAAGGTGATGCTTTTAGAAGGAAATTCTGATGGACATGTGTTTCCAACTTCAAAATGAGATGTTGCTACTGCTGATCCTCTTCGAAATGGGTGCACAGTTTCAATATTTTGCATTAAAATATCTTCCTGTAAGGGTTTTGCTTGTTCTGCCTGAGAAGTCTGTATGTTTTCTACCGATGGCGAGTTTTGTGCAACTTTTAAATTGTCACTCTGCTGAACACATGAGTTTTTCTCTACAGAACACAACTTTTCCTCTACATTCATTTGTTCTGTTAAGTGCTCCTTGTTGTGTGACAGACCAGGAAGGATATGTTTTTCTCCATTCCTGCAACTATCTCCATCTTTGCTTTCTGAAGTAGTTACAGGCTGACTTCGTCCTGCTGCTTGCCTAGGATCCCTTTTCAGGTTGATAAACTGTGGAGACCTTGTATTAGCAACAGAGTTTTCACTACAGCTCACATTACCATCTATGTTTCCTTTTCCTACATTAGATCTGCATGGAGAACTATTTGAAGTCTGGTTATCTTGCAAATTATTCTCTTGATCTTCCTGAAGCTGTCTTTTTGATGTTTTCTCTTTACTCTCCACAGTTTCCTCTTGTTTTGACTGAATCGATAAATTTGTTAAAAATGCTTCTGTAGAAACATCTGGTGGTTTACCTCTGAGACTAAGACTCGTCAAAGGCCCTGCAGAAATGGAAGAGGATCCTACTATTGATGTTTCTTCTCCTATTACTGCTGACTTATCTGTGGATTCTGAAAGATTATCTACTTTAACTTTTATCTCCTTGTTTTCACCATCAGTGACTTCCACATTATCTATTTTTTCTATTTTTGAGTTGGTCTGCTCATTTAAAAATGGAATTTCTTTAAGAGTGTTTTGTTCCATCACTGACTGAGCCTGGTCATATACTTGACCAGCAGTGCCCAAAAGGCTTTGAAGTATATCATCCACAGGAAGAGGTTTATTTGCTAATTCCAGAGTAGTAGGTTGATTTTCCCAGCCAATCAATACACCAGGAAGAAATCTTAAAGGTTTTGGTGGCTCATGTTTGGTGACTTCCATTAAAGGTTCAACTGCTGCTGGAAGGTCTTCCTGAAGATTCTGCTGAGGTTTATTTCTCTGCTTGTGTAATACAGTTGTAAAGGAATTAAAAAAGTCATTTTCTTCCTCTGGTGCTTCTTCTGTAGAAACTTCTATTTTACTTTTTTTATCAGGTGGCAATGCTATTGGTGCACTTTCAGGAGTCTCAGCTATATGACTCGTACTAGCAGAGGCACTGTGCTGCCTCTTCAGTTTCTGACGAATAATTAAGCCCAACAATAGATTAGGTCTATGCAGTTCAAGCCCTGTATAAAACCAAAAACATTAATTCATTATTTTCGATCATTACAAAAAAGGGTAAAATTCTGCCTCTAACTTATTACAGGATATTAAATGATGCCTGGCCCTGTAAAGCCATCTCTAGACGGCTGGATCCTGAGAAAGAAGGCAGAATCAGTCTTTTCACTCTGGTCCCACCTCCCATGTTATTTCATTCTTATCCTATTATTAAAACGTATACCTACCAGGTCCATCAAAAGGCACAAGAGGGTGTGGAATTTTATCTGTGGCACCCAAAGGAATAAGGTACATATCTTTAACCTGCTTCATGTTGTTAGCAGCTACTCCATAGCGTTTTCTGCTACTGAAGTATGCAAAGAGCAAAGTATAAGAAATTTGATCTTCTTCCGTTACTGGTGTGAAGCGAACCACACAAATTTCCTGTTCAAGAAAAGAACAAATGATTGTTTAAGATAATAAGCTAGAGAGTATCTTGGTTTTAAAACTATTTCTCAATTAGTAATAATCTACTGAACTTTATAATGATAGTACCAAATAACATGGTTTACCAACTTAAATACAGAAGAGAATATTAAAAGAAAGTAACTCTTAAGAAAAGATCTTTACTGATCCACTGATGGATTTGTTTTATCTGATGGCTTACACTTCTTAGGGAAACGTAAAGAAATGGAGTCCCAAGGTGATTAACGACTTTTATGAAGGTGACAGATACAACTGTGTCAGTGGCAGAGATGATATTGAAACCCAAGTCTTCTAATATCTATACTATATCGTGATTTCCAATGCTGTAACCTCCACAAAGGGCTGCCTATGTTCTTGACCCACTGGGAACTCAAAGCACCCAATACTTCCACCCTACTATACATTTATATACACAACAGAGAAATGTACTAATAATCCAGTTACTAGGCACTGAATTTAGAAATAAAAAGGGCTGGATGAAGAGACCTTAAACACATATAGACCATAAATTTTGTAAAGTAATTTGGCTTACTAAGGAATATTCTTGCTTGCCTCTAGGTTCCCGGCTTTGTTTCAGATAGAAAAGACAGTCCTAATTTGTTACTAATTTGGTAGTGTTCAAAAACGATGTTTTTTTCATGATGGTATATGGCTGAAATGGGACAGCCAGATTTGCTGCAAAGCCTAAAACTGATGCAAGCTCCTAAGGAAAACATGTGAATGAGCTGAAATATGACTCTATCTCTTATAAAATGTGTGTCATCTAAACTGCCCTCTTTTAGAGTAAAAATCACCATATGTATGTTAGTAACAACTATTACAGCGTGTTTAAATCCGTTAAATTGGAATATACTATAAAGTGTTGGGCAGTAATATATGTGTGGATTCAAGACTGATTCTCAAAATGCCCAAGAGTAATACTTCTCATTTTTATTAGTGCTTTAATTTGTATTTTAACACTATATCGATTTAAATTCTAAAATCTATATTGGACCAAAACATTCTTTTCAGCTTAAGATCATCCATTTTGGTTCATTCCAAAGGAAAACTAGAGACTTCTAGAAAAAGAGGCAAAAAAGTAACATTTATTCATTCAAGATTTATTTATTGAATGACTGTAATATACTAGGTACTATCACATCCCCTGGAGGGAAAAACAATTTCTTCTAATGATTAAATTTTCCTCTGGAGTAATAATATTCTATAAGTTAAAAAAAAAAGAAAAAGAAAAAGAAAATATAGAGAGAAAAAGGAAAAGGAGAAATATTATTGTGATAGAGCCATTTCACAGTATCTTTTCTCCTTTCCTTCTATTACTAATGAGAAGCCCTTAACTTTTAGCTGGGCACATGGCCATCCAATAAAGATTACATTTCCCAGCCTCCCTAGCACCTATGTCTGGCTATGTTGCTAGGTTCTTTCCAATGGAAGTTGATAACTGCAATTTGCCTTTGAAACAACTAGACAGGTATTCCTCATTTATTCCTATTTGGTATGTTTGACTGCTGAGGACAACACTCCAATCAACTTTTGAGTCACTATATTTTAGATTCTTTCTTTTACAATAGCTTAGATGTGCCCTCACTCAAACACATGTCTATAATAGAAGTAAGACAAAATTCTGGGGTGAATTTCAATATTTACTCTAAAACATTTCTTCTAAAACATTAACAGAAGCCACAAAGAGAGCATCCCAGAAGACGAGAGGAAAAAAAAATGCTGTACTGTTTATAGCCTCAGCAAATGGCTTTTTGTTCAGTTTTGTGAAGTGTGTTATGCAGATTTAAAATGTGTTTTGCCTCCTTTCCCCAGGAGACCTTGCACCCTTGCAAAAGAATTCTGAACTGTTTACTTTCTAAACATTTTCCCACGCTGGTATAGTGAAAAAAGTTTTCCTCACCTTGGTTCCTGATGCTTTTATTTTTTCCACATAATCCCAAACTGTCTGAGGTGATATCCTGCCACCTACTTGAATACTATCTGGTAGGTCCTGTGGTTAAAAAAAAAAAAAAAAATCAATATATATAGATTATCTTTATTATGACATTAGTAATTCATACAAATTTGGTTCTAAGACTAATTTGAAACAGTAATAAGAACAAGTAAATAAAAAGATTATGAAAAATGTTATCAGAAAACAAGATAATAAAGAGAGAGCAATTAGGCTTTACTTAAAATGCCAACTAAAAATGACTGATATCGAAAATACAGCTACTAAGAAAGAGTCTTAGTTCATGCCCAATCTCACTATGAAAGACGGAAAAGGGAAGCAATGGCAAGCATGCCACATTAACAATTCAGAAAGAACACAACACATTTCAGAATATTAGCAGAGATTGTAACCTCCCCTTTTGGTAGTAGTAGGCAGGAAAATTCCTTAATAATTAACAGCGGAACTTCAAAGGTTACCAAATCTAATTACAGAGTGTATTTTTGCACAAAGGAGAATAATATTGTAATAATTCAAGGGTTTTTTTTAAAGGCATAATCCTTCTGAAAACAGATGATTACACATAAAAGCAATTAAGAATATTTAACTTTATTCAGTACATTCCTATTTTTTCCATGAAGACTGAGGAAAATCATAAAAACATAATTGATATTAAATTCAATTTAGTTTATTTAAATTATTAACTACTTTAAAATATTTGATTTGGGAGTTTAGTCTCAAACTAAAAACAGGTACAAAATGGAAGTGAAAAATCTGGACAGCAATCACATGAAAACTGTGTCTCGGAGAGGAAAATAATAATTTTGCTTAAAATCAAAAGGGTTTTGTAGTTAAGGGCTTACCTCTCCATTTAAAGAATTATCTTCACCATGGACTGACCAAACAATAAATCTCTAAACAGATTTGTTCAAGAACATCATCATGGGTCTAATTCATTTTTCTCTTATAAAGCCCACATTTTCTAAATATTTATCAAGCAAACTGTATATAAAATTGATTAGTCTGTTTATTAATCGAAAACACACTGCTAGGCTGGGCACAGTGGCTCACATCTGTAATCCCAGTACTCTGGGAGGCAGAGGCGGGCAGATCACTTGAGGTCAGGAGTTTGGGACCAGCCTGGCCAACATGGTGAAGCCCCATTCCTACTAATAATACAAAAATTAGCCAGATGTGGTAGCACATGTCTGTTAATCCTAGTTACATGGGAGGCTGAGACAGGAGAATGGCTTGAACCCGGGTGGGAGAGGTTGCAGTAAGCCGAGATCACATCACTGCACTCCAGCCAGGGCGACAGGGCAAGACTCTGTCTCCAAAAAAAAAAAAAAAACACCCCACAACTGCTAACCAAATAAACTGATATAAACATTACATAAACAATATTATACTGAATTAAACTAATCGCAGCCTAATCCAAAGAAAAGTAAAATTTGTTAGCCTTAAAAAAAAAAAAAAACAGGCAAATGATTTAGGCTTTTCCAAATACTAAAAGGAACTTTTTACAATCTTTTAATTCTTTAAAATCAGCGATGGAGAATAAATGAAAAAGGTAAGAGCAAGATAGCAAAATATGATCTCAATATAAATACAGTATATATGTACTGACTTATTTTCCTTCTATACACATACAAAAATACATTCCCTTCAAAATAGTTCAAAAATGTCATTGTCACATTTATCACAATATTATAATGTTACTGCTGCTTATTTTCCATAAATACCACATAATTTCTTCCTATTTCCCTCAGGTGTAAAACCAACCAAGGGTGTCACTTGCAACAACTATAGTCACTAGTTTCACTGGTTTTCAAATAGCTGTAAAGCTTCAACTCCCGGACTACATAAACCACATTCACAGAAATAGGCAGGTAAGAACAGTAGTCATAAAGATGGGGAAACATAAGCAGTGGGGAAATTAGGAGACTTGTTCAACAAAAAAATCTCAATGGGTTAATGTTAAAGGCCAAAAATATGTAAATCTTTTATTTAAGTGTGTATTCAAAGAAAAACTTGGATATCCGTGTAGACTCTCATTGATTTTTAATTATCTGACACAGTGAGGCAGTACATCTTGGGAAAAGTACAGGACATGGGAGTTTAAAACTTTCAGAGTATAGTTTATTTCACAATTCTAAAGATCCATTTGTTAATTCATAATTATATTACTTGAACTGTTTAAGAATCATTGTTAATAAATATTTTTATTACTAACTCTGTCTTATTTCCCTGTCAATTACTTTCAGAAACACACATATCAATTCATGCACAGAAGAGCAGAAAAGTTCACAGTACCTCTGTCAGGTATTCAGGGGAGCCAGATACTGGATAGGCTTTGGTAACAAATTTTGCCACAGAAGGCATGTTGATAAAACCTTTCCAGATGAAGTTCAATCGAGCCAGAAAGGTAGACTCAACCTCAACAGTTCCAGGCATCTCTGGACTAGAAAATGACATTAAAAAGCCTAAAGACAAGCTGATGAATAAATCAATGTTCTACTTAGTCATCAGTTACTCGTATTTTAGCATGTGAAGAAGGCCAAAATATGAGGCTATTGACAAAGAGTTCACACTTTTATTTTATAAAATTACATTCATATTTACATAGTTATGATTTACAAAATCTTCCCTTTTGGCTGGCTTAGGAGAACTAAGATCGAGAAAAGTGCAAGCATTTCTTCTTTAATAATCTATCCCTGACTTTTGGGACCATCACAATTAAAGAGAATTTAAAGCTGTTTCCCCACACACTCAAATCTCTCACTCAAACCACTCAAAATAAATTTACTTTCAAAGTCTTGTTTTATCTCAAAGTACAGGAAAGTACAGTTACTTTCTCCAATGAAAGTTCCCAAAATGTCACTTTTCTGTTTTCGAAGACTTGCAAGTACAATCTGGCAAAGATCTATGATGAGTATTACAGAATTTACAACAGAGAAAATTACCGTGGAGCAGGAGAGAATGTTGACTTTGGAGACTCTTGTTTCTCCTCCTCAAAGAATTCAGAAGCCAAAATATTTGAGGTTGAAGACAACGCATCTGCTATACTTTCTGCTTCATTGTCTGAATGTTTACGAGTTACTCCTACAACAACTTTTACTTTTTTTGGAGAAAGATCATCTACAGGTGGTGCCATTCGACCTAAGCCCAGAATACACCAAAAAAACACAACTGTTATTAACCACAACTTTTATAACTTGACCCATTTTCACTTTCTAAAGTTATTCAGGTTCTATGATTCGATTGTTGAGTAACCATACCTTTCCTGGGGTTATATCTAATTGTCATCATTTAGTTATGTTACAACCACATTTAAGAATCAGCAGAAAATTCACCAGTGTTCTCCCCACTGCCAGTCCTCTTCTATCTACAGGGACCTAAGCTTATCTGAAATGCAATTCAAAGCAAATCGTGCATGATTCTACCTATAATAAAGTTAATTTCCCCTTAAAATCACTTTATAATTATTTCCTACATGTAAAACATATAATGAGTAAATATGGACAAGATTAGCAGTCCCCAACCTTTTTATCACCAGGAACCAGTTTTATGGAAGACAATTTTCCCATGGACAGCGGGATGGGGGGAGAGAGATGGTTTCAGGATGAAACCGTTACACCTCAGATCATCAAGCATTAATAGTTAGATTCTCATAAGGAGCACCCAACCTAGATCCTTCACATGTGCCGTTCACAATAGGGTTTGTACCCCTATGAGAACCTAATGCCACTGTTGATCTGACGGGAGGCGGAGCTCAGGCAGTAATGCCCACTGGCCCACCGCTCACCTCCCGCTGTGAGGCCCAGTTCCTAACAAGCCATGGACCCCACAGGTTTGTGGCCTGGCAGTTGAGGACCCCTAGAGTAGACAGTGTAATTCCTCTCTTAGTGATGTGAAAAATTAGAAGAGAATGTTAAACAACTCAGACAACCTAAAATGAAAACATGATTACTAGAACCTAAAACAGGTTTCTTAATTCTTGATAATTTTTTTTTAACTAAACCACACCAAATTCCAATAGTCTCGAGATGTAACATGAAGAACTAAGACAAACCTGTATATATGTATCCAGGTTTGGATTATACAGCAACAGCTCATGACCCTACATGCCTGAAGAGACACCTCACCAGAGAAGCTATACAGGTGGCATATAAGCATGAAAAGATGCTACATCAGGAAAATGCAAGTAAAACAACAGAGAGATACTACTATACACCTATTAGAATGGCCAAAATCTAGAATACTGAAAACACCAAATGCTAGCAAGGATGTAGAGCAACAGGAACTCTCATTCGTTGCTAGCAGGAAGGCAAAATGAACTCTCATTCATTGCTGGTAGGAAGGCAAAATGGCACAGCCTCTGTGAAAAATAGTTTGGAGGTTTCTTAAAAGATAAACATACTCTTACCATACGATCCAGCAACTGTGCTCCATGGTATTTACCCAAAGGAGTTGAAAACACATCCACACAAAAAGCTGCATACAGATGTTTATACTAGTTTCATTTTTAATTGCCAAAACTTGTAATAAAACAAGATCTCCTACATTAAGTAAATGGATAAACTATATAAACTATATATCCAGACAATGGAATATTATTCAATGCTACAAAGAAATGAGCTATCCACCCATGAAAAGACATAGGAGAAACTTAAATGCATATTACTAAGTGAAAGTAGCCAATCTGAAAATGTTACATACTAGATGATTTCAATTATACAATATTCTGAAAACTACAGACAGCGAAAAGATCAGTGGTTTCCAGGGGTTGGTGGGGGTGTTGGGGGAAGGGATGAATAGACAGACAAAAGAGGATTTTTAGGGCAGTGAAAATACTCTGTATAATATTATAATGCTAGATTCATGTCTTTACACATTTGGCCATACCCACAGAATGTACAACTCTAAAGAGTGAACGCCAATGTAAACTATGGATTTGGGGTCATTATTTTTCACTGTAGGTTCATCAACTGTAATAACTGTACCACTCTGGTGTGGGATGTTGGTAACAGCGGAGACTATGCACGTAGGGAGGAAGCAGGTATATGGGAAATCTCTGTAACTTCCTCTCAATTTTGCTATGAACCTAAAACTGCTCTTAAAAATAAAAAGCTTTTTTACAAAAAATTTCAGTTTCCGATTTGTCTTATGTTATATATAATAATAAAATATAAACGCTATTTTACTCCTTTACTTTAGTAAATGACAGTATCATCACAACTGCCCACAACTTTTGATGTTCATTCTAATGGTTAAATTCTTGTCATCTGACTCCGGCAAGAAGAGTTTTTAAGTTCAAATCATGTATGGTATAATTAAGTCTAGATAGTAGACTACACTACAGTATCAACCTATACCTCCACCCAGAAAACTAGTCACACGAAAGCTTAACTGTGAGTGAGTGCCTCACCACCAATACTGAGAAAACAAAACCTACTTAAATTACATATACTAGTATACAAATATCCTTCTTTCATAATGAATGCAAAATTTTAGGAAGAAAAAACTTCCAATTACCTATGCAAATTTTGCAATTGAGATCAAAAAGATGTTGTCTGTGTTGACTAGTAGTATCTTTAGACATAGAGTCAACCTCCTCTTTTTGTTTTTCAGATCCTTCTGGCTTCTCCAGTGACTTACTGGCAGCTGGTTCCTAATGTAAGTGAAAGTAAAAATTAGTTTTAGCTGATAAAATTTGGCCTCAATTATCAAAATCAATTTATATTTTCCATTTATATTTTTCCAAAATGAAATTGTTCCATAGATAGGTTTTTTTTTTTTTACTATTTCTTAAGAAAATGAATGCTAACTTTTAACTGTAACTTAAAAGAGCAAAAATTTAAACATTCCCCATTCTTCAAGGCTTTTAATAAGACATCAAATTATTTCTTCACTGATTTTTGAAAATAAGAAAAGCTATGCCACCTATCAAATGACAATCTGCCTAAGAAGCACTTACAGATTTCTAAAGCCTACTAAAAAATTCACTAAGTCAGGCCAGGCACAGTGGCTCATACCTGTGATCCCCGCGTTTCGGGAGGCCGAGGTGGGCAGATCACTTGAGGTCAGGAGTTTGAGACCAGCCTGGCCAACATGGTGAAACTCTATCTCTGCTAAAAATACAAAAATTAGCTGGGTGTGTTGGCGCATGCCTGTAATCCCAACTACTTGGGAGGCTGAGGTGGCAGCATCGCTTGAACCTGGGAGGTGGAGGTTGCAGTGAGCCGAGATTGCTCCACTGCACTCAAGCCTGGGCAACAAAGCAAGACTCCATCCCACCAAAAAACTAAAAAGAAATTCACTAAGTCAGAGCACTCCAGGAATTTACATTGTAATAACTATTTAACAGGTACCTATAACACAATTTGCACACTAAGAGAAACATTACTCAACACTCGAAAAACCACTAAGCCAATAAAATAGGCCACTTTGAAATGGATGCATATTTTAAAATTCTTTTCCCTACTTTAAAAACATTAGACAAATAAACTTTTTCTGAATCTTCATGTTTTGAGCTATAAAACATGGTATATCTATCCTTACCTGAATCTCCATGGCTGCTTCCTGTTCTTTCATTGGGGCATCACTCTCAATTTCTATTTCACCTTTATGAGTTATTTTGGTGATTGGCCGTCGTTCCACTTCTCTCTGCTCTTTCTCAATCATTTCTATGGTCTAACAGAAAATACTTTTTAAAAAATATTAAACTTAAAATATGTATTTCCAAATGTACACCTTAAATAATAAGAGCTTACCTAAAACTAAACGCATCATCACAGATGACTTTTAATCTTCAGGTAATGTCTCATATAACAAACATATTCTGAGTACTGTTATATGCCAGAGACAGTTTTAAGCACTGGGGTTATAAGAATTAGACCCCATACCTCAACTATGAGAAGTTGACATGTACATTTATATCAGGAGGCAAATGAAGTCCAAGGTAATTTGCAAAGTGGTGAAACATAGTATTTATATTTGAAATCTGTTTGCTGATTTAGTACTTCTTAGCAGCTGCCACAGGGAAATAGGAACTATCTCGCTCTTAAATTCCTAATTCAATGTTCTAACATCCCCCACAATAGCAGTTTAATCCAACGACTGATCTGGTAGTCCTTTATTAGTTATCTCCTAACTAAACCTGCTTAGTGACCTTGAAAATTCAGTTGAACAAGCTTAGCAACAAAACATCAAAATGAAGCAAGTATAACGAGAAGCAGTAAAAAGGTAGCCAGGAATAGAACAGGTTAAGGAGGGCATAGATAGGACTCTCTTTGTTAAGTACAAATTATCCTTTAAAGAAAAATCAGGTACATGGCCTTAAGAAAGAACAAGCTGCCATTTTCTGATGCAGATGATACTCGCAGCCAGTTTCAAAGCAGAAGAGTGGCATGTGCATACTTGGGATATGGAGGTAAAGATGAGGAGGTGATATTATTTTCAAAATATAAGAGGAGGAGAAATTACATATCGTAAAGGTAAAAGAATGTATGAAGAAGTATGATATGTCAATCAAGGCCTTTAGATGAGCTTCAAACTAGATCTGGCATAGGTCTATATGGAGGTTTAGTGCCTCAGATGTAACTAAATATTATGAACAAAAGAATCAGGTAAATCATGTGGAGTTAATATGAACTATAACCAGTATTTTCTAGAATAAGGGGCTAACATTCTGATGCCATTGTAATACAAAAATTGGATAACATGGCTATCTCACTGTCACAATAGCTCTAAGTAACATACTCAATTTTTAAAGGTACTCTAAGTACCTTTAAGTACACAATCTCCAAACAAAAACTCTTGCTATCTGTGAGTTTCAGAATTTTTAAATTTGAACATGAAATATGGTGCACACACTCTGTATTACATAACATTCCAGTTAGGTCTGAGACAGCACCATATAATATACAATATTTCTGTGAATATGAACATTTATACATGGCAATTCAGGTTAAGCTTTATCAATAAATTAGTTATGCGAAAATAACTTTATTTTTCAGAGCTTCTGGCATCTGAAACTTTGGATAAGAGATAAACCTGTACACATTTTTATTCTGACTTAATTCATCTGGCTCTACAAATTACCAATATTCATAATACGTTTAAACTGTGCTGCTGAAAAATACAGATGTAATTATGAAGTGTTAATTCTTTTCCCATCCTTCTCATTTACAAACTACAATAAAACACAAGGTAATTCTGTAACCTAGTAACTGGAGAAAATGAGGAAAAAAACTGACAAGATCAGGGAAACCAACAGAATTTAAGAACTAGAGGAATGGAGAACACGTAACTAAAAGAAGCATGTAGGCCAGGCACGGTGGCTCATGCTTGTAATCCCAGCACTTTGGGAGGCCAAGGTCAGTGGATCACGAGGTCAGGAGATCGAGACCATCCTGGCCAACATGGTGAAACTCCATCTCGACTAAAAATACAAAAATTAGCTGGGCATGGCAGCGCGTGCCTGTAATCCCAGCTACTCTGGAGGCTGAGGCAGGAGAATCATTTGAACCCAGAAAGTGGAGGTTGCAGTGTGCTGAGATCGCACCACTGCACTCCAACCTGGTGATAGAGCTAGACTCCATTTCAAAAAAAAAAAAAAAAGCAGCAGCATGTAACAGAAAGTCTGTGTTATTGTGCAGTCTGTGAATTTACCTCTGTATAATTTTTACCCAATGGCGGAAAAAAAATAATTTTGATAGTCAAATGCATATTTATAGATAATCTTACATGTCTGTTTTCTCTTCGTCTCCAAGCAGCTAACTCTTTAGAAGCTAGTTCTTCCGGACTCATTCTGATAAGATGATCAGGAGTTACTTCTCCTTTCAGTACTTTTTTAAATAATATCTGGAAGGATTTTAAAACAGGAATAGAAGGGGAGACAAACATTTAAAAGAGTGGTTACTATTTTAAAGTAAAAGAGTGGTTACTATATAGAAACCTGTAATAAAGATACAATTTTTGAAGACTGATCTACAAATTTTTAATTATTTATATATTACCTACTACACGAGATTAAATGACAGCTTTGTGTTCTAGGAATTTATCTAAGGCAGCAAAACAAACATTTCATGTAAAAATCAATACATATGGAAAAGCATGTACAGTAGAACCATTACAATACCTACCCAAAAGCTGTATTAAGTGCACCCAGGGACACAATCTAACCATAACAATAAGCAATCTATAGTATAGGAGGGTACTGCATCTAACAGCTTTACTCAATGTAATGGCCTTCATAGTTTTAAGATTTTACATATTTAAATCCTGACAAGCTTAGAGGAAACTGCAGAGCAAAGGACCACCTGCAAGAAAGAAACCTGAAAGAAACCTGAGGGAGGCCAGGTGCCGTGGCTCACACCTGTAATCCTAGCACGTTGGGAGGGCAAGTCAGGCAGATCACAAGGTCAGAAGTTTGGGACCAGCCTGACCAAAATGGTGAAACCCCATCTCTACTAAAAATACAAAAATTAGCTGGGCATGGTGGCACGTGCCTGTAATCCCAGCTACTTGGGAGGCTGAGGCAGGACAATCATTTGAACCCGGGAGCGGAGGCTGCAGTGAGCTGAGATGGTGCCATTGCATTCCAGCCTGGGCGACAGGGCAAGACTCTGTCTCCAAAAAAAAGAGAAAAAAACCTGAGGGAAATAAATATTTATTTAACTGCTGAAGTTAAGCTTCCAGATTATGTAATTCCAGAAGCATCTGATCCAGGACCATGATGGCAGAATATACAATGTATATTTTTAAGCCTCTGTTAGTATACTTCAAGAAAATACCTCAAATCACATACTGTAGCAAACATCCTTAAACAAATTTGTATCAGTTGTGTGAAAACCTTTCATGCAAAAAGGTTGCATCTAATTACATTCTGTTACCTAGAGTCATCTCTAGTAAAAAACTGCTGGTGGACCTAAGTACATGTCAGACACAAAAGATCAGTCATGTTTCGAACTTTTAAATTGTTCACTGGCGTGACTTTTGCTTATTGTACTTATCAGAGACCGACTTTTGGTGTTGAGAGCTAACACTGACATACATGCACACACATGCACAGCCTTCAGATTTCCTCTGTCCAAAACACAAAATCCCAAGAAAAAAATTATTAACATTTACTCTACTGCTAAAAGATACTTGGAACTAAAGTTATATTTAAGACTATCTTTAGAACTAAAGTTATGTATTTTCTTAAGAAAATAAATTACATTTCAATAAAAACAATTTAAAAGCATTTTTACCCTATCTTCAGATTTAAGTACAAAATAGCAATTTTCAGATTTAAGAAAAAAAGTGTTACAAATTTTAGCTCAAAAGTTTTTGAAGAATACATATGAATGAATTTTTTAATAAATTGGATTATACAAAGGAGAGTAAAGAAAAAAATATATAAATCAGGTTAACACACGGTTAGCATTTCAGTAGACTGAATGGTTAATGCTATCCATTAGTATGCAGAATTCTTCAGTAGCAAAAAGACCATTAAAATTATATGTTCTACATCAAAAGGAAATCTAATCTCACTCCAATTAATAAATTATAGATCTACTGTATTACAATCTGAGATACCTACGTATTCAGGAAAGTCGGAAGCATAAACATATGAACAAAGCATACTTACATTGTTTTTAGGATCTTTCAAATTAAACATCAAACTTCTATATTTGTTCTTATATTTAGCATCTGTGTCCCGAAAAAAAGAGAAAAGTTCTTTCTCAATTTTTGTGGCAACTTTTGCTGCTTTTTCCTCTGGTACCTTCAAATTTGAGTCTGTAAGTCTTAAAATTAGAACAATTCAATTATTTTTCAAATATATAAAGCATAATTATTCAAACTTCTATAATAATAATATGTTACCTCTTCATAAGAATATCTTTGAGAGAATGTCTGACACTTTGCCTGATCTGATCTGCAGAAGGCTTGGAAGCAGAAGCAGCAGGAGGATGTACATTAAGCACTCCTTTTTCAACTTTCTTCTTTTTCATCTCTTGCTTCTCATGAGTACCTAATTTGAATAAATATCAAAACTTATTACACTGCTTTTAAAAATATCTTTCCTTTTTAATGCATAATTTTATAAACAAAACTGATTAAAAGTCACTATTTAGAAATAAGATCAGGGCCGGGAGCAGTGGCTCAAGCCCGTAATCCCAGCACTTTGGGAGGCCAAGACGGGCAGATCACGAGATCAGGAGATCGAGACCATCCTGGCTAACACGGTGAAACCCCATCTCTACTAAAAAATACAAAAAACTAGCCGGGCGAGGTGGCAGGCACCTGTAGTCCCAGCTACTCGGGAGGCTGAGGCAGGAGAATGGTGTAAACCCGGGAGGCGGAGCTTGCAGTGAGCTGAGATCCGGCCACTGCACTCCAGCCTGGGCGACAGAGCGAGAGACTCCGTCTCAGAAAAAATAAAAAAATAAATAAATAATTATCAGAACCCATAGTCCATACTGAAATATTCCTGACACTGAAATCCTAATTAAAATGAATAGTGACTAAAAACTGGTCTTACTCTTTCCTCAATTTAGACAATGGCTTTTAGAGCTAGTTATTTTTCCACATATATATATTAATTAAATTTTAAAAGCTATTTAGAAATTTTGATCTAAACTTATTAGGAGCAGGTAACAACCTAATACCACAAAATTGATGAATCTCTTCTGGTTTTAATTGCATTTAATATTACTAATTTGAAGGCTAAGCTTTTCAAATTATTTTTATTCTATCATTACTAATTCCCACGCATCTCCAAAATCTCAATGTCAAACATCCCACCACTCTGACTTACTATATTAGCACATTTATTCTAGAATCTCCTCATTCCAACAATTCTTAAATCTATAATTTTTACTATCTTCATGTATTCACTTTCATACATTATAAACTTAGGTTACATAGTCCAATACCATTACCAGCCCCTTGTATACTTAATACCTTTATTCTCTCTCCTTTAAACATGTGTGTTGGCAAAACCACAACCCTGCTAAAAGCCAACTTTTATCCTTCACCCAAATAGGCAAAAGACAAGGGAGAAAAATAAGCTCTGGTACTGACAAATGTCATTTTAAATTTATAACCACAAGTTTTAAGTAGGTAACTCAACTTTCTGCCCTAATCCTATTAACCTTTCCTAATAAATTTGCTCTCCCACTTTTTAAGATATCTTTTTCATACTTTTTCTCCTCTCATCTCAAATCAACAATACCACCTTCTCAACTACAACCTCTTTGATTTGCTCTTCATATTTCACGGAAAAAAAGGAAAAAATGTCAGCTATCACATTTTCCCATTACCAAATCCAACCTACCTACATTAGTTCGTCCTCCTACCACATACAATCTTCCCTACTATCCAATGGATGCACTTGACCTTTCTGATAAATACCTCTATGTAGAGTGAATCCCATCCCCTCTTGTGTCTTCCTGAGTTTCACACCTACACTATCACTTCTCTCTCTTACATCATCATCATCATCATCTCTCTCTAGCTCTCTGTCTCTTTCTCTCTACTGGATCATTCCCATTAGTCTTACAAACATGATATAATATCTTTTAAAAAACATTCACATCCACTTCTAGCGACTATAGCATTTGTTTCTTTAAACAGCAAAACTCCTTGAGAGAGTTATCTGTAATCAGTACCTCCAGTTCCTCACTCTCATTCATTCACAAGCCACTACGATTGGTTTTTTTCCCTACTGCTCCACCAAAATCATTCTAGTCAAGGTCACCAATGATTTCCATTTTGCTAAGTCATAGACTTAACAATCTTATGTTTATCTTATTAGATGTCCAGACAGCATCTGGTCGTTCCTTCCTTCTTGAAACTTCACCTGGCTTCCAGGCCACCAGTCTTAGTTCTCCTCTTTCCTCACAGTCCACCCATTAGTTTTCTTTGCTGTATAAACTCTTCTCTCCCCAGTTTTTAAATGCTGATGGCCAGAGTCAGTGGCTCATGCCTGTAATCCCAGCACTTTGAGAGGCCAAAGCAGGAAGATCACTTGAAGGCCAGGAATTTGAGACCAGACTGGCCAACACAACGAAACACCATCTCTACAAAAAATAAAAAAAAATTAGCTGGGTGTGGTGGTGCACACCTGTAGTCTCAGCCACTCAGGAAGCTGAGGCGAGAGGATAGCTCGAGCCCCGGAGTTCAAGGCTGTAGTGAGCTACTACTGCACTACTGCACTCAGGCCTGGGTGACAGAGTGAGACCCTGTCACAAAAATAAAGTAAAAATAAATGCTGGTGCTTCCCAAGGGCTCTGCTTCTGTCCCTTCATGATCAAACTCTCTTGTAGCTATTTACATCTAAGCCCAGGATTTTAAATAGGTTGAGTATGCCCTTATATGAAATGCTTGGGACCAGAGTATTTCCAATTTCAGATTTTTTCAAATCCTGGAATATTTGCATTGTATTTACCAGTGGAGTATCCCAAATCAGAAAATCTGAAATCCACAATGCTCCAACAAGCACTGCCTTTGAGCATCATGCCGGCATTCAAGTTTCAGATTTCAGATTTTCATATTTGGGATGTTTCACCTGTACTAACTGCTATACACTAGTAAATCCCAAATTTATATACCAACCTCCAAAGTCTTCTAATAGGCTCCAGACTCATCAGCCAAAGATTTACTCAAAACATTTCTACCTGGATGTCTAATAGGAATCTCACAATGGTCAAAACATAACTTTTCCATTTTCTTCCCCAAACCTTTTTCTGTTTTCTCAGACTCTATTTCCTTTACCAACCTATATCGAAGCCATCAGCAAGTTCTGTCAACTCTATTATAAAACATATATGAATCTGACCACTACTCACTACCTTCATTTTATTTCCATTCCAAGTTACCATCATTTCTTTCCTAGGATATTGCTATGAACTAATCAGGTTACTGTCTTTCTCTCCTGCCCTCCTACAATCCAAACTGTACAGAGCAATCAGTGTTTTCCCTTGTACAAAACCCCCTAAAGGTTTCCCACAACATTTAGAACAAAATATAAACTCTTTGCCATAGTCCCAAAGGTCCCATGAGGTAGAATAAACCATCAGAGTACCTGCTACTCTTGTTCTAATCATAATCCACAAATAATTACTAGTAAAACCGGAATTCTGAGACCTTTGGGAGAAATTAATCACATCCTACTAATGTTACTGAAAGACAGGGAAAGGAACACTATATAGACAGACATATACTCAGGTTTTAAAATAGGGTACAATCAATAATTTTCTCTGAACTCATCCAACACTGTTCTATCCCTTATGTATTACCCTTTAATCACTCCATAGTGGCTGTCTTCCTCCTCAAACACCAAGCTTGTTTCTACCACAAAGCCTTAAGATTTGATGTGTCCCTTACCTTGTACCTCCTCCAAAAATCTTTGCATCCCTTCAAATCCCACCTCACAAGTTACTTCCTCCACTCCATGTAAAACAGAAGTCCCATTACTCTTCCCACCTGTGACTGACTATTCCATTACTCCACCTTTTCTTCACAAGCTATAAAATAACATGTAATTTTCTTACTTGCAAACTTACTGCCTTCTTCCATTAGTATTTAAGTGCCATGAGAACAGGGGTCTTATCTTGATTTGACTAGTGCTTCCCCAGAATTTAGAGCAAGTTTTTAATTACAAGTAACGCCAATCACCTAACCCATTTTTATTGCCATTAAAATGTTCAATTTGTAAAAATTCCCTAAGTATACTAATTAATTGTATATTAAATAGGATATAAATATATTAGTATATAAATATTTCTGTTCATCTCACTACCTGGTTTTGAAGCTTTTTCTCCTGTGCAAGTAACAGTTGTAGACTCTTTTGGTATTTTTTCACTTTTTTCTTCTGAGGATCTCCGAGGTAAAACTGGTTGTCCCATCTTACGAAGAGGAGCTAGCTGCCATTTTTTAATTTCATTATCTCTACAGTCTGATGAATTTCTGCCTTCACCAGACTCCTGGAAAAATAGTACATTAGAATGAAAATAACTAAACAATCTTTGTTTTTTAAGACGTACAAAAATAACTCGATTATTAGTAAAATGAGATTCACTCTTTCATTCGAAATTTATTCTGCACCTATTTTGTGTAAAATACATAATAGTTTATAAAGGAGAAACAAAGGACATAAAGATCATGCTCTCAATACCATTAGTAGAAAAAAAATTAAAAACTAAGGTAGTAAGAATTCTCTTATTTGGCTCTGGATATGGAAAAAGGAGAAGGAAATTGTGAAGAAACAAGTGTCTACATTCTAAAACAAATGAAATTACATTCACTTATATACTAGTAAGTGTATCAATTAAGTTCTCAGTGTGCCTATTGGCAATTTTAATCCCCATGAGGTAGAATAAACCATCAGAGTACCTGCTACTCTGGTTCTAATTATAATCCACAAAGAGTTACTAGTAAAACTGGAATTCTGAGACCCTTGGAAGAAATTAATCACATCCTACTAATGTTCCTGAAAGACAGGGAGAAGAACGCTATATAGTCAGACATATACTCAGGTTTTAAAATAGGGTACAATCAAAATAGTGCTTTTCTCTAGACTAAGAATCCTCTAATTTTTTATTTGTCTGTTTTTTTGGTCCGCAACTAGACACTGAGAGCAGGAATATACTTCAATATTTATACACCTAAGGCAGGTAGTGCTATGCCACACAACAGAAACTCAATAAATAGTTCAACATAAAAATCTAGGAATAAGAAAAGCAGATTTCATAAACTAACATCAGACAAGTCCAAATAAGAGTCAACAGTTCTCATCAAAAAGGAAGCAGTGGGTCGGGCGCGGTGGCTCATGCCTGTAATCCCAGCACTTTGAGAGGCTGAGGCAGGCAGATCACAAGGTCAGGAGATTGAGACCATCCTGGCTAACATGTTGAAACCCTGTCTCTACTAAAAAATACAAAAAAAAATTAGTCGGGCGTGGTGGCAGACACCTGCAGTCCCAGCTTACTGGGGAGGTTGAGGCAGGAGAATGGCGTCAACCCGGGAGGTGGAGCTTGCAGCGAGCCGAAATTGCGCCACTGCACCCCAGCCTGGGCGACAGAGCGAGACTCCGTCTCAAGAAAAAAAAAAAAGGAGGCAGTGATCATTTGTATGGTGCACGCATTTACAAAATCAGACTCACCTCAGATTTCTGATACAGACTGGATAAAGAGGTTCTCAAAATATTAAAATTGTTAATGTTTTATGATGTCTTATTTATGAGACGGAGTTTCACTCTTTTGCCCAGGCTGGAATAAAGTGGCACAATCCCGGCTCACTGCAACCTCCGTCCCCTGGGTTCAAGCAATTCTCCTGCCTCAGCCTCCCAAGCAGCTGGAATTACAGGCACGCACCACCACGCTCGGCTAATTTTTGTATTTTCAGTAGAGACGGGGTTTCACCATGTTGGCCAGGCTGGTCTCAAACTCCTCGTCTCAGGCGATCCACCCACTTCGGCCTCCCAAAGTGCTAGGATTACAGGTGTGCTGAGCCACCACACCCAGACTTTATGATGTCTCTTTAAGCAAGACAGAGACAACTCAGTTATGGCCAATACAATGAGCTATATTTCTTACTGTATTACATACATACATGGCCAAGAAGTTGTACATAAGAGGTGATTATTAATACTAGTTAATAACAGACAGAAGTTTTCCAAATACATGCTATAAACTGTTCTCATTGTGGCTCTCAGATCCATATTATCAATTACTTTGAGGATCAAATCAACAAAGTAACAACACGTATCAGAAAGACAGAATCTGATTCTCAAAAAGTCTTGACAGACAAAAAATATTAGATGCCACAAGAATGTGGCAAACTAGAACTTAATCCAGATTTGGCATACAAGGAGTGCCTGAAAGAAATGGATTTGTAAATAATAGGTAAGACACTGCAGAACACATCCTCATGCTCTTCAACCTAAATTAACTTCCATATCACGTTGTAGAGAAATTAGTTTTAATAAGGAGGCTTCAATTCAGGGATGTAAATTTCAGCTCAAACTGATGAACTTTCTAAGAGTTAGATGCTTAAAAATGAAGATGTATCCCCTTGCAATGGATTTCAAACAAACTAGATCACCACTTCCTAGAAATGTTGTAGGGCATATTAATAAATCAAAATGGTTGAACTAAAAGATTTCCAAAGTTCCAACTATAAAATTCATGTTCTTTGTGTTTTGGATTATAATTGCCTAACCACATACATGTGTTGCCACTGTGTTTCCTCTCTAGCAGTATTCTGTAAGAGTAACAAATTAATGATTAAAAAAGTGATAGGTAATAAAAAGGTAGACAATGAGGAAAGAAAATTTAATCAGATAAAATGATGTGTCCTTTACACATTTCTCCTATTAAAGCCTAAATATCTTGAAATTTCTATTTAGAAAATACTTTCGGAAGGTAGTCAAAAAATAATGTCAAATGTTCAAAGGGCTGGTAGATATTTATGGACTGAAAAGCTTTTCTAAAAAAACTTAGCAAGCACAATTTACACTTAACGGCCACAAGATCCACACATATCCTACAACAGAAAATTCAAGTACCAAACTAAGGGCTAGAAATGGCATAAAAGACGGTAAGAGATAAGGTCTGCATATTCTAAAAGTCACTATCTGGTTTCACCAAGACTGCCAAAAAATTTTAAATAAAAACCTATTCACTTTCATGGAACACTAAATTTGAAAATATAAAAGAACATTAAAACTTCTACAGAGAAATTTCAAAATTACTGCAGTCAGTTCATACAAAAAGCTCTTAAATAAACAAAATAATGCATTAATGAAGAGCTCACCCGTTTTAAAATTTTGACCTTGTGCTTCACTGTATCATCTATATATTTGGTTCTATCATTTGCTGTGTGTTTTGATAATCCAAGCTTTTCACACTCCATTGTTTTATCTTCACTATGGAATTCAACTGTAGCTTGGTTTTCCAAAGTATCTGGATCTAATATTTCAGTCTTTTTGTCTTCTTCAGCACAACATTTTACACAGACATATTCTTTGTCTTCCTCGCCCATTTGTTGTGCTTGAGAAAGACTTAACCCAACACAATCACCATGAAACCAGTCATCACATCTCCCACAGCCAACCATAAACCTGGAAAACAGAACACCAAAAAACTTTTATCCCTTTTTTTAACAAGAAAATCTATGTCAAAAATGAGGCTAAATTAAATTTTCAATATTTGATTTCTGAAACTTTGCATGTTTTCCATCTCTATCCATTCCATAAGTTCAACATACAGCAAGTTTTCAAAGAAAATAATACTCCATTAAAATGATACCTTTAAGACCTCAAACATTTCTCCTCTGGTATGAATGAGAAAATGCTGGGGGAGGGAGGGACAATAAACCATCAGGAAGAAAAGACAACTGGCCTTTGTCAGTCTTGAATACTATAAAGAATAACAAAGTATAGACTAACAATAAATTTCTCCACTGAGAAGGGTGATAAAATCTTGGTAATAATTTCATCACAGACAATCCATCAACATTACAGCTACCTACCCCACCACAGACGTGAAATCATACATAAAATTGGGAAGAACTGTTTATCCAATGAATCGTTTTAAATAAAAGAAAAAACTAACAATAGCAACAGAAACAGAACTCAGAAGCTAGCATGATGAAGCCTCTCAAACTGTTTATTAGTCATCTTACCCAGATAACCTCAAAATATCCTGGTTCATGGTGTCACGCTGATTCAGCTAAAGAATATTTTTCTGTACTTTTAAGTTCAAAGGACTTCCTTACTAATTACCATGTGTTTTAGATTTGTTTTTCCAAATAAAGATCACTATTCTATCTTAACATAAAAATATTAGTACTTGGGTTGGATTTAATTCCCAATTTTCTTATAAAAGTTTTCCCATCATTGTCTTTTAGCTAAATAATAACTTCACTAACCAATAGGACAAGTCCAGGGATGTGAGATGTATGACTCTAAAAAAGCTTCCATCGGCCGGGCGCGGTGGCTCAAGACTGTAATCCCAGCACTTTGGGAGGCCGAGACGGGCGGATCACGAGGTCAGGAGATCAAGACCATTCTGGTTAACACGGTGAAACCCCGTCTCTACTAAAAAATACAAAAAACTAGCCGGGCGAGGTGGCGGGCGCCTGTAGTCCCAGCTACACAGGAGGCTGAGGCAGGAGAATGGCGTAAACCTGGGAGGCGGAGCTTGCAGTGAGCTGAGATCCGGCCACTGCACTCCAGCCAGGGCGACAGAGCGAGACTCCATCTCAAAAAAAAAAAAACCGGTTCCATCTTCCCAGTTTAAAAGGAGTATCTATAACTACCTTTGAAAATAATGGCAAATGAGATACATACACAACAATTTAATTTACGTGCTTTTTAACCCATTGTTAGGAAAGCTGCAATGCTCATTTCAGACATCCATCCTTAACTTTGCCCTTTTTTTCTCAGGCTAGCAATTTATGACACAGATGAAAGACTTAGGATTTAGGTAAATACTTTAACAATCTAAAGACCATGCTGCTGATTTTAATAGTGGCACCACCAATAGTGCCAAACTCCTTTCAAAAAGCTGTAGTCCAAGAGAGAGGATATTGAAAGTAACACACTGGGTGATATGGCCAACTCAAAATATACCAGAGGTACTGTTTTAATGTTAGAACTGTAAAAACTACAACAGTGAGTTCCAATCCTTAGTATTTTTAAAGTCTTGCCAAATACCTCACTCCTCAATAGCAGCACTTCCTTTTCTTCTTCCTCATGTGCTTATTGTGTATAAAACCACTACTATGCCTTGAGACTTGACTTCATCACATCTCTGATTTATCATTCTTTATCCTTGCTGGTAATGCCTGTGCTAGCTTTAGCAGGTTAAGTCCTCATCTCCCTAGGGATTAATTTGATTTGAAAAAAATAATACAGAATATTTGGGGTTGACAAGCAAGGAAACTTTCGAACAATGTAACATATGTTTGGAAGACAGAAATAATTCCTACAGGTTTGAGATTTTTGATGGGCCCGTAACGATACAGATATTCTAGCAAAAGGGGAAAAACAGTTTGAAATGCAGGTGTTTAAAAGTTCTCCCACTTCAGGTTGCAAAGTTAAGATATTAAAGATGATTATTTGTAATGAGCATCGTAGCTTTCCTAACAATGGGTTAACTGCTATTTCTTGAAAGCAACTGTCTAACATGAATGTTTCTGAAATGCTGAAGGAAAGCTAATAATTTCCCTTTACTTCCATAATTAAAGGTATATTAAGATTTCTTCAAAGCAAGTCTGGGATAGTTTCAGTGAGACAAGACTTAAAAACCTACAGTACAAATCATGCTATTGTCCCAAATCCAAACCTAAAGGTCAAAATATAAAGCACATATCAAGGAATTTTCACATTTTTATTTGACAACCAGGCAAGAGTGGTTTGATGATCGTGAAATTTATCAAGCAACTATTTCAATGAGCCTCATTTCAAGTTTACTTTGGAAATGTCTCATTCAAACTTGAGAGGCTATGAAAAGCAAAACTCTAGTGCCATCTACAGATATATCTTAATAGTTTATATTACAGTTTAAAAAATGCAGTTATATAAAATTTTCTGAGAAATCAAGAAAAAAATGGCATCGACAGAAATAATTTCCACATGTCCTAGAGATAAATTCACTTTAAAATGAAATTGATAACCAAAAATGTCCTATATGGATCACTTTAAGGTCTAAAACATGGAAGTACTAAGAACATTTTAAACCACATTTAAAAAAACAGAAAAGATGGCCTATCACATAAAGAGAATATATTTTCTTTCCTTTTCATGCTGTTGCTCTACTTTAAAAACATGGGAATGTGGGGAGTATGGAGTAAGGGAGAGAGTAGCTAGAGTGGTTGTAACTAACAATTACTCTACCACTTTCTGCCCCATCCTTAAATTTCTAATTACCAAGAGGAAAGAAGGAAAAGGCTACACCCTAGATGTTAAATCTTTTACTATAAAATCAGTGTTGTGTGGAGTTTAGCTGTGGATCAATTAACTGGACCAAGTCAGTATGAATCATTTAATTGGAAGAGTTATAAGCAATATTTATGCTGTCTTTTCCTACTGTCACATGTTCACATACAATAAAACTAAAAAAACTAAACTATACCTACTAAAGAGAATTAAAAACTATTATCTTTTTGGCATGAGCAAAATTTTCAAGTTTCTTCAAAGTTAAACTACAGAGATAGCATCGAGAACTCCTCTCTTAACAAATTCATCATAAATTCACTAACATCGTAGGCATTTCAAGATGGGCCTCCAGTTCTGGTGTTCCCTTTTAAGTAACAGACTAGACCATGTTACTGTGTGTGTGAGAGAGACAGAGACTGACTCACTCTTCTAAGATGAAAAAATTCTATTTCACATAAACATTAAATCATTTTTGTTACTAACAATCTGCAGAGAAAAGCAGAATCATTTGTTCTAGAAGTTTCTTCTCAGCAGTTTTCTTGTTTGAAAGCTATAAATCCATTTTCTGTTTGTTTTTTAAATATTATCTGATATACTAGTCTTCTATAATTGGGGCCAAGGAAGTGTAATGCAAACTAAAAACTCAACCATCTTCTGGAGAAGTAGAAAAATAGAAACCACAAGGTAAATAATATGAAAAAACTAAGACTTCCTCCTTACAAAATGCCAACTGACTTACATTTAAAAGAAGTTCAAAAATTGTATTAATTTAAAAATTAGAGGATTAAATAATCTGGTCTTTAAAATCATATATCTTTGGTGTAAGTTTGAATCATGAAAATAAATGGAAGCAACAAAAACCTAGCATGATATGTTGCCTCTTTAAGGATCTACTGTCTTGAGGATATGTACAGAAGTTGCTTATGATTAATATCACATCTAGCCATGACACAGCTATATTACAAAATATAATTTCCAACTGGGAGCACACACAAGGAAGCTAACTTCAACTGCAATATGTAAAAAAAATGATAAAGCGTTAATATAGTCTTCACAGAAGCAAAGCTGTTTCAAGTGGTAGAAAATGTGTCAATTAACGAACAGCTTTCAATGTATCTAGTGCATGAAATCAAAGAGGAGGATCAAAATTATTTCCAAATATGCCCTTTCTAATAAATTTATATTCTTACACAAGGATTAAAATAGGAAAATTACAAGCTGCATGACAGGTGCATTTTTTGAGTAAACAAAATGTATACAAGCACAATGTATAAAAGTAGTAGGATCACAGTAGTAGTGAAGGCTAGTTAATACGTAAAAACAACAATCAGCTGGGCACCATGGCTTGTGCCTGTAATCCCAGCACTTTGGGAGGCTGAGGTGGGCAGATCACCTGAGGCCAGGAGTTCAAGACCAGCCTGGTCAACATGTAGAGAAACCCCATCTCTACAAATATACGAAATAAGCCGGGCACGGTGGCGCTTGCCTGTAATCCCAGCTACTTGGGAGGCTGAGGCAGGAGAATCGCTTGAACTCTGGAGGTGGAGTTTGCAGTCAGCCAAGATCACGCCACTGCACTCCAGCCTGGACAACAGTGAGACTTCATCTCAAAAAAAAAAAAAAAAAAAAAAAAAAGAAAAAGGAAAAGAAAAAAACAATTATACAGGCTTTTTTTATTCACAAAATTGAAGTAATCAAAAATGTTGCTTTCAAAATTGTTTCCAATGTTAACATATATTATTCACATCAATTACAGAGTGTAAACCCAAAATCTCTACGCACCTAACATTCTAAGTCATTCTACAGACTGAAGCAAAAACACTCTAGATTCTATACAGTAGATCCAAAAGGTGGCAGCAGGTAAACAACAACAAAGGGACTAACACCTACTCTTCAATTTAGGAAAATTATTAAACGTTGGTGAAGCAAGAGTCATCATTAAAAAGCCTGGGCGAACTCCTGAAGACTGGACTGGAAGTTTATCTACAAGGTTAGTAAGTTACATTATAACTTACTAACATGGCTTCCAACTCTATGCCAAAGTTTCACTTTAGAAATTCATTTACTTAAGGACCTATTCCATCTGTCTGCCCACGTGACAGTATGATATTTTCTTAAATATTCTGGCAGAAAGAAAAAGGCTAGTTTAAAGGAACACTTAAAAGCACCACCTAACTCTTCATTCTTCGCCTGAGAACAGCAGGCCCACTTCAGAACATTTGAGTAAGGTGTTTATTTATTTATGGAAACAGAGTCTCACACTTTGTCACCAGCTGGAGTGCAGTGGCTCGATCTCGCCTCACTGCAACCTCCATTTCTCAGGTTCAAGTGGTTTCATGCCTCAGTCTCCCATGAAGCTGGGATTACAGGCATGCAATAGCATGCCCAGCTAACTTTTGTATTTTTAGTAGACACGGGGTTTCACCATGTTGGCCAGGCTGGTCTCAAACTCCTGACCTCAAGTGATCTGCCTACCGCCCACCTCAGCCTCCCAAAGTGCTGGATTACAGGCGTGCACCACTGCGCCCAGCCAAGTAAGGTGTTTTAAAGAAAAAAACATATAATTAAGAGCATGTAAGTGACAGTGAATGTAGCACTGTATTCAAACAAGTGACAGCTTTTAAAAACTGGAATATACTGTTATAAACTAACCCTTGACGCTAAAAACAGGCCATGGGCTGGATCACAAATGAAGAAATACTTTGCCATAAAACTTACACAATGGCCCCAACATCTCCTTTCCAAACTCCCCAATCACCCTATCACCACCAAAATAGTAACACACTTTACTAAATTGTCCCTCCCTAAAGAGTTTCATTTTTATGTACTAAGATAGTGCTGGGAAAAATCACTCTAACACAGTTTCATGAATAAGGATAGTCAGAATATAATATACAAATTATAATGTTATTTTATCATATCAGCATTGAAAGAAGTTCCAACAGCAATATGAACACTTGAACAGAATAATCTTGTAGCTGCAACCTCCACTTCATCTCTTGCTTTCCTTTTCTTAAAAAGTTAACAAAAAACACATTGGGGATTGAGGGGTGCAGTGTCATAAAACTACAAATCACTGAATACTAGAAAGAATAATGAAAATCAGTGCTAAAATAATTTCTAAAATTTTAAGAGACTAGAATTCACAAAAAAAATTATTTAAAACATTCAAAAAAAGAAATGCATGTTTTCACTCTACTCCATGTTGACCTGGGTAATCTAACAATTGTTTAGCTATCAAATTTCACTGCAAGATAAAGTTTGATAGTTACGAAATGATAGTGTTAGGTCTTTAATGTGTTTCATTTTAAGAAAAAAAAAACTTCAAAAGAAAAATAAAATTTCCATTATGACCTTCATACTTTATTACTATTTCTTCTCACACGAAATAAAATAATATATAACTTAGACCCAAAGCAGTGTTAACAATTTTCTAATTACCAGGAAGTGTTTGGCTTTTTTGCAGATGCAGTGGCTAAATTACACTGTTTAACCTGTGACAATAACAAAATATTTCCATGTATGTCAGCTGCTGGCCAGACTATGTTTTTTTAAATGTTCTAGGATGATACATTTGTAAATTCAGTAGATCCATCTACCATTTATCCAAGACTGATGAAGTTTTTTGTTTTTGCACAGGTCTGTGTATCAAATAATGTCTTTAAAACTATTCTCACATTAATCCCACCCCCCAAAAAACAATTTCTCTTCAATGTACACATCACTCATACACACATACACACACACCTGTTGCCATGGGGTTTTTTGCAAAACCCACACTGCTTGCTGGGAGTCCACATATATTTGCTTTCAAATGAGGAGCTATGATCAGAGCCTTCTCTTTTTATGGTAGCTATGTTATCTGGAATGAACAATGGTGGCTCATCTAAAGAAAAACTTCTGCTGCTTCTTCTTTGGCGGGGTTGTAGGTTCTTCTCAGGTTTTTTCAGTTTCAGTTTATCCTCTTCCTTAAAATGTTCAATGCCTGGGTGTTCAAGCTCTTCCTTCACGTGACTATTGGTTTTCATTGCTAGGGCCTGTTGCTGAGGCTTATGAAACTGTTTCTGGCTGGAATGTGATACATGTCCAGTTTGTGCAGGATGATGAGGTTCTTTCAAGCAACCAGGATGAGCATGTGACTTATCACTCAAAGAATGAGTTAAGGGCTTGAAAATTTGTACTACAGTTTGGTCCTGTAATGTTTTTTTCAATATAGAATGAGCTTGGTTTTTCACAGATTTAACCCCAGAATTGTAACTCTGAATCTTTGGCTCCTTATCAATTTGTTTTTTTCTGACTTTGACTGGCCTATGAAAATTTTGCTGAGATTCTGGTTCATCAGTATTTCGTTTCACACTTTTGACATTAACTTTAGTTTTGCTATGCATTACTTCATACTTTGCTGCAACAATTTTCTTCGGAGTATCTGTGGTCATGTTTTGCTTAGAATGAATTACAGGTTTTGGATGTTTGGATTTTACACTTTTTGACTCTAAGTAAGAAACGCTACTTGACTGGCTGTTTCTGTCATCCTGAAGGTTTGCTGTTTCATGGGACTCTATTTTAGTACTTTCTATAGCATTCAACTGTTTTGAATTTTGGTCAGGCACATCACAAATAGCATTTTCCAAAATATTACTTTCTGGTTCAAAAGTACTAGTATCAACCACCTCTAAGTTTGATTTATTAAACTCAGTGTTCTCCAACTGTCTATTAGACTTTGCATCTTCACAATAACCCAATGGTTCAATTTTATCTCTTTCAAAGGTGTTCTCAGTTTTATCAGCAATATCCATGGTATCCCTCAATTCCAAATTACATTCAGTCACTTCATCCACACAACTAGGCAAACCTACAAGGCTATTTTCTGTCTTATTTGGATTTGTACAAGCAGCATCACCAGAACTATCAGAAGATCCAGGGTCCTCAAGAATATGGTCATCTTCATGGGGTAATTTTACTGTCTCCTTTGATTCTTGTTCAACTTTTCTTGTTGCTATCATTTCTTCAACAACAGTCTCATCCGTTTTACCTGAAATGCAATCATTCTGTTCATGTTCTTCTTTATCTGAAAACTTAAACAATGGGCTACCAACAGGCTTGGCTTTACATTCCATCAGAGCTTCATTTTTCTTTTCTCCAATAGTAACACAAGTCTCTGAAAGAAGTGAACAAGTTAATTCATGAGATGGTACATCTGCTTCTCCCTGATTATTACACTTATGCTTAGAATCTAATCCATCTTCATCCTTCATTTCAAGACAAGATGACACTGAAGAACGACTTGAAGACACTGATACTTCAGGTACCACTTCAATTTGTCCACTGTTTCGGCTGCTCCTTCGATTCTCCTTATGGTACTCAGGTTTCAGTGACGTACAAACTTCTTCTTTAACCTGACTCCTTTCTGGCTGTTTCACTCCTGCTTTAGGGGTAGATACAGTCTTCCCAGATGGCTTTTTTGTGTTACTTAATGGTGCTGCATTTGAACGCTTGGCAATAGTGCTCTGCCGCAAACTTCTTACTTGTTCTATCACAGGGGGAAAAAATAAATAAAAATACTTAGCTATTTTGTCAAGTGTTTTTATTTCAGTACAATTTAGAATATATCACTTCTTTATCCTGAGCTATAATTTTCTCAACAAAAATGTATTGAACAGTACTCATAATGGTGATATTATATATATATATATACACACATATATGTAATTTAACAAATGTCATATTTTATATTCATCAAACTTCTCTGAATTCTAGCAGGGGGAAAAGCCCCTAAAAAATTCAGACTAATATTATACCTTATTAAAAGAAATGTTTTCATCAAATCTCTTTTCCATAGAAAGTAACCTAGGGTGAAGTAAGTAAAATGAGCTTCCTTTACCATTCATGCCCATATTAAAGCAAGACCATCATGCATTGTTAAACATTAAATATTTCTAACTATGTAAAACCAAATAAATTCCAGTGCTAGTGAAATCTGAACTAAAAACCTCCTATCACAAAACAGGATCTGTGCGAGTTTCAAAATACAGCCTCAAACAGATTCTAATTCCTTTATCAATGTGCTTCCCTTCGGTCACCATTTTAGCATTAAAGCTATTCCTAAGAAATGACATCTACACAGAGTACCACACACAGTTCATCAAAAAAGAAACACAATTTAAAAGATTTAAACCAAGAAAATGTATCGTAAGTATGAATATAATGTAAAAGCTTCCCACACAATGCTCCTATTAGTCTATTAAATGAGTCTCCTTTCCTTATTCTGATACATCCCCTTCTATCAGGAGAAAGGAGAAACATGAAAAGAGCTAAAAAGAAAGAGAGCTAAATATTTCACTAAGTACAAAAACAACCCACAAACTGAATTTGTCATTTATCACTGAACTGTGAGAATCTTTAAAAAGGTAAATGTCCAGGGCTGCTTGTAGTTCTAATATTAATAGCACACTTTCATTCTCAAAAGTATGCCTAATTTGAACAATAAATTATATAGTCACCCTAATCTTACAGACCCTTTCTAATTCCCATAGGACTCAACAAAGTATCTGAGTATTAGGTTAAGTACTTAACAACGTTTAAAAATTACTTGGTGGATTATAAACTATTTATCACATGTTCAGTTACATAATTTTTTTAAAGAACTAAAATTTTAATAAAGCTTTGTTTCAATATTTAGGTGATTTTTAAAGCTTTAAAGACAGATTATAGTAATTTACAGCTCTACTTTATTCATCCTTGAAATGAAACAAATGAAGGATTTTAACACTCATTACACATTAATAAATAAAGATCTTTTAACACCCAAGCGGTTGCTAAAAATGACAAAAGAATAGTATATTGAACTGTGAAGGATATTCAGATAAAAAAAGGTTTTCCAATAGTAAGCAAATTATTAAGCAAAGGCTAAAGTCACTTTTTCTCCTCTAAATATTACCTTCCTTAGTTTGAAGCCTGATTCTATAGGCAAAAAAAAATTTATTTTCCTAAAATGTTTATTCTATTCATTTCTCAAAGTCACAAGTATATACCAAATAACTAATTTTGAAAATGTATTAAAAACACAGATCAAAGAAAAGATGATGAAATAAATACATGCATCTAAATTTATTCACTTCTCAAAAACCTACTGAAGCTGTAACAGTGGGATCTTTTTTGAAAAATCCAAAAGGCAAGGAAGAACAAGAGAGGAAAAACCAGCAGCAAATTTTGGAAACCAAACAAGAGATGATTACCAAGTAACTCATATAAGATACCCAAAAGTAATAAACACTAGGCTGGCAGTGTTGGCAAAAACTAACATCATTAACACCTCAAAAACCTTAAGACTTGGTGGTCCCAGATGATTCTAAAGTGGGAATGAAGACAGATGTTTAATACTTAGAAGGGTTGAAAGCTCTTTAAAAGCAGCAGTTAGATTTCTAGATCCCTCTTTCCCCTACTCCATTTGTTGGGCAACTGCCCTTCCCTGGTCCTGAGCGAAACCTCGTAGCTTATTCTCTGGAGATAGTAAAGCAAGGTTTCTAGGCTGAAGAACATGAGGCACAGTAGAGACTGGCTGTAAAGTACACTGAAATTTGTAAGATTAAGTGAATCTGTATACACTGAAAGCTGAGAAACCCCAGTCAGCCTCCCTTACGGGTTTCCATAATATGCTAGTAATCTAATAAGTTAGGGAAAAAAACCTAAATTCTGATATGAAGGGTTCTGCCAAATAACAGTACAGCCAGATTGCTATACACTGACGCTCATAGCTGGTAAAACCCAATCCCCACACTTAGAAGTTTTATAATTTTAGTTCCCTACCCTTAAACATGAGCAATAATCAAGGGTCAGACATTTCAGGAAAGCATCTAGGAAAGATGGAGGCCAAAACCTTTTTAAAAATGTGTTTACAATAATGCAACATGGAGAATTCAGAAACTATGAAAGGAGACAAAAACTATTTAAAACGCCATTAGTAGCTTAATAAAGACAAAAGAAGATACTATATCCATGAAACATGAATAGAACACTACAGAAAGGACCATTCTCAAAACAACAAAAGGAACATTTAAGACTCAAAAGTACAAAACTTGACTGAAAAGTTGGAGGATAAACACGAGAAAATTTAAGCACGTAAAAGAAAAATTACAAAGAGGTGGGAAGCAGGCAAAATAAAGAAAACAGAGGGACCAGTACCTGTTATGTAACAAATAATAAAGTTTACAGAAACCAAGAACAAAATAAAGAGAGGAATTAACAATAAAATAATTTGAAAAATTTTCCCAGAATTGAACGATAACATTTTTCGGACTAAGAGGATCTACTGAGTGTCTTGAGCTCCACACACAAAATACACCAAAACCAATACACATCATCATGAAATATCTGAAGAGAAAGATTCCCAAACTTCCAGAAGAAATCAGGTAACATACACTCCTACACACACATACACACACACACACATACACACCCATCAAAATAAACTTCTCAACAACCCTGAAGTTAGAAAAAAATGGAGCAACACCTTCAGAATTTCTGAAGGAAAATGATTTCCAACCTTGAATTTTAAGTCCAACCAGACCATGATTCCAGTATGAGACCAGACTAAATAGAAGGTAAACATACAAGTTTTAAAAAGTGTATCTCACGGCTCCTTTTTCTCACAAAACTACTGAAAGAGGTGCATCACCAAAATAAAAAAGTTGAATCCAGAAAGAGGAAACAGGAACTACAACAAAAGCACAAAGCACAGACTTTCAGAAAAATGGTTAAGGGAGATCCCTGAACAGTTTTGCATCAGGCTCATAGGACTAACAAGAGTCTGTCTACATAAGAGGGAATCAGAAGGCTCCAAGAGGTATTTTCAATAAAATGGATATGACAGAATACCTGAAATACACAAATATCTTTAAGGTAGATTTAGTCAACTGGTAGAGCAGTTTTAGTATAACTGCCAGTATGTACACAATAAACAACTGAGAAACTAAAATCAGAAAAACAAGTTATACAAGAAAAGTAACTGTAGTTTCTTAAATGGATCATCTCTAATAGCATATTACTCATAGCAACATAATTACCATCGATCTAACAAAATTATGTATTGGAAAAATGGAAAAGATGTTCTTTTTTGTGATGAGAACAAGTAGCAGGAAGAAAATCATCCAGAGTGGAAAGTCAATAGATGGATGAATAATAAATCAGAATAATCAAAAAACAGCAACATATGCATGTTACCTAGAGATATAAAGGTAAATACCGAAAAAACAGCAACAAAAAAAAATTAAACCGATGGGCGGAGCAAGATGGCCAAATAGGAACAGCTCCAGTCTCCAGCTCCCAATGCGAGTGACACAGAAGACAGGTGATTTCTGTATTTTCAACTGAGGTACTGGGTTCATCTCACTAGGGAGTGCCGAACAATCGAACAATCGGACAATCGGTGCTGGTCAGCTGTTGCAGCCCCACCAGCGAAAGCTGAAGCAGGGAAGCGCAAGGGGGAAGGGAATCCCTTTTCCTAGCCAGGGGAACTGAGACACACAACACCTGGAAAATCGGGTAACTCCCACCCCAATACTGCGCTTTAAGCAAACGGGCACACCAGGAGATTATATCACAAACCGGGCTGGGAGGGTCCCACACCCACGGAGCCTTCCTCATTGCTAGCACAGCAGTCTGCGATCTACCAGCAAGGCAGCAGCGAGGCTGGGGGAGGGGCGCCCACCATTGCTGAGGCTTAAGTAGGTAAACAAAGCCCTGGGAAAATCGACCTGGGTGGTGCTCACAGCAGCTCAAGGAGGCCTGCCAGTCTCTGTAGACTCCACCTCTGGGGACAGGGCACAGCTAAACAACAACAACAACAAAAAGCAGCAGAAACCTCTGCAGACACAAACGACTCTGTCTGACAGCTTTGAAGAGAGGAGTAATCTCCCAACACGGAGGTTGAGATCTGAGAACAGACAGATTGCTCAAGTGGGTCCCTGACCCCTGAGTAACCTAACTGGGAGACATCCTCCACTAGGGGCAGACCGACACCCCACACCTCACACAGTGGAGTACACCCCTGAGAGGAAGCTTCCAAAGCAAGAATTAGACAAGTACACTCGCTATTCAGCAGTATTCTATCTTCTGCAGCCTCTACTGCTGACACCCACGCAAACAGGGTCTGGAGTGGACCTCAAGCAATCTCCAACAGACCTACAGCTGAGGGTCCTGACTGTTAGAAGGAAAACTAACAAACAGGAAGGACACCCACACCAAAACCCCATCAGTATGTCACCATCATCAAAGACCAGATAAAACCACAAAGATGGGGAAAAAGCAGGGCAGAAAAGCTGGAAATTAAAAAAATTAGAGAGCATCTCCCCCTCCAAAGGAACGCAGCTCATCGCCAGCAACGGATCAAAGCAGGATGGAGAATGATTTTGACGAGATGAGAGAAGAAGGCTTCAGTCCATCAAACTTCTCAGGGCTAAAGGAGGAATTACGTGCCCAGCGCAAAGAAACTAAAAATCTTGAAAAAAGAGTGGAAGAACTGATAACCAGAATAATTAACGCAGAGAAGGCCATAAACGAATGGACAGAGATGAAAACCATGACACAAGAAATACGTGACAAATGCACAAGCTTCAGTAACTGACTCGATCAACTGGAAGAAAGAGTATCAGCGATTGAGGATCAAATGAATGAAATGAAGCGAGAAGAGAAATCTAAAGAAAAAACAAGAAAAAGAAATGAACAAAACCTGCAACAAGTATGGGATTATGTAAAAAGACCAAATCTACGTCTGATTGGGGTGCCTGAAAGTGAGGGGGGAAATGGAACCAACTTGGAAAACACTCTTCAGGATATCATCCAGGAGAACTTCCCCAACCTAGTAGGGCAGGCCAACATTCAAATTCAGGAAATACAGAGAACGCCACAAAGATACTCCTCGAGAAGAGCAACTCCAAGACACATAATTACCAGATTCACCAAAATTGAAATGAGGGAAAAATCTTAAGGGCAGCCAGAGAGAAAGGTTGGGTTACCCACAAAGGGAAGTCCATCAGACTAACAGCAGATCTCTCGGCAGAAACTCTACAAGCCAGAAGAGAGTGGGGGCCAATATTCAACATTCTTAAAGAAAAGAATTTTCAACCCAGAATTTCATATCCAGCCAAACGAAGTTTCATAAGTGAAGGAGAAATAAAATCCTTTACAGATAAGCAAATGCTCAGAGATTTTGTCACCACCAGGCCTGTCTTACAAAAGACCCTGAAGGAAGCACTAAACATGGAAAGGAACAACCAGTACCAGCCATTGCAAAAACATGCCAAAATGTAAAGACCATCGAGGCTAGGAAGAAACAGCATCAACTAACGAGCAAAATAACCAGTTAATATCATAATGGCAGGATCAAGTTCACACATAACAATATTAACCTTAAATGTAAATGGACTAAATGCTCCAATTAAAAGACACAGACTGGCAAACTGGATAAAGAGTCAAGACCCATCAGTGTGCTGTATTCAGGAGACCCATCTCACATGCAGAGACATACATAGGCTCAAAATAAAGGGATGGAGGAAGATTTACCAAGCAAATGGAGAACAAAAAAAAGCAGGGGTTGCAATACTAGTCTCTGATAAAACAGACTTTAAACCATCAAAGATCAAGAGAGACAAAGGAGGCCATTACATAATGGTAAAGGGATCAATTTAACAGGAAGAGCTAACTATGCTAAATATATATGCACCCAATACAGGAGCACCCAGATTCATAAAGCAAGTCCTTAGAGACTTACAAAGAGACTTAGACTCCCATATAATAATAATGGGAGACTTCATCTGCCCACTGTCAACATTAGACAGATCAACGAGACAGAAAGTTAACAAGGATATCCAGGAATTGCAACAAGCAGACCTAATAGACATCTATAGAACTCTCCACCCCAAATCAACAGAATATATGTTCTTCTCAGCACCACATCACACTTATTCCAAAATTGACCACATAATTGGAAGTAAAGCACTCCTCAGCAAATGTACAAGAACAGAAATTATAACAAACTGTCTCTCAGACCACAGTGCAATCAAACTAGAACTCAGGACTAACAAACTCAATCAAACTGCTCAACTACATGGAAACTGAATAACCTGCTCCTCCTGAATGACTACTGGGTACATAACAAAATGAAGGCAGAAATAAAGATGTTCTTTGAAACCAATGAGAAGAAAGATACAACATACCAGAATCTCTGGGACATATTTAAAGCAGTGTGTAGAGGGAAATTTATAGCGCTAAATGCCCACAAGAGAAAGCTGGAAAGATCTAAAATTGACGCTCTAACATCACAATTAAAAGAACTAGACAAGCAAGAGCAAACACATTCAAAAGCTAGCAGGAGGCAAGAAATAACTAAGATCAGAGCAGAACTGAAGGAGATAGAGACACAAAAAACCCTCCAAAAAAATCAATGAATCCAGGAGTTGGTTTTTCGAAAAGATCCACAAAATTGATAGACCACTAGCAAGACTAATAAAGAAGAAAAGAGAGAAGAATCAAATAGACGCAATAAAAAATGATAAAGGGGATATCACCACCGACCCCACAGAAATACAAACTACCATCAGAGAATACTATAAACACCTCTACTCAAATAAACTAGAAAATCTAGAAGAAATGGATAATTTCCTGGACACTTACACTCTCCCAAGACTAAACCAGGAAGAAGCTGAATCCCTGAATAGACCAATAGCAATAGAGGCAATAATTAATAGCCTATCAATCAAAAAAAGTCCAGGACCAGATGGATTCACAGCTGAATTCTACCAGAGTTACAAGGAGGAGCTGGTACCATTCCTTCTGAAACTATTCCAATCAATAGAAAAAGAGGGAATCCTCCCTAACTCATTTTATGAGGCCAACATCATCCTGATACCAAAGCCTGGCAGAGACACAACAAAAAAAGAGAATTTTAGACCAATATCCCTGATGAACATCGATGCAAAAATCCTCAATAAAATACTGGCAAACCGGATCCAGCAGCACATCAAAAAGCTTATCCACCATGATCAAGTGGGCTTCATCCCTGGGATGCAAGGCTGTTTCAACACACAAATCAATAAACGTAATCCAGCATATAAACAGAACCAAAGACAAAAACCACATGATTATCTCAATAGATGCAGAAAAGGCCTTTGACAAAATTCAACAGCCCTTCATGCTAAAAACGCTCAATAAATTCGGTATTGATGGAACGTATCTCAAAACAATAAGAGCTATTTATGACAAACCCACAGCCAATATCATACTGAATGGGCAAAAACTGGAAAAATTCCCTTTGAAAACTGGCACAAGACAGGGATGCACTCTCTCACCACTCCTATTCAACACAGGGTTGGAAGTTCTGGCTAGGGCAATCAGGCAAGAGAAAGAAATCAAGGGGATTCAGTTAGGAAAAGAAGAAGTCAAATTGTCCCTCTTTGCAGATGACATGATTGTATATTTAGAAAACCCCATTGTCTCAGCCCAAAATCTCCTTAAGCTGATAAGAAACTTCAGCAAAGTCTCAGGATACAAAATTAACGTGCAAAAATCACAAGCCTTCTTATACACCTGTAACAAGACAAACAGAGATCCAAATCATGAGTGAACTCCCATTCACAATTGCTTCAAAGAGAATAAAATATCTAGGAATCCAACTTACAAGGGATGTAAAGGACCTCTTCAAGGAGAACTACAAACCACTGCTCAGTGAAATCAAAGAGGACACAAACAAATGGAAGAACATACCATGCTCATGGATAGGAAGAATCAATATCGTGAAAATGGCAATACTGCCAAAGGTAATTTATAGATTCAATGCCATCCCCATCAAGCTACCAATGAGTTTCTTCACAGAATTGGAAAAACCTACTTTAAATTTCATATGGAACCAAAAAAGAGCCCGCATTGCCAAGACAATCCTAAGTCAAAAGAACAAAGCTGGAGGCATCACACTGCCTGACTTCAAACTATACTACAAGGCTACAGTAACCAAAACAGCATGGTACTGGTACCAAAACAGAGATATAGACCAATGGAACAGAACAGAGTCCTCAGAAATAATACCACACATCTATAGCCAACTGATCTTTGATAAACCTGAGAAAAACAAGAAATGGGGAAAAGATTCCCTATTTAATAAATGGTGCTGGGAAAATTGGCTAGCCATAAGTACAAAGCTGAAACTGGATCCTTTCCTTACTCCTTATACGAAAATTAATTCAAGATGGATTAGAGACTTAAATGTTAGACCTAATACCATAAAAACCCTAGAAGAAAACCTAGGTAATACCATTCAGCACATAGGCATGGGTAAGGAATTCATGTCTGAAACACCAAAAGCAACGGCAACAAAAGCCAAAATTGACAAATGGGATCTAATTAAACTAAAGAGCTTCTGCACAGCAAAAGAAACTACCATCAGAGTGAACAGGCAACCTACAGAATGGGAGAAAATTTTTGCAATCTACTCATCAGACAAAGGGCTAGTATCCAGAACCTACAAAGAACTCAAGCAAATTTACAAGAAAAAAAAAAACAACCCCATCAAAAAGTGGTCAAAGGATATGAACAGACATTTCTTGAAAGAAGACATTTATGCTGCCAACAGACACATGAAGAAATGCTCATCATCACTGGCCATCAGAGAAATGCAAATCAAAACCACAATGAGATACCATCTCACACCAGTTAGAATGGCGATCATTCAAAAGTCAGGAAACAACAGGTGCTGGAAAGGATGAGGAGAAATAGGAACACTTTTACACTGTTGGTGGGATTGTAAACTAGTTCAACCATTATGGAAAACAGTATGGAGATTCCTCAAGGATCTAGAACTAGAAGTACCATACGACCCAGCCATCCATTACTGGGTATATACCCAAAGGATTATAAATCATGCTGCTATAAAGACACATGCACACGTATGTTTATGTCCATCAGTGACAGACTGGATTAAGAAAATGTGGCACATATACACCATGGAATACTATGCAGCCATAAAAATGGATGAGTTTGTGTCCTTTGTAGGGACATGGATGCAGCTAGAAACCATCATTCTCAGTAAACTATCGCAAGAACAGAAAACCAAACACCGCATGTTCTCACTCATAGGTGGGAACTGAACAATGAGATCACTTAGACTCGAGAAGGGGAACATCACACACCAGGGCCTATCACGGGAGCAGGGGGAGGGATTGCATTGGGAGTTATACCTGATGTAAATGACGAGTTGATGGGTACTGACGAGTTGATGGGTGCAGCACACCAACATGGCACAAGTATACATATGTAACAAACCTGCACGTTATGCACATGTACCCTAGAACTTAAAGTATAATAAAAAAATATATATATATATCAAAAAACAAAAAAAAAAATTAAACCAGCTCAAAGAGTTACTAGTGGTTTCCTCTGAGGAAGGAGAAATGGGTAGCGTGGGGTGGTGGGTACTGAAAACTTACGGAACAAATTGACATGATCTCAAAACTGATTGTCATCAAAATGACTGGATTAGCAAAACATCAAGAAAACATGATTTCTGCTCAGTAGTTTTGTAACTTAACACATCTGCCCCTATACCTCTGATTTTCTAGCTAGACCTCTCTGAAAGGATTACCTTGTGCCATTAAACGAGGTGATTTTCTTGGTGATCTCACTGAATTTTCTTCTACCTTGTCCCTTAAGTTCCTGTTAGGTAAAATCAGTTCTTCTTCATCAATGGTATCATTGCCACTTTCTTTAACAACTCCTTCATCCATAATATCGTCAAGACCAACAACTAGAAAAAAACAACAACAAAAGTTAATTTTTTAAAATATTGAGAATGTTAGGCAATTAAAGGCAGCACAGAAAATACTGTGAGATAGTCTCAACGTAACACTACATACTCCTGAAAATCTAGAGTGTGAAATTTTCTAACATGTGAAATTGCCACTACCAAACTCCCAAATCAAGTCAGTTTCATAAACTTCCACCTTGTAAAATAATTAGTCAAAGACAGTATTAGCTATATTATACTCCTTCCTGATTTAGCCTCAAATATCACTTCCATTTATCACTTGCTGACCCCTTGTGAAAGACATAGGTGACTATACCTGGAGTACTCAAGTATCACAACTTTGGTTAAGGTACTTCAAGAGTTCCATACCCTGAAAAGCTTGATTCTAGGTTCATGCTAGAATCAAAAATTCTACTTCTAACTGGAATCCCAATACTCTACACTAAAGACTTCATGCTACATGTATGAAAGCAAGCAATGCTGATGTACTTTTGACTGGTACCAAAAGAAAAAAAAAAGGAAGAAAAAGAAACAGGAAAAAAATGAAAAGCATAATGTAACTTCCCCTTCCCCCAAATGCTGGAGAAAACAGCAGATGTTTAATATAGCTATATAATTACATTACCTTTTCCTAGTCAAAAGAGAGACAGAGTCATGTATTTAATTTGTGGGGTGGAGAAAGAATGTAAAAAGACTCAGGAACAGTCAAAGAAATACTAACACCATACTCATATTGTCATTAGATTTATTTCTGTATAGAACAAATGCCACTTAGCCAACATGTATCAGTAATTCTAAATGTGCAGCTGTATGAAATCTTGCCAAAAAGAATGTGATTATTTAGACCAGAAGGTCTGGATTCAAATCCTTACTAGAACGTTAAAAAAAAAAACAAAAAGAAAAACACCTTGATCAAGTCACTTAACCTCTCTATCAGTTTCTTTATCTCTAAAACGAGAATAACAATACCTGTCCTACCTACCTCACAGGGCTGTTGTGAGGATCAAGTGAGATGATGTATGAGAACTCACTCTGTAAACTTTAGAGCACTATACAAATGTTAGTTATTATCTTCATCCTAGGGGTTAGAAGGAACCTCAAGGAGTTATCTAGTCCTCATCTTTGTGTCCAAGTAGAACTTCATTTAAAAGAGCTCAACAAGATAGTGGTCTATCCTAAAATTTAAAGAGAACAAAATTCTTCATAAGTTTACTTTTAAATGACACAATTTTTTTTGAAGAGCAATTTGACAACAAACAGAATCATGAAACTGCTCATATGCTTTGATCAAAATAAATTTAAAAAGAGAGGAAAGAATGGATTGTGAAGAAAAATGCTGATCAGAAAAAACAGTGTGATCCTCGTTAAAAACAAACACACAAATAAAATGCCTGCGTATGTACATTTAGATAGAAAAAAAAAAAGAATGGCAGAAAACAGATGAAAATTTTACCAGTAATCATAGGCAGTAATTCTTATCCATAAGCAGATAAGAATATATCTTTTTCCTATTTTCCAAATTTCCTGCTATAAGCATGTATTATAAAAGTAAAAATAGAGCCCATGCTTTTAACCATCATGCTATGCACTAAAAGTTTGGAGAATATGCTTTAGAAAAATTAATCAGGATTCATTTAAGATATAATCTGCGTAAAAACAGGTAGGAAGTCCAGTTAGGTATTCCAACATGATGGAATATTTGTTGCCACACATTCACATACATCCTCAGGTTTTTGTTGTTTTTATTTTATTTTATTTTATTTTTGAGACGGAGTCTCACTCTGTTGCCCCAGTTGCAGTGCAGTGATGTGATCTTAGCTCACTGCAATCTCCACCTCCAGGTTCAAGTGACTCTCCTGCCTCAGCCTCCCAAGTAGCTGGGAAGACAGGTGTGTGCCATCACGCCCAGCTAATTTTTGTATTTTTAGTAGAGACGGGGTTTTGCCATGTTGCACAGGCTGGCCTCAAACTCCTGACCTCAGGTGATCCGCCTGCCTTGGCCTCCCAAAGTGCTGGGATTACAGGCATGAGCCACTGCACCCAGCCTCAAAAAAGTTTTGACATTAGATTACAGGTCTACTAAGTTCCTTTAAATATGCAAATTTTAAGACTACTTTTCATTAATTCTGTAGAAAAGCATACATATATATAGTATATGCATTACAAAGATGTATAAGAAACATTAATAGGAAAACTGCAACAGACTGTTCAATCGTGATTATCTTTAGTTGTAAGGAATTTTGCCATTGCTGTTGTTTTTTAACCTTCACTATACTTTCTCTGAGTTTTTCAAGTTTTCTGTAATGAGCATGTATTCTACAATGTAAACAGGAGAAAAAAGAACCATCCAAAATAGAAAAACAGACCAGGAGGAAAGCCTGATTAATAGTGTTTGTTGACAAGGAGTGAAGTCATGTAATGAATTTTAGAGCTATATTACAAAGCAGAATCAACAGGATTTAGCAAGCCAAATCCAAAGGTCAATTATCAGGTTTTAAATTATTCCATTTCCTAGCAATATCTGACATACCTGATTCCTCTCCACTTTCTGAATCTTCATTTTTTTTGCTTCACTTCTGGGATATCACATCCTCCCATTTCCCTAGCCACTTGTCAACAGCCTTTGATAAAGCCTTTTCTTCCTGCCGACATCTACATATTGAAGGATCCAACGGTTCAGTCCCCCCCATCTTTCTTCTTTATCTACACTCATACTCACGTATCCCTTCACACTCACTTATCCCTAAGGTGATCTTATCCCGGCCCATCTATACTCTGATTCCCACAAGTATCTTCTCCAACCCAAAACTCATGAGACCTTCAGAAGAATGTAATCTGACATCTTCATTAAGTTGTCCAATAAGTACCTCAAATTAACATACCAAAAATAAACACTGATTCTATCAATCCTCCCTCCCCCTCAAAAAACTGTTCCTCCCAAGGTATTCAGAGTAAATGGAACCTCCAATCACCTAGTTCAATTCTAAAACTCAAGAACTGTCCTTAGCTCCTCTCCCCATATCTGACACATCCAAGCTATCAGCATATCCTGCTAGCTTTATCTTCAAAATGTATCACACATCTGACCAGCTAACATTCTACTCCCAAATCAACATCTCTCATCAAGACTGTAACAGCCTCCTAGTGTCCCAGGTTTCTCTACTGCCATCCCCTCTCCCCTGACACAGTTTATTCTCCACACAGTTATCACTGTGATCCTTCTAAAATATTAAGTCAGATCACGTTAATATTCTTCTGTTCAAAAATCCTCTAAAACCTTCCCAACACATTTAGACATAAAGCCCAAAATCCTAGCCAGGGCCCATAGGGTCTAACAGGATCTTCTCCTGCCAACTTCTTTGACTTCATCTCCTCCCCCTGCTGATTCACTCTCCTCCAGTCACAATGGCTTTTCCTGAACATAGAGAAGCATAAGCCCATCTCCAGGTTTTTGCACTTGCTATACCCTCTGCATGAAGGCTCTTCTGCCAAATACCCATAACTCATTCTTTCCCTTGATTCAGATTTTATTTAGATACCATCTTCTCAGAGAAACCTTCCCTAACCACCTTATGCAAAACAGTACATATTCCCATTACTGCCTACGGATCCTTAACTACTTTATCCTTTAAAATGTTTCTCTATATGACATTAAGTATCTGTCTGACAGTCTTCTCCACCAGAGCATAAGCTGCACAGGTAAAGACCTTTGTCTCTTACTTGTGGCTGAATCCCCAGAATCTAGAATCACAACCTTGTATATAGTAGGTATTCCAGAAAATATTTGCTGAATAAAAGCATTACGGGAGAAGACAGATTAGGAGAACTTAAACCTTGATAAGTGAGAAAAAAATGTTTCTATTGACCAAACAGAGAATTTGGAAAGAACAAATTTGGAAGTAACATACTGACTTCACTTTTTTGATATATTGATGATATGAAGGAAAAAGATCAGACCAAAGATGCGTGAAGATAAAGCAACATCACAAAAATTTCATAGTAGTGGGAATCAGGAAGGCTAACTGCAACCCAAAGAACAAATAAAGGAGAGAAATCCACTAGTTTGACACACAAAGCAGAGAATCAGATGAGTAGGAGTTAAGGAGTAAGTAAATGAAGAATGACAATAATTGTAGTCGCTTTTAAGTTTAATGGAGGAAAGTGGAGAGAAGGAAACGGACAGAAGAGGGAAAAATCAATAGAGATCTGACAATGTTTATATGTGCCGGAAAATAACTTGGAAGGTAAGTGATGACTTGAGGTTCTATCCCTGAACAACCTCTTGGTCAACAATCTACAATTAGAATAACTAAGACTGCATTTAGGATGTTTCTCAAGGTAAGATTTCCAAGCATGCATCTTTTTTTGAACTCCTGCTCCTCCTGACAACACACTTCCTTCAACTCAAAAATCCATTTCTACATTAAATCAAGCTCTACATTGCCTTCAGAGTTTCCAGAGCTCTCATGCTGAACAAGAGCCCCAACAACGGAAGCACCTCCAGTATGTTTTTTCTTCCCTTGTATATTCCAGAACTAGGTACTAGGTGCCATTCTCATTTTTATCCCCAAGTCTGAAACTTAATGCCAACTTTATAACAGAGGAAATAACTGACATAGAAGTAGTTAAGCTGAGTTTGACCTCTGCGTTGCCAGCATAATTATCACATAACAAATGTAAAAATTCCCTACTAGTCCTGCCTTGTAATTCTCCCTTTTGTGTGGTATTAAAGTGATTTAAACCAATCCCTATTGTTGAGAAATGGAATAAATTTAACCCCAAATGGTGTTAAAATTTTGACATAAAGTCCATGATCATACTCAGAAATCTCTTCGAGCCTGATTTTACATCACATTAAAATTCCTCCCATCTCAACCCCAAATTGCCCTAATTAAACTTGCTTAAGTGAGGTCCTCCTGACATTGGTACTATTTTAACTCCAGACTATTTAAATTAAACCTATCTTTTTGGAAAGGGGGCAAATGAGATAAAGAGAATAAAATCAAATCATTCAGAGTTAAATTTATTGCACTGCTCAACAATAGAGATTTGTTTAAATCACTTTAATATACAAAGCGGGAGAATGACAAATCAGGAATAGAAGGGAGCTCTTCACATTTGGAATGCCTTAATTATGCAGGCAGCACAAAGGTCAAACTTAGCTCAACTATTATACTTCTATGTCAGTTATTTCTTCTATTACAAAGTTGGCAGTAAGTATCAGACTTGAGGGGGAAAAGAACATATCTGTGCAGTATCACAACAATAAAGAATAGTTACCTATTTTATACGGCTTGTGTTTTTTTAAGTATAAGAAAATATGTGAACAACTCCTCTTAACAGAACCCCTACAGCTTTCCCCTCTAACATCACAGAAGACCACTACTCTCTACTTGGCCACCCTTTGGTAAGACTTCTTTCCTTCATGGATGAGTCACAGATTCACCCCCAAAAGAGGCTGAGGCATGATACACTCCATCGAGTTGTATGTTACATACAATTAACTATTTGGGAATGAATTTATCCCTGTAGATATTATCACATTCTTAATTTGAAAAAAATAAACAATGCTATATAAATAATGCTTTTCTTCCACTCTTCTATTCCTTCCTTACGATACATTTTAAAACACAGGTTCACTGAATCGAAGATGGTATACATACACACACACACACATATATGGTGTATATATATACACACACATATATGGTGTATATATATACACACGTATGTATATATATAAACATACATGTATATATACACACACAAATATATATGTATTCATTTGTCCTAGATATCAAATGTTTCTCCAAAAATATAAAATATTTACAGTGCAAAGAGCGTCATATTAAGTCTCAAGAACTTATTAGCACTAATTTCAGATTTAAAAAAAAAAATGGGGGTTACTAAAAAAGCTTGAATACTTTGTGGATTTATATACTGCCTTTTTGTATGTCTTTAAGTTTGTCAATTAAGTCAAATTTAAAATTTCCCTATTAATTCTTAAGTACTTTGCGTAAGGGAAAAGAGCTTCTATAAAAGAGCAATGAATTTGGCTGCCCAGGAATGGCAGCTTTACCAGATACAGCAAAAGCCACCCCTATCCTTTGAATGTTTTTCTCTGCAGTATGACTTCAGTCTCAACCATGCAAACTCTAAAGACAGATAAGATCAAATACTTGGCTCCTGTAAACTCCCTTACCTTTATGGTTAACAGGAGGAGATATTCACCTTTTTGGTACAGCCACAGTTTAGTGCCCATTTGCTACTTGTTCTTACCTGGTAGGTTAGACTTTCAGATGAAAGGTAATGGAATGCTTTTGCTTAGAAAGGGCCTGGCAGGCATTCCAGTCTCAGGTGGGTACCCTGCCCCCTTGATTTTTCAAGGAACCCTCAGGCCCATCCTTGAAGAAAACATAAGGATGTTTTGCAAGTTTCTAGTAATCTGAGCCAGAAATTAGAGATCAATTTATTGATTGTTGTAGAGGTGAAGGATCAACCTTAACAAACAGACAAAAGGCTGAAAGAAGTGAGCTGGGTCTTGCTTATCCCGATATTAGATGTTCCGTGGAATATGCAGTCGAAGCTAGAGAAGGATGAAAAGGAAGGGTGATTTTTTTTTTTTTTAATGTTTTGGGGGTTGATTTTCTCCTATGGTTATCCTGAGTTGGGGTTTATAAGGCAGCACAGGCTGCCTAATGCTGCTTTTTTATGAACTGAAATCACTTTGGGATATTTTTTCTGCAACACTGGAAAACTATTTAAAAACAAAAAATACTTAAGCAGATATCTGTATCTTTTCAATCCTTTTCTAAGAGACAATCTTTATTGGGTCTATACCTCCATACTTGAGCTTGTTAGAGGTGCTGCTTCCACTGTTAGCCATGTTAAAGTGTTAATCCTGCACATTTGTTAATACAAGATTGTTGACATAAAAAAAAAAAATCCCACGCATAGACAAAACAAAGAATAAGACAGTGTTAAAGGGAAAACGTGAAGAGAAATAAATTTAAAGGAGCTTAACTGAGCAGTGAACGACTCATGAATCGGGCAGCACCCAAAATCACAGCAGATTCAGAGAGACTCCTAGGGTGCCTTGTGGTCAGAACAAATTTATAGACAAAAAAGGGAAGGGAACTGACATACAGAAATCGGCAGTGAGGTACAGAAATAGCTGGATTGGTTACAGGTTGGCGTTTGCCTTATGTGAACAATTTGAACACTGTGTTCAACTGTGGTTCAAGTATGGCCACTGGGATTGAACAGTACTCAGCTATTGTACAGGCACATACTCCAGGTTAGGTTTCCAATCTTGTCTGCCTATTAAGCTAGGTTATGGCTCATCCACAAGCACTCAAATATAGAAGTAGAGTCCTTCTCAGGCATATTTAGTTTGCTTTAACAGTAGATATCCTATCATGTAACCACAAACCATACCTGTGGAAAACAGAGCAGTAGAAACCTAACCATAAAATATCATCTTTTAATTTCATTAAAGGAGTATCTAAATATAGGACATTACAATAAAGGCAAAAAATGTATAAAAGTGTTTTTTAAGCTACCAAGCAACATTATGAAATTAAGAAAAATAAAAAAAAATACACATTCCAAATTTTCATTTGGATTAGCTCTGTCTGCCCTATGTGTATAAAAACAGGCAGAAAAGAGGCACTTGGCCAGACACTAGCCAATTCTAGAAAACCTACAGTGAGATAAAGTATACACTCTGTTAATATGAGTATGTGTGTCTGTGGAGAAGGGGAGAATACTTTATGAATTGCTTCTTAATTGTTTAAATATTATTTTCATTTCTTAGATTTTCTTTATGCAATAGCACATGAAAAAGTTACTGTCTCATAGTTCATTTATTTATACAGCCCACTAATTACAGACTTGGTTCAGTAAAAAACTGTAAATACAGGCCGGGCACGGTGGCTCACACCTCCCAGCACTTTGGGAAGCCGAGGCGGACAGATCACAAGGTCAGGAGATCGAGACCATCCTGGCCAACATGGTGAAACCCTGACTCTACTAAAAATACAAAAATTAGCTGGGCGTGGTGGTGCGTGCCTGTAATCCCAGCTACTCGGGAGGCTGAGGCAGGAGAATCACTTGAACCTCACTGGAGTCGGAGGTTCTAGTGAGCCAAGATCACACCACTGCACTCCAGCCTGACAAAAGAGGAAGACTCTGTCTCAAAAAAAACAAAACAACTGTAAATATGAATGTAATCATGTAAACACAACCCTCAGAGATACTAGAACTATTTAGTAACCATGAATTACTTTAATCTGATAAACTAAACATCATTTTGAGTACACTTCATTTGCTATTTCTCTGCTTAAAACATACTTTACTTGCCTAGGATTTTCAAAAGGCTGGCCACTACAAGTATCTCAGCATGCAGCTACTCTCAATGTTAGAGAGAGGACCACCCTAACTAGTCCAAGTCAAATAAACCATGACCTCTGCCACCAAAAAAACAATTAGACGTTTTCTATCACCTTACAATTTATTAGGTTGACGCAAAAGTAATTGTGTTTCTTCCCATTGAGAGTAATGGCCAAAGTCGCAATCAATTTTGCACCAACCTAATACTTGCAAGCTCCATGAGGGCAAGGACTTTGTCTCAAACACCACTCTATCTTCCAGCACTGGAAACAGTCTGGCATATGATAGGTATGAAATAAACATTTGTTAAACAAACAGTACAGTACCAATCACTTTAATCTCAAAGCAAATCATTATACCTTACATATGATTGTTGTAAATTGCTGATTCCTGGAATGTTATTTAATGAAAATCACGTTACTGTAAAACAGGAATAGGTTTAAAAAAAAAACAAAAAAAAAAGGTTCAACCATCTTATAATATGGATCTCATTATTATTCACTGAGTTTCACATTCTAATAAGTCAATTCCCAACTAGGCACTTTGTTCTGTAACATTTCAGTTGCATTTACTCAAACATATGAAAAAAACAGACACAAACAGGACCACCCAGAGTTCTTAGAGAATCACATTAATTTTTTCAGTAAGTAAGAGAGGCCAGGAAAATGAGTTAAACAATTAATAGCCCTAATTTGTAGTAGCCCAGGAAAAGACTATTATGGTACTATACGCTCCACTAACTAGAACTCCCCAAGAGCAGGAATTTGTTATTCTTTTGTTTTCTGAGGTATCACTAGTGCTAGAACAGCAGCTGGAACATAAAATACTCTGTTTTAAAACATAGCTTAAATGAAGAAATGCATGAGTGCATACAAAAATATCATGGCTCTATCTCAGGAGATGAGAACCTCCATGTTCAACTAGACTCAAATCAGGAAGTTATCCTCAGCAATCAAAAGAAATAGAATAAAACACCTCTACACCATCACAGTAGTGTTGACTAACCCATGCAGTTAGGATGATAGTTTAGAAAGCACGGATGAGAAGGAAGCATCCAAACATGGAATAACCAAATAACTACAAAAAAAGCTGCTCACTCAAAAAGACAGAATTAGTAGCATTTTTTCAGGTGTATGCCTAGAAATCAAAGTCTCCTTTTAAGAGTATAAAAAAGCCTCTATAAAAGGAACTTTCATCAAATATATTACAGAGATTAAAGATATGAACCTGAATAGAATTTAAAAAGTCAACTCTGCAATAAATTTGGAACACATAAGAGAACTATTACAACTTGGAAAACACAATTCTGATAAACATACCTAGGTAAATGTCATAACTTAATGAGGAAAAAATTAGTATTATATGTATTTAGCCTTGAAACAACAGTAAAATGTGTCTTGCTCCATTCTATAATGTAGGTTTAAAAGTCAGTAAATGCTTCCTGTTATCTTCCAGAAGTTCCTCTGGCCTCTTATGAACAGTTGAGAATGGGTAATCCTTTACATCAAGTTCATGTCAGTTAGCTTTCCAACTCTAGAGCCTTCCTCAAGAAAAATCAAGTATATAGAAACCCTCAGTGAAAACCTACTTTAATATTGTTTATTTCTGTCCATGTGTTTTACATATATGCACACCTTTATAAGTAGTCTCTTATTTTTATTTCACATATTTCTAATAATTCAAGTTTCCTGGCCTCTCACAATTAGATGAATGGATCGAATATTCTAGATGTTTGAGAAAGATAAAGTAGGAGGTCCTAAGACAGTATTATAAAAAGAGGAGAAACACATCATTCAAAAGCAATTTTTTCCTAGTGTATTTGGCCCAGGCCCAGTTAATACAGGGACCAAAAGCCTTACCTACAAAAACGGTACCTAAGGACGTTGCTAATAAGTAATAATACAATCATTTGTTTCCCAAGACTACTAAATCAACAGTTAAAAGCTAAATTATGTTCACTATACTGCTTTAAAAAGGAAGAACTATCAATATACTTTTTTAAATGTCAGTTTCTTGAGGATTTATTTCCAATAATTATTTTCCTAAATCATCATAAGAATGTTTCTATATTAAAGCCAAGATTGCTTTGTCCACTAATGAAGGTCATTTATTTGACAATTTTCCTGTCACCAGTGTGTATCAAATTTAATTTAAAGCATTTCATCAACATTCAGCCTTAAGCTAAGGAAAAAATTTTCTACCAAACCTTCACAACTGATCAGTTAATTTCCAAGCTGACCTCCTTTTATATATTTCATGTGCTTTTTGAAGTTGCAGATCAAGAAATCTTATACTGAAATTGACTGTAATTATACATGCAACAGAGGAAAATATGGTCCTAAGGCCAAAATTAAAAATCACAGAATGAAAAAAATCAGCAAGCACTTTTAGAAGCATTCTGCCTCTGTAACGGTAACAAAACTATGCAACGGAGCATGCATTTAAAAGTACATCTCACTGACTACATTGTGAGGTGATTTGGTTAAAAAAAAAATTTGAGCATCATAAGGAAAAAAGCAATGTGACATAAATATTTTTTCAATCTATTAACTCATTATAACCATCAAAAAGGAAAGAGGGCCAGGTGCAGTGGCTCAAGCCTATAATCCCAGCACTTTGGGAAGCCCACGCGGGACAATCACTTGAGCCCAGGAGTTCAAGACTAGCCTGGGCAACATGAAGACCCCATCTATACAAAAACGAAAAAAAAAAGAAAAAATTAGTAGGTGTGATGGTACACATCTGTGGTCCCAGCTACTTGGGAAGCTGAGGCAGGAGGATCACTTAAGCCCAGGAGGTGGAGGATCACTTAAGCCCAGGAGGTCGAGGCTGTAGTGAGCCATGATTACGCCACTGCACTGCAGCTGGGCAACAGAGTGATAGCCTGTCTCAAAAAAAAAAAAAAAAAAAAAAGGAAAGTCCAAAAAAAACCATTTGCCACCTCTGGCACTAGCAGTAATCATTTCACCAAAACTCCTTACTCTGAAAGATCATTCCTCCAACTCCTAACTTTGAAATGTTCATTCTTTCCTTCTAATCTGCCCCTTCAGTAGGAACTGTAAGCAACCAGGTAATGAAACACAACTCTTCCTTACCAGAATGCCAGCAAATAAATGTAAAAGAAAAGTTAGATATAGAAAGCCATCACTTCACTACAACTGATTCCAGCGAATATCATCAATGGATGCATAAAACCATTAGGAAAAACGCTGATGAGGAACTAAATATTTTCATATTGCCAAAGCTGCATCTCTGTGTAGATTACTTGCCATCTCAAGTATTTAGGAAGAAGAGATTTTGCTCTCACCACCTTAACCCAGTAATCCAATTTAACATCGAGTCAGATGATAAACATTCTAAGATGTGACATTATACAGCTTTACCTACGAAGTTTTCTGAATGCCAAATATGTTTGACTCTAATCAAGCTATTAAACCTAATTTCCAACTTGCAGAAAATACAATTTAAAAAATCTAAATCTCAGGATGTTGCTAAGAGACCTTTGTTTCCCAAGGAAAAAATTAGTATTATAGGCATTGGGGACAAATGACTAATTTGAACATGGACAGGATATTAGATGATACTTGGAAATTGTTTCTTAGGTATAGTTATGGTACTGTTATGTATAAGTCCTTTTTGGGAAGATATATGATGAAGTTTAAATGGGTAGACTGGATGGATGAACAGCTGTTGAATATTGGTGATGACTAAATGTGAGTATACTGTACTTTGCTTTTCGGTATGTTTTAAATTTTTAAAATACAAAATTAAATTTAAAAAATTTTTAAAGCTTAAAATAACAAGTATCCTTAACCAGGTATCTAAATAGCATATATCTGATTTACAGTCTACTTTGTTCCAAAACGTATTTAAAGTTTAAAGTGTCTTTTAAAAGGACATACAGTCAACCCTTCAAATCCATGGGTTCTTCATATGTGAATAAAACCAACGGCAAATCACAAATATTTGGGAAGGCTGAGTATGGTAGCTCACGTCTGTAATCCCAGCACTTTCATAAGCCAAGGTAGGAGGATTGCTTGAGCCCAGGGGTTCAAGACCAGCCTGGGCAACTTAGGGAGACCCCGCCTCTGCAATCCCAGCACTTTGAGAGGCCAAGGCAGGCAGATCACTTGAGGTCAGGAGTTCAAGACCAGCCTAGCAAACACAGTGAAACCCTGTCTCTACTAAAAATACAAAAACTAGCTGGGCATGGTGGCACATGCCTGTAATCCCAGCTACTTGGGAGGTTGAGACAGGAGAATGGCTTGAACCCGGGAAGCAGAGAGTGCAGTGAACTGAGATTATGCCACTGCACGCCAGCCTGGGCAACTGAACAAGGCTCCATCTCAAAAAAAAAAAGGAGGGGGACAATGATGTCTGTATGAAAAATGTACAGACTTTTTGTTCTTGTCATTATTCCCTAAACAACACTGCACCACAACTATTTACACAGCACTTACGCTGTATTAGGTATAATTCTAAGATGATTTAAAATATATAGGATGATATGCACGGGTTATATGCAAATACTACAGCACTTTATATCAGAGACTTGAACATATGAGTATATTGGTATTGTGGCAGGGAGAAGTACTGGAACAAATCTCCCATGGATATCGAGGAATGACTCTACAATATAAGGGAAGGTTTTAAAAGAAAAAAAATGCTGACAAAAACTAAGCAAATATATGTATTAAAGATTATTAAAATATTTATGCCACATATATATGTAAATACATATATACGTAAAAAACTAAGATGAACAAGGATAATGTCAGTACCCAGAGTAAGTTATAAATATTTACTTTTACTAGGCGTTCCCTGATCTCAAAGACAAAGTCAAAGTTTGTCAGGCATTCAGCAGAACTTTTTATGGAGAAACACATGAAAAAACAGTCAGTATACCTTAAAAAGATACTACCTCTAAACTGGTCACTCTTTCAAAAGACATCCTTATTGCAGCTTTTATTAGACTTTATACATTAAGCAAATCATTTCCTAAGGTGGTGTGTATAACTAAAGAGGTAGACATGACAATCAATCTATGATTAAATACTACCTAAAAATTAAAAAGAAATCAAACTTAACTAATATTTAATCAGATTGCCACTAGTATCCTTGATGAATACATGTCAATTTATCCAAAAGGAAGGATACAGAAAGAGTAAAAATTCCATAAAGTAGAGAGGAATTGATACCCTTAATGCATTTGTTTGGCTTCAGCACTTTGCATTATTACAGAATGTCATTAATATAAATACAGTTCCTTTTATACTAAAAATACTTTGTAAAACAGTAGACTGTTTACAGTAATTTTAGGTCAGGTGCGGGAGCTCATGCCTGTAATCCTAGCACTTTGGGAGACTGAGGTGGGTGGATCACTTGAGGTCAGGAGTTCGAAACTAGCCTGGCCAACATGACGAAGCCCCGTTTCTACTAAAAATACAAAAATATTAGCCAGGCATGGTGGCAGGCACCTGTAATCCCAATTACTTGGGTGGCTGAGCCAGGAGAATTGCTTGAATCCAGGAGACCAAGGTTGCAGTGAGCCAAGATCACACCACTGCAGTCCAGCCTGGGCAACAGAGCAAGACTCTGTCTCCAAAAAAAAAAAAGAAAAGAAAAAAACCACCACAAAACAAAACAGTAATTTTAATGAAATGGGAAGTGATTATTAAAATCTTTATGCCACCTAAAAATTCTCCATTAATTCACAGCAAAGGCCTTAAAAGAGCTATTATACTCAATAAATTACACATTTTTGTTTTACAAAATAAATGTTCTACAAATGAGACAAGTGTTACAAACATGCTGGCCTTTTCTATCATAAGCAGATGTGATAAGTCATATGAGAAAATAGACACCTTTCATCTGTCCCTTCTAGATAAAATGATATTTTAGTGATAAGAAAGAAAGAAACTCTTTTCTTACTTTAAAAAGAAAAAACACGGGCTAAGAAAATTGATGTTTAGGTATGTTTTCACTGTTATGTGATATCTGGCTAAAAATGAAATGAGGCACTTAAAAAAAAATGTTTTCAATCTGGACATTTAAAAATTTTCCCAAACAAAAAAAAAGTTCAGGAATTTTGATCTTATATGGTAATAACTATTTAATGTAACCACTTCCTGGTAGTTTAAAAGAACAACAAGCACACTGAAAGATGGCAGAAATGTTCTAATTAACTAAAATAAAAGCTTTTCTGTATTTAAAACAAAAAAAAAACTAAGATTATAACTTAGTAACTAGAGCCTACAATAAATTTCTTCCATTTAAATGCATGTATAATCGAGTTATCTTTTTCAGCTATGATAGCCATTAAAACCCAGTATCAAGCTCAATTTGGAACTAGATATGTAAAAAATTAGATCAAAATAAGATGAAATTTCCAAAACTAATTAAGCATGTGCAATCATAATGCATTCCAAGTTAAGTTCTTATACAACTAATAATTTTACTTAATAATTTTAAAAGTATAAATATTTTATCTATGGCTCAACATTTTAAAATATTTAATATCTACTGTATTTGTTATGCAAAATACATTAATACAGTAGAATAGTAAGACAAGTAATATAAACACATGTAAAAATACTGGTGTGCACTCAAATGTCTTATATATAAACATGTACAATCAAAAAAGTTTGCTTACCTTACCTTAATGAAATATCTCCAATACACAAGTAGCAATTTTGACACCCATCTCCTTCAGAGTAAAACAAGAATTCAATCTCCCTCTAAAATTTCTGATACAAGCAAATGATCATGCTCTATGAACAGAGAACTGGACTTTATCTGATTCCCAAGTTTCATTTGTTAGGGAGGAAATACAGATACACAGTCTAGAAGTCTTTGACAAGTGAGGCAGGATGAGCTCCGAAAAAAGGCCAAGTAGTCAAACCTGGGTCCCAGGATGACCAGCGAGCTAGGAAAAGGTACTGATCTCAGATTCCTCACAGACTGAGCTATAGAAATTGTACTTGAAACTGCTAGCTGTTGCCCAATAACCATTCAGCCATTCTTCCTCATTTACTGGAATTCCTAATATTTAGCAGGGGACATGGTTACCCAAAATAAAAATGACACTTTTCAATCTACCTTACTGATAGCTGTGGTTACTAAGGTGTGGCCAATGGGATGTGAGTAGAAATGAACATACAACTTTCAGGATACGATTTTAAATCAAGGAGCTATTACCTTTCCCTCCCCTTTTTTACTGACTGGCATCAGTATCTGATAGCTGCAGGGACCATCTCAAACTATGCAATAAAGGCGGAATTAGTGATCACACATGATAGTGCAAGGTAGAAGGAGTCTGGGTCCCTGGCACTGTCCAACTCCATACTAGCTCTCAGTCACTTCCTTCTGAGCTACTGCATGACAAAATAAATTTCTTTCTTTATACCACTGTTATCTGGAGTTTTCTATCACTGTTAGATGAGCCTAATCCTAACTAAAACCAAGTCCAAAAATTCTAAATCAAGATGATGACTCAGTAAATTACAACCTATGGGAAGCAAATTCATGATGGCAACAGAGACTAGGAAAAGAATATAGAGTCTAGAGTACAGAAAGTGTTTCTGGGGTCAGACAGGAGGCTGAGGAAATAAGAAATGGACAGCCAGGGAGGCTGAGGAGGCCTAGGTCTACGATTTGGAGAAATCTAGGTAGCCAGTTTTCCTACTTCTCTAAAAAACAAGGATCTGCCACTGCCAAGGAATTATGAAATTCAGCTTCTGTAGCAGGCGGATACATTTATTTCTAGGATAGTGAAGGCGAACCAAGGATAGGGCCTTGAAACAAGTAATCACTCTTCTGGGCCACTATAAATTAGCCAGTCTCATCTTGAGATCCCATAAGAATCAAGATGCAGCTCTCTATCTTTTATCAGAGTTTCTTTTTGATCAGTGTCCTCAAAAGATAGCAAAGAGCTTAGAGATTTTATTATTTATTTTTATTCTTGACAGAAAAAAAATTAGTAATTATGAGGCTAATTAGACAAAGGAAAAGGAGGTCAAAACTAAGGTTAAGAAAACATTTGCTCAAGGATCCTTGATATTCTCTGTATCAAAATTATTGTTTTATTCACTTCCTTAAACTACCCAGCCTGTTGTCCGCTCACCTGAAACAGGTACTATTCACACTGTATCTTCTACGATTGGTACCCACTGGAGTTGTCAACCATTAAAATGCTCTCATCCTAATCTCAGACTCTGTTTACAGGAAATTGGCTTTAGCAGGAAAACAGAAATGACATCAGTTATGCTTTAAACAATGTCATCATTTTGGATATTCTCATACTTCCGGAAACTTCCATGTAATCATTCCATGACAATTTATCGTTCTTGTTATATAAGCACATATTTGATAACTAATTTGTCAATCATGGTTCACTTAAAGACATGATAAAAAACCTATGACAAAAGACCAAAATTAGGAAAAGGTAGTATTTTAGGAAAGAACAGATGGCAGAAAATAGCGCCAATACCAGTAGATTCAGATCAGAAATCTTTTGAGAAGATCTTCCAACTAAGCAAATAAATATGGAACGGAAAAGAGTACAAGAGAAGACACAGGTCTACAGAGTTCCAAAAGAATCCAGGCAACAACTACAGTAAAAATGGCAAAAAGGGATTCTGCAATCCTGCCATGACCAGAAGAAAACAGCAAGAAAAATCATTGGAACTAAAGAGGATAAAATTGATTAATTTTACTTAGCTAGTTCTTACTTTAAATGTGGGCTATAAAACAAAAAATACACCAAAATGATCTTCGTGTCTGAAGGTGTGGGGCTACTCCTGCCTATTTAAGGCATTACAGAGGACCCCAAAATAACTTTTTGAGGAAAATTTTGGCCCTGTCCTCTACAGCAACGGCCCCCAACCTTTTTGGCACCCGGGACCAGTTTCATGGAAGACAATTTTTCCATGGATGAGGGGGTGGTTTTGTGATAAAACTGTTCTACCTCAGATCATCACACATTAGATTCTCATAAGCAGAGCACAACCTAGATCCCTCACATGCAGAGTTCACAATAGGGTTCACGCTCCTATGAAAATCTAACGCCAACGCTGACATGACAGGAGGCAGAACTCAAGCGGTAATACTCACTTGCCCGCAGCTCACCTGTTGCTGTGCAGCTGCGTTCCTAACAGGCCCTGAACTGGTACTGGTCCATGGCCCACAGTTTGGGGACCCCTGCTCTACAAGGACAGCAGAACAGCCTCCTATTCTAATAAACACTCTTATCAGAACCTGAATTTATGCAATCTCATACCCAGCCCTGATGATTAATAAAACTTATGTATAGGGCAAAATAAAACAAAAGGCTAATTACATTCTCAACAGTTCTCAGATAGTATCACATAACTTATCTTCTTATCAATATATTTAAAAATCTAGTGACAACTGATATCCAAGGTAGGCTGTTTGAAAGACAAGTTAAAATCTATCCTGGGATTGGATCAGTCAGACCATGATGCTAGCCCCTGTAATACTGCTCATACTGGTATATACATTGAGGGATATAAGAAAAAGCCCTATGTTCATTGAAATTATGTTAAGGATTTTTTCATATCACACTGGTTGAAATTTCTTTCCAGTTTTAGTGTCAAAAATGATTTCCCTTTTCCTGGATACTAAATTTGTTTTTACATTCAGGACACTGTATTCTTTACTTTGGAATGTTTCCTCTTCAACAGTAATTGCTATAAATCTGTGAGGCAAAGTTGTACCGCAGCTGCATCACACATTTTATTAACTTCTAGTCTCATTATCTGGTCCCACCTTCTCCTTGTGCGTTTTTCCAGTCAAAATTTACTAAATGTCTATTATTCTAGTGCCAGTATGAATAACATACATAGTTGCAATCCCCGCCTTCCTAGAGGTAAATTATTTAAATTTAAACATCTTTAATAATTAAAGTATTGCTAAACCTCCATAAATAATTCCTGGGATTAAACACAGTAATGTTGAGAACCGCAAGAACTGTAAAGGGTCTGGGATTTTTACCCTATTCACAAACTAATGAACTAGCCTATTACTGATTCATGTTCACTGACAGAAGACACAAGGGTACAGGGTAAAAGACAATGAACTCTGTCACCCATGGCATAGCAAGCAGCATGATGATGAGATCCCCCTGTCTCCTCAAGTTCCACAGGGACAACACAGGTATGCCTATATAGATGCCTACACACACAATAGGTTGAAATACACGAGAGGAATATTGTTGAGAAGGCATTGCCTTTTATAGAGAGCAGTAAGCAAGCCTGCTGAATGTAGACTTAAGAAGTGGAGGTGAGAGAGCAAATGTAATGTCATCCTTCAATGCTGCTTGCTATAATTACGACCCTGAGAAACGGTCCAGGAAAAGAGTGGTCAGGACCTTGCATTCTTGCCATGCTGAGCAAGAAAGCTCAAGAACATTCAAAACTCACGGAAGACAACCTCTCCCAGTAAGTTTATGTTAAATAAATAGACTTACTAAACATCCTGGGAAAATAAGAAGAAAAATTATTTCTATACTAAACTTTAAGCTCCGTAAGAAGAGATCAAGTTTTGTTTTACTCAACATTGTATGTCCACTGCCTAGCATATTACCTGACATATAACAGACATTCAATAAATGAATAAAGTCAAAATCAGCTAATTTGTACAAAAAAAAAAAAAATTTCCAAGGTAATGTTTATTCATAAACCACAATTTCTTCAACTGTAAAATGAGTATGAAGTTAGAGGTTTTTTCCTTATATCTAGATGAATTCCATCCTGAATCAACCTTATCTGATAAAGAAGGGGTCAAGTAGCTTGCAGTACACGTCTACCTGTTGGCACTTAACAAAGGCACATTTTTAGAGCACTTCTCTGGTATTCAAGATTAACTAAATCACTGGCCAATGACTGTTTTTCTCTCTAAAGTCCTTGGTCTTTAATAACTAAGAGCCATGAGCACCACGGAACCTGCCGACATGTGATGTCTCCCTCGGACACCCAGCTTTAAAATTTCCCTCTTTTATACTCTTTCCCTTTATTTCTCAGACCAGCTGACGCTTAGGAAAATAGAAAAGAACCCATGTTGAGTATCAGGGGTGGGGTTTCACCCAATATCTGGCACCCACGTGGTCTTTCTTTCTTCCTAAGTGCATGTGGGAACCCGATTCCCTTTGGTAGGTGCGGAGAAACATCATCGGTTTGGTCCACAGATATGCATGTTCAACTCCGTGACGACTGGTGAGTAGTCTGTGTATGGTCCGGGTTAACTATGGGTCACATGGAGTATAAAAATTATACTTACCTCTTCTATATTAAACTCCGGTTAAAACAGCGAATGGTTCGAGTGTCTATGGAAAATAACTAAGAGCCATTTCGGGCACTCATACCATAGAATTAACACAAACACACATATATTCTTTAAACAGGAAAGAGAACTATCTTCTTTGTTCTTTCAAGAACAAAACTAAAAAGAAACACACACACACACACAAAAACAAAATAACATCCTAATCTTGCGGACTACAAAGCTAAACGAAATCTGAGAACCGATTTAGAGCACTGATCTTAACAGAACTTACATACTTGAAGGCAACAAAAATTAGAATGATTGCAATCCATGTACTATGACTTACATATTAATTACCTTGGGAAATTAACCATTCTCAAAACTTCAGTTTACTGGGCTACAAAATGAGATTAATAATACAGGTTGAATATCCTTAACCCAAAAATCAAAATCCAAAATACAAAACTTTTTGAACATCAAAATGGCATTCAAAAGGATATGCTCACCGGAGCATTTTGGAGTTGGGATTTTCAGATTAGGCAGGCTTGCTGAACCAGTAAGTATAACGCAAATATGCCAAAATCCAAAAAATAAAATCCAAAATTTGAAGTACTTCTGGTCCTAAGCATTTTAAATAGGGGATACTCAACCTGTAGTATCTACAGCTCTTAAGGTTTTCGTGAAGATTTAATAAGACAGCGCAAGCAAAGTGGTTTTGCATAGTATTAAGTACATTAACATCCACACATATTAACTATGTTTTCAATTTCCTGTATATATACAATTCCTTATGAGAAAAGAGTCGGGGGTTTTCTTTTTAAGCTGCATCTGCCTACAATACTCATCTTGAAACCACTTTCTCAAAAATCCTAAGATTAACACTAGTTTCATGACAACATATATAAAATAGCAGTTCAAAGAATAATTTATCATGTTCTGAGTTTTGGGGACCTTACTATGATGGTTAATTTGATTTTTTAATTATTTAGTTGACAATAATATGTGTTTATGGTGTACAACATGTTTTGAAATATGTATACACTGTGGAATGGCTAAATCAAATTAATTAACATGCATGCATTAACTCACATCAACTTTTCTGTGGTGAGAGATGGTTCATTTTATATGTCAACTTGGCTAGGCCATGATCCCCAATATGTGGTCAAACACAAGTCTAAATGCTGCTGTGAAAGTATTTTTTAAATAATTAACATTTAAACCAAAAGACTTGAGTAAAAAAGATCACTCTCCACGATGTGGGTCAGCCACAACCAATTAGGTAAAGCTCTTCAGAGACAAAAATGGAGGTCCCCTGAATAAAAGAAATTCTGCTTCCAAAATGCCTTTGGACTCAAACTGCAACATCAAATCTTCCCTACGTCTCCAGCCTGCCATCCTACCCTGCAGATTTTGGGTTTGCCAGCCAGTCTGCACAATCACGTAAGCCAACTCCTTAAAATCAATCAATCAATTTCTCCCTCTCTCTCTCTCTCTCTCTCTCTCTCGCTATAAACACACACACACACACACACACACACACACACACACACACACACAGTGTCTATTGGTTCTGTTTCTCCGGAGAACCCTGCAAACTCAGATAAGTTTGTTAATAGCTTTATTACTAACACAAGATTAATATTACTAACAGGTGAAAAAATCTGAAAGCAAGGAAAGTAATGCAAATACACCATGAAAGAAATAACCATCAAGATAATAATGGAGAGGGTTCCAAAATCCCTAAGTAAGAATTACTGTATGCCAGAAATTTTATATTTATTATGACTTAATTAAAAGAGTCACCGATTCAATACGGCAGACTTTGTACATCTTTATTTCTCTCCCCATCCCCAAATCCCATTAAAATGAGAAGGAATAGAAGGTAAAAACCTGTAACAACAAAATGAATAAAGAGAAGACCAAAAGCAAATGAAAGATTTAAATAAATTTCTAGGAGACGAAGAGAAAACTGAATAGAAAAGATAACTAAAACAGAGCACAAAAAAGTCACAGTCCAGAGCCCAAAGAAGCTGAAGCTTAAGAGGCTGTGAACAACCTTGTCCAACAAACTTTTAGAACCTCTAAAAATGAAAATGATAGATAGCGTAAGTAGTGAGCTGGGCTAGACATTAAGGATTAACTGAAAGCCTTAATACTGAGAGGTCAACCTCATCTCCTCCCCCACCTGAATACCCAGCAAGGCCTACAACCAAGCATTGAACCCAAAGTAAGAGAAAGTATTTTCTTAACCCTGAACTTAAATTGAATGAACTGAAGGAAATAGGACAGTTATCACCTAATGATAAGGTACTTCTTACCCTGGTTCCCCAAAATAACCTTAGGCTATCTATCTAAAGCCTACTTATCCCACAGCAAAACATGACTAGACTTCCTATTAATTGTAAACATTAACAACCAACGAAAAACAATCTGACCTTTGGGGAAAGCATGCAGTACTACGAGAAAGATCAAAATAAACAAATACAAAAATTAATTCAGACTATATCTAAAGAGACACTTACTCAGTTGACCCTTGAACAACATGGGTTTGAACTGTGCAGTTCCACTTATATATCAGTTTTCTTCTATCTCTGCCACCCGTGCAACAGTAAGACTAGCCACTAGCCCCTCCTTCCTCCTCCTCCTCAACCTACTCAACATGAAGATGAGGGTGAAGACTTTTTTAATGATCCACTTCCACTTAATGAATACATACTCTCTTTTTGATGATTGTCTTAATATTTCTCTAGTGTACTTTATTGTAAGAATACAGTATATAATACACATAAACATATAATATACAAAATATGTGTTAATCAGCTGCTTCTGCTATCAGTAAGGCTTCTAGTCAACATAGGCTATTAGTAGTTAAGTTTGGAGGAAGATAAAAGTTATATGTGAATTTCTGAATGCAAAGAATGGAGGTTCTGTGCCCCTAAATCCCACATTATTCAAAAGTCTACTGTATATCCCTGTGAGAACAGACTACTACCAAAAACATAGACTAAAGAGGACACATGAAAGATTTCTTAGAAACAGTAAAATATTTGTCAAAATGAAATATTCAAAGAGATGGAAAATATGGCAATAAATATCTGAAAGATATAAAGCAAAATGTTGGAAAGATGCAAGAAATAGGTAAAAAGCACCAGCCAACATCTGTCTTCCAGGAGTTTGCAGAGAAAACACAAGAAAAGTTCCCAGAGTTTAAGAGAACACGCTCCAAATTGAAAAGGCCCACCAAGTGCCCAGGAAAATAAATGAAAGGCTAATGCAGATATATCACTGCAATTTCAGAACATCAAAAGGTAAAGAGAAGATCCTAAAGCTGGGTTGGAAGAAAGGTAACCTAACAATGCAGCAAGCCTTATATAAATATCAGGCAACAGAACAGCAACATTAAATGCTAGAAGGCTAAGAAACGACGAGATAAAATTTGAAGGAAAAGTGACATTCAACTTTGGATTCTATGTAAAAGCAAATCATTAGTCAAGTATGAGGGTATTAGAGGGTATTAGAAAATTACCAAGGACTTCAACAAAGAAAGAGGGTATAGATAAAAAAATAAAGAAGATGGAATACAGGGAAATAATAGCTCTAATTAAGGAGAGCAGTAAAGCTCAGAGATAGAAGATAATATAACATGCCTAGAAAATCACAAACCCAGACAGGGGGCTCTGGGTAACAGATCTCCAGGGGAAAAATGCCTTCAATAGACAAATAGTAGGCTCAAAATCTTGGAAAACGAAGTCTCTTGGAACAGCACAAAAATGCAAGTTTATACACACTATACACACACACATACAAACACACAGTCAGCAACTGTACTAGAATAAAAACTGTACTAGCCGTGGTCCAAGGTGTCTTGATTTTTTTAAGGATTTCAGGAATAACAATGGAACAAATTTAAGCAACAGAAGAAGAAACAAAAACTATCAGAGATACAGTAATGAAGATTAATTTTATTTCACATTTAAAGTTAAAAAGGCAAAAAAGTTAGTCAATGCAAAGTACCACTAAGATATATTCAGTTTTATATTATGTCAAGCTAAGGAAAACAAAAATAAATGGAAGCAAATAGAATTAAAACAGAAAAGCCACAGAATATGCAAAATAAAGACTTCAACTGGAAAGCTCTGGCCTTGGGCCAGAAATTCTCTACTCTGGATTTTCTGAATTTATAAAGTGATATTTTAGTATTTACATTAAAAGATATATATGTTTTATCTCTGAGTTCAATTGTTATTTTTGTTATTAAGGATGGCTGCAGCAATGACTATGGAAAAATAATCTGAAAAGAACAGCACAGTCCATTAGAAATGTCTAAAGCAGGGCCGGGCACGGTGGTTCATGCCTATAATCACAGAACGGCTTGAGCCCATGAGTTCAAGACCAGCCTGGGCAACATAGCAAAACCCCAACACTGCAATAAAAAGAAAAAGAAAAAGAAGAAATATCTATATAGAACAGCAGTCTATAACCCAGAAAAAGCGTAAGAAATAAAATGACAAGAAACAAACTGAACTAAGAGCAATTAAAGCTGCTTACATAAATGTAGTAGTTATCACCGTGCTTTTAAGCTATATTGCATATAATTTAAAGAAGCTATGAAATACATAAAGCCAACCAATGGAACTTAGGACTAAAGTGAACACAAAAAATAATTTGTATTTCTTTTTATAAAAAGAAATAACAGTTTCATGGATAATTTAGGTTGGAAAAGACCTAAAAAGGTCACCTAAAGCCAGGCACAGACAGTGGCACACGCCTGAAATCCCAGCACTTTGGGGAGCCAAGGTGGGCGGTTCACTTGAGCTCAGGAGTTCGAGACCAGCCTGAGCAACATGGTGAGACACTGTCTCTACAAAAAATACAAAAACGGGCTGAGTGTGGTGGCTCACACCTGTAATCCCAGTACTTTGGGAAGCCGAGGCAGGTGGATCACCTGAGGTCAAAGAGTTCAAGACCAGCGTGATCAACATGGAGAAACCCCATCTCTACTAAAAATACCAAACATTAGCCAGGCATGGTGGCGGGTATGGTGGTGGGCGCCTGTAACCCTAGCTACTTAGGAGGCTGAGGCAGAAGAATTGCTTGAACCCACAAGGTAGAGGTTGCAGTGAGCTGAGATCACGCCATTGCACTCCAGCCTGAGCAACAAGAGCGAAACTCTGTCTCAAAAAAAAAAAAAAAAATCAGCAGGGTGTGGTGGCACGCACCTGTAGTCCCAACAACTAGGCAGGCTGAGTTGAGAAGATCACTTGAGCCTGGGAGGTTGAGGTTGCAGTGAGCTGAAATTGTACCACTGCACTCCAGCCTGGGCAACACAGTGAGACCTTGTCTCAAAAACAAAACACAACAAAAAAGAGATCACCTAATACAAATAACTATCTGATGCCTGAATCTCCAGTGAAACACCTCAGTCAAAGGGTCATAACAGGCAAAAGCAAAAATCCTATATGCCCAGCAAGGGAACCTATTATTCCATTTTGGAGAACCACAAGTTCCTCCTTTTAGCCACTTAAACTCTGCCTCCCTCTAACTGCTACCTAAGGGACCTAGGTCTTTCCCTTTTATTCATAAAGAAGTCAGATCTCTTGTCAATATGATAAACTGTCAAATATCTATGGCAGCTACCAGGTCATACTCTTTTGATCTTTCAGCATTTCCTCTTCTTCCCTAAGTTACAGCTCTAATTCTATAAAGTACTTACCTCTCTTTTATCTTTTGCTCTCTTCAAAACATACTCCACGTTCAACTGAACCCCTCTACATAAAACTCAAAATGATATTTAATCTTAATAATCAATCTTATAGAAATTTTTATTCTTAAAGGGTAAGCATGTGCTTACAAGGCTCATCAGTTCATCTTGTTTAACATTTAATTAAAAGTACATACTTTGTCTTAACCAATGTATTTCCATCTCATCTGCATGGCTACACATACTAAATTTGTATTTTTCATGTTAAACATGATTCTCTCTGTAAAAATAAATCTCCCATCAAAGAAAAGCCCAGGACCCAGTCTTCACTGCAGAATTCTACCAAACATTTAAAGAAATACCAATTCTCAAACTATTCCAGAAAATTGAAGAGGAGGGAATTCTTCTTCCTAACTCATTCTGTGTGGCTAACATTACCCTGATACTAAAACCAGACAAAAACACATCAAAAAAAGAAAATTAGAGGCCAATATCCCTGATTAATAGAAATGCAAAAATCCTAGCAAACTGAATCCAGCAGCACATTAAAAAGATCACTCACCATGATCAGGTAGCATTTATCCCAGGAATGCAAGAATGGTTTAACATATGAAATCAATAAATATGATACAACACATCAACGGAATGAAGAACAAAAACAGTATGATCATCTCAATAGACACAGGAAAAGCAAGTGATAAAATTCAACATCCCTTCACAATAAAAACTCTCAAAAGTTAGGTATAGGAGAAACATATCTCAACACAATACAGGCACGACAAACCACAGTCAACATCATACTAAGTTGGGGTAAGTTGAAAGTTTTTCCTCTAACATCTGAAAGAAGACAAGGATGCCCATTTCCATTCAACACAGTACTGGAAGTCCTAGCCCAAGCAATTAAGCAGGAGAAAAAAATAAAAATAAAGGACATCCAAATTGGAAACGAAGAAATTAAACTGTTTTTCTGCACTGTTAGAACTTATAAACAAATTCATTAAACTTACGGGATACAAAATAAACATACAAAAGTCAGCAGCGTTTCTATATACCAAAATAAAGTAGTGGGAAAAAAAAAAATCAAGAAAGCAATCCTACTCACCAAAAAATGTAGAACATGTTGGTATAAATTTAACCAAGAGGTTAAAGATCTCTGCAAGGATGACTACAAAAAAACTAATAACAGAAATTAAAGAGAACACACACCAAAAAATAGAAAGACATCCAATGTTCGTGGTTAGAAGAATTAATATTGTGAAAATGACCATATTACCTACCAAAAGCAGTGTATAGATTCAATACAATGCCTACCAAAATACCAAAATACATTCTTTACAGAAATGGAAAAAGACAATCCACAAAACCACACACACACAAAAAAAATACACAGAAGCACAAAAAAACAACAACAACAAAAAAAACACTAAATAGCCAACGTAATCCTGAGCAAAAAAAAAATAAAGCTGGAGTTATCACACTACGGGACTTCAAAATATACAACAACGCTATGATAACCAATACAGCATGGTACTGGCCTAAGAGCAGACACGCAGACCAATGGCACAGAATAAGAAACCCAGAAATGAATCCACATATTTATAACCAACTGATTTTCAACAAAGGCACCAAAACAATCATTTGGGAAGGAATAATCTCTTCAATAAATGGTGCTGGGAAAACTGGATATCTATGTGCAGAAAAATGAAACCAACCCCCATCTCTCTCCATATACAAAAACCAACTCAAAATGGATTAAAGACTTAAATGTAAGATCCAAAACTAAGAAACTACTAGAAGAAAATGGTGGAAATGCTTTAGGACATTGGTCTGTGCAAAGATTTTATGGAAACCTCAAAAGCATAGGCAATAAAAGTGGAAGCAGACAATTGGGATTAGATCAAACTAAAAAGCTCTGGACAGAAAAGGAAACAATAAACAGAGTGAAGAGAAACCTATAGAATGGGAGAAAATATTTGCAACTGACCCATCCAACAAGGGATTAATATCCAGAATATATAAGGAATTCAAACAACAACAACAAAAGCAATCCAAGTTTTTAAATGGGCAAATAAGCTGAAGAAACATCTTTCAAAATAGACATACAAATGACTAACAGGCATATGAAGAAAATGCTCAACATTACTAATCATCTGGGAAATGCCAATCAAAATTACAATGAGATATCATCTCACCCCATTTAGAATGGTTATTATCAAAAAGATAAAAAATAATAAACACTGGCAAGAATGTGGAGAAAGGGGAACTCTTACACACTCCTGGAGGGAATGTAAATCAGTACTGTCATTATGGAAAACAGTATGGAAGTTCCTCAAAAAACTAAAAAGTACCATATGATCTAGCAATCCCACCACTGGACATAAATAGCTAAAGGAAAAGAAATCAGTATCTTTGCACTCCCATGTTTATTGCAGCACTATTCACAATAGCCAAAATATGAAATTGACCTAAGTGTCTACCAACAGGTGGATGAATAAGAAAATGTCATATATATACACAATGGAATACTAACTATTGAAAAAGAACAAAATTCTGTCATTTATCGGAACACAGATGAGCTTGCAGGACATTAGGTGAAATAAGCCCGGCACAGAAATATAAATACTACATGCTCTCAGTCATATATAGCAGCAAAAGAGTTGAGTTCAAAGAAGTAGACAGTACAACAGTGATTACTAGAGTTGGGGAAGGGGAAGGAGCAGGAGGACTAGCCAAAAGTTTGTTAACAGATACAAAATCACGACTAGGTAGGGCACAGTGGCACACACCTGTAATCCCAGCACTTTGGGAGGCCAAGGCGGGCAGATCACTTGAGGTCAGGAGTTCAAGACCAGCCTGGTCAACATGGTGCAACCCTGTCTCTACCAAAAATACAAAAACTACCTGGGCATGGTGGCAGGCCCCCATAATCCCGGCTACTCAGGAGGCTGAGGCAAGAGAATCACTTGAACCCGGGAGGTGGAGGTTGTAGTGAGCCAAGATAGGCCCCCTGCACTCCAGCCTGGATGACAGAGAAAAACTCCATCTCAAAAAGAAGGAAAAAAAAGAAAAATTTACAGCTAGATAGGAGGAATAAACTCTAGTACTCTATTAACACTACAGGGTAACTATAATTAACAATTTATTGTGCATTTCCAAATAGCTAGAAATGCAGCTTTTGAATGTTCGTAACACAAAGAAATGACAAATATTTGAGATGATAAATATGAAAATTAACCTAATTTGATCATTACACATTGTACACATGCATAAAAATATCACTGTACCCCACAAATATGTACAATTATGTGTCAAAAACAATTTTTTAAAACTCAATTCTCAAAAATAAGTTATTAGTGTAAAAGGTTCATTGAAGCACAGAAGCTTTAAAAAAAATCAACAAATACTAATAATAAACAAAAACAGTGAGAAGACTCCAGTGCAGATATAGAATGAACTTATATGTGTACCTGGATTCAGAGATGTAATTAGTATGCACAAATAGCCCCACCAACCCGAAAGCACAAATAGGGAGTAAAATAATAAATATCTGAAAACTGAAGTTTACTAGACCAGAGAGCCACTATGTTTAGTTCAATGTCCTGTCTAACTGAAAATGCTGTCCAAGAGAAACATGAAGCCATAAAACCCAAAACTTTTTAAACAAATCTCAGTGACGCACTGATACACCAAAACTTTTTTTCCAGAACAAGTGCAATATAATTTTTCCAATATTACATAGATGAATTCTGTCTAGTGATAAAGGAGCCTCAAACTAGGTATGATTAAAAGTTTAAAATTCATATGACAAAAAAGGGACTAAATCACACTATTACTAATAGTTCTACTAATTGTAAAACTAGTCTTAACATATATTACAACTATTACAACACTTTGAAAGGAAAGCAGTGCAAGCTAAAATTATATTAAAAAACACTGATTGATGTCATATAATATCAATGTCATTTATGATAGGAAAGCAACACATGATGTAAGCAAGTGTTTTCCTTTAGTTGAAAAAATACTCAATTACACAATATGAATCAACTCTTCCCAAATATTTGGGATACCTGTAAGAGTTCAATGACTTTTTAATTTGCTTAACCTCCAAAAACCATACTATAGTAGAGAATTTTTTTAAATTAAAAGAATGATGATTTTGCTAGCCATAATGCAGCCTTGAAAAGACATCTTGGTTTCACTGAAGGATGCAGTAGTTACAAGTAGTAACCTACAGTAGCAGATAAAAGTGCTATTTGAATGAAAGGCTGCTCTAAACACTCATGTTTCTACAGTATGTCTGTTTTGTTGGTCTTAAAACAATGTTGAACTATATTGTAAAAACTAAAGACATCAACTTACAGTCACTGAACATTTATTTTCAATATACCATATCAAGAAATGGATTGTAAACACAAGATTGTTCCACACTTATGAATCACAGCTGTCAATGTAAAAAGGGAACACGTTTGTAAAATGAGAGACAAAATAAACATTTCTTCATAAAACTGATGCTAGTAAACACCATTACAGTGATTTTGAATACACTCCTCAAGTGGTATATATAAACAGTATATTCAGTATCTCAAACCTATTACTTGGGAAAATATTGTTTTGCTCACTCACTAGAGGTTAAAAAAGTGTATTAATGGGCACATCTAAAAACCATAAGCAAACACTACACTTAGAGACGAAGTAATACTTGACACAGTCAAAAGCATTCAAAGAAGAATGCTGGCTGCTTTCTCTCAAAATGAAACAATTGGCATCCCAACTTTTGTGTATCCAACAGAGCGCTAAATGTAATTTTCTATGTTTCTTATTTTTATAATTTTCTAAAACTACGATTTTTTTGAGACAGCTGAAATACAATTCAAATCACTATGTCAACAACAAAAACACTGGTCCGAAACCAACTTGGTTCACCATAACAGAAAAGATGATGTAGCAATTATTTTGGTAGCTAATTTTAGCACTAAGGTTACAAAACAGCCACCATCTATAGCTTTCACTGGTCTAAGGAATATAAACAGGATTATTTCCCTGCTTAGCTTCAATAAAAACAGCTAGTAAAAGCCTATAGTGCCAGGAACAACAATCTGGGCAAGAACTATGTTGTTTTTATTTAAAAACAGCTGAAGTTACTGAAAGTTACTGTCCACACAGGGTTTTCATCAATAATTACAGTAAGATTTCCCAGGCCAAGCACAGTGGCTAATGCCTGTAATCCCAGCACTCTGTGAGACAGAGGCCGGAGGATGGCTTGAGGCCAGGAGTTAGAGATCACTCCAGGCAATATAACAAGACCCTGTCTCTACCAAAATAAATAAATAAATAAATAAGATTTCTTCTTTGCACTTATCTCTTAAATCTAACAAAAAGTTAAAATTGTTTTCAAAAATGTTTTCCATTTTGCTTTCAGAAAATGTGTGGGCCTTTTACTGACCTAAATATCCCAAAGGGCAAAAGAACTTTGAAATCAAGATAAATCCCCTGCTAGATGGCACAATGAAATTTAAACAATCTTAAACAGAAAAGCCTTAAGTTTCCCCCACATATTTCCTTACATATCTTTAAAACATACACACTACACATATATCAATGTAAACATTCTGCTACATAATCAAAGATAAATAATTGTAGTAAACAAATTTTAATAACAGAAAATTTAGGAAGTAAAATTTAAGTTCCTAAATTTAAAAGTTCATTTAAAAGATAACAGAATCATAAATAATAAATCATAACTCAAAAAATTTCTATGTACTTACAAACGTGCTCTAAGTCTTCTATTAGCAAAAGAGATGTATAACAAAACTGAAAAGATTTTTCACATTAATAAAAACTTTTCATATCAACAGAAGTCAATTTTTAAAAAAGGACAGGAAGTAAGAATACATGTATTACTATAGAAGTGGAATTTTATAAGCAAAAAAGTCTAACAAGATGACACATGTGTCAGTTCCACATCCAATGTAACACCCTTGAAGGTAACTGGAGTTCCAGCAAGAACCATGTTAATATTAAATAAATGTTTTTCCTGAATTTGGACAAATTTGGACTAAACTAGGAAACAGTGACCATACAACTACACACTGTCAAAGGTGCTTAACAATAAAGATAATTAGAGCTACTATACTGACACAAGCACCAAAGTAAAAAATTGAACAATGCATACATAAAACAAAATTTTAAAAGCTTTAAAACATTTAGAATACAACAACAGAACAATGTAAACCTAAGTAATAACACAATACAATATAAATAATTCAGAGATACACTATTAGCAAGCAATTCAAAAGACCTCAGTTTTAAGGAGTTGTTAAAATGAAGCTTCCTAGTAGCCAGTGTTGAGGTCTTAAGGCGGAGTAACCCGACAAACTTATGGGTGAACAGCAGACCACCTATTCCCAACTTTAAGTATTGCTATATTAAATTTAAAATATACATAGAAAATCTTTTTAAAAATGAAAAATATGCTGAACAAACTGTACAGGAGAAAATGTCTAGTCAACAAAAAACAAACCAACATCACATAAATCTGAGAACTATTTACTCTAGGGAATGGTGAGGGAAAACCTTACTGTTCCATGGGAAGCGGATTTTACCTTTACCTATAATTTTACTCACAGAATAGCTACTAATAATTGCCACGTTTACAGTAATATTTTCTCTGCTTTATAAAAGAAAAATTGTTTTTTTATACATTAACATGACAAAGTAATTTCTTATTAAGAATAGTTTAGCCTTACAGAAAAGTAGTTACTTCAACTATAGACCCTTTTCTGTCCAACAGAAATATAATGTAAGACACATACGTAATTTTAAATTTTCAAGTAGTCACTTCTTAAAAGGCAAAAAAACCAAAACAAGTGACATAAATTTTAAACACAAATATCCAAAATATCACCTCAGCACATAAGCAACATTAAAAAATTGAAGAAATTTTTTTTAACTTTTTTTCATACTGAGTCTTCAAAATCTAATGTGCATTTTATAGCACATCTCAATTAAGACCAGACTCATTGCAAGTGATCAATAATTACATGTGGCTAGTGTTTACTGTCCAGAGCAGCAGAGGTATAGAGTTCTTTCTCTGGTTTTAAGATACATGCAAAAAAATACCAAAGGAGGTGAAATGGGAGCAAACAACGTAAATATTTCAGGGGCTGGGACGTATGCTGAGAAAGGTCAATTCAGCCATCCCCCCTGACTCCAGCAGGCCTAAGGTGACCACGCGTTTCAATTTGCCGGGCAATCCCTATTTACTCAAGAGTCCCAATTTATACCTGTTGTCATGATGTAATTATTAAAGTACTCGCTGTAACTCTAAAAAGTGTCCCATACTGGATAATAAATTATATGGTCACCCTACCTATATCCATAATATCCTTGAGGATAACTCCACACTCCTTGGAAGAAAATTTAGTTTAAATTCTAATTCTGATGCCTGGAAAAGAAGCTCTAAATTCAAAGGAAAGAACCCTAAATTTACTACTACCCTCCTCATTAAAAAAAAAAAAAGAAAAAAAGAAAAAAGAAAAAAGAAAAAGCTGCTGAAAATTTATTTTAAATTGCAGACTAAAAAAAAAAAAAAAAGTAAGAATTACCTGTTGAACAAGGCATCTGGAAATTGGGATCATTGCTATCCAAAACAGGCAAACAGAACTGGTTACTTGCAGATCCTAGCATAGGATCCTTATCGCTGAGCATGTTCTTCAGCGAGTCCTCTAAGACATTTTGACTTGCACTAAAATCCTCACAGACTTCATTCTCCAGGTTGGATCCTAGAAATAGGGCATCATCTAAGTGTTCAGTAGGAATTAAATGATTAAATGTATCAACTATATCCATGAAGACTTCTGTGTGTCTTTCAGCCCTATAGAAAGACAAAAAAAATACCATAAGAAATAAAGCTATCAATTGAAAATCACCTAATACCAAATTATTTTAATAGTTTTGAGTCTAAGAACACACTTAAGGTATTTCTGAATTGTTGTTTAAAAAAAATCCTCACTTGTTTTTAGAATATACATTTGGAAATGTAGAACGAATCTTTACTAATGTTTCTTCATCATGCATGTAGTATATCATTTCACCAGAAATTCTACTAAATGTTTACTCAGTTCATTATTTTTAGAAAAAAAACTGTATATAGTCCATTAACTTGACACATACGAAAGAATTACAAGGCTTAAAGCATAAAAACAATTGATTTTAACCACAACCTTTTCACAAATTAAGCATCAGACACTGCTTTTACAATAAGTCCACATAAAAGAGCTAAAATCAAATAGTTTAAATTTTTATCCCATACCTATTAAAACCATAAAGTGGCCTTGCTTTATTTACAAAGTATTAAAATTATTTAAAGAAAGGTAATACATATAGACAAAGGGCTTTTATTGTGGGGGTAGGGGTGGAAAATGAAAAAGAAACTATTAACCCAACAAATCAAAACTTAAAAAACTACACACGCACACAAAGATGTGCACAAATACACCTTTTTTCAAGGTCCTCTTTTAGGAGAAAAACAAGATAAATGACACAAAGACAATCTACATCATGTATTTAGATTTACTTTAGTTATGTGTAGTCTATACAAGTATCAAGTTAGTCTCCCATTTGAACTGTACCTACATTGCTCAGCAAAAGTCATTTCAAAGCTCTACAGGAGCCTCAACTATGAAAAGTTAAACCAATTAAGTTGAACTGGTTTGACAGAAAACTGAATCAACATATTTTAGAGGGTAGAAAGTCAACCAAAAAAAACTAATATTAATTTAACCAAAAAATTCCACTGATTAACCTATAACATCTTGGGCTCCTTAATTCCAATATTTTTGAGATTAGCTCCAAATCTAACAAAATTTCCTCAAACTAGTCTTGAATTCTCTCCCCCTACAAAACTGAGGGAAGAATTTCAGATACACGCTACTGGTTATATATGTCATACTGTACTAAAAATTTTACCAACATTTATATAATTTAAGCCCCAATAATAAATAGGGTCTATTATCATCCTTGCATTATTTTAAAAAATGCACTTGAATAATTTAAATGTCTTCCCCAAAGTCACAAAACAGAGCCAAAATTCTAGCCTGGGTTTCAAGCTCCACAGCCCATACCCATTAGTAAGTGTTACCCTTTCACACTGAGCTAAGGGCTGAGATGATCTGACTTATTAAAGGCTCTCTAAAAACAATTTTCCTGCCAGGTCCAGTGGCTCATGCCTGTATTCCTAGCACTTTGGGAGGTGGGCAGATCACTACAGCCCAGGAGTTGGAGACCAGCCTAGGCAACAAGGCGAAATCCCATCTCTACAAAAATTAGCCAGGTGTGGTGGTGCGTGCCTGTAGTCCCAGTTTCTTGGGCGGCTGAGTTGGGAGGATCACTTGAGTACGGGACGCGGAGGTTGCAGCAAAATCAAGCCACTGCACTCCAGTCTGGTACCGAAAGAGCCCGACTCTGTGTCAAAAAAAAAAAAAAAATCCAAAAAAAAGATGAACTGTAAAAGGGAACGTAGATACCTGAGAGATGACGGAAATGTCCTAAATCTTGATTGCGATAATGGTTTCAGAAATCTGTTCATTTTTAACGAATGCATTTATTATACCTCAATTAAAAAAAAAAAGGAAAAAAAAAAAGAAAAGAAATTACCTGTCTCACAAAAGTTAATGCCCTTCTAAGTAGAAGAGTTTCGGTATCTCTTCTCATTTTTTTCCATTTATTTACATTGAAATGTTAATAAAGCACTGAAAGAAAATGCTAACTACAGACTTGCTGCTTATTTTACATGCATTTTCTCAACTGACAGAAAACTGTAGCTAGCAATGCTGAAGAAATCTCAGGACAAGTTCCTTTAAGAATTCCTTACCACACTATATGATCTCAGCGCCAAAGAAAGTCTCAATTATCATACATCACCAATACTTCCGCCTTATATGTTTTCAGGTTCCAAAAAAAATTTTAGTATATTAAATTCTGGTAATTAAAAATAATTTATGAAAATATTTACTAAATGTTTACAAAATTAAGTAGAACTACCAATGAATTCATTTATCTGAATGTGCTGGAATCCAGTACTGCAAGCCAAAGCCACCTCCACTTCAGAGAGTTGCATCCCAATTAGTAATCTTTTTTCTCAGATCAGTCAAAAAGAAAAAAGGTAGTTTCAGCTCTAGAAACAAATGGCTAACTTTCCTTCAAAAAAATGATATGCTGAATCTACTGAAAAAGTAAATGCACTTGTTACCACAGCAACATGAGGCTAGCAAATTCTGCAAACTTCCTATGAGGTCTTCCTATTGTACCAATTATACGCTGTGAGCTTTCAAGTGATGGGAACATTCACAACATTCAGAAGTTATGGTCACAAAGCTCAAGATCACACAGCTATAATGAAGACCAGGCCATTATAACTAGTCATCAACAAGCAATTTTTTTGTTTGTTTTCAATAATACTGCTATGAGTGAAACCATCCTAAAACTCTTTCATGGCCTCAGAGCCTGTAACGTATTTCTTGAAGATCAATTTTTTTAAAATAAAGCATATTGTAAATAAAATGGGTCAAGCTTTCCAGTACTGTTTTTAAGTCAAAACTATTATGACTTATAAAGTATGTTTCCCCGGATTTAAACAGGCATTATCAGGAAAAAGGTTTCCACAGTCACAAGTGGAGACAGACTGAAGTTACATTTCTTTAACGATACTGTTTATTTATTCATCAAATGTTTACTAAGCAGCTACCATTGTGTGAGACACGTTTAGTAGGCTAATGAAAATGGGAATATTCTAAGAACATAGTAATAAAGCATTATCACATTTGTGAGTCCGAAGAAGCCAATTTCCACAGGACAAATCATAATCCTAGTGTTTCGTGGGACATGTTTTAAGAAAAATTATTATAAATGAGTGAGAATAATTTTTCTTACATGGTTCCAACTGGCTCTGGAGGTAATTCCAAAGAGAAAATGCCAAAAATGAACAGTATGTAGCCATCCAAAAGAACTCCCTTGAAAATAACATTTATTGGAGGTACAATTCATTTTTAAAAATCAGTTTCAGATATAAAGTGATCAGTCTCAAAAATAAAGTAACTCTAATGCTAAATAAGCAAACAAATTAGCCAAATGTAGAAATATTTACTCGCTTGTAATGGATACACTAATCTACTAAACGCAATGTGGTACCCTGGATTAGATCATGGAACAGAAAAGGGACAGTAGCAAAAAAAACTGGTAAAATCAGAATAAAGTCTGTAATTTAGTTAACAGTAATACACCAATAATAATAATATCTGTTCTGATAAAAGCACTAGCTTTATGTTAGATGTTAATAATCAGGGAAACTAGATAAGGGTATACAGAAACACTACACACCCTTTGCAGCTTTTCTATAAATATAAAATTATTACAAAGTAAAGTCTTAAAAAAAACTAAGAACATTCTGGGATACCTAGTAATGTGGCTAACAAAGACAATCGGATCTAATTAAGGGGGGAAATTAGGAGCCAATTTAGTATCTTTGTTAATTAAACAAATTCTCTAATTTAAACAAATCTCTGTTTCTTACACTAAAATTCTACTTAAATGCTCCCCTATATTTGGCATTCTAAATTTTAAAAAACATAATAAGCCTATATAGGGTGAATTTTAAATGGCTAATGTTATGTGTATATCCAATTAAATCAGTATTGGTAATTTGGGAATATACATGTTAAAGTTCAGAAATCATTTCTGGGTAAACTCATGTTTACAGACAACAGAATATATGCAGCTAAGTATGTAAGTGAATAATCTGCGTAATTCAAAATTATTCATTTACTCATACATGTATTAAGCATCTAATACAAACCATTTTAAGTCTAGTGAAATGAACCCGTCAAAAAGTCAAAGAACTCACAATTCAAAACGACATAAACATATATAAACAAATACAACACATATAAACATCACAACAAAATGCTAAGTACCGTATTGAAGGGCTGCAAATAATATCACAGACAAAGGTAAAACTCAGGAGACTAACAAAGGCTAGGCAGGTGATGTGTAAGCTGGATCCTAAAGATCCAGAGGATATTCCAGGCAAATGGAACACCATGTCTTAATTACAAATGGCTGAGTTTGGTCCTAATGGACTACTTATAAAGACTCAGAATACAACTAAAAATAATTAGTACTAATTTGCCAAATAAAATTTAATCTGAGTCCAAAGATATTTCCTGCTTTAAAATATGTTTCATCTGTAATTCTCAGAGAATTATACTGAAGCCAGGTTTAGTTTATACTAACAAAACAGCCTAATTACTTTATAAGTGTTTCAAGTATTAATAGAATGCAAAAAGATGAGATTTAGAAAGTGTCAACAGCAAAAAAAATTTCACCTTAGGCCAGGCACCGTGGCTCACACCTGTAATCCCAGCACTCTGGGAGGACGAGGCGGGCAGATCACCTGAGGTTAGGAGTTCGAGACCAGCCTGACCAATATGGCGAAAACCCGTCTCTACTAAAGACAAAAAAGATTAGCTGAGCGTGGTGGAGGCTGAGGCAGGAGAATAGCTTGAACCTGGGAGGCAGAGGTTGCAGTGAGCCAAGATCGCACCACTGCACTCCAGATTGGATGACAAAAACAAAATTCCATCTCGAAAAAAAAAAAAAATTACACTTTATGAAAACTCACTTTAAGAGCAAATTAAAATTCTCTATCCCACCTTTTTAAAAACACCTTCAAAGTAAACCTATGAATTCTATTATTTCCTAAAACACACACACACACATACACGCCTAATAATAAATCACTAAGGCTATCAAAGGCCAAAGAGGTTATGTACTAAGATGAAGTACACTCTCACGTAGTCCACATTTGTGTCTGTGGGTGTGTGTGTAGGGGGGTGGTGTGAGGGGAGCACAAATATATCAGGAGACGAATATCTCTGACGAAAAGTTATACAGGGCAATAGTAATAGTGGTGGTGATGGGGGATTGGTCTATGGTAGTAAGTGAAGGCCTCACAGCGTAACACTTGAACCAAAATCTGAAATGAGGTAGTTACCAATGCATAAATGCTGAAGAGCAATCCAGACAAAGTCCTAGAAGTACAATGGTCTTAAAAGCAGAGCACACTTGATGCCTTCAGCCCCTGTACCATCGTTTAAATTAAGCAATTTCATCAGGCATGCTTACTAAAAACAAATTCCTAACAGGCAGTAGCAGAAGAACAAAACTACTACTAATAATAATGACAAAACATAACTTCTTGTGCTCAAACTTCAATACAGGCATTGTTCTACATGCTTTATATCTATAATTCCCAATCAGAGGTGAGTATGCCCATGCGGAGAATATTTGCCATGTCTAGAGACATTTTTGGTCATCACAACTGGAAAGGGTGCTATTTGCATCTAGTAAACATACTGTAATGCACTAGGACAGCCCCCTACACACACACAAAATTATCCAGCCAAAAATGTCAACAGTGCTAAGTTTAAGAAACTCTGCTCTACATTTATTCATTTAATCCTCAAAACAACCTTATATTATTATCCTGATTATATAAAAAATGAAATAAAATTAAATTAGGATCAAAGAGATTAAATGATTTGCCATAGTAGGTGACGGAGCTAAAAGTTGTTTGTTTTTATTTGTTTAAGCTATCTCCTACAGGAAAAACAGCTAAAATCTGAACCCAGAAAATTTCATTTAAGAGTCAATGCGCTTATGACTGCCCTATGTGTTTATAAGGTTAAATTCACTGGATGTTTACTGTGTGCAAGGCATTGTGCTAAACAAATTAAATGCATCATGCCATTTAATCCTCAGAACCAAACCATTACGCAGGTACTATCATTCCCAACTTACAAGAGAGGGGCTAAATAGCAAAGTTACACCCAATATTACCAAATAAATAAGTGACAGAGCCAGGACTCAAATCCACTCTGCATTACACCAAGGTCAGTTCTTAACCACTATGGTGTAACAACACTGAAGATGAATCATAGGTTATCCTTCGAGGACAGAGTCAAAAATTAGTAAGTGGTTAGATCATGTGGTATGACACAATACTACAAAGTACCATTCTACAAAGCAATTCAACCTAGTCATCTACTCTACACCCCCACTTCAAATTCTGGTTCAGTTTCGTTAATTAGAATCTATTGGCAAGACATCATTAAAGAAAGCAAGGATCATAACTTCTTTTCTAAACGTATCTGGTAAAAAGAAGATATCAAGGTGTCTGCTGCACAAAGACAACTTAGACCAAAGCAGACCTAAGGCCCTAGGAAAGGATTAGAAGATGTTGAAACTGGCAAACGCAGAATTACAGTAGCCAACAGTAACAAGAATGAGTTAACTTCAAAGTTTACAACTATATTGGCATTATATCATAACTGACATTATAAGCATTAGGAATTTGAATAAACCACCAAAGTAGTGGACCTAGCTCATCATTAAAACTATGGCCTAGGTAGTAACAGCCCAAGCTAACATGTACCTGGCACACACTATAAGCCAGGCCCTGGGTATCGTATGCATTATCTCATTAGTTCCTCACAGCGACCCTGTAAGGTACACGCAATTATTAGTCCTTTCTCTTTAGAGCAAACTGAGACCCAGATAATTACATAATTTGCCCAAGGTCACATACCCAATATTCCCACATTTGAACCCATTCTTGAGCCTATACTTTACACTCTAAAATGCACTCTACACATTAATTTTTATGCTTTTAATGTATCATTAATGAAATCTTAAAAAATGCTAGAAAAAGTGACTCATCCTTCCTCCAAAATAAAGCAGGAATATGCACTTAGCCACCCTCTACACATAAAAAAAACAAAATGTTAGCCTCAGTGCATATGAACATCATTAGAGGAAAAGCAATTTATCAGCTACAAACTTTTCCATTTATTTTCAGTCTAAAACTTTATGTTTCCATGTGCCCAGCTCACATAAATTACAAGTGAATTAAAATATTAAAGTTCAGCCTTTCTGTATAATCTACCATGCTCTTCAAAACTGTCTAATAAAGTTAGATTATGCCAACAGGTTAAAACTGGAAATATCTTAAAATTTTTACTCAACTATTTCTCTATATCCACTCTTCATTGTATAATAGTCATAAAATTTTAAGATACCATTAAAAATGGTCTAAAACACATTACGCAGGACAGTAACTGTCAGGTCCACACATAAAGCAATGCCTCATACAATGCCTTTTAAAACTCTTGATATTTCCCGCTTTAGCTCTAATACACTGATTAACATCGGATGTCCATGAATCTTGTTTCCCAGTCTATATCTTTACTGAGAATAGAAACAGTTTTAGGGTCTCATGTATGTTTAATCACATCAATACTCTCAATATCTTTCCGTGTGTAATCAAAGGGCAACAATTAAAGAATATTTTTTGACTGTGTTCTCAAAAATGCAACAGTATCATAAATGTCTAACAGTTTGTCAAGTAATTTTTGTAGCTGAAAAAGTGTCTATCCTTCTGAAAAGATACTCCAGAATTCTGAGAGGGTGCTCCAAGAAGAAATAAGAGAAACATAGTCCAAGACGTACTTTTCCAGAAAAGAAAAAAATCCAGCAGCCACTTGTCAGGAAGAATTCTTGAGAGGCGGATGAATAAAAACTGTTAGAAATCAGCACCCCAAGAATCCTGAACTCCTTGACACTGTGTGGTGAAAGAGTTATTGGTAACACACAAACCTAAACGTTGACCAAAAACTCTCATAATCTCATTAAAAAACAGAAAAGTTAGCTCCAGAAAAAACATATGTAAAAAGGATTTTATGAGAAATTTAAATGGATCTTAAGAAAGCAAAATACATCAAAAAAGCAAACGCCATCCCACCATGTGAAGGAAGATAAACATCATCTATTTTAGTAACTGAAACACAGAATTGTATGTATAATTTTCATTTACCAGTTTTTCCAAATAGGCCTCATACTATGAAAAAAATCTAAGCTCTTGATTTTGCAACACTCCAAATTGTCACTTGCTGCCTCCCAACTTTTATAAGTAATACATTACATAAGTGAAAGTCAAAGACTATCAACCTTTCCTAGGGGATTCCAATACTCAATAAAATTTAAATTTTAATAACATGGTTTGAAATGATTAAAGACAAATTCCTTTCGATTTTTCTATCTTGAAATGTGCATGTGATCAAACCATTTTACACCTACATTTACATAGAACACTTCTCATAGGTGACTTTTCCGATTATGCAACATACAAATATACCGTAAGATCAACATGATAAAGTTATCTGAGGTCTATTCCAACAAGAGAGAATACATAACTAATTCAGGTGTATGCAAAAGCAGTAAAATAAACTACATTTTTCTATTCTTCAATAAATGAACCTATAAATAATGTAAATAAGAGGCAAACTTTGGTCCCACCACTGGCTCATTTTTATCATTTTGACAAATCACCGGGTACAGCTATCTGAAAAAGCTTAAAATCTAAAGCTGCAATCTTTTTAAATAAAAGTAGCCGATTTCAGGACTGACTGTGTGGCTCAATCAGAGCAATCATCACTAATAAAAGTCTCTGCCACTAAACTCTGCTACTATCACCAGAAAATGAAGTATGTATTGTAAAATAATAACAGTGAAAATGACAATGATGATGATGAAGTAAAGAATCATCATGGTAATATATAACCAGTAAACAGATGAATGAAGAGAAAAATTAGGGGGAAAAGGTCTAAGTGATAAATAAAGTTAAAAATTACTATTTAACAATAATCTTTACACAACACCTTTTGTGCTGTAGAAAGCAGCTATAAATTCAAAAACATAAGTATACTACAATAGAAAAGTTTCTGGTTCTTTGACTTAACATGTCGCTCTATCACAAACATACATCTTTTTCTACAAATATTTTCACAGTTCCAAACATTTCATTCAGGAATCAAAAAATGAATCATTGAGGCGTAGTTTTGTTAGATCCTAAGCAATCATTTTGACAAAGGGAAGATAAGTTCCACCCCAAAATAGTAATTAAATACAACAACGTACTGTATAAGTACTCCCTATGGAGTTTACTGCACTGGTTTTTAAATTTAACTTAAGATAGTAAAGTTAGTATTTAGAGAAGGCTCAATAATTGTTCTTTTTAAATTAAATACCTCTACATGTAATGCAGATTAGGACTAGAATATTAAAGCAGTGTTGCCACTTAACATTAATCCATGAACATATTCTACGCGTGACTATTGAAAAGCACTAATAACCACCCCAATCTAAAGTCTCTAGGAATTGGCATTTAAAAGCCCAAAGACGGAAAAAGGTCACCTGACCCGGCAACACATCCTGAGGGAAAGAAGGGACACAGGACTCTGCGCGATATCAACATTCTCTCCCTTTCTACTCTCCGCACCGCCCCCGCCCCCCGTGTCAGGTGATCAGTTATTTAGCACCATTAACACGTACGTATCGACAAGTGCTTCACTAAATTACATGTATTATCGGAAGGCAAGAGTCTAGGCTTCTCATTTCAAACTAAGCAAAAGGAGTCGACAGTTTGGGTCCCGGGCACAAAAGCGCGCGTTAACTGGTGGATAAATGGAACAGCAACTCTCGTCTCCAAAAAGCAGCGGCAGGGAGCAGCCTAGCAGCCAGGGCCAGTCCCAGTTTCCCGAAACCAAGGCCCAAAGCTCCATGCTCGGGCTCCCTGAAAGGGAAGAGGCCCTAGGCCGGATCCGGGGGCCTCCGAGCAGGGCCTTCCAGGCAGCGCCCGCCGTGCCTTGGGCCTGCGCGCCCGTGCCTCAGCGGCAGCGGGGCGCACTCGCGGCAGACGGCTGGGTACCAGTGGTCGCGAGAGAGGCCGCGGTCCTGACCCTCCGCCTGGCGACCGCGTCGCTGCGACTCCCTCCCCAGCCCGCGGTCCAAATGGTCCACAGGCGGCAGAGGCGCGGCCCAGGTAGGCCGAGAACGTTGCGCAAGAGGCCCGAGAGGCGATCTCCCGGCTGCGCGGGAGAAAAGCGCGGAGAGTCCGCCGCGGGAGGGGCGGAGAGGCCCGCGGAGGCGCTGTGCGTGTGGAAGGGGATGGGGGAGGGGAGGATTGCCCGTCTCCCTGGCCGCGGCCACAGCCGCAACTCACCCAGCTCCGCCAGACGAGCGCTACCACTGGCAGCAAGAGGAAGATGGTGGACGCTGCCGCCGCCGAAGAGGAGGAGGAGGGGGCCCGGTGGGTGCCGCGGAGAGGGGGTACGCGCAGGACGTCGGCGTCGCTGCCACAGCCTCTTTTCCTCCTGGGACGGAATAGCTGCTGCTGACGACACTATTTCTGGCTTCCGCGCCGCCCTCCTAATCCTCGTTGCAGCCGCCGCCGCCCTGAGCCCGAAGGTCGCTTGCCGCGTGGGGACTGTGAGACGGCGCGAGACCCCGCAGCCATCGGCGTGCGGCGGCGGCGCGGGAGCTGGAGAGGGGCCGCGTCACGTGACCCCACTGTTTACCGTTCCGGGGGCCGCGGCCTGCGTCGCTGCCGCGCCTGCGCGCTGTGGGGCCTCGAGCGCCGCGCCTCCGTGGGGCCCCGGGCTGCCGCACTGCCCGGCGCTGCCGCACCCCTCCCTGTCTTCCGAGGACGCGGCACCGCCTGCGGGCTTCTAGCTCACACCTCCGGGCCGCCGGGAGGGGCGAATCAGAGGAGCGCTTTTTCTCGACCGTAATAAGCACTAAGGCTTCACAGTTAATATAATATTCATGCGCAGCTCCCCAACCCCAGGTACTTTTTATTAATTGACTGTGAGTTCAAGAATGGTAGAGTAGGATGGAGTGGATGAGCCCTCTGCCCAAATATCTGTGCTGGCTCGGCACAGCAGCCTTACCATTAACTACCTCCATTACCCTCACCCTACATGGCTGGTCTACCTCAGGACTCAAACTGCTACCTCCAAGAAACATTCTTGGTATCCAGTAAGCAGTCTTCAGAATATGGTCCCAGGTTTTCCTGAGGGGTCGCCAAGACCTTTCAAAAGAGCCTCCATTTCTTTGCCAGGAGCATGTGTCTAAGGCCAAATTTTTTTCCCACCCTTCAACCAAAACAGCATATAGCAGCTGATTCAATGCAGAAACAGATAAGAGAATCCAGCCATCTTCTATTAAGCCAGACATTGAGGAAATTTGCAAAAATTTTAAATATCACTCTTTTTATTAATTTGAAAAATATGCTTTTCATAAATACATTATTTGTAGTAACAAATATTGTGTAGAGGTCCAGAGACAAAAAGTTTTGAGACCCACTGGTCGAGCAGACCCACTGGTCTGCTTCCACAGACACTCGAGCTAGCCCCTATCTCAGCCCTTAATAAGCACTGTGAAGTAATTGTTGCTTGTCAGTCACTCCAACCAAAAGGAGCTCCTTAGGGACAGGGTTTGTGGCTTTTATCTGCAGGACCATTACAGTATTCAGCCAGTACCTGCTGAGCACCTTACTATGTGGTCTGCACTGTTTTAAAACCTTTACAGTACTTGTTGATTTAAGCCTTAGACCAACCGCAGCCCACATGGTAAGATTAGTGCAGGGTGGAAGAATAAGTCACAGGCATGCGGTGAAGATCCGTTCTTTCCTCTCTCTAGTCTTCTGATACTTTAAGCACTCCCAATACCAAATGCTCTTCTACAAAGGAGGTTTGGATTGTCCTGATTCCACTGGATTCCTAGAGTTTCACCCCATGTCTTGACTAATGAATCCCTCAAGACTTTGTTTTACAATATTTTTGTAATGTGTTTTTGAGAAACGAAAATAGAAATGAGGTTTGTTTTGTTTTTTTTTTAATTCTCACTTGGGATGTCTGGGATGAATTATAAAAATAAGCCTAATGTTATCTTTACTCTTCTGGTGGATCTCAGTGTGAGATTTCAAAAGGGCGTTTGGAAAGAATAAAATTATTGTTATAAACAAAATCCAACCCCGAAGGAACTCAATAGAGTAGAACTTGATAAGGGAGACTACTAGCTGGAAAATCCCTTAGAAGGGCTGAGGAAAACTTACCTTCTCAGAGAAGTTTTAGTAAATTTAAGGTAAAACAAAATGGAGATTAAAAGAAAATATAAGAATCATAAGACTGTCACATTTACAAAGCAAAGATTTCTGAGCCTAAAAAAGTCAACAAGCTTGCCATAGGCATGATGTTTTGATTCTGTTATTTTGAACCAGCCAAGCGCCCAGATTCACATTTGGCCATTAATGATCTTTGCTTTTTGCTTCCAGATGTAAACACGAACTATTTATCTTATACCCAATTCATAGAAAGGTTAGTGGAAGAACCAGCGTAATAATACTGGCAACAGCTATAACTGCACACAGGATTTATTGGAAGATCAGATTGTATCAGTAACATTGAAAACTCCAGGCCCGGCGTGGTGGCTCACGGCTCTAATCCCAGCACTTTGGGAGGCCGAGATGGGCGGATCACGAGGTCAGCAAATCGAGACCATCCTGCCTAACACGGTGAAACCCCGTCTCTACTAAAACTACAAAAAAATTAGCCAGGCGTGGCCGTGGGCACCTGTAGTCCCAGCTACTCAGGAGACTGAGGCAGGAGAATGGCGTGAACCCAGGAGGCAGAACTTGTAGTGAGCTGATATCGCGCCATCGCACTCCAGCCAGGGCGACAGAGCGAGACTCTGTCTCAAGAAAAAAAAAAAAGAAAGAAAGAAAACTCCAAATTAACTTGGGAAAATTAAATTTGGTAGGAAAACAAGACAGAGTAATTGATAATGGCTAAAACTGACAGTGTATTTGTATTTGACTAAAAAATTATGAAAGAAAGAAAATTGATAAAATTTGGATCTTGCAAAACGTTGATCTAAGAAAACTGAGCCTGGCAGAGATTAAGACCGTGGAAAACAGTACTCAATGTAGATACAGAAGTCAATTCTGATACGAGAAAAGCTTGTCATCACTGAAACACTTCTCGCTACAGTATCACTACACTAAATATGGGGGAAAACAGTTGGAAGAATTAGCTACTATGAGCAGAAAGTCAATAAAAATACTAAATTTATTTAATGAAGTTTTTTCTGGCAAACACTTTCTAAACACACATACTTTTGTGTTAGTTTAGATTAGATTTAAATGTTTATATGCTTAAACACAGAATCAAAACAGTGAGGTCAAAAGATTTCAAACTCGGCCAGGCCTGGTGGCTCACGCCTGTAATCCCAGCACTTTGAGAGGCTGAGGTAGGTGGATCACCTGAGGTCAGGAGTTCGAGACCAGCCTGGCCAACATGGTGAAACCCCATCTCTACTAAAAATACAAAAATTAGCCAGGCATGGTGGCAGTCGCATGTAATCCTAGCTACTCTGGAGGCTGAGGCAGGAGAATGGCTTGAACCCGGGAGGTAGAGGTTGCAGTGAGCCGAGATGGCACCACTGCATTCCAGCCTGGGAGACAGAGTGACAGAGATGAAAAACAAACAAACAAACAAACAAAAATAACTCAAACTCATTTTACTGAGATCACCATTGAACTTGGAGGCTTAGGTTACAACACTTTTTCTTACATCATAGGCTTGCTCCCTTCCACACATTTCTTTTCCTACTTTCTCCAGAAAGATGGGCCGCAGCTACTCAGGCTTTCAGCAGTAAACAGTGGGTGAAAAGAAGTGCAAGCCCCATCAGGCGGTGAAAAGTTCCATAGCTTACCTCTGTTGAGGGGGTGCGGCCTAGGAAGGCTGGGTCAAACAATAAAATAAAGCTTTTCCACGCATCAGGACTGTGCAAGCTATAAAGCACCTTTGTCAACTTCAGCAACTTTAAGGCACAGGAAAAGAGCAGAGAGAGACCTGAGGCATCAGATTTTTAACTAACTCTATGATTAACTGTCTTTGTGACCTTATCTCTTTAGGCTCCTCTGTGTTACTCTCCCTGCCAACACACTTCATTTGCTCATTTGTTTATTCATTTATTCCATTATGCACCCCAATAGGTTTCAGAAATAAATGATATTGTTCATGCCCTCAAAGAACTCAGAAGAGTGGCAGTAGATAATTAGGATTCAGCCTGGTGTGACAGCAGTTGGTGTAGAAGATCTATATTCGTGTTTTATTTGACCTGGAGTGGGTATGGGGGCCTTTTCTGACAAAAGGGATGTCCTCAAGGTCAAAGAAGTACCAGAGAACTTGATGTGTTTTGGGAACTACAAATGATTCATTATCTGAATTGAACATGTTGCAGCCACGAAAATAAAACTCTTTTAACAAAGAAACTGTTTGCGATTTTGTCCCTCAGTGACAATATTACCTCCCTACTTGAAATCTTTTCATAGTTCTCCAAAATATAAAGAACAAAATCCAGGCCAGGCATGGTGGCTCACACCTGTGATCCCAGCACTCTGGGAGGCTGAGGCAGGTGGATCACCTGAGGTCAAGAGTCTGGCCAACATGGGGAAACCTTGTCTCTACTAAAAATACAAAAATTAGCTGAGTGTAGTGGTGCATGCCTGTAATCCCAGCTACTTGAGAGGCTGAGGCAGGAGAATTGATTGAACCCAGCAGGCGGAGGTTGCAGTGAGCCGAGATCGCACCACTACACTCCAGCCTGGGTGACAGAGCGAGACTCCATCTCGAAAAATTAAAATCCAAACTTCTTAATGTAACCAAGGCGCTTTAGGAGTGGTCCTTGCCAACTCTTCAGTCTCTTCTCTCCCTATTTCCTGCTTTTTAACTTATGATACAACAATACCTAATTACTTCCTGTTTTCTACACATCCACACAATGTCCCTCAACCTAAAGTTTTTGCTCGTGCTGCTCCTTCTGACAGGAATGCCCCATTCCAAATGACCCCAAAAGCCACATAATACCTCCTCTCATTTTATCTGAATTGTTCCTGCATCCTTTAAAGATGCAGTTCAATGATGTATCCCTCACACTTAATGGTGAATAGATAGAGGCATCCCCATTCAAGCCAGGTTACATAAGGCTGGCACTATCACCACCATTATTCAATATTAGCCAATACTAAAAGGCAAGAATAGAAATAGTAGCTATAGAAAAGGAAAGGACACAAAAGATCATTATTTGCATATAATAAAAACTGCCTCACAAAGAGAATCAATGAGACAACTGCTAGCAGTAAAGAGTTGCCTTGGTACTATTTAAAAATCAGTGAAAAAAAATAATGGCTTTCCCATAAATAGCAATCATCAGTAGAGTACAGTAGGGAAAATAAATTCCAATAAAAATATAAAACATTTAAGTAGCATAACAGGAAAAAAATGTGCATTTTTATATGTACACAAAAAGAAAAGCTATACATATAAAGAAACAACCCAGAATAGCCAAAATATATTGAAAAAGAAGTGGAAAGGTGAAGGACACACACTTCCTGATTTCAACACTTATAATGAAGTAACAGTAATCAAGACAGTGGTACTGGCATAAAGATAGACATATACGTCAATGGAATAGAATTGAAAGTTTAGAAATAAAACCATGTGTCTATTTTCAAAAGACTTTTGACAAGAGTGCCAAGAATACAATGGGAAAAGAATAGTCTTTTCAACACATGGTACTGGGAACCACTAATCAGCCACCTACCTCAAACCACGCACAAAAATTTCCTCAAAATGAATCTACCAGACTTCAGTTACAACAAAGAGGCAAAGGGCACCTGATAAGGGATAGTGAAATACAAATTTTATCTGATTAAAGACTGGTTTCCCAGTTGCTAGAGCAATTGTTTGTACTCTGAGCACATTCAGAATCAGAATCACAAGATACGATTGAAAGCAAGTTTATGTTGCATGCTCCTCGGCCCAGAAGTAGAGAAGCAAAAGGAAGGTCTTTAGTTTAAAAGCACAGCAAATGTTACAGCTCTCCCTACTCCAGGCAGAAGACTAAAGGTTAAGTGTTCCCTGCAGTTTGTGGTTTCCCAAGATGCTACATCAACCAGTCCAAAGGTGGAGAAGCACCTTCAACTGGAAGCACAGTAAATTGGAGCAACGGCAGAATGCATGTCCTTTAGGCAAGGCTGCCTTTGGAATGAGGGTTAGGGGACCTGCTTCTTACGGGGCTGAAGAGAGCCATGCCTTTTCTCAAAAGGGACCATGCTAGCATTCCTGAGCTAGGTGCCCACTCATAAGTCTTTCAAATTACTTCACTAAAAGCCAATAACTTGTTTATAATTTGGGTTTAAATTCCAACTATAACAGAAGAAAAAGGTTGTAAAATATTGTGTACAACTTAATGTCTACAGAGAGAGCGAGCCTCAAGAAAATGTAAAATTTGCTTGGAGGGTCCAGGCTCCACAAGTATATTTTTTTCAGGAAGTCTCACCAATAGAAATATGTAGAAAACTTGGTTGATCACAAATTGGAATTCAGAAGACATATTTGTAAGATTGGAAGGGAGGGCCAGAAAAGAGGATTTCATCAAACTAAAGGAGGGGTTGGGAGTTGAAAAGGTGAAATTGTGTGATAGCAGACAACCAGGGAAGTCATATGAGAAGAACATTCTAGAAGAAGAAAAGGCTAATTCCAAGATACTATAGTAGTAACACATTTCGGAGGTTCTAGAAGCAGAAAGAAGACTATTCTGACTCGAGTATAGGGTGCAAGACAGGAAGATGAGAGATTGGCAAGAACAAGGCAACATGTTTAGAATCTACTATAAATAAAATGAGAAGCTATGGGAGTATTAAAAGTAAAAAGTGACATCTGATTTTTTTAGTACAGTTGTTATTGAGATATAATTCACATACCATATAATTTGCCCATTTAAAGTGTACCATTCAATCATTCAATGATTTTTTAGTACTTTTTTAGTATATTTAGCGCATTTAGCACAGAATTGTACAAGCATCACCACAGTCAATTTTAGATCATTTTCATACTGCCAAAAAAAAAAAAAATCCATGCCTTTTGGTCATTACCACCCATGCTTTATTCCCTCACCAGCCCTAGGCAACCACTAATATGTCATTAATTGTCTCTGGATTTGTCTATTCTGGACATTTCTTACAAATGGAATCACATAACATGGCTTTTGTGACTGACTTCTCTTACTTAGCTTTAAAATGTATTCAGGGTTTGTTCATGTTATAGCAAGCATCAGTACCTCACTTCTTTTTATTACCAATAATATTTTTTTGTATGGGTATACCACAATTTTGATCCATTGACATTGATGGACATTTGAGTTGTTCCTACTTTTTGGCCTTTATGAATAATGCGACATAAACATTCATATACAAGCTTCTGTGTGGACATACACTTTCACTTCTCTTGTGGTTATACTTAGAAATGAAATTTCTTAGCCGGGCACGGTGGCTCACGCCTGTAATCCCAGCACTTTGGGAGGCCGAGGCGGGCGGATCACGAGGTCAGGAGATCGAGACCATCCTGGCTAACACAGTGAAACCCCGTCTCTACTGAAAAATGCTAAAAATTAGCCGGGCGTGGCGGCGGGCCCCTGTAGTCCCAGCTACTCGGGAGGCTGAGGCAGGAGAATGGCGTGAACCCGGGAGGTGGAGCTTGCAGTGAGCCGAGATCGCGCCACTGCACTCCAGCCTGGGCGACTGAGCGAGACTCCGTCTCAAAAAAAAAGAAGAAGAAGAAGAAAAGAAATGAAATTTCTTGGTCCTGTGACAACTTTGTGTCTAGCAATTTTTTTTTTTTTTTTTTTTTTTTCTGAGACACAGTCTCACTCTGTCACCCAAGCTGGAGTGTAGTGGCGCAATCTCGGGTCACTGCAAACTCTGCTTCCTGGGTTCAAGCGATTCTCGTGCCTCAGTCCCCCAAGTAGCTGGGATTACAGGTGTGCATCACCTTGCCCGGATAATTTTTGTAATTTTAGTAGAGACGGGGTTTTGCCATGTTGGCCATGCTGGTCTGGCCACCTGGAACTCCTGGCATCAAGCTATCCACCTGCCTCAGCCTCCCAAAGTGCTGGGAATATAGACGTGAGCCACCATGCCTGGCCTATGTTTAACAATTTTAAGAATTGCTGAACTGTCTTCCAAAGCAGCTGTACCATTTTACATTCCTAAACAGTAATGTATAAAGGTTCTAATTTCTTCACTTCCTCTCCAACACTTGTTATTATCTGACTCTTTGATTATTTATATCTCATTAGGTGTGAAGTAGTATCCCACTGCATGATTTTCAATAAACCTATTCATATTTTCTATTTTCTCTTGAGTCCAATTAGTTGTTACAGTTTCCTAGAAAATTGTTCATAATGTCTACATTTTCCTATTTAGTGATACAAACTTTTTATTTTTATTATTCTCTTTTTCAGGTCCTTTGTATTTATTTATAGCTATATCAACATTTTTTCCTCATTTTTCTAAGGTTCTACCTTCTACAATTTTGTTTGATTAGTTTACCAAAGGCTTGTCTATTTTGTTATCATTTTTAATCATTTTCAGCATTGTTAATCCACTCTACTACATCTTTGTTTTCTATTCTTGGATTTGTCTTACACGTTGCTCAAACTACTTTAAGGAAAATGAATTTTAGCCAAACAAGAGTGAACAATTATGATTGAATGCCTATAAAAGCGAAGATTACAGATACTCCATTGCAGAAATCCAGGAGGCTGGGAAAAATAGTGTTGCATGGACCAGAGTGGTGATAATAGGATTGAAGGAGATTTAAACACAGCCAGACTATATTTTGTAAGTAGAACTGACAAGGTATACTAATGGATTAGATCCGGGACTAAGAAGAAAGAAGTTAAGAAGTTCAAGATTTGGCATCTAAGTAACAGGATAAAAGATGGTATTATTTGCTGGATTTGGAGAGGATTGGTGTGGGAGCAGATTAGGGTGCAGGGGTACAATGATTCCGTGGTAGGCATTTCATAAATTTTATGTTGGAAATATCTGTGAGATATCCAAGCGAGACTTTAAAATGAATAGTTGGATATAAAAGCTTAGAATTCAGGAGTGATGGTAGAGCTGAAGTTAATGAATTTTTCAAGCAATAAGCATACACTAGATGATACTTAAAGCCACAGGACTAGATTAGATTACCTAAGGAGTAAATGTAGACAGAGGGATAAAAGGAGCAGAGATGGATCTCTGGAGCATGGCAATGTGTAGAGGTTGAGAGGAGGATATAGCAGAAAGCTTATACCCAGGAACTTGCTTCAGGTGATCTCTGGAAGCTGACACAATCATGTATGTGAGGCCAGACAAAAGAGTCCCTCCTGATTATACTTTGTTTATTTATAGACACAGTTTGACTCTGTCCCCAGGTTGGAGTGCAGTGGCACGATCTTGGCTCACTGCAACCTCCACCTCCGGATAGCTGGGATTACAGGCACATGCCACCATGCACGCTGGGCTCATTTTTGTATTATTAGTAGAGACGTGGTTTCGCCGTGTTAGCCAGGCTGGTCTTGAACTCTTAACCTCAGGTGACCCGCCCTCCAGCCTCAGCCTCCTAAAGTGCTGGGATTACATGCCTGAGCCACCACGCCCAGCCAATACTTTTGACACATATTTAAAGAAAAGCCTATGATACAAAGTTTTGTGTACTGCTTTAAGAAGATATTTCTGATTATTTTCAGAAAAGGTCTTAAGATTGTTGTGCCCTTCACTATGCATATGCCATCAGGGAAATCCAGAAGGTGGAAATTTCTGAAAGTGAAATGACCCAGTTTCTTCAATAGGTTAATGACATTAAAAAAAAAAAAAAAAAAAAAAAAAAAAAAAAAAAGCTAGAAAGGGAAGGCGAAATATTATTGATTAAAAGAGACTTAAAAAACACATGAAACAAATACAATGTGTAGATTTTCTTTGGATTCTGGATTGAACAAGCTAGTAAACAACTGAACAAACTAATAACTGAAAGGTAAAGACATTTTAAAGCAATTGGAGAAAATTGAATAGACTAAATATTTAAGTCCATTAGAAATTTTTGTTTAGTGTGATAACTGTATTGGGCTATGTTTTCTATAAAACCCTTGTTTTTTAGAAATTCATGTGGACGTTCATATAGGTGAAACTGTCTGTTATCTAGAATTTTATTTTTAAAACTCCAGAAAAAATAATTAAGATTAAAAATAACGGGGCCGGGCGCGGTGGCTCAAGCCTGTAATCCCAGCACTTTGGGAGGCCGAGACGGGCGGATCACGAGGTCAGGAGATCGAGACCATCCTGGCTAACACGGTGAAACCCCGTCTCTACTAAAAATACAAAAAACTAGCCGGGCGAGGTGGCGGGCGCCTGTAGTCCCAGCTACTCGGGAGGCTGAGGCAGGAGAATGGCGTGAACCCGGGAGGCGGAGCTTGCAGTGAGCTGAGATCCGGCCACTGCACTCCAGCCCAGGCTACAGAGCAAGACTCCGTCTCAAAAAAAAAAAAAAAAAAAAAAAAAAAAAAAAAAAAAAAAAAAAAAAAAAGATTAAAAATAACGGATGGAGACTAGATGAAAGAAGAATGACAAAATGCTAATAATTATGAATGCTAGGAGACGGGTACAAGAGGGCTTATGATACTGTTCTCGCTTTGCATTTATGTGTTTTTAAATTTTCACAATAAAAAGTAAAATTAAAAAAGATCATTGCTTTCACATGTGCACATTTATTTATTTATTTATTTATGTGAGACAGAGTCTCACTCTGTCGCCAGGCTGGAGTGCACTGGTGCAATCTCGGCTCACTGCAACCTCCACCTCCCAAGTTCAAGCGATTTTCCTGCCTCAGCCTCCTGAGTAGCTGGGACTCCAGGTGTGGTCACCACGCCCAGCTAAATTTTGTATTTTTAGTAGAGACAGGGTTTCACCATGTTAGCCAGGATGGTCTCAATCTCTTCGCCTTGTGTTCCGCCCGCCTCGGCATCACAAAGTGCTGGGATTACAGATGTGAGCCGCCGCGCCTGGCCTACATTTAATATTTTTTCATGAACTACTAAACACGTTTAATGTTTTCAGCTTTGGATCTAAAAATGTGGCAGAGGAGCACAGATTTGGTTTTAAGAAAAAAAAAAAATCACTTCCAATATTTTAACCTTCTTCTCAGTTTTCATTATGTGCTTATGATTTCCAAAATCTCCCTTGAATTTAAATGACAGGAGAATCTTAATGCTGGGTTCCATGTGAGAAATGCTTGCCCTCTCAGGACACATCAATTTGGTTTCTTCTTAAGTAGCCAGTTAACATCTTCTGCAGGTAATCATTCATTGTTAGTAAGTCCTGCCAGGCTAGTATTGTAATCTGCCAAGTATGGTAAAAAGTCTTTATTTTGTTCCAGCAGCCTTTTATATATGTAACAGCAGATATTCCATCTTGCTTGAATAGTTTGCATGAGAACATGAAAAAACAATTCCAAAATCTGAGTTGATCAAATTAATATTCTACTTTTAATTCTTCCTCACAGAAGTGAAAAATTCTCAAAAGGAATTTCTTTCTTCAAAAATCTCATAATACAAATGAAGTTAAACAACACAATTTAAAATACAATTCTTAAAGATTATTTTGATGCTATGAATTCTAATTTTCAAAAGTTCTGCAAAGATTAGAACTATGATGATGATAAAATCTAATCTCTATTATTCTGTCTGATACTATTTTTGAAATTTTTGTAAATATTTCTTGACTTGAAATTGATACACTATTCTTCTTAAAGTTTTCTAGCCAACATTTTATTTTAACATTGATATGAATCATAACTGTATAACCTTTTGTGTTTAATATTTGAAAGTCCTTAGAAATTGTCTTGGTGCATTAAATTAACAGCTTTTATAATCATCATTAATCACCGCATCACTTACTCTTGTAATAATATAAATATATATTTGTACTTTAAGTAATTGATAAAGTTTCCAAATTTAAAGCCCTTGAGGACTTTGTTTTTAGGATACTTACTCATATTTTAAAGTGTATATTCAGATATCAATACATTCAAATGACATGTTTACTGTATATTACTAACTTGTTAGACTTATTGTTTAGGATAGTAACCTATGTACTCACAGAATCACTGCTCAAGTTCAGGGCTGTCTAGAATAACGGTGAAAAAGATACTCAGCTATTCAGCTATCCGAAGAAAAGTCAAAACCAAAGTGGTATTGAAGATTTGAGCTCATAACCAAGGCAAAGGCTGGACTACAAAGGAAAGGACGCTATCCTTTGTGGGATTTACACTGTCTCAAGGAGACTCACTGGAAAATGAGTTGGATCTACAATAAAGCAAACAGTTAACAATACCTCTTCTCACTACAGAATATGTATTAAATCAGTGTGGTTGGAGTGGCCACCAAAATCTGATGCCAGGAGCATCAGTAATCTCAGTTATATTCTGAAGTGCTTGCAAGTTCAGTATGCAAGAAACATAGATCCACACAATTAGATGAAGGCTTGGCCTCTGAACTTGGGAGTATGGCCACAAATTCTTTTGTCTAATTGAGTCATAGCTCTATGGGCAGAATTTTAGAATTTCAGCAGCAGATATTTGAAAGTGTGATCATAGGGAAATGATGGGAATCTAGCCACAGGAGTGAATGAGGTTCCAAGTAAGAAACTTAGCCCTGGAAAGGCAGGTGCATGAATAGGAACCTGGTCCCAGAGAGGATAATGATTTATAGGATATTGTACCAGTAACCTGGAAATTTACGATGTGGACTCATGCACTGGGGCTTTTGGGTGCCAAGGTCGGAGCCAAAGCAACAGCAAGACTGACTATGCTGAGCTGTTAAATAACTGCTGTTGAATTACACTCTTACAAACTTCTGTCCAGGAGGCCAGGGAAAGGTCTAACAGAGAAAACAATCCACGTTTGTTAAGAATGAAGCTGAACACTGTACACACATTATTACATTTAAGTGCCTCAACAATCCTACAAGATTGTTAACCTCATTTGGAGATATGAAAGTTTAAGTAACTGGGCACAGGTTTTAACCAGGAGTCATGAAGTTAAGATTTGAACTCAGGTCTTTCTGCCTCGCCTCCTCACTCTATGCTTTTTCCTCAGAACTTTGATCAAAGCTTTTTCTTCATTTGATCTGATTTGCTTCAATCTGTATCTAAACATAATCTGTATCCACTCTTTTCTTTTTCCTTCTTGTCCCAATATAAGAGAGACTGTTTGCTAGGTGCAGTGGCTCATGCCTGTAATCCCAGTATTTTGAAAAAACAAGGTGGGAGGATCATTTGAGCCCAGGAATTGATGCTGCAGTGAGCTATGATCACACCACTATGCTCCAGCCTAGCAACAGAGGGAGACCGTGTCTCAAAAAAAAGTAACACATGTGTATTGATTTAAAAACAAACCTTAAAGAAGTTATAAAAGAAAACGTCCCCTCATTCCCGCCCTCACTACCAATTTTACTCCATGTAATGTGTACCCTTCCAAATATTTTTTCTAAATATTTGTATACATAATGTATATCAAATATTTGCAACTGGATTTTCACTTGGTCTCCTGATCCCAATCACTATGCACTAGTTTCACCTTTGGCCCAATCAAATAGCAATGGGAGAATTCTTAGTAAAAGACACTAGAATGCAAGTTCTTTGAAGGCGGGGATCTTTGACTATTTTATTCACTGATATATCTCTAGCTCCTCAAACAGTGTCAAGTATATAGTAGTGGTTCAATAATATGTATTGAATGAATGAATGAATGAATCTCTGACAAAAGCCAAGAGGGGAGATTAGTGCAGAACAGCAGCTGGCCTGGAAGCTAACAGATAAAAATGGAGTAGACGAGACGATGATCTGGCTACTCCAATAATCAGAGAGGCTGATAAGTAGCATCTTAGACCACAGAAAGTAAAGGGCATCTTACTTAGGTGACTTCTTGGATATTAGGGAGCCAATGTTTCAAAACTTTGGTATGAACTGGTCTCTAACTCGCCAGGTAATAGGGGAAGTAATGTGTTGCCACTGCTGGGCACCATGAGGTAGGATGTAGGGCTCGTGCCTGAGTAAGCCCTTCTAGGGAAAGTGGTGCTGGGCTAGGGTCTTCCTTCACATCTGAGGTGCTTTATGTGCACCACCACCCTCTAAGCCAAAAGAAGTTCTGAAACATTAGATTCGTTTGAGTTCAGGACAATTGCCCCCTTTTGAACACAAGCTCCCAAAACCTTCTACTTCTCAGTATATTGTAGTGGTTAAGAGCACATATTCCTCCTATCTAATACTGGCTTTACCAGTTATTACAATGACATACTGTATAACATAAGGCACATTGCTTAGCCTCTTGGTGGGTTGGTTTTTTCCTCTAAACAAATGGAAACAACAAGAGCACCTATTTCCTAGGATTGTTGTGAAGATTAAATAATTACTATAAAGCTCTTAGAACATCACTTGGTGTTATGGGCTGAATTTTGTGCCCCTAAAATTTGTATGTTGAAGCCCTAACTCCCAATGGAACTGTATTTGGAGATAGGGTCTTTTAGGAGCTAAAGGTTAAATGAGGTCATAAGGACAGCCTCATACAACTGGTATTGCAGACAACCATCTGCAAGTCAAGGAGAGAGGCCTCGTAAGGAGCCAACCCTGCCAAAACCTTGATCTCAGACTTCTAGCCTCCAGAACTGTGAGACAATAACTTTTTGTTGCTTAAGTGTGAAATAATCGTATTATATATATACACACATATATGTATGTAATTTATACAAACATGTTTAATGTTTTAAGCTTTGGATCTAAAAATGTGGCAGAGGAATACCAATTTGATTTTAAGAAAAAAAATCACTTCCAATATTTTAATCTCCTTCTCAGTTTTCGTTACGTGCTTATGATTTCCAAAATCTCCCTTGAATTTAAATAACAGGAGGATCTTAATGCTGGGTTCCATGTGAGAAATGCTTGCCCTCTCAGGACACATCAATTTGGTTTCTTCTTAAGCAGCCAATTAACATCTTTTGCAGGTAATTATTCGTTGTTAGTAAGTCCTGCCAGGCTAGTATTGTAATCTGCCAAGTATGGTAAAAAGTCTTTATTTTGTTCCAGCAGCCTTTTATATATGTAACAGCATATATTCCATCTTGCTTGAATAGTTTGCATGAGAACATAAAAAAAAAAATTCCAAAAAGCCCTAATTCCAAATACAGTTACACTGGAAGTATATATGTATGTATGTGTGCGTGTGTATATACATATATATATATGCCCCAGTTCCTGACTTAAAGCTGCTAAAACCCTTGTAGATAGGAGTGCTAGGAGAGTCTTTACTTTTGGCATTTGGTCTTTGATCCTGATTCCTGACACAGACCTCCTAAATTTCTTGGTATTTCCTGGGTTATAGGAGGATCTTTTGTTCTAATGAAGTGACTTTTGGTGGGCTCCTGAGTAGCCTCAGGATGGGAGCTTATTGCCAAGGGAAGCAATCGTATGACTAGAAGATTGAAATTTTCAGTGTCATTCCCAACTTCTGGGGAGGAGAGAGGGACTGAAGGTTGAGTTGATCACCAATAGCCAGTGTTGTATTCAGTCATACCTATGTAATGAAGCCTCCATAAAAACCTAAAAGATGGGATTCAGACAGCTTCTAGGTTGCTGAACATGTGGAGGTGCTTGGAAGATGGTGTGCCTGGAAAGGGTATGAAAGCTCCCCCATACCTCTCCCTCCCTGTGCATCTCTTCTATGTGGATGTTCACCTGTATTCTTTGTGATATTCTTATAATGAGTAAACATAAAGTGTTTCCCTGAGTCCTTTGAGTGTCCTAGCAAATTATTGAACCAGAGGAGTTGGTCATGGGAATCCCAGTTTATAGCTGGTTGGTCAGAAGTACAAGTCACAACTTGGGACTTGTAACTGATGCCTCAAGTGAAGCCAGTCTTGTGGGACTGAGCTCTTAATCTGTGGGGTCTAAAAAAATTAGCTGGGCATGGTGGCGCATGCCTGTGGTTCCAGTTACTCACGAGGCTGAGGCATAAGGCATGAGAATCGCTTGAACCTGGGAGGCAGAGGTTCCAGTGAGCCGAGGTCGACCTCTGCCCTCCAGCCTGAGTGACAGAGCAAGATTGTCTTTAAAAAAAAAAAAAAAAAAAATCTGTGGAGTCTAACTGAAACTCCAGTAGATGGTGTTAGAATGGAATTAATTGGATTATGGGATGCCTAATTGGTGTCCACTGAGGAAGTCCTTTGTGTGTGAGGGAAAATCCTCCTACGTATGGTATCAGTTTTCCATGCTGTGTTGAGTGTGAGAAAATAGGAAAAACAGTTTGTTTTCCTAACTCTTACGTTAAGCCACCCAATCTGTGATATTTTGTTATGGCAGGTTTAGCAGACTAAACAGTTGGTATACAGTAAATGTTCAAATTCTGTCAGTTCTTTTTATTAATTACAATATCATTTTCCAAGCCCATGAGGGGTACACTTTCTCTCCTGTTACGTTCTCAAGATTGAAAGACTAATCCATCCTTCACACTTACCCTCAGGCATCGTTTCTTTTTTCTTTGTTTTTGAGACGGAGTCTCGCTCTGTCGCCCAGGCTGGAGTGCAGTGGCGCGATCTCGGCTCACTGCAAGCTCTGCCTCCCAGGTTCACGCCATTCTCCTGCCTCAGCCTCCCTGTAGCTAGGACTACAGGTGCCCGCCACTACGCCCAGCTAATTTTTCTTTTTTTTTTTTGGTCTATTTTTTAGTAGAGACGGGGTTTCACTGTGTTAGCCAGGATGGTGTCGATTTCCTGACCTCTTGATCCGCCTACCTCGGCCTCCCAAAGTGCTGGGATTACAGGCGTGAGCCACCGTACCCAGCCCCTCAGGTATTTCATAATCTTCTATTCTCTGCAGATATCTTCAGTCTTGACTTTTTTTTTTTTAATGGTCAGCATAGTGTTCTTAGAGTCTGAATTTGGTAATTCCTACATCTAAAGTCTCTGAGGGCCTGCCTTTTGCTCACCGAGACTAATTTGGGGGTGAGAGACTTGATTATCTGTTTGCTGGGCATTGTGATTGAAATTGAAATGTTTTGAAGATACTCTCCTCCAGAAAGACTTAGCACTTGTGTCTGGGGCTGTTATAAGTCCTGGACAACAGAAAACCAAATTCAAGTCTTGAGTTTCTCTGGGTATTCCACTAGATTCAACTGGACTGTGATTCTACGTAGGCTCTTCCATTTCCAGGTCATCCACAGTATGAAAGAATAGCTCCCGTTTATTGCAGAGAGGATTCTTTGGAGCTCCCCGCCAAACCTTTGTTCCAGACCTGGTTGATTTATCTTCCTTGTACTCCATAAAGACTCCATATTCGACTCCTATACTCAAAATGGGAAAATGTTGTTGGCCAAAAACAGCTTTCTTGTTAGAAAACTCTCTAGGTTCTTTTTTTCCTTCAAATGTGACCTAATAATTCCCTAATGTCTGGTCATTTATTCGATAATCTTAAGAATAAATAGGAAGCCAGACTGGAAAGGAAGGGCAAGCAAGGTAAGAGAAAGTTAAAAAAGCCTAAGAGTGGAAAGGAGAGGGAGTCTAGCTGCTGGCTTGGCATACAGTCAATCAGCTCCGTTTAGTTTTCTGTCCGTGGAGCTGTGGTTGTGGGGTAGGCTTCAGGGTCCTTCGTGTCTTACTGAAGAAAAATGGTCTCCTAGAGTGAGAAACTCTACAAACCCAACAAGCCAATCTCATGTTAATATTGACCTCATATGAACTTAATAAATATTTGTGAAATGAATAAAGAAAGCTAATAACTTGAGTATACTTACTTAATGCTCCTCTATTCATCAATATCGTTGAAATGATAGTAAAGAAATACGAAGGAAATAACCCCATAGCAGTAAATAAAATGGGAAGTGGCTGATTAGTTAACCAGAGTTTTCAATGAATTTTTGGAAGATGGAATATGGATGGTAGTTTATTGACAAAATAACATGAAACATGAGCTTCTGGCCAGGTGAGGTGGCTCACGCCTGTAATCCCAGCACTTTGGGAGGCCGAGGTGGGCGGATCACTTGAGGTCACCAGTCTGCCAACATGGAGACACTCTGTCTCTATGAAAAATACAAAAATGAGCCAGGCGTGGTGGCAGTTGCCTGTAATCCCAGCTACTTGGGAGGCTGAGCCAGGAGAATTGCTTGAACCCCGGAGGCGGAGGTTGCAGTGAGCTGAGATCATGCCAGTACACTCTAGCCTGGGCAACAGAATGACACTCTGTCTCAAAAACAACAAAAAATTGTATCCTAGAACAAAGTCTCAGCATTCCCATTCTGACTTGTTGTTGCTTCTCCACACTGTCCTCTCTCTTTCTTTTTCTTTTCTTTTTTTTTTTTTTGAGACTGAATCTCGCCCTGTTGCCCAGGTGCATGATCTCAACTCACTGCAACCTCCACCTCCCAGGTTCAAGCGATTCTCCTGCCTCAGCCTCCCGAGTAGCTGGGATTACAAGCGCCTGCCACCACGCTTGGCTAACCTTGTTTCTTTAGTAGAGATGAGGTTTCACCATGTTGGCCAGGCTGGTCTCAAACTCCTGACCTCATGATCTGCCCACCTTGGCCTCCCAAAGTCTGGAATTATAGGAGTGAGCCACCGTGCCCAGCCTGTCCTCTTGCTTTCTACCTAAAAGACCAAATAAATAAAGTTGGCCAAGAAATACACCTCACTCATCTACACACATATTGCTACTAGCTAGGGAAGAGACTTGCTGGAGAAAAAACACACAGCTGGAGAAACTCATGCCAGCATTGATACTGACTAGCCTATCTTTTATTTGTAAGTATAAATGGACATACATATATATATCCCCAGAAACAGGAGGAAAATTATCAATTTTAATGTAAAAGACCAGGATGAACAAACCAAAAATGGGCAGAAACAGAGCCAATTTGAGAAAGAGAAGATAACTTATAACATTGATAAAACAATTTCTTATTAGTATCCTCTGAAAAGTTAGAAGTCATATTGTACCCACATTACCATGCTAGATACTCTGCTAGAAAAAAAACTATGCTAAAAACTATGAAAAATGAACCATCAGGAAACACAAAAAAGCTTTTGGAAACCAAAAACAAATGTTAAAAAAAAAAAAAAAATCAATAGAGCTGGGCATGGTGGCTCACGCCTGCAATCCTAGCACTTTGGGAGGCTGAGGCAGGAGGATCACTTGAGGTCAGGCGTTTGGGAGCAGCCTGGCCGACATGGTGAAAACCTGTCTCTACTAAAAATACAAAAATTAGTCGGGCATGGTGGCTGAGACAGGAGAATCGCTTGAACCTGGGAGGCAGAGGTTGCAGTGAGCCGAGATCATTCCACGGCATTCCAGCCTGGGCAACAGAGTGAGACACCGTCTTAAAAAAAAAAAAAAATTAATAGAGGTACTGCAAGGAAGTCTCTAGAATGAAGAGCAAAAACGAAGATGGGAAGCATGAAAGAAAAGGTGATGTATAGAGGCCCAATCTAGGAACTCCAACACTTGATCTAATTTGTACTTCAGAAAAAAAGAATTGAAGAAATAGAGCAGAGGGAATTATTAAAGGAAGAAAATTCTCAGGACTGAAAACAAATAAGTGTTTAAAAATACCTATAAAGAGTCAAGTAGGCTATATGAAAACTAAAATAAAATATGTTCACACATCTTCATTATATTTCAGATTACCAAGGATAAAGATAAAATTCTAAAAGCTTCCAGAAAGAAAATCCAAGGTCACTTACAGAGTAAGGAATATCTAACTGTCAACTTCTAAATAGCAATACTGGATATGAGAAGACAATGAAGAAAAGTGCTTATAAAATTCTCAAATAAGTGATTTTGGACTTTGTATTTTATGCCCAAATTATCAGACAATTGTGAGTACAAAGAAATACATTTTTAGACATGCAAGAATTCAGAAAGATGATCTCCCAATCATCTTTTTTGAGGATAGTATTTGAATATATAGTTTAGCAGAACAAGGAATAAACGTGAAAAAGAAGAAAGTACGGAAACAATGAAGCTAAGCCGGGGGAAAATTAAGACAAAGTTTGTCCAGATGGAAGCAGGAAATTAGAGGGATCCTGGAACAGTCCTGCAACAGATAGTAATTTCTACAGGCTGGATAATCTTCACATAGAGTAAAGGGTTATGTTTCTTTTGTCAGCAAGGCGAAAGAAAAGCAATCAGAAGTACCACTAAGCAATAAAGGTTTTATAAGAAATGGTGGTTTACGGAGTGATTGCTTCGCCCCCTTTGCCCTTCTGTCACCCGTCCTTTGCATGTGGCTTTTTTAAGCTTCTCAACTTTCTCCTGGGACGCTTCATGAATACTTGTAATAGAAATGTTACTGAAAAGCTGCCTAAACAAAAAATCACATAAAGTAGGAACTTGTATAAACTAATACTGTTGTAAATCCAAAAAACTGATGAGTTAAATATAAAGCAAACTAAAATACGGAATGATTGAATAGGCAATTGAATGTAAGAAGAGAAAATATTTTATCTTGACGTTTGGAACATTATTTTTTGATTGGTATGGGGTAATGATGTTGGACTTACAACAAAGTATAACCTTATTCTACTTTACTCTGTAGTAAACAATATTAACGTTGTCATAAAAATGTAAATGCTATCTTTTGAGAGGGTTTCAAGTTTCAAAATCATTCTACACAAAACAGAGAAATGTTAATTTTTGTCACAGAACCGAATAAATGGCTGAATTAAATGAATTCATTTAATTACATTAATTACTTACTTCTTATAAATTGGGAGGTGCAAGGTCAGGAGGAGAGATGAAGGAAAATGCAAGAGTAGTTTACAAAGCAGGGAGTCAATATATTCTAGTTAAACTGAATAAGATACTAATGTTTAAGAATATGTGAATTTATCAATGTAGCCATTAAAAGAAAAGCAAGATCAGTGACTGTGATTACTTATACAGTATTTATTATGTGCCAGGCACAGTTCTAAGCATTTTACATGCATTAAGTCATTTAATCCTCACAATAATCCCTCTAAGTATTCCAAGACTTTTGTCCACTTGAGAGACAGTAAAACTGAGTCACCGGGCGTGTTGGCTCACGCCTGTAATCCCAGCACTTGGGAAGCTGAGGCAGGCAGACCACCTGAGGTCGGGAGTGTGATGCCAGGCTGGTTAACATGGAGAAACCCCGTTTCTACTAAAAATACAAAATTAGCCGGGCGTGGTGGCCCATGCCTGTAATCCCAGCTACTTGGGAGGCTGAGGCAGGAGAATCACTTGAACCCGGGAGGCGGAGGTTGCAGTGAGCCGAGATCACACCGTTGCACTCTAGCCTGGACAACAAGTCTCAAAAACAAAAACAAAAACAACAAAAACTGAGTCACAGAGGGTTAAGTAACTTGCCCAAGTTTACATACCTAGTAATGGAGGCTCACAAATGGAAATAAAATAATGATTTAATTAAGAGGTATGGATGGGAAAATTGATAAGTATGAAAAATTATTTGTATTAGGAAGCAATATATATTATGTATTATCCCAAGTTGATAAATCTACAGTAATAAGCTATTTAGAGCTATGGAGTTACAACAGTAATTACTAGAAGAACTAGAGGCTGGGCAGCTGAGTACTTTATATTTTACTTTCCATTTTAAGCCATTTTACATAGTTATTTATTAAGTGTATATATTTTTTAAATCTTTAACTTTTTTTAATCAGAAAAAAAAATTTAGGCCAGGAGCAGTGGCTCACACCTGTAATCCCGGCACTTTGGGAGGCTGAGGTGTGCGGATCACCTGAGGTTGGGAGTTCGAGACCAGCCTGACCAACACAGAGAAACCCCCATCTCTACTAAAAACACAAAATTAGCCAGCTGTGGTGGGGCATGGCTGTAATCCCAGCTACTTTGGAAGCTGAGGCAGGAGAATCACTTGAACCCGGGAGGTGGAGGTGGCGGTGAGCCAAGATCGTGCTGCTGCACTCCAGCATGGGCAACAAGAACAAAACTCTGTCTCAATTAAAAAAAAAAAAAAAATTAAACTGGGCCAGGTCTATAATCTGAGATTATAGACCCATGGCTATAATCTCAACACTTTGGCAGGCTGAGGTGGAAGGATCACTTGAGCCCAGGAGTTCAAGACCAGCCTGGGTAACATGGCGAAAACCTAGCTCTGAAAAAATTAAAAACTTAATCAAATGTGGTGGCATGCACCTTTGGTCCCAGTTATTCAGGAGGCTGAGGCAGGAGTGTCACTTGAGCCCAGGAGGAGGAGGCTGCAATGAACCACATGATCACACCACTGCACTCCCACTCCCACCTGGGTGACAGAATGAAAATTACAATTAAAATTAAACTGATCACCTCCTTCCGAACATTTTACTCACTCACACATAATGAAACATGTCTCAAGATAGTTTCCTCTTGATTTTAAATATTAGTACATTCCTACTTGGGGAGATTGCAGATAATACTACCAAAATACAGAAAGTATCTTTTTGGTTAAAAGTGCCTCATCTGCCATGTGTCTGTATACAATTCATTTTGTGTTCATAAAAGGTGACGTTAGAAACATCTTACAAAGTTGTTAAAATGTTTGTGTCATCTTAGCACAACACTTACTAAAGTAATGTAGTGAAGAAAAATCCCATGACCTGGAAGAGTAAAAATGATGGAAGTGCTACAGTGAGAGCAATACAGTAGAAATACTGAAGAGTTAATGATGCCAAATTAAAGAGCAACCAAAAGCAGAGTCATCATGGGATTATAGAAAGGAAGAGAATGTTAATTTATTCATTCTCTTATTTAACCAATATTTACTGGGCATCTATATGTTCTTAATGTATACCACATGCTAAATGCTGAGCTTGTAAAAAAATTGGACATGCAACTTGCTCTTAGTTTACAGTTTAGCAGATAATACAAAGGATGCATATAAATACCTTTAGTATATGATAGAAATTGATAAGTAACATCATGTGATAAACATGTGATATGGTAACAAAAGTAAGGGAGAAATGCTCCAGGGAAATTATAAAAAGTAGAGCAATTTTTAATTGTATCATGTTCTCAGTGACAGGCGGATGCAAACTAAGTTGTAGGCCCATCACTGGGGTTGATAAATATTGGTCAGAATATAAGGAAACATCATGTGATGTTGCTACTGAACTAATCGTATGTAAAAGTAGTCATATATTTTTGTTAAGAGACCTACCTTTACCAATTCTTTCTGGAATAGGACAGTTACCAATACCTCTGCTGGGCACTCAGCCTACCTGGAGCCAGAATAATACAAGGAGAACATGATACAGGAAAAAAATACAATATCCTTTAGCAAAATTGCACACTAGATTCAATGTTCAGTATTAGAAGGTTTGTGTGGTTTGGTGATTTTGACTTTGAGACTGAACCAGGTGCCTGATTTTTCAACTTCTCCACTGTAGGCAGGGACTGAGAGGCTTCAGTGTTCCCCCAGTGCCCCTCCCTTATCCCTCCACGCCCACCAACTCACACACACACACACACACACACACCCTTGTCCCTCTCTAGCTTGGGCTCCTTGTTAATCAGATTCAGAGAGAGCCTGAGCCAGAGAGTGAAGAGAAAAATGTGGGATGGTAAGGACAGGGAGGGGAGAGAAACTGGATGGCAGCCGGCTCATAAAGGTTCATTGGACAAAGCACAACAGGACAATGTGGAATACAAGGTTGAAACTTTCTGATACCTATAAGAAGCTCATTGGAAAGGATGTTAATTTTGAATTCCCAGAGTTTCAGTTGCAAACAAAAATAACTAAAGTATATTTATAGTAATAAAAAAAAAAGACTCATCTTTAACACATTTAAACATTGAATTCAATCAGATCTAGTACTAGTTTTAGTGGACATGAAAATATTTTGGAAAATGTGCATTTAATTGGAAAATGCTGAGTGGAACCCAAATGATCATTAGTATTATGTCTTAGAAATTCAAACACAGATGAGATATGTTAAAATGATCTGCACCTGCTCGCCCAGAGTTTCCAAAATATTGACATCAGAAGTGTGCTCTCCTGAACTTTCTCTGGAGGTTGGGCTCTAGGTCTATGGTTTCCATAGCAGTGAAAAACACATTCATCACTTTTTATTGTGAAGGATTAACTATATCTCTCACTAGACAATGAGTTCCAACAGCATTAGATTCATGTCTTATTCATTTTTCTAGTAGTGTTGCTTTGTGTTATATAGACTGCTTTTCTTTCTTTTCCCCTTTTCTGCTTTCTTTTTCAATAAATGTAACAAAATGTTCCCCAAATGCCAAAAAATACTAAGGAAGAATCCCTTCATTAAAATAAGGCTTCATTTTGTTATTCATTATGTCATTGTTTTCATTCACTGTAAGTCTATTGAATTTTAAGTAGAAGCTTGTAAGACTAAATTTTTGTAAATTAATGTAAGATGACTAATAAATACTCAGAGTATTTATTATAGCAGCAAATAGCTGCTCAAATTCCAACAAAGGTGATTCTTTACCTAGTTCTCCTTACATTTTATATTCTAGAATTGAATTTAGTGATAGCACAGAGAAAATTCACAGTTTTAAAAAGTAATGAACTACATATACAATAGGGCAAAAGATTTACTAAGCTGAAGTCATTTTATGCTTCATGCGCTTAACGCTAATATTTTGGGCAGGTAACTTTTTATGAGTCCAAAATAAGTAAACATTCATAACAGCTTTTAAAAATTGCATTTGAAAATAGTATACAGGAAAGTAGAAACCTTTAAACAACATTTGCAAAAAACTGTTAAGTCAGCAAAATTGTGTTCATGTGTTGGGTTTTTATTTGTTTCCAAAGACAAACATACAAATATCTGAACCACCGTCTTGATTACAATGTGAGTATAACATATATTTCCCTAAAAATATATTTACTTTTATACTAAATTCATATATACATATTTTACATATACAATCACATATATTAATACATATATATTTATATTACATTTTATATATACTTATGTGTGTATTTTTATATATATGCATATGTATATAATATTTGAACCTCAGAAAATGCTTTACTTTGGCCTCTGTTGAAAGCACTCAATAAAGAGAAAATTTGTTCTATATTCAGATTATATGACTTGGTTTCCTTATCAGTGGAAACATTGGCAAATAAGAGCTTTACTTAGGATCAGATTTATTTCTATTGTATATGCACATAGTTGTAATTTATTGCTTTCTATGTTAACTTCCTAAGAAACCAAAGGCTACTTTAAAGAAGCATTGTGGGTAATACTAAAATCTGGTGAACAAGAAGAGGCAGGAGACATGATTGAACATTCTTTACAGAGGAAAAAAAAAGGCATTCAGAACTCATAATGTGCTCTAGAGTAACTAGCTACTGCTTAGTAGTCATAACATTAGAAGAAACCAAATGTCAGGTTTAAAAATGATTAATGTGTAAATGAGTTATTGTGCTACCTGCTGCTAAGATTTCAACAATCAAAGTACTTTTAGCACTATCTTGGAACAAAAGCCATCATTTCTAGGGCTGGGGTTTGCTTTATTTATTTATTTTTTTTTTTTAGATGGAGTCTAGCCCTGTCACCCAGGCTGGAGTGCAGTAGCACAATCTCGGCTCACTGCAACCTCTGCCTCCAGGGTTCAAGCTATTCTCCTTCCTCAGCCTCCTGAGTAGCTGTGTACAGGCGTGCGCCACCACACCCAACATTTTGTATTTTTAGTAGAGATGGGTTTCACCATGTTTGTCAGGCTGGTCTCGAACTCCTGACCTTGTGACCCACAGCCTCGGCCTCCCAAAGTGCTGGGATTACAGGCGTGAGCTACCATGCCCGGCTAGGGTTTGCTTTTTCTCTTCATAAAAATGCTGATGTTTTATATGATTAGGATGAATCAAGTCAAAAGTGAAAATAGGCCAGGCGCAGTGGCTCACATCTGTAATCCCAGCACTTTGGGAGGCTGAGGCGAGAGGATTACTTGAGGTCGGGAGTTTGAGACCAGCCTGGCCAACATGGCAAAACCCCATTTCTACTAAAAGTATAAAAATTAGCCAAGGCATGATGGCACACACCAGTCTACTTGGGAGGCTGAGGCATGAGAATTGCTTGAACCCAGGAGGCAGAGGTTGCAGTGAGCTGAAATTGTGCCACTGCACTCCAGCCTGGGCAAAAGAGGGAGACTCTGTCTCAAAACAAAAACAAAAACAAAAACAAAAACACAAACACAAACAAAAAAAAACAAAACAGAAAAGAGAAAAGAGAAAAAAGAAAAACAAAAGAAAAGAAAAAGTTGAAGTATGTTTCTATTACAACTTCAGTTTTGTTTTTCTATAACTCATATTGTTGTATAAAAGTTAACATATAAGGTAAGGAAAACTTAGTACATTATGACTATTAACTTATTTTCTCCAGTTTTATAATTTTTTATTTTTAATGTTTTTGGGTACATAGTAGGTGTATATATTTATGGGATATATTAGATATTTTGATATAGGCATGCAATGTGTAGTAATCACATCATGGAAAATGGGATATCCATTCCCTCAAGCATTTATCCTTTGTGTGATAAACTATTCAATTATACTCTTTTAGTTATTTTTAAATGTACAATTAAATTATTATCAACTATAGTCACTCTGTTGTGCTATCAAATACTAGGCCTTAGTCATTCTTTCTAACTATTTTTTGTACTCATTAACTATCCCCACCTCCTTCTCACTCTCCCACTACCCTTCTCAGCTTCTGGTAGCCATCCTTCTACTTTCTCTCTCCAAGGGTTCAATTGTTTTGATTTTTAGATCCCACAAACAAGTGAGAACATGCAATGTTTGTCTTTCTGTGCCTAGCTTATTTAACTTAACATAATGACCCCCAGTTCCATCCATGTTATTGCAAATGACTGAATCTCGTTATTTTTTTATGGCTAAGTAGTACTCCATTGTATGTAAGTATGACATTTTCTTTATTCATTTATCTGTTGATGAACACTTACGTTGCTTACAAATCTTAGCTATTGTGAACAGTGCTGCAATAAACATGAGAGTGCAGATATCTCTTCAATATACTTATTCTCTTTCTTTGGAGTATATACGCAACAGTGGGATTGCTGTACGGTCCCTCTATTTTTAGTTTTTTGAGGAAGCTCCAAATTGTTCTCCATAGTGGTTGCACTAATTTACATTCCCTTCAACAGTATGAGAGTTCCCTTTTTTCTTAGCTTGTATCCAAAAGACAGGCAAAAACTGGGGGTAAGATTAGTTATTAGGGTAAAATGACATCTCATTGTAGTTTTGATTTGCACTTCTCTGATGATCAATGATGTTGAGCATCTGGTCATATGTCTTCTATTGACAAAATGTCCATTCAAACCTTTTGCCCATTTTTTAATTGGATTATAGAGTTGTTTGAGCCCTTTATGGCTATTAGCTTTAAAACAATAAATAGCTAATGTTTAATTTATGCTTATTATCCAGGTTCTTTTCAGTATCATTGGGATAACTTGTGGGTATTAGCTTCAAAATTACATCCAGTAGGCCAGGCACAGTGGCTCATGCCTGTAATCCCAGCCCTTTGGGAGGCTGAAGCGGGCAGATCACCTGAGGTCAGGAGCTCAAGACCAGCCTGGCCAAAATGGCGAGACCCCATCTCTACTAAAAATACAAAAATTAGCTGGGCATTGTGGCAGGGGCCTGTAATCCCAGATACTTGGTAGGCTGATGATGGGAGGCAAAGGTTGCAGTGAGCCGAGATCACGCCACTGCACTCTAGCATGGGTGACACAGCAAGACTATGTCTCAAAAAATAAAATAAATAATTTTTTTACAAAAAAGAATAAATACTTTTTAAAAAATTTGGAAAAAAGCTTAGTTCAACCTGTAAAAATACAAAGAACATGATTATGGACAAATAGCCACTGAACCACTAACCAATTTAATTCCTTCTCATATATGGTCAGAATGGACGCTAACTTTCCTTCATAAGCTAGAAGTCATTGTATGCCATAATACTCAAAAGGAATGAAAACCACAAAGCAAAACTTTCCAGAGGATCATGAGAATCAGAGATCTTTTAGAAGACTTTATAAATTCTTGGCATTGGGTCATACTTTGGCTTTGTTTAAGAGTCATTGTCTTTTGGAAGAAGTTTTCTGAGCTCCCAGCTCATGAAGAATTCAGGACACAGCAGGGGCTGAGTAAGGAAGGTGTGGAGATTCTACAGAAACTGGCACAAAGGATCCAGGTGACTCTGAAAGGTGGAGCAGTTGGTGTTCTGCACAATGTTGCTGGGTGTTGGTGGCAACACGTTTACGTGAAATAAGTGGCCTGATTAGGGAAACAGAAGCAGTGCGATAGGCAAGGCTTGGCTTCTAAGAGTCATGGAAGGGTTTGTTACTTTCAAGAGTAGTATAATACATGCCACTATTAATACTAATGGTATATTTTACTTGATAGCAAAGTGGCCAATGAACCCAGAACACCAACTGCTAATGGTGATGAATCTAGGTAGAGTTACTGGGGCCTCAAACCTTTTGGATCTCATTGTTCTTTCAGAACCTAGGTTTCGTCAGTGGTTCTTTGGTCAAACCAAGGAAGGTTGCGTCCCAAGTCTAGCTCAACTTCTAGGTTGGGAAAATCCTTGAAAATGCTGAATACTTGTTGCAACCATCCTTGCAGCCAAACATGGAATGAAGGTCAGGCATTTCTTTTCATGGCACCATAGCATCACACTATTATTTTCCAACTCTCTGTCTCTTCCAACAGACTATAAACTATTTGAGTCAAGAAAACTTACATGTTTTTGTATCTAAAGTGCCTTGCACAATATCTGAGAGAGAATACATATTTTTACAATGAATGACTGGATTAAGCAGCTAAGGACTAAATCAGAGGGGAAATCTAAAGCTGGAATGTTAGTCTATCAGAAGAAAGAGGTTCTGGGCAGAACATGGTGGCTCCCACGTGTAATGCCAGTGCTTTGGGAGGCTAAGGTGGGAGCATTGTTGAGACCAGGTATTAAAGATAAGCCTGGACAACATAGCAAGACCCCTGTCTCTACAAAAAATTTAATAATTAGCCATGTGTAGTAACACATGCCTGTAGTCCCAGCTACTTGGGAGGCTGAGGCAGGAGGATCATTTGAGGCCAGGAGTTAGAGATTAGTGCACTATGATTGTACCACTGCACTGAAGCCTAGGTGACAGAGCAAGACCTTGTCTCAAAAGAGAGAGAGAGAGAGAGAGAGAGAGAGAAGTGATGGAGCCTGAGTTATTACTGTAGCTACCATTGAAGTTTGCCAATATGCCAACCACCATGTTAAACATTTTTCATATATCATATAATCCTCACATAACCTTTTGAGGTAAGTACCGTCATAAGTATTATGGTACAGATAAGTATATGATACAGATAAGGAAAATAAATAAAAGAAAATTACAAAACACACACACACACACAAAACATGGCCCTAAGTTTCACAACTAGTAGGAATTAGACACCATAGCTTAAGAGTTTTTTTAAGTTAATTAATTTATTTTTTGTAGCAGTTTTAGGTTTGCAAAAAATTAAGCTGATAGTAAGAGAGTTCCCATATACCTCCTTACTCTTCAGCTTACAGTTTCCCCTATAGTTAGAATCTTGCATTAATGGGTTTGTTATAATTAATAAACCAATAACAATATATTATTAGTAACTAAAGTCCATAGTCAATGGTCTTTATTCTGTGTTATACAGTTATATGGGCATTGACAAATACATACATAGCTTAAAACTATAACCCCATGTCACAGTAAAAAGATACTCTGGAATCATTAAAAAGATGTTTGAATGAGTTCCGAGATCTCATCATGAAGATGGCAACTCTTCCAAATTAATCTATGATGTTAGTGCAATTCCTATCATACATCCAAAGGATTTTCATTAAATTTGAAAAACCCGTGCAAAACTCAAATGGAAAAGGCCAAGAAGAGCCAGGACAATTTTGAAGAAGAGGAAGGATTATCTTTACCAGATATCAAGCTTGTAATAAACCTATAATAATTAAAACATGTTCTTTTTACAATTAAACAGATAACCAAATATACCATTAAAAAGAAATACAAGTCTAGAAACAGACCCATGCACATATGGATTTTTTTATTTATGGCAGAATTTTTATCTATTTATAAATCAGCTGGGAAATGGTAAACTATTCAATAAATGACTCTGAAACCAATGATTCTCCATATAGGGTAAGAAGGAAAATTTCACCACTCACCAAAGAATTAAGGTAAAATAGACACTAAACGTGAAAAACAAAACTATAAAACTTAAGAAAACACAGGAAAATGTCTTCATTACACTTGGGCCAGGACAGATTTTTTTAATAAGGCACAAAGACCACAACTCATAAAGAAAATCTGATAAATTTGCATATAATGACATTTTTGCATATAATATTTGAAATTCTGTATGACAAAAGACATCATAAACAAAGTAAAAAGACATGCACAATGGGAAGAATTTTGCAATCCATATAGCAAAATAATTATAATAGAATTTACGAAGAACTGCCACTAGATAAACAAGGCAAAGCAGAAGGGAAAAATAAAGCAATTGATTTAAACAGAAGAGGAAAAAATGGATGACAAAGAAAAATATGTAAAGATGTTCAACCTTGCTATGAATCTGAGGAATACAAATGAAAGGCACAGTGCTAGGCTGTTTTATACCTACTGGCTTGAGAAAAATTGAAAATTCATATTATGTATTGGTAAAAGTGCAGAGGAATAGAAATTCTTGTACACTCCTGGAAATACAAATGACTCCCAATACTTTGGACAATGAGACAGAGACTGCTTATTCTTTATCGAATTCATTTTCTTCTTTTTCCAGGGCATGCAGACTATCTTTCCTAGGTTCCCTTGCAGTTGGGTGTGGTTACCTAACAGAATGTTACCAGTGGAATGGCATTAAAATGATGTGTTTCTCCATGTACATTGCCCCTTCCGGCTGATGGGAATGGCCATGCCAAGGGAAACTTGAAAGTCACATGTTAAAAATGGCAGCATCCCTAACAGCCTGGTTACCTGAATAGCTGTGTAGAGCAGAGTCCCCCTCCCCTCAACCCATTCTACACGTTATCTGGTGTTATTCAAGTCACTATGTCTCAGCACACGCTGCTCTAGGTTTTTAGGTGAATGAGAAATAGACTTGTATTTGCTGCATTATTTTGTGGTGGGGGAGAGTCTGTTTGATGTTGTATCTGAGCTCACCACACAGATGCATTTGGCAATATACAAGATCTATACCTGTAGCCAGCAATTCTGTTTTTATCTGCATTCCCTAGAGAATCTAATAGTTATATGAAGAGGGAGACATGTATAAGAATGCTCATTGGCTGGGCGCGGTGGCTCACGCCTGCAATCCCAGTACTTTGGGAGGCTGAGGCAGGCGGATCACAAGGTCAGGAGTTTGAGACTAGCCTGGCCAATATGGTGAAACTCTGTCTCTACTAAAAATACAAAAATTAGCCGGGTGTAGTGGCAGGCTCCTGTAGTCCCAGCTACTCTGGTGACTGAGGCAGGAGAATCGCTTGAACCCGAGAGGCGAAGGTTGCAATGAGCTGAGATCGTGCCATTGCACTCCAGCCTGGGCGACAGAGTGAGACCCTGTCTCAAAAAAAAAAAAAAAAAAAAAAAAAAAAAAGAATGTTCATTGCAGTACTAATGGTAATAGAGGAAAATGGGGGGAAATTAACTACCTTCATAGAGGAAAGGATAAATTGCGATTTGTTTATAAAATTGAATACTACAGACCAGTACTTACTAACAATTTAGACACACACTTATTAACATGGATAACATCAAAAAGCAAATTGCGGCCAGGCATGGTGGCTCACGCCTGTAATGCCAGCACTTTGGGAGGCCGAGATGGGTGGATCACTTGAGGCCAGAAGTTCAAAACCAGCCTGAGCAACATGGCGAAACTCTGACTCGACGAAAAATACAAAAATTAGCCCAGTCTTATGGTGCACGCCCATAATCCCAGCTACTCGGGAGGCTGAGTCAGGAGAATAGCTTGAACCCGGGAGGCACAGGTTGCAGTGAGCCGAGACGGCACCACTGCACTCCAGCCTGAGCAACAGAGCGAGACTCTGTCTTAAAAAAAAAAAAAAGCAAATTGCAAAGTAACTATAATATGCTATCTATGTAAATATTTAAAGATCGGCATATGGGGAATACTTATAATCAGTACAAAAATGAGAATTATAATGAAAATCACTAATTAAATATAGGAATTCTGGGTTGGTCATGTATAATTGTGTTGTGTGCACCACTCATGTAAACTACAGTGTTTATGCAGTATTCAGTCTTCTATGATAGACATAGGAAAGAAAGAAAGATGGGCATGATTTATTAATCATTTATTTATTTATTTATTTATTTATTTTTGAGACAGAGTCTCACTCTGTTGTCCAGGCTGGAGTGCAGTGGCACGATCTTGGCTCACTGCAACCTCCACCTCCTGAGTTCAAGCGATCTTCCTGCCTCAGCCTCCCAAGTAGCTGGGATTACAGGCACCTGTGACCATTACAGGCACATGCCACCATGCCCAGCTAATTTTTGTATTTTTAGTAGAGATGGGGTTTCACCACTGTCAGGTTGGTCTCAAACTCCTGACCTTGAGATCCGCCTGCCTCACCCTCCCAAAGTGCTGGGATTACAAGCATGAGCCACTGTGCCACGCCATTTTAATCATATTTTAACTTTAATTGTATCTGTAATTTATTTTAAAAGACAAAGATAAAGCAAAGGAGAAGAATCTGATATCGTCAAATGTTGACTTTTGTTTAATCTTGTAGTTCATTAGTAGATGTCTTTATTTATTTATTTATTTATTTATTTATTGAGACAGTCTTGCTCTGTCACCCAGGCTGGAGGCAGTGGTGCGATCTCAGCTCACTACAACCTCTGCCTCCCAAGTTCAAGCCATTCTCCTGCCTCAGCCTCCTGAGTAGCTGGGACTACAGGCACATGCCACCACACCCAGCTAATTTTTGTGTTTTTAGTAGAGACGGGGTTCCACCATGTTGGCCAGGCTGGTCTTGAACTCCTGTCCTCATGATCCACCCGCCTCAGCCTCCAAATTGCTAGGATTACAGGTGTGAGCCACCGCACCCAGCCCTTTTTATTTTCATACCTTTTGCTACGTGTATAGTGTCTCATAATGTAAAAAGATAAAAAGAAGAGTAAAGAAGGTCCCAAGGGCAGTTCTTTTTATTATTTCACTATTTTATTATTGCTTTTATTATTTCACTTTATTTTTTTCATGATTGAAAAGTAATGGTCAGGCGCAGTGGCTCAGGCCTGTAATCCCAGCAGTTTGGGAGGCTGAGGTAGGTGGATCACCTAAGGTCAAGAGTTTGAGACCAGAATGGCCAACATGGTGAAACCCCGTCTCTACTAAAAATATAAAAATTAACTGGGCATGGTTGCACACACCTGTAATCCCAGCTACTTGGGAGGCTGAAGCATGAGAATCACTTGAACTTGAGAGGTGGAGGTTGCAGTGAATCGAGATCGTGCCACTGCACCCCAGCCTGGGTGACAGAGTAAGACTCCATCTCAGAAAACAACAACAACAAAAGAAAAGTAATAAATGCTTTATTATAGTAAAATTTGAAGAGCACAAAACACAAAAAAAGACTAAAGGAAACAAGTCACTCATATTCCCATTCTAGAAGTTCTTATATTTCTGAAAGTGTAGGAAGATTCTAAAGCCACTGGAAAAAGTGAAAATTATAATAAAATCTAGTATATGCATCAATATTTCTATTGATATATTGCGGTTTGCCTATAGTACATGGGCCATAAAATTGGTATATTAGATAAATAGGCAATAAAGCGACTGCTATGGTTTGCAGGGACCTCTATCAAAATAAAACTCATTACTTCCAGTTATTTTCAAATAGGAATAGAGAGGGGATTGGTGGGAGTTTATAGACATGGGCATGGCTATTGTTGGTTGGATGTGGAGCCTTAGCCAAAACACACTGTGTCTTTCATTTGTCTTATTACTTACCAGTGGATATTTATAACAATGAAGATGAAATTCGGTTTAAACAGTGCTAAGGACAATTCAGAAGCACTAAAAACAAAATACATGTTAAAGGGTAGGTGCAGTGTGGCAGATTATATTTTCCAAAGGTGACCACAATAGTATCTTTTATCTCACCTCTCTTCCTACCATATATTTTCTCTCTTCCCATTGAGAGATGGGTTGTAGGTTATGACTTCTCTTCTCCAACCTGGGCAAGTTTTTGTGACTGCCTTGACCAAAAGCATATGGCAGAGAGATGCCATGTGACATCTAAGGGTGGGTAATAAATACGCTACACGTTCACCTTGATCTCTAATGATCACACTGAGGGATGCCACCCACATATAAGCAGCCTAAATATTCTGAGGCCGCCATGCTTTGAGGAAGCCTAAAAAGTAGCCCACATAAAGAGACCCTGAGACCACTTGGAGAGAGATGCTTGACCTGCCCCCAGTTGCTTCAGCCCTTCATTGGTACAGTCAGTGTCTCACTACAATTACATTAGAAACCCAAGGCAGAACCATCTAACCAAGACTTTCCTGAATTCCTGACCCACAGAAACCATGAGAGATAAGGAAATGATTGTTGTTTTAAGCCATTAAGTTTTACAGTGCTTTCTTAATACCACAATAAATAAATGAAACATGTAGAAAAGAGGATAGAAGAGTGAGTATAGTTAATAATAATTTATTGTGCATTTCAAAATAGCTACATGAGAAGATTTGAAATGTTCTCAACATAAAGAAATGATAAATGTTTGAGGTGATAGATATCCTGATTACCCTGATTTGATCATTATGCATTATATGCATGTATCAAAGTATCACATGGACCCTATATATATGTACAATTATTATGTATCAATTTTTTAAAAAAACTATAAAACAGGTTATGCGAGGTGACTCACACCTGTAATCCCAGCATTCTGGGAGGCTGAGGCGGGAGGAACACTTGAGCCCAGGAGTTTGAGACCAGCCTGGGCAACATAGTGAGACCCCATCTCTACAAAAAATAAGAAATTGGCCGGATGTGGTGGCGTGTGCCGGTAGTCCCAGCTACCCAGGAGGCTGAGCCAGGATTGTTTGACCCCAGGAGATGGAGACTGCAGTGAGCTATAATCTCACCACTGCACTCCAGTCTGGGTGACAGAGGTAGATCTTGTCTCAAAAAAAAAAAAAAAAAAAAAAAGTGCTTCTCCTTCTCTGACTTCTCCTCTTTCACTCTCACTCTCCAGTGAAAAACAAACAAAAAAGAGTTTAGGGTCAGTTGCTAGTCTCCAGATTCTGAAATTTTATTAGTACCAATTGGAAGGTTCCATTTTCTTCTTTGCACATACACAGTCCCTTGGGTCTGGTGTCTGGTAGTGTTTTGTACCTCAAGAGGGAACAACTAACCTTAGTTAAACAGATGACTATTCTGCAGCAACTGAGCATACTTAACCTGGGTTTTCGCCTAGCCAACATGGTGAAATTCTGCCTCTACTAAAATTACAAAAAAAAAAATTAGCCAGGTATGGTAGTGGGTGCCTGTAATCCCAGCTACTCAGGAGGCTGAGGCAGGAAAATCAATTCAACCTGGGAGGTGGAGGTTTTGGTAAGCCGAGGTCACGCCACTGCGCTCCAGCCTGGGAGACAGAGTGAGGCTCCGTGTTAAAAAAAAAAATAATAAAAATAAAAAGTCCAGGTGTGGTGGCTCATGCCTGTAATCCCAGCACTTTGGGTGGCCGAGGCAGGCAGCTCACAAGGTCAAAAGATGGAGATCATCCTGGGCAACGTGGTGAAACCCCGTCCCTACTAAAAATACAAAAATTAGTGGGGCGTGGTGGTAGGTGCCTGTAGTCCCAGCTACTCTGGAGGCTGAGGCAAGAGAATCTCTTGAACCTGGGAGGCGGAGGTTGCAGTGAGCCGAGATGGTACCACTGCACTCCAGCCTGGGCGACAGAGCGAGACTCCGTCTCAAAATAATAATAATAATAATAATAATAATAATAATAACACAATTTTTTAAAATGTTGGGTTTTCATAAAGTGAACCAACATTGCACACCCTTGTATTCTCTTCATTGTTCTTCTCACAAACAGGAAATATACTTACTTTGTAAGGCAGTACAGAATAATCTTCCCCTTAGAGCTTTGCCTAAAAGCTTTACTAGCTTCACTTTTTGAGTCATGATGTTTTCTTCTTGGTATAAATGATAATATGCTGTCTTCAAAACACCAGGCTAGGTTTCTGAATTTTTTATCCCCTGTATAGTTGAAGAACAAGTGTGTTTAGTTTTGAAGTATTGCATATCATAAAGTCCTAGGAATAACTTCTATATAGTAGTATTATCATTCTTCAAATCTGGGAATTACTACCTTTAAAGGAAGAGTAGAAAGCAGGATTTCCAAGGAGGAAGGATTAAAAATTAACTGGAAAATAACCAAATCAAACGTTAAAAAAATTTAAAACATTCATTTAACTATAATTAGTGCAATAAATAACTGGGTAAATTTCCAGGAGTATTTGTCTAATAAAATCTATTATTACTCTTGTTTGTAAATCAAAAAACCCCAGTTTAGGGAACTAGTTTGGGCAAAAAATGGGGATTTGTTGGCTCATTTAAACAAACCCTGGCAGAGCACTGTGGCTTATGCCTGTAATCCCAGCACTTTGGGAGGCCGAGGGCGGATCACCAGAGGTCGGGAGTTCAAGACTAGCCTGATCAACATAGTGAAACCCTGTCTCTACTAAAAATACAAAAATTAGCTGAGCATTGTGGCAGGCACCTGTAATCCCAGCTACTCAGGAGGCTGAGGCAGGATAATTGCTTGAGCCCAGCAGGCAGAGGTGGCAGTGAGCTGAGATCTCACCATTGCACTGCAGCCTGGGCAAGAGTGAGACGGTCTCAAAAAACAACAAAAACAAAACAAAACAAAAAAACCCTATTAAGAGCAGCAGTACAGTTAGCATCAAAGGTGTCTGGAACCAGGAACTCAAATATATTACAGTCTTTCTCCCTTGTACCGTCTCTCCCTGCTTTTTTCTCTCTCTCCCCATTTTTTGGTTTGCTTCTCTCTACTTTTTAATCTCAACACACTTAAAAGTAGAAGTTTCTTGTTTTTAATTGTTCCCCTGGTCTGTTTTTCCTGTCTATCAACTGTTTTAATTCCCATCCATCTTTATTTTTAACATCAATCTGCTTCTTCAAATTTTAATTTTTTAAATTCTTCTTAGCCTTTGAATTTTTGTCATTAACCTTTACTCTTTGTTGATAGTGTGTGCTTATTAACAATTTATCTCTATAAGAGAGAAGTTCCAGAACTTAAAAAGAAGCATGAGCCTACAAATGTAAGGAAATTGATTTGCATTTATAAATAATGGGGACGGCAAGGTTCTGAGAAGTAGTCAGCTGGTATTATCCTAAACTTGACTTTATTAATGATTTTTAACCACCAAATTTAGACTTTCCATAAGGATTATAACTTCCTTGTTTATCCCTTTTATTGGCTAAGGATGGGAACTACATTTCCCAGAATCCTCTTTCCTAAATGGTTCTAGACTAGAACTGAACAAAAGAGGAATATGTATGAGATTTGGAAAGTGAATGAAACTGAAGCGACTGTGCTCAAAAGGTCATTGCTATGAAAACGGGCGACAGGTAGAGACAGATGCTGCGAGTCCCAGCTTGTCCTTCCGTTCTCCATTCTGTGTCTTACCTCTCTTGCCACCTGCTGGTTCGGCTGATCAATAGCAGCCCCTGACCCAGCGTTTAGGCGATAGCTACACAAAGACAAACCTTTCCCCAGAGAAGGCAATTTCAAGACACCCTCCATGAATACGCTGTTTGCAGTCCCACTTTGGCAACTGGTCACGCTTGATTTCCTGGATTTCTCGACCAGCAGAAGTTTGTTACTCAACATCAGTGCTTCAGTGGACTCTTCAGCCTATTTCTCTGATTCTCTGACTCTCCCTTCCAGACCTTCACTTTTGCAACTCTTTTCATATTCGTGTAAGTCCTAATTCCTACAGTAAATCAGTTATTCTCATTATAATTACAGTGGCTCTTGGAACCCTTCGATCTTCGTGCTCGGCTGTCTTTATTGCTTCAGCTGTCTTCCCTGATAGTTGCAAAATGGCCACCACACCGAGCGTTCCCTACTCACCTGATGTTGCTCCAAGCAGCAAGCAAGCGCACGGGTACTTACAAGTCTTTCCCTTACAATCTTCTCTTGTTTCAGGATGGAATATTTTTTTACCAGAAGCCTCTAACAGAATTCCCCTCTAAGTCTCCTAGGTCAGATCAGGCACCTTCCCCTGGTCACTGATAAAGGAGCTAAATTGCCATTATTGGCTCAGGCTCGTGGTCCTGCTCCTTGGCTGCACATAAGGGAAAATTTTAAAACATATTTTCACCTGCACCCAACTTGCAACGATTCTGATCGAATTGTTTTCGGGTGGTGCTGTAGCTCAATATTTGTAAAATGCTTTCACAGAGATTATAATATGCAGCCAGGGTTAAGAACCACTGCTTGAATCAAACATGATTAATTCTCTTAATATTTCACAATGCCTGAGCAAATCACGGTTCTGTATAAGGAAGAAGGTAGAAATGCCTGAGGGATTGGCCGTCAAGATTTATTCATCCAAATTATCTCATTCAAGGATGACCTATGGAATAGATGGAAATAATGACTAAATCTCCCACTTGATTTTCATCATCTAACATCACTAAGAGCTACCAGAGTCTAAACAAGTTATTTGACTAAATCTAGGAATAATAACACAACAGCTATTCTCTATTCCTTAGTTACTGGAAGTAAAGCCTTTCTGAATGAGCTACCAAACCACGTGGCACAGAGCTCAAGAAGTAACTATTCCTTTGTGGGGCACCTAATGAATTAGCCTTATTTAATGAATTATGTAATTAATTGCATGATTAATATAATTAATTATGGGGTGGGAACTTGGAGAGATGATCAAAGGGTACAAAGTTTCAGTTAGAAAACATGTTTTTGAGATACATTGCACAGCATGGTGACTATAGTTAAAAATGTAATGTATATTTCAACATTGCTAATGGGGCAAATTTTAGATATACCACAACAAATGATAAGTATGTGAGGGGATGGATTTAATTAGCTTAATTTAATCATTTTACAATACATAGACATATCAAAACATCACATTGTACCCCCAAATATATATAATTATTTGTCGATTAAAAACAATTAAAAAAAATTTTTAAATCCCTCTAGTTCTGAATTTGAGTTGGAAGTATCGGTATGATATTGTAACATTCTTTTTTTTTGTATTTTCATTGTAATTAATTTGTGTGTGTGTGTGTGTGTGTGTGTGTGAGGGTCTCACTTTGTCACCCAGGCTGGAGTGCAGTGGCAAGGATCTTGACTCACTGCAACCTCCCCGTCCTGTGTTCAAGCGATTCTCAAAGCTCAGCTCTCCAAGTAGCTGGGATTTTCCCGTGCACATCACCATGCTCAGCTAATTTTTGTATTTTTAGTAGAGATGGGGTTTTATCATGTTGGCCAGGCTGGTCTCGAACTCCTGACCTCAAGTGATCTGCCTCCCAAATTGTTGGGATTACAGGCATGAGTCACAGCACCCAGCCTCAGTATAGTTAATTTTATACTACAATTTAATTATCTTTATAATGCACTCATTTTTTTCCGTTTATTTTTTGAGACTGATCTCCCTCTATCGCCCAGGCTGGAGTGCAGTGGTGCAATCTCGGATCACTGCAACCTCTGCCTCCTAGGCTCAAGCTCTTCTCCCACTTTAGCCTCTATAATAGCTGGGACTACAGGCACAGACCACCACGCCCACCTAAGTTTTGTATTTTTTGTGGAGAGGGGTTTTGCCATGTTGCCCAGGCTGGTCTTGAACTCGTGGTCTCAAGCCATCTGCCTACATCAGCCTCCCAAAGTGCTGGGATTACAGGAGTGAGCCACCGTGCCTGGTCAGTATAATGCACTTACTTCTTAAACTCTGACTTTCTTTCTGCCACTTTTGCTTATAATTACATAATTTTTTGATATAATATTATAATATTTACCCTTAGGAGAGATCAGAATCACATCATTCCTCACAGAAATTGAGAGACTTTTTTCCTGTTAAACAGCATTTTTTAGTGATTTCTCTATTGCCATGGTAAGGCAAGTCAAGTTAAATCAGAGGAGAATGTTTAAAGGAATATTCCTGAAAATTGTCTTATTTCTTATCTTCACTTTTGTGAATGGATACAGAATTTGTGTCTATTTCATGAATTTCAGATTAACTTGTATAGAAAGATCATTATGCTGTTCTCTAAAATGCAAATGTGTTACGTTAATTTACAAACTATTTGAAAAGTTAGGCATTTCTTTTATCCTCCTTTCATTTAAAATATATTATAAAAGCATAGAAATATTCAGATCATGTAGAGTATGTACATCCAAAATAGGTAATTAAACAAATTATCTTGATTCTGCCATTGGAATTTTTAAAAACAACTTTACTGAGATATAATTCACATACTATATGGTTCGTCCATTTACAGTGTACAACTCAATGTCTCTCACAATATTCACAAAGTTGTGTAACCACCACCACAATCAATATTAGAACATTTTCATCACCCTGAAAAGAAATTCTGCATCCTTTAGCCATCATGGCCGTCCTCTTCCATGTCTCTTCACTTTCACCATTCCTAGGCAAACACCATCTACTTTTTGTGTCCATAGATTTGTCTGTTCTGGAATTTCATATAAATAAAGTCATACAAAATGTAGTTTTCTTTTTTAAAAATTGTATTTTATTGGCCAGACAAGGTGGCTCACGCCTGTAATCCCAACATTTTGGGAGGCGGAGACAGGTGGATCACCTGAGGTCGGGAGTTAGAGACCAGTATGACCAACATGAAGAAACCCCGTCTCTAATAAAAATACAAAATTAGCCGGGCATGGTGGCGCATGCCCATAATCCCAGCTACTCGGTAGGCTGAGGCAGAGAATTGCTTGAACCTGGGAGGCGGAGGTTGCACTGAGCAGAGATCACGCCATTGCGCTCCAGCCTGGGCAACAAGAGCAAAACTCTATCTCAAAAAAAAAAAAAAAAAAATTATATTTTAGATTCGGAGGATATGTGTGCATGCCTGTTACCTGGATATATTGGTGGATATTGGGCTTCTAGTTTACCCTTTACCCAAATAGTGAACGTTGTACCCAAAAGGTAATTTTTCAGCCCTTGCTCCCTTCCCACCCTCCCCTCTTCTGGAGTCCTCAGTGTCTATAATTTCCATCTTTATGTCCATGTGTACCCATTGTTTAACTCCTACCTATGTGTGAGAACATGTAGTGTTCGGTTTTCTGTTTCTGAGTTAGTTCATTTATGATAATGACCTCCAGCTCCACCGATATTGCTACAAAGGATATGATTTCATTTTTTTTTTTGTGGCTATGCTTCTTTTAAAAAAGTATTTTGTTTTACCTTTGGCCACTGAAAAGACCTGGAGATAATGACCAACCCAGTAAAAATAACACCTAGCTCACAGACTGTGTTATAAATACTATTTCCAAATCAACGGAATTGATGCTTGGAGGAATGACTGATTCTAGATATGGACCAGAAAATGTATGTGATGAGGCTAAAACATCATGTCATAACAAAAAGCAAATAAATGATCAATTCTACTGGAATCATATAAAAAACACATGGTGCCAACTTGAAGAAGCTGCCACTGTTCAAAGACAGGACAATTTGACCACTAATATGAATAATGGATTAATCTATTGCAATAAAGTGCAACAAATATGTTTAGAGCTATAAATTCATAATGATGCTTTAAAAAACCCTATTGGTCTTCTTCAGAGCACAGGAGGAAACCAACTCATTATTTTGAAATCTGATAAAGAGCATTTATCATACATTTATTCTGCCTTTCTTGTATGCATACAGATAATGACGGGAAGCCAGGTGTGGTGACTCACACCTGTAATCCCTGCACTTTGGGTGGCCGAGGCGGTGGATCACCTGAGGTCAGGAGTTCGAGACCAGCCTGACCAATATAATGAAACCCCGTCTCTACTAAAAATACAAAATTAGCTGGGCGTAGTGGTGGGCACCTGTAATCCCAGCTACTTGGGAGGCTGAGACAGGAAAATCCCTTGAACCCGGGAAGTGGAGGTTGCAGTGAGCCAAGATTGCACTATTGCACTCCAGCCTAGGCAACAAGAGCAAAACTCCGTCTTGGGAAAAAAAAAAAAAAAAATTCTCAAAAAGAAGCTATCTAACACTATGTGCCTCCTAATAAAAGTACCACCTACAATGCAATATTATCAAGCAGACAAAAAACCTTTAATCTGAACAAGTCTCTGTCACTACCAATTTACAGAAAATACAAGAGAGAGGACCCTGTTCAACAGCACCATTGAACTATCAGAATCCATTTGAGAAAAAAGTTTTTAAAAATATATACATAAAACAATGCACCCTGTGAATGCAGTCAGCAAAAATCTAGAATATGGACTATATAGGACAAATAACCCAATTTTTTCAACAAATAAACTGCAAAAAAAAAAAAAAAAAAAAAAAAACTGAGAAAGAACCTATACATTAAAAGAAATATACCAACCAGTTGCAGTGTATGGAACTTATTTGAATCCTAAATTGAACAAATTTTAAAAAAATGAGATAAACTTGAGCAGTGATTAGATACATTGGATACTTGATTATATTAAGCAGTTATTGTTCATTTCTAAGTGTGATAATATGATGGTATGTTTAGAAAAAATAAATTATTTTTTAGAAATCCACAATGAAATATATTCAGATGAAGTGATATTGCTTCTGGGATTTGCTTCAAATAATCTAGTATGGTGAAGGGTGTTGTATTAGGTATCTATTGCTGCATAACAAATTACTCCTACATTTTACCACTTAAAACAACAAACATTTATCTCAAAGTTTCTGTGCATCAGGAATCCAGACCTGGAGCCATGGCTCACGCCTGTAATCCCAACACTTTGGGAGGCCGAGGCAGGCGGAGGGTGCAGTGAGCTGAGATCATACTTTAGCGCCTGGCCATAGAGCGAGACCCCGTTTCAAAAAAAAAAAAAAAAAGGTTTCTGTGGGTCAGGAATCCAGAAGCAGCTTAGTTGCATGTTTCTGGCTGAAGGTCACTGCAGTTATCTGAAGTCTAGAGGGTCTGCTTCCAAGTTTACTCGGTGTTTGGCTGAGCTCATTCCTCACTGGCTGAAGCTAGAGATCTCATTTTCTTTCCACATGGGCCTTTCCATAGACTGCTTAGTTAACAGCAAGATGTAGCAGCTAGCTTCCACCAAAATGAGAGCCTAAGATAGAAGCTTCAGTCTTTTATAATCTAATCTCAGAAAACACACACCATCGCTTCTGGCATATTCTGATGGTCACACAGACTAACTCTGACACAACCTGGAAAAGGGACCACTGATGGGTATAAATACAATGAGGACCATTAGGGGCCATCTTAGGAACTAGCCACCACATTGACCCAATGTTTTATGGACTTAGGTCAAGTGTTCATCCTTCCCCTGACCATAAACCCAAGCCTGACTGGTGGACCATAGTAGTATTTCTAGTCTTTGGTTTCATTTTTCAAACAGAAATTGCTGGTAAATTTTAGATCTTCTTCTACAAGGAACAACCTGATTTATATGTGCAGCCAGGCAAGCAACTTAATGCCAATATTTATACTTGGAAGTTTATCCTGTTAAGTTTTTTACTTTTCGAGCTGCATTTCTGTGATGGGTTTGAATATTCAGATGTACCAATGAACACTATCAAACCTGACTGTATTTACTTTTATACATAGCATATTTAGCTGGCATAACAAGTATTGTTTAATTAATGTCTAAATATTTGCTTTTTCTTTCCTTTTTTTCTTTTTTCTTTGAGATAGAGTTTCACTCTTGTTGCCCAGGCTAGAGTGCAATGGTGGGGACTTCGCTCACTGCAACCTCTGCCTTCCAGGTTCAAGTGATTCTCCTGCCTCGGCCTCCCAAGTACCTGGAACTACAGGCGCCCACCATCATGCCTGGTTAATTTTCGTATTTTTAGTAGAGACAGGGTTTCACCATATTGGCCAGGCTGGTCTCGAACTCCCGACCCTCAGCTGATCTCTCTCCCCCCCGCCCCCCTGCCCCCCCCAAAGTGGTGGGATTACAGGCATGAGCCACTATCCCTGGCCAATATTTGCTTTCTTTAAATCTGTGTCTTAATAGCATCCAGCTGATAGCTAGCTACCCATGAAAATTATTTGAATATACTTTTGCAGCAGGGGCATTTTAATATGTTTCTTTTGCAATCCAGAACCTTTAAGAAGTTGTTTTGGTTTAGATTACTTGTTTTTATTATACTATAGCCAGTAGTTCATGTTTAAATTTCGAACTGCTAGTCTAAATTCCACGAAGGCAAGAACCTGGTTTGTCCTCACCACTTTGTCTTCATTGCCTGATACATAGGATGTAATGTTCATGCAATGAGTGTCTATGGAATTAATGCATGATTTCCGGATTCTAGCAAGTTGAAAAACTGAATACCTCCCTCAAGACTGAAAATTTAAAATCCTAGCATACACGATAAAAATTAAGTCATAGATACAAAATACTAACTAGTAAAAATAGAAAAGAACAAACATTTACAGAGCTGTTTTCTTAGCATTCTGTCCGATTTTGTTTTTTCTTTTTTCTTTTATATATTTATTTATTTTTTTGAGACGGAGTCTCGCTCTGAAGGGCAGTGGCGTTATCTCGGCTCACTGAATCTTCCGCCTCCCAGGCTCAAGCAATTTCCTGCCTCAGCCTCCTGGGTAGCTGAGACTACAGGCACGAGCCACCATGCCTCGTTAATTATTTTTTGTATTTTTAGTAGAGGCGGGGTTTCACTGTGTTAGCCAGGATGGCCTTGATCTTCTGACCTCGTGATCCGCGTGCCTCAGCCCCTCCAAGTGCTGGGATTACAGGCATAAACTACCGCGCCTGGTAACTGTCTGATTTTTTTTTTTTTTTTTTTTTTTTGAGATGGAGTCTCGCTCTGTCTCACTCAGGCTGGAGTTCAGTGGCGTGATCTTGGCTCACTGCAGTCTCCGCCTCCCAGCTTCAAGTGACTCTTCCGCCTCAGCCTCCTGAGCAGCTGGGACTACAGGCGTGTGCCACCACGCTGGTCAATTTTTGTATTTTTAGTTTCACCTGTTGGCCAGGCTGGTCTCAAACTTCTGACCTCAGGTGATCCACCTGCCTCAGCCTCCCAAAGCGCTGGGATTACAGGCATGAGCCACTGTGCCCAGCCAACTGTCTGATTTTCTTATGATTGCATTCAAGTTAGGGGAAATACCGCGGTAGAGACTTTTCTGGAACAGTTTCCTTGTAAAGGAAACAGATATTTAGATACAGTATGCTGAAACTGGGCACAAGCCTGGTTGCAGGTTTTATCATGTTACAGATTTTGCATTATTACGATAATTAAAGAAACCTGCTGTTGAGTTAGTTCTCTCAGGCTGGATTCTTCATTGACAAGAAATGGAAGTTACTGGTGGAGTTCTGTGGCATCATCTTATCAACATTATTTGTTGGCCTCTAGTGTGGGCAGGTCTCTAACAAATAGGCAACTGAATAAAAGAATTTTAATGAATCACACCTACCCAAATCCCATTTGATCCAATTGAATTCGGTTGCTTATTCCTTCAATCTAGGGGCTTTTAGCTGTATATTCATTGTTTTGTGTTCCTATGTTAAAGAAGTTCTAGTGGACATCCACTTGTAAAATAGGTCTTTATTTTCGCACTAGTAGTGTCTAGTACATTCAAGCCTATTTATTGTTCTTCTTGCCAATGAATGTAGCCAATAACACAATGTAAACAAATGAAACTGGAATGTAAGTTGCTGAATATTATGAAGTTGTGAAAGTTGGCAGAATCAAAATGCAATCATTAATGTTAAAACAACAACAACAACAAAACTCTAGAGCCAGGAAAGGCCATGAAGAGAGGGTTCTCATGCTTGTATGCTTGATAACAAAGACTATCACAAAGACTACAAAAACCAACCTTGCACAAAGGCCATTGCAACCTTACACAACAAATTCTTTTGCAAGGACATCTGCCCAGTAACTGCCTATCCAACCCTGCACTGGCGTCACCCTTGTTATTGATCTTTGCAGCCAAGGATAATTATTTGAAAACAATTATGTCATCCTCATTCTTTTCTTAAAAACCTTTGTATTCTTTTACCTCCTGGAATATGCCCATAGTTTACTCTGACATGAATAATCCCACTGCAATACCCTATTCCCAAATAAGTACCTTTTCTTTTAGAGAGCCTCTCTCTGTTGTTTAGGCTGACAAAGTCAATGAAAGTGATGTCTGAGAGCTGCTCAAATGACAACAAAAGTTATTGTCAGATAAGGATCTGGCAGAGTTAAGTCAATTAAAAATTGAAAAAAATGAAAATTTATATGGATGCTGTATTAAATGCTTCAAGACAAAATTATCTAAATAATAACTGGCTAAGGCTGGCCTTTGGAAAAATTAAAGTCCTGAAATATTTTTGCAGAAAATAACGAATCTGTGATCATATTCTACAAGTCAGAAGTGAAATGGACATTATATTGTCACTCCCCCAAAAATCAACACTTGATGGCCGGGTGCGGCAGCTCATGCCTGTAACTAAAGAAGGTCCCAAGTGCAATTCTTTTTATCATTTTACTATAAAATCTGTATTTATTTTTTTCATGATTGAGAAGTAATGGCCATGCATGGTGGCCGCATAAATGTCATCTTTTGAGAGTGTCTGTTCATGTCCCTTGCCCACTTTTTGAGGGGGTTGTGTTTTTTTTTTGTAAATGTGTTTAAGTTCCTTGTAGATTCTGGATATTAGACTTTTGTCAGATGGATAGACTGCAAAAATTTCCTCCTATTCTGTAAGTTGTTTGTTCACTCTGATGATAGTTTCTTTTGCTGTGCAGAAACTCTTTAAAAGTAATCCCAGCAGTTTGGAAGGCCAAGGCGGGAGGATCACCTAAGATCAGGAGTTCAAGACCAGCCTGGCCAACATGGTGAAACCTTGTTTCTACTTAAAAAAAACCACACAAAAATTATCTGGGCATGGTGGCCCATGCCTGTAGTCCCAGCTACTCAGGAGGCTGAGGCAGGAGAGCTGCTTGAATCCAGGAGGCGGAGGTTGCAGTGAGCCATGATCACACCACTGCACTTCAGCCTGGGTGACAGAGCAAGACTCCATCTCAATAAAATAAATAAAATAAAATAAAATAAAATAAAATAAAATAAAATAAATAAAATACTTAAATTGAAATTAAATGAATGAGCTATTTCATATTACTGTAGATACCTCCATTATATTATCACTTCCAAAAAATGTGTATATTGCTACCTCTAAAAAAACAAAACGTGTTTATATATGTGTGTGTCAGTTTGGTTATCTTAAAAAAATGAATAATGTCAACTTTTTCCAGTGTGTTCTGCAGAACACTAATCCCAAGCAGTCATCTGTGGGGAAAAAAAGGCATCTGCAGTGGTACAGGATGTCTTCTGTTTCCCACACCTTATTCTCTATTCTGCTCTGTTCCCAAAAGGCTGATCTATATAGACTGCAGGTTCCTTTGCCCTCTGCCTGGGGAGAGAGGGGAAAAGAGAGACCAGTAGGACATCAAAGGGGATGCGGAAATGCGGCTGAATATTTCTAGGTCTTTTATTGGCCTCCACCTGGATTGCTGTTAGTTGGCTGTATCTCCCAACTAAGGTCACAGCTTCTTTGAGGAAGTCCTAGCCATTTAGCTCTTCCCTTCAGTCCCAGTAACTGGTCCCCCTCCCTTGCCTCTTGAGGCTGGGAGGTGGCAACAGTATCACAACATTCCTGTTGGCTTCCCTTTATTAAATGCGTCTTTTGCCGGGCGCGGTGGCTCACGCCTATAATCCCAGCACTTTGGGAGGCCGAGGCGGGTGGATCACCTGAGGTCAGGAGTTCGAGCCAGCCTGACCAAAATGGTGAAACCCCGTCTCTACTGAAAATACAAAATTTGCTGGGTGTGGTGGTGCATGCCTATAATCCCAGCTACTTGGGAGGCAGGAGAATCACTTGAACCCGGGAGGCAGAGGTTGCAGTGAGCTGAGACAATGCCTCTGCACCCCAGCCTGGTGACAGAGCGAGACTCCATCTCAATAGATAAATAAATAAATAAATGCTTTTTTCCTTTTTATAAATTTAATTTTAAGTTCTGGGATATATGTGGAGAAGGTGCATGTTTGTTACACAGGTAAACATGTGCCATGGTGGTTTGCTGCACCTATCAACCCATCAACTAGGTATTAAGCCCCAAATGCATTAGCTATTTATCCTGATACTCTCCTTTCTCCCACCCCCCATCAGGCCCCAGGGTGTGCTGTTCCCCTCCCTGTGTCCATGTGCTCTCATTGTTTAGTTCCCACTCACTTAATAAGTGAGAAGATGCAGTATTTGGTTTTCTGTTCTTGTGTTAGTTTGCTGAGAAAAATGGCTTCTAGCTTCATCCATGTCCCTGCAAAGGACATGAGCCTATTCCTTTTTATGGCCGCATGGTATCCCATGGTGTATATGCACCACATTTTCTTTATCCAGTCTATCATTGATGGGCATATGGGTTGATGCCATGTCTTTGCTATTGTGAATAGTGCCGCAATGAACATATGCATGCATGTATCTTTGTAATAGAATGATTTATGTTCCTTTGGGTATATGCCCAGTAATGAGATTGCTTGGTCAAATGGTATTTTTGGTTCTAGGTCTTTGAGGAATTGCCACACTGTCTTTCACAATGAACTAATTTACATTTCCACCAACAGTGTAAAAGTGTTCCTATTTCTCCACAGCCTTGCCAGCAGCTGTTGTTTCTTGACTTTTTAATAATTGTCATTCTGACTGGTGTGAGATGGTATCTTTTTGTGGTTTTGATTTGCATTTCTCTAATGATCCGTGATGCTGAGCATTTTTTCGTATTTGTTGGCTGCATAAATGTCATCTTTTGAGAGTGTCTGTTCATGCCCCTTGCCCACTTTTTGATGGAGTTGTGTTTTTTTCTTGTAAATGTATTTAAGTTCCTTGTAGATTCTGGATATTAGACCTTTGTCAGATGGATAGACTGCAAAAATCTCCTCCCCTTCTGTAGGTTATTTGTTCACTCTGATGATAGTTTCTTTTGCTGTGCAGAAACTCTTTAATTAGATCCCATTTGTCAATGTTTGCTTTTGTTACAATCGCTTTTGACATTTTCATTATGAAATCTTTGCCTGTGCCTATGTCCTGAATGGTATTGCCTAAATTTTCTTTTAGGGTTTTTATAGTTTTGGGTTTTACACTTAAGTTTTTAATCCACCTTGAGTTAATTTTTGTATAAGGTATAAGGAAGGGGTCTAGTTTCAATTTTCTGCATATGGCTAGGCAGTTTTCCCAATACCATTTATTAAACAGTGAATCCTTTCCCCATTGCTTTTGCCAGGTTTGTCAAAGATCAGATGGTTGTAGATGTGCGGTCTTATTTCTGAGATCTCTATTCTGTTACGTTGGTCCGTGTGTCTGTTTTTGTACCAGTATCATGCTGTTTTGGTAGCCTTGTAGTATAGTTTGAAGTCAGGTAGTGTGATGCCTCCAGCTTTCTTCTTTTTGCTTAGGGTTGTCTTGGCTTTAGAAGCTCTCTTTTTTGGTTCCATATGAATTTTAAAGTAGTTTTTTCTATTTCTGTGAAGAACATCAGTGGCAGTTTAATGGGAATAGCATTAGATCTATAAATTACTTGGGGCAGTATACCCATTTTCACGATATTGATTCTTCCTATCCATGAGGATGGAATGTTTTCCCATTTACTTGTGTCCTCTCTGATTTCCTTGAGCAGTGGTTTGTAGTTCTCCTTGAAGAAGTCCTTCACATCCCTTGTTGTTTTCCTAGTTATTTTATTCTCTTTGGAGCAGTTGTGAATGGGAGTTCACTCATGCTTTGGCTCTCAGCTTGTCTATTATTAGTGTATAGGAATGCTTGTGATTTTTGCACATTGATTTTGTATCCTGAGACTTTGCTGAAGTTGCTTATCAGCTTAAGAAACTTTTGGGCTGAGACGGTGTTTTCTAGATACAGGATCATGTCACCTGCAAAGAGACAGTTTGACTTGCTCTCTTCCTATCTGAATACCCTTTCTTTCTTTCTCTTGCCTCATTTCCCTGGCCAGAACTTCCAATACTGTGTTGAATAGTAGTAGTGAGAGAGGCCATACTTGTCTTGTGCCGGTTTTCAAAGGGAATGGTTCTGGCTTTTGCCCATTCAGTATGATATTGACTAGGAGTTGGTATAAATGGTTCTTACTATTTTGAGGTATGTTCCATCGATGACAGTTTTTAACATGATGGGATATTGAATTTTATCGAAGGCCTTTACTGCATCTATTGAGATAATTGTGTGGCTTTTGTCTTTTGTTCTCTTTATGCGATGCATTATATTTATTGATTTGCATGTTAAACCCGCCTTGCATCCCAGGGATAAAGCCAACTAGATTGTGGAGAATAAACTTTTTTTTTTTTGAGGATAACCTTTTTGATGTGCTGCTGGATTCGGTTTGCCAGTATTTTATTGAGGATTTTTACATCAATGTTTGTCAGGGATATTGGCCTGAAATTCTTTTTTTCTTGTTTCTCTATTAAATGCTTAATTATCCACCGTGAGTGAACAATCTGTCTTCTTCTGGGACACTGATTGATATAATGGATAAATACAACATTGTTCTCTTGGAAAGATTAAAAATTCACACCTGCATATTAAAAGCTCTAGTATTGCAGTAGATAATGTCTAAGTTAGCCCAGTGTTTGCCAAACTTATTCATGAGACCATTTCTCTAATATATCTAAGAATATCCCTTCCCTTGAAAATATTTGATTATAAAATTCCTTGCCTTAAAAACCACAAAATGGGCCGGGCACGGTGGCTCACGCCTGTAATCCCAGCACTTTGGGAGGCCAAGGCGGGTGGATCACGAGGTCAGGAGATCAAGACCACCCTGGCTAACACGTTGAAACCCCATCTCTACTTTAAAAAAAAAAAAAACCAAAAAACTTGGCCGAGCACAGTGGCTCACTCCTGTAATTCTAGCACTTTGGGAGGCCAAGGCAGGCAGATCACTTGAGCTCTGGAGTTTGAGACCAGTCTGGGCAACATGGAGTAACCCCTGTTCTACTAAAAATACAAAAGTTAGCCAGGTGTGGTGGTGCATGCCTGTAGTCCCAGCTACTCAGGAGGCTGAGGTAGGAGTATCACTTGAACCCAGGTGGTTGAAGATGCAGAGAGCCAAGATTGTACCTCTGCACTCCAGCCTGGGTGACAAGTGAGACCCTGTCTCAAAAAAAAAAAAAAAGTAAATGCAGTACTAACCTAAACACACACACACACAACCAAACTTAATGGTTTATACTCTTGATGACTATTGTCAATCATTGTAAGCATCTAATTGTTCTGTGCTGTGTATGAAATATCAATTTCCTTAAGGTCAATTGAGGTGCATAAGCTTAAAGCTGTTAGTTGTATTGACTTGTTCCAGGTGGCTGTACTTTTTATATTGTTTAGTTTTTATGATTCCAAATTTGTCTCGTATCATGTCTCGTATCAGGCTTACAAATGTATCTTAATTGCTACCCATGTGCTTCTCAACTTTAGTGCCTGAATTTCATGACATCTATTTTGGCTGCCTGGAAACTTTAACCCCTTATGTTCGGCATTTCAGTTATGTAAAATGTTGCTGTGCATGTACTCTTTTAAACCCTGAGGTGGAGGTGATTAATTCTGTGTAGTTCTGGCCTGTCAGCACGTGATAGAATTCTATTTCTGAGTTAAGGGACATGTATGATTTCTTAGTCAAGCTTTTAATCACCATGTGAGACACTCTAAATCCCCTTTTGCCTTCTGTCACAGTTAGGTTTCTCCTAAAAATACTAAATTCCTGTACTAAAAATACAAAATTGGTCAGGTGTGGTGGCGCATGCCTGTAATCCCAGCTACCTGGGAGGCTGAAGCAGGAGAATCACTTGAACCCGGGAGGTGGAGGTTGCAGTGAGCGGAGATCAGGCCATTATCTCCAGCCTGGGCAACAAGAGTGAAACTCCATCTCAAAACAAATAACTCATGCATATTTATTTACATAACTGTGTGGTGTAGTGGACAGGCTCAAACACAGGTTTGAATCCCTGACTTCTACCACTTATTAGCTAGTGCCCTAGCTGGAGGCCCAAATCCCTTAGGAGAATGGCGTGAACCCGGGAGGCGGAGCTTGCAGTGAGCTGAGATCCGGCCACTGCACTCCAGCCTGGGCGACAGAGCGAGACTCCGCCTCAAAAAAAAAAAAAAAAAAAAAAAAAATTGGGACAACACTGTTGGAAGGGAATCAAATTATAAGAATTACCTGAAAATAGAATCATTAATAAATGGTAGCTATCAATTTAAGTATATTAACTGGTTACTGTGGCAATATATATAATTATAAAATCACCATCAATCCTTTCATTCATACATTAACACATATCACTGGTTTAATTCATTGAAAGCAAATACTTTTCCCTTACTCTCCTTCCAAGATTCCACTTAGGCTGGTTACCCCAAATGTAATGGAGAAACATTAAGTGTCACTTTTAAACCAGTCTTTAATTTTCAATTCAGGTGTGAGGCACATATATACACACAAACATTAATTTAAGGAAGCAAGAATGTAGAATATAAACATGTACGGCAGACACTACTTCATGTATTTTAAAACTTACTTTGAATTAACTTCATTGTTTACATGTAAAAGAAAAATATCATTCACTTATACTTCCACTTCCCTTTAAAGTATTCTCAAATTGTATTTCTTGAAACTCCAATAGAAAGCATTCTCTCTTAATCATGGCAAGGGGTGGGGTACTCATTGGTGACCAAAATCTAGTGACACCATCTTTCATGTTCTTTGCCATACTCTTAAATGCCTGGCAAACAGTAAATATTTACCAGATGAATATGACATTTAAAAAATAGATTTCAAGAGATTGAGATTCTCTAGCCAAGTTGAGGGACTACATCATTTTGAAGCACTCCAGAAGGGGGATGTGATTAAATGTGACTGCATGCCTGGCCTGGCTGCTTGTAGGTACAGAGCTGTGTTAAGGCGTGGGAATAGGAGAGCAATGCCCTAGGGAAAAGAGGGCACTAGGGGAAACAATGGTTGCAGTGCACTGCAGAATGACCAATGGCACCTACTTCCAGAGTTTTCTTTCAACTAAAAAGAGATGGCATTTTCTTATGATTCAGTAACTGCATTACTTACATCAGCAACATTATGGTTTTTATAGATAAGCCTAGGCAACTAGTCTCTATTTACACCATCCCATCCAAACCCAACTAACCAAATTTTAGAACACCATCAGATAGTTTCTTGCATTCAAGACTTCAACTCATAACTCTTTGAACTCGTATTAGATATAAGGAATCTAAGATGTATTATAGGCATTCCTATAATTAGCCATATTTACAAGATACAAAATATTTGGATAAAAAGCAAATTTCATCACATCGTATAATGTACAGATAAGGTTTATAAAGTAAATTAATTTATTTTTAGCACCATATATATAATCCAAACACTGCAAATTAATTTCTTTTCAAACTCAAAAGATATTTTTCATTAATCATGATGGCACATCCTCTCTCTCAATAAACGCAAATGCTGTTTTATGGGCTGTGTGGTAATAGTTTAACATTTAGTAATTGATGATATAAAATTATTTTCTCATCAAGACTAGGCTGTATTTCCTTAAAAAAAAAAAAAAAAAAAAAAGCTCAGGTTAAACAGCCAAAAATTTGTGATTATTATCACAAATAATCCAAGATTTAAATAACCAAGGGCCTCCAGAGGCCCCTGTTCTTCCTTTTGCCTGTCTAAAATTCAATGGAATATATTAAGTGTTAAACTGGTATGAAGAGGTGGAACTAAATTCTTTGAAACACAAGGTAGAGTATCACTTTTTACTTAAACTTGGAGTCCTTTACATTTATATCTGCTATTCAAAAAAAACTAGACAAAGACATCTAGATTTAGATTAACATGAACTATCAAAGGGATTATTTTGGATCATTAAAGGAAACTTAACAGTAAGCCTTCATGTACCAAATACTAACATTTAAATTAATTTCAAAATCTATAAAGGTATATAATTATTAATTTGCAAAGGAGAAAACTGAGGCTCAGAAGTTGCACAAAACCATGGAACTAGTGGAACTGAGCTTTAGAAACCAAGGCTGTCCTCCTCTACTATACATTATTTCTCCTCAGTACACAATAATAAATTGGTTCAAAATTATCTAGACCTTTAAAAAGTATATAATGGAAAGTGCTTTTAGTATTAAAACAGTTTTCATGAATGACCCTAACAAATTTTGTCTAAAAGCTTACTAAAATGCTGACATCATTTATAATCCTTCATTTATTTGTAAAAAGATGAGGACACATTTTAAGTGAAGTGCAATTCATTTGTTTTCTACAAAATAAGTTAATTTTAAGCAAAACAATCTCAATAATGATAAATGCATGTCATTATTTATTTAGATGTTTCAGCTCTCGCACTAAGTTTTTACAAGCTGGTGAACACTGACAAAATTATTTCTCCCACAGAACTATAACCACACATCCCCAGACAGTATAAATATATGGTTGAACTAACATTAATACACATCACCATTTTATCAATTACATAATAAAACAAATTATCAAGTATCCAAATATTAAGTTACACAGCTCAAAAGGCATATAAAATATTAGATGTCTGCTCAATTCATTAGCAGAAACCCATTTCTTTTTTTGCAAGAGAGGTTGGGAAGGAAAAAAAAAAATCACACTTTCAAACAAAAATAAGTTGGTAAACACGCTTCTGATAAGTATGGAAAAAAAAATTACAAGAATTTCAGGAAGTTTATGATTACAATAACAAAGCATCTCTACCTTTTAAAAAAATATTTTACTAAATTAAAGAGCATATTCTACATGTTCTGCACAAGACAAAGGCAACATTTTGCTAAAAATAATTAATAGCCCCCTCCCATTCTTTTCTCAGGCCCTCCCTGTTAAGTTGCACCTCAGAGTGCAAACATTAAATTAATGTAAGGCTTTTTTGTCTGAAGACATTAAAGACATGTGCTTCTGTACAATGTAGATTTTCAAAATGGAGGTTTTTTTTAATAACAGCACAAAGTGAGATTTATAGAAACACATTAAATAATCACTGTAAGACTTGGTAAAAAAAAAAAAAAAAAAAAAAAATTCAATGGTTAAGCAAACCTGATGTATACCGGTATGAATGTGGGAGATGTAAACATAAAGTGAGCAGGCAAATAACCATGTAGGCCCTACTTTCAATGTTTGAAATGAGTGAAGGAATAAACCATATAAGGTCTAGAGTGTTCATAGTTCCTGGGATTTTAGTTCTGTATGGTACTAAAAATATACAAGTATTGTGCTGGGTATTTTGGCACCTAATCTTCCTAAATTTCTTATGTATTGATAAGATTCTGGCATGGGAATAGATTTAAACAAGTCATAACTCAATACTCCATGATTTTGGGAAAGGTCAATTGATACAAATGACAAGCACATTTTATACGCTGACAGCAAGAATCTTTTGCCAAGTATCCAAATAGGTTGACTGTAACCCAAATACAGAGGTTGCCAAATCTGTCTAGCTTGTGGCCTGGTAAAACTGCCTTTCAATACTCCTATGGAAGCTTCATTAGACTTACTCACTAAGCCAACATGTTGGCTAATATGTATAACAAATTAGACTCTATCTCAAGTTCCACTTCCAATAGCATTAGGCACCCCAATTTTATTGAATGCAACAGTTGTTTCTATGACCGTTGGAATCTTTGAAACGCAGCCGCATTTTAGGACGATACTTCTCCAAATACAAAAGTTGCTTGCTGTTAAAAGCTCCACGCCGCTTTCTGGGAGGGGGAAAAAAAAAAAAAATGAAAGAAGGCAAAAGCCCCCTACAGTAATATTTAGTGTCTTATGGACAACCATCACCTTTCTTGTGGCAATTTATCTTTTGATTAATTAGGCTGTGACCTGATGCAGAAATGAATATGAACAGGCACATCAGTGCAAATGGAAAAAATCATAAAAAGTTAATTTTCCATATATCTTCTTTTGAGTATTAGTTATAATAGTCAACTCACAAATCCATTTATATGTAAGTCCAAGAAAAGACAACTAATTTATAGTGAAGTCAGAAGTTGCCTCTGGTAGCAGTGAAGATGACTACAACAGCCACAAAAGTATATTCTAGAGCACTCAAAATATTGTGTTGTATTGGATGGTTAATTTGACTGTTACTGTCAACTGGTCTCCTTTAGAGACCTGTGCATTTTATTGTATCTTTAATTGTATCTTAATTATACCTCAATAAAAATACAAAATAACAACCAACATATTCAATTAAGTATTTAAAGCAAAACAATAATTCAAAAACTCTTGTTGGATTAGAATCTTAATAATATAAGCATCTGCATGAAATGCAAAAAAGAATGTAGTATCTTGATTTCCTGGTTTTAATACTATCTCAAAAAAAATCACGATTTGATGGGCATTCAACAAGGATGTTGAACACTGACATTCAACAAGGAAATGAAAAGAGAATCCATTACTTACTGTCTTATGAATTGTACTGCATCTTCGTATTTCATTCCACCTTCAATTAATGCTAGGGCAACAAGTACTGGAGCTCTGGTAAGGTAAGAATTTTGATAAATACTTTTTTCAAATTCAAATCTTCATAAATTTATTTCTCCAAACACTCCCCAACTCAGAAGTATCATTATCTACCACCCTTCCTGTTTAACTAATACCTATGACAAATGTTGACTTTATATTTAAAAAATTATAAGGATGTTTCAAGTTTCCGTATTTTCATTATCAACCCAGACTTTTACCTAGAATCAAATTGATAAATTCATTTACCTCCCAAGGCCTGCAACGCAATGAACAGCAATACAACAACCAGGTTCTTCACGAAACTTAATTTTTACAAGACTTAACCAGTCATCAACAATCTGGTTGGACGGTGGTGCACCATCATCAAAAGGCCAATCCTAAGTCAAAAGAATATTTAAATATTAAAAATTAAATATCTAAAATAGATCATTAATATAAACACTGTAGTAATAATTCTAAATTTCTAACATGCAAATGTTTTCAAAAGCACTCTCATTTTAATGTTTAATCACATCTTACTAAACCTTGTTGTCTACCAAATGTGACTAAATGCCCAATCTTTACAAAAATGTTTCACAACTTCAAATCCTTGCTTAGCTTTTCACCTTTATTTAGAAATTACGATTCTGCACAATAATATAATTTTTTTTTTAGCTTTTTGAGGTCTATTTATGACTTAAATAGATATTTGAATTTACTATTTGAATAAACTTTTGTAGCATAGCACCATAAAAACATAGGAACTGTTAAATACTTACAAGAACATGGATACCTTCTTTCTCCACAAGAGTAGTGTCATAAGTTGCTTCACACACTCTTACTATTGTGGTAACTCCATACTTCTTAAGTTCCTGGATAAAACATACATTAAAATAATCTTAATGTTTAACCACATCACTATTACTCAACATTTTATATTCTGATCATCTCTGATCAGTAAGTATGCTGGTTAACAGAAAATCATTTAAATAACGAGAGAATCTATTTATGTTTAACACAAAAGCAAATTTTGTTTTGAATGACAGTGCTAGAATGTAAAAAGAAAAGTTCTAAATACCATACATATTTTTAATAAACTGGAGAAGTTTTCTTTTTTTTAAATGGTGTGCCCCCTTCATACACTGAAGTTGTTTATAGTCATGGTAATACCAGATTGGGATGAAACATTAACTAAAAGGGGCTAGCAGCAATGCAGACAAAGGTAAATATAACTAAAGGTATTATTTATAACTAATTGAGTAATCTGACTTGACTCAATTATACTCACTCCTTAAACTTTACTCATTTGAAGTACATAGAATGAAGTCTTAAATACAGTAAAAAAGCCCACATACCATTTAAAACTACAGGCTTCAAAATGCATTATTACTAATTATAACTCTCCTGACATTACACACACACACACACGTATATATATAGAGTAACAAAAATTATATATTATATATATACACATAAATAAAATATATGGTAATAAAAATTAAAGTACCATTAAAGTATTTCCCAGCCAGGCGTGCAGGCTCACACCTGTAATCCCAGCACTTTGAGAGGATGAGGTGGATCACCTGAGGTCAGGAGTGAGACCAGCCTGGCCAACATGGTGAAACTCCGTCTAAAAATACAAAAATTAGCTGGGCAAAGTGGCGCACGCCTGTAGTTCCCCTGACCCCCCCACCAGCTACTCAGGAGGCTGAGGCAGAAGAATTGCTTAAACCTGGGAGGCAGAGGTTGCAGTGAGCCAAGATCACGCCACTGCACTGCAGCCTGAGTGACAGAACGAAACTCCGTCTCAAAAAAAAAAAGTATTTCCATATGTTCTGAGAGGCCTATTTGCTGTTTCTTAACAACTGTAGGTATTTATAAAGTAAAATGTGTGCACATCCTGACATATTATTCAGCATTCAATTCCTTTCTCCTAGTAAAAAGAAGCAGGTAGAATTTTGGCTACGTAGCTACCATTAGGAAGGAACAGAATTTGTAGTTGAGGGATTCTAAGCATCAAATGGGGTCCAAGACCAACCAACTTTGGTTTATAGCATTAGTCATTAGGTTAAGCAGATATATAAAAAATCCATAAATGGCAACCTTTCCCATGCAAATTTCTTGCAAGATAAGTAAGAGTTATACTATTTTACTGTCCACATATCAATTTAAGCAAACTCAGGTGCAAGAATTATTAACTCAAGCACATGCCCTTCTCAAAATGTAGAAATATACCTCTAACCTATAGAAGACATTGACATTTATTTCTGGGAACTGGAATTGTAGGTATACCATCTCATATTTTCCAAAGTACTATTTATTTTGTTAGCTATAAGCTCCACTATTATATTGCAATCAATTTAAGCTACTAAAACGTATCAAATCTTACCTCTATAAATTTGTTTAAGGTCGCATTGGTTGGATTGTGTGTAATAAGAAATCTCATGTTCTTGTATGTGACTTCCACAGGAGCTGGGCGGTTCATTCGAGCCATGTTAATTTAGTTAAAAAACACTCAATAGGGTTATGAAATAATTAAAAAAAATCGAATACAGAAATGATGCAAAGAAACTGAAGTCTACTTCAATATACTCCACTTGAAATTCTCAGTGCTTGAGTATGAAGTTGTAAGTAATGATAAATGAAATGAACCTCCTAACAAGAAGCAGCAATTCTTCAATCCAGTAATACTGAGGCCAACAGAAAAGAAGTGCACTGAGGTTTACCCCATTCAGGTCAGAACTCTTGTAAAATGCTCTGTGGATTTCAATTCAACACTTCTGTGTCCAGGATAACCACTCTTATGGGGGCTTCTTGGTGGAGTAGTAATCAGTTTCTACAGTTCACTTGTCTGCATAGAGGTCGTGCTGTGCCTGGCAGTAATCTCCACTGCCCTTCAGAAACTCCATAAATGTGTGACCAAGAACACCACAGAATTGCTGTTTAAAACAAAAAGACAGAAAGAAAGAGAGAATAAGTTATTTTCCAATTCAAAAGAAATATATTAGGGTTTTACACTATTTAAGTACACAACTATCTAAAGCAGGGCCTGAGCCACTTCATCAACTTTTACTTCAATCGCAAAATTCAAGGGGTAAGTACAGATTAAATCAATCAGCATAAAACAAGCAGTCAGATAGATTAAACTGAAATCCATGATCTATTACTAAGATTCCTCAGAAAAGAAAAAAAAGCCCATTGTTACATTTTTGTGAAATTCATATACATACTCATATATATACATATTCATATATATTCTATCTATATAGTTATATTCTATCTATATATAACATATAATTATGATTCTATTAATTATTCCTTTTGATAGTTGTTTTCTTTACTTTGTAATTACATACACAACTTTATGTTGATTTTTCCAACTAACAAAAACATTTTTACACATTAATACAAACTCCAGATAACTCTGAAGTTATTAGTCTTGCATAATTTACTTAACTCATAAACTGAAACATCTTAAGTTCCTTTCCAACTTTATGCTTTTATATCCTTTTCTTAGACTGATTTAAGTGTGTCTATATTTAGAATCTCATTTTATCCTTAACAATCTGTTATCATTCCCATTAAACTGAAGACGAGGAAAATGAGTCTCTGAAAATCAACTTGTTATATGAAATATAAGAATGTATGCTTATGAATTTAAAAAGGAAGGAACTCTCATTTATAACTATAAAGAAAATATTCACAATTTTAATAGTGTTCTTTTTTTTTTTTTTTTTTTTTTTGAGACGGAGTCTCGCTCTGTCGCCCAAGGTGGAGTGCAGTGGCCGGATCTCAGCTCACTGCAAGCTCTGCCTCCCGGGTTCATGCTATTCTCCTGCCTCAGCCTCCCGAGTAGCTGGGACTACAGGCGCCCGCCACCTCGCCCAGCTAGTTTTTTGCATTTTTTAGTAGAGACGGGGGTTTCACCGTGTTAGCCAGGATGGTCTCGATCTCCTGACCTCGTGATCCGCCGGTCTCAGCCTCCCAAAGTGCTGGGATTACAGGCTTGAGCCACCGCGCCCGGCCAATAGTGTTCTTTTGTATTTTAAAACCAAAATGTCACATATACAACTCAAAACTGAAATCCAACTCAGAGAAGGGGGACAAAGGGATGCTGAAGGTGGAAGTGGTAGGTCTCAAAAGTAAAGTAACTATTGTAACCAATAAATATAAACAAATATGAATGTATTTATATTTTCTCTAAGTTCCCCCTTAAGAACTAAATCATTTTATGCCAATATCAAACATTAAACCAATAGTCACAGGATACTTTCTTCTTCCAAATAGTTTATAAAGTACCCGTGTACTTGGGAGTAAAGAGGGCACTAAGTAAAGTATTAATAACAGGTTAACAAGAGCAGTAATTGATAGCCACTTCCTAAAGCACTTCATGTATACTCTCATCACCAAAAAAGTTTTAACAAAAGGTTCCATTAGTTTCTACGCTTAAATGTAAGCATTTGAAGTCTTAAAATTAAAATTCAAATGATCTGCTCCCATTTCCATTTTACACCTTTATTTATTTATTTATTTATTTATTTATTTATTTATTTTTTGAGACAGAGTCTTGCTTTGTTGCCCAGGCTGGAGTGCCGTGGCCAGATCTCGGCTCACTGTAAGCTCCGCCTCCCGGTTCACGCCATTCTCCTGCCTCAGCCTCCCGAGTAGCTGGGACTACAGGCGCCCGCCACCGCGCCCGGCTAGTTTTTTGTATTTTTTTAGGAGAGACGGGGTTTCACCGTGTTAGCCAGGATAGTCTCGATCTCCTGACCTTGTGATCCGCCTGTCTCGGCCTCCCAAAGTGCTGGGATTACAGGCTTGAGCCACCGCGCCCAGCTCCATTTTACACCTTTAAATAGTCCCATGCTAGTTATAGTTTCTAGAACTTTGCTAAATTTTAAGAATAATTCTTATGATGATTACTGCAGAAAACATCAAGTCAAAAACCCAGTCTACTTTTCTGGTAAAACACAGAAATAGCATTAACGGTCATTTATCAAAAGGTCCCATAAGAAAGGTAACTTTCATTATCACAAGTTTATTCAAACAAGCCCTCAGAGGTTACTCCCCCTACTTGGTCAGCTGGGTTAAAAAATTAAGGGTTTAAATTACAAAGACATCACAGTTACAGTGAATAGAGACTGTAGCAATCTGAAAGTAATTTCATTATACTTTCACCCCAAGTTCTAAATATTATCTCTGTAGAATAAAGTGTATTCTGACACTTTCCCAATGACATACAATGATCTTTAAAAGCTTTATAATGACTCAACACAGTATTCTAATTTCCAGGTATTACTTTTCAATTAAAAGCTGATTTGAGACAGTATTTCACACCACTATTTCCCTATTTAACAGCTAAAACTCCTGTTGGCTACAACCTAGTCGGGCCATATCCCTTCATGTAAGTAAGCACTTTGATCAGGAAGCAGAGAAAGCACTATATTAAGAATTCCTTTCCTGAACTGGTTATTTTTACTGAGTGGAGCCACCTAGTGGCTGGGGGGACTCGTCTGTTAAAGCAGTGGTGACGACCCATAGCTTTCTGTTCCGCCCAAGACACTCCTCCATTCTCAATATCCTATCCACAGGAAAAACTATCCATGATGGGGATTTTTTCCCTCCCACATATCAGTTGCATTATAATCACAATCATATACAAGAGGGGAGAGACGGAAAGAGCAATCTCTGTGCAGAAGCTTAAGTCACTATTATACTGCAGAGTCAAGCCAATTAATGTGTATAACTCTTTTGCCAAATAATTCCTTGAATAGTCTGTTCCACATCTACTTAGGTCTTAGGGCACCTAAGAAAGCATGCGTAAAATGCTGCTCACTCTTGGGAATGATCTAGTTTTCAACTGACTAACAGGAAGCACCGCCTCAGGATCTGGATGTCGAGCAGGTCAACGGTTCCAATCGTAACGCAAATCACTTAATACTCGTGGACTGGTAGGGGGCTCCGCGGCCAGAAGATAAAAAACCCTCAGAATTCTGGCTGTGGTTGGCTACTGCTGCCACAAACCAACAGGAGGCAACAACATATTACACCACAGAGTTCAGGAACAGTTCTAAACAGTCCCCGATTAAAAGGCGCCATCCAGGGCCCTTCCAAAATTGGCAGGGGAAACGTATGCTGGTGCCCGGACGGGAAGTCCTTCGCGTCAATGTAACTAACAGTAGCCCTGTCAGTTTCCAAGACGCTCCGACCCAGGCCATTTCTCCACGACTGGCCCAGAGAAAGGACAAGACTAGACTTGTTCCCATTATCACGAGCCCGAGGTGGGGCGATAAATCCGGAACAGCTCGAATTACCAGGTGGAGCCTGGGAGGAGGGCGGGGCGGAGGGCCGAAGTTCTCACCTAGCAGAACCCCTCTCTGGCCCGGGCAGGGGTGCAACTCGCGGAATGCCCCCGAGGGCCGCCGCCCCGCGCACGCGGCTGTGTGCGCCCGAGCACGCCCGCTGCGCCCCCTCTCTGCGCCGCAATCACGGGTTCGCGCCGCGCCTTCAGTCAGGCGCGGGCGCCGAGGCCATTTTGTCTGAGGCTCGGGTCCCGGCCGTCGAGCACAGGAGTGTAGCTGCACCCAGTGGCTGTCCCGCGCCCACCCCGGAGCTCCGAGAAGCTCTGGGACCAGATCGTTACCACCCGTGCCAAGCTGTCCCGCCTACCCCACGCCCGCCCGGATCCGGAGGCGAACCCGCCACCGCCGCGCCCTCCCCGTATCCGGCTCCGCAGTGACACGCGCAACCATCGCCCCACCCCGGGCCACGTCTCCCGCTCCCAGTACAGCCACTCTCCTCCGGCCGAACAAAGAGGCCCCGGGACGCCGCGGAGCCTGCCATGCCCGGACGGGTCGCGCCAGACCAAAGGGCCAAGGGGCGGAGGCGGCGGTCACAAAGCGGCTTTTGTGCCACCCACCCGACCCGCTGCGGAAGCCGAAATTACCCCCGGCCGCCGCGCAAGCCGGACCGCGCCGCCCCCGTCGCCCCGGGCTCGGGAGGGACTCAAAAGCCTGTGCCTCCGGCGGTCAACCGCCACCCTGCAGCCCCGAGGGGCCCGGCGTCTGCCTCCGCACAGCCGGCCGCAATCGGCCGGCCACAGGGCCGTAACCAGTCCGCTCCCACCCGGGACCCACCGGAACTGCAACCCGGGGCAACCTGGAGGAGACGCCGGGCTCCGAACAAAGGCGACAGCAGGGATAGGGGGGCCGGTCGTGGATTCCCAACCCGAGAGGCGACGATGCGACGGCTACTCACAGGAATATGTTTACTCATTGAAGATTGTGGCCTAATCATACAGCCGGTCCCGAGGCGGCGGCGACACAGGCGGTGGTGGCGGCTGCAGGGCAGGAGGCGGCGGTGGTCGTGGCGGAGCGGCGGTGGCGGCGATGCAGGCGGCGGCGGGGGCACCAGACTCTACCATGCAGTGAGCGGCTCGGAGCAGAGCGCGTAGCCGAGCCGGCCCGCAGCCGAAGGAGCCAATACACGCGCCGAGGCGCCCTTGCGTCACAAGCCCTCCCCTTTATAACCGGTGCGACGTGCAACCCTCCAGCCACCAATCGCGGCCTGGAACCGCGGGCCGGGAGACCACAGGCGGGGGCGGAGACCCGCCCCCCGCGAACGTCACTCCGCGGCGGCCGCCGCCGGTGTGAACCGGTTGATGAATGGCTAAGCGCCGAACCGGAGCATCCCCCGGGCGGGGGAGGGAAGGGGCTGCCGGGAGGACTCCGGGATGCAGGAAGCCTGAGGTTAAGAATGGGTGGGAGCGAGAGAGATTCCGATCTATCGACTGGAAGGACTCCTGCTGCAAACCACGTTTCTCATAATTAAAACCATCCAGGAGTGCACACATGTCACATGAGGAGACTCGAAGTTTGCCTGAATCGTAAAATGCAATCCCTCTAGGGCTGGAACCGCGTCTCAGTGTCGACCCTATTTTCTACTGCCTTAACCACGGTCATCTTTGCCAGTGGTTTACCTTGGCACCTGGGCCCCGAGTACATTCGTCATCAAATAATATTTATGTCGCACGACCGCTGTACCCGGTGACTCAACAGCTTGCATGCCACGGCCTTAAGCTTGGTCAAGATGAATTCTTGTCCCTGGGGGCGCTTTCAAGCGGGGAGAAACTTACCTTCGCAAAACTTAATGCTATAGAAGATGGGGAGAGTATCTTTTGATGCAGACGAAGCCCTGTGCTCCCTATATTCTTTTTTTGATCACGCCTCTATACTACGTACGCGTGCAACTGCAGTTGGCTCAATTGTGGCATTTCGAAATCACATGCATCCTTTGTACTGCTGCTCACTTGATATGTTGTCTCAGATAATGAAAGGTTAGGAAGTGCTTAAAGAAAGTGTTTTGAGAAATTAAGAATCTTCGGCTTTGTCAAACACTGATGTAATTCTTTGCGTCAAAGCTAAAGCTCTTCTTTATGTTCGTTTTTTTATGTTCGTTTTCAGTCCTCTTTTACTGACTTCATTATTTAAGCCCCTAAGAAATAAAGTCTTATCGCAGTTCTGTGCCATACAAGGGCAACTCTGTTACTTATAATCTGAAAACTCTTTCTCCTCAGCTCTGGGGAAGGAGTAAACAGGATCTTTACCTGCTTTTGAAGAACTCAGTTTTCCACTAACACTGAAGCCTTTTGTTTGTTATTTTCACTGAGTATGAGATTGGAGAGGTCTTTAGGGATCAAATTTTGTCCTCTCTCAATGCGCTGCAGCATCCTAGGATTTATTTAGAGACTCTGGTTGTATAGTTATTCAACTTTCTTAACACTGTAAGTAAAATAAAAACTTTCAAAAAACAAAAACAAAATCCTGGGCCAGACTTTCAAAGGAACAAAAACTAATCGTCATTTTGAAGAAAATGACTCACCTAGGACACATTTTAATCCATTAAAATCAAGGGAAACTAGCACACTTGAGAAATATGTCCCTTTACAAATAAATGATTTAAAAAAGTAAAGACTTTAAAATCTTAAATTCTAAAAAAATAGAGCTTAAAAAAATCTTGGGTGGTAGGGGCAAAGCTAAGCAGGCTGGGGAATTCAAAGTCAAAAAGGGACAGATTTCATCATATATAAGAACTAAAAACTTTTATATGGCAAAAGGCTTTTGACAAATGTTAATTTCACACTGGGAGAAAATATTGGTGATACTTCATGGATAGGGTTAATATAAAAAGCTTGGCCAATGTAGATAATAGTGTAGTTAAAAAGCACATATTCAATCAGCCACTCTTACTCCAAAAGTTGGCAAACACACATAATTGGAATAGTGAAACTTTTTCATGTAATGGCATTTCAAAAAATACGTTTGGTGGGACAAGATATAAACTCAGCAAATGATTAACAGAGCCAAATCTGTGTTAGCCAATTTTCTTGTAGAACTTGTGATACAAGTTGTGAGCCTTGTGATCCACAGATCCTGTAATTACCACAAGCAGTGCTGACATGAAGTATCTAGTCAGCTATGCTCATCAAGTTCTAAAAGCTCTCAAATTCTCAAGTGGCCTGGGGGTCTTAGCCTCTCAGACAAGGTACCATCTTATCCTACGATGGAAGTAATATATTTAAAGGATGAAAAAATAAGGCTTTTGCTGTTGAGAGAAATGACGCACTTTATTTTATTTTATGTATTTATTTGAGATGGAGTCTTGCTCTGTTGCCCAGGTAGGAGTGCAGTGTCACGATCTTGGCTCACTGCAACCTCAGCCTCCTGGGTTCCAGCGATTCTTCTGCCTCAGCCTCCCAAGTAGCTGGGATTACAGCCACCTGCCACCACACCTGGCTAATTTGTTTGTACTTTTAGAAAACCCCATGTTGACTAGGTTGGTTTTGAACTCCTGACCTCAAGAGATCTGCCTGCCTCAGCCTCCCAAAGGAAAGGACACATTTTAAACAAGACGTAAGTGTGGTCTTACTGACCAGTCCATTAAATGTTCCTGCTTCTTTGTCAGCTGCCATTGTGGTTCACTGCTATGCTGAGGGTGTCTGCTGTATTGAGTTTAATACTTTTAAGCTGCAGATTCTTGGAGAACAGTAGAACATCCCAACATTGGTCAGGAGACTCCTGTGATCTGAGGACTCACTAACCCTTACAGACTTGCACTCAGAGCATTAGCACCTGTACTTTTTTAAAGTGTGTCTCTAACAAACTTGAAACTAGTGCTTTCAGACATCAAAAAGTGAGAAAACACCTCTAAAAGTCAGTGCTTACTCTGAGCTCCAGGAGAAGCTCTAATATAGAGGATTTTCCCTCCTGCTAAACAAGATTCTCGGCTGGAAGTTACTTCTCTCAGCAAAACATGTGTCCTTGACCTCATCACGATAGGCAGGACTTTCTACTGACAATTCAAAACATAAGAGCCAACAGTTGGGAAATAAGACTAGAAGAATATTATAAGGAGGTTGAGCGTAGTGGCATACAGGCTCATGCCTGCAATCCCAGCACTTTGGGAGAACAAGGTGGGTGGATCACTTGAGGTTAGGAGTTCAAGACCAACCTGGTCAATATGGTGAAATCCCATCTCTACTAAAAATACAAAAAATTATCTGGGCATGGTGGCAGGCACCTCTAATCCTAGTTACTTGGAAGGCTGAGGAAGGAGACTCACTGGAGGGCCGGGAGGCAGAGACTGCACTGAGCTGAGATCGTGGCACTGCACTCCAGCCTGGGAGACAGAGTGAGACTTCATTTCAACAAAAGAATATTATAAGGAATGTTTTTATGGAAGATTAAAGACTGCAGAAGGCAAGAGTGCAGAGGAAGACTGGCAAATCTTGATGAAGAAGAACAGAGAAATCTTTGCCAGAACAGCAGATCTAGTAAACATTGATTCCATTTATACCAAGTTTACAAAAGGAGTAAAGGATTCCTTGATTTTCAGTCTTCTCAGATTGGTTGGGGCTACAAGTAAGTCTGATAAAAACATTTAATATAGCAAGAGTAATATCATTGCAATGATAGATTAAATGGGACAATACCAACCTAGAAAAAGACACTAGATTGCAAGATATAATGACAAAGATATAATGACAGTCTAGCAAATATACTTAGTAGAGGCAAATACCCCCATGGGCCATAATCTAGTAAGTGTCTGGATACTGGTGCAGAGGGTAAGTTCCCATACCCATATTTAACAAGAGTCCTAAAAATTCAAGTATGCCATGGCTACTGTCAGCATTGTTAAACTTTATTTCCCTCTTGCTGTTTTAGAACAGTCTATTTTATATCCAATTAATTTTCTTATATGATTATTAAAATAAATATGTAGTATACAGGCATGCCTTCATTTATTGTGCTTTGCAAATACTGTTTTTTTTTTTTTAACAAAATGATGGTTTTTGACAGCTTTTTGTCAAGCAAGTCCATCAGAGCCATTTTTCCAATAACATGTACTCATTTCATGTCTCTGTGCTACATCTTGGTAATTCTCCCAATATTTCAAACCTTTAAATTATTATTATATCTGTTATGTCAACTTGTGAACAGTGATCTTTGATGTTACTATTGGAATTGTTTTGGGCCACCACAAACTGTACCCATTTAAGATGGCAAACTTATTTGATAAATGTATATATTCTGACTGCTCCGCTGATCGGCCAGTCCCTCAGCGAGACATGGCAATACTGAAATTAGGCCAATTAATAACCCTACAAAGGCCTCTAAGTGTTCAAGTGAAAGGAAGAGTCATTCATCTCTCACTTTAAATCAAAGCTAAAAATGATTAAGCTGAGTAAGGCAAGTTGAAAGCAGAGATAGACTGAAAACTAGGCCTCATACCCAAAACAGTCAAGTTGTGAATGCCAAGGAAAAGCTCTTGAAGGAAATTAAAAGTGCTACTCCAGTGAACACAGGAATGATAAGAAAGTGAAACAGTCTCATTGTTGATAAGGAGAAAGTTTTAGAGTTCAGCATTCTCTTAAGTCAAAGCCTAATCCAGAGCAAGGCTTTAACTCTCCTCATTTTTATGAAGGCTGAGAGAGGTTAGGAAGTTGTAGAAGAAAAGTTTGAAGATAGCAGAGGTGGGTTCATGAGGTTTAAGAGTAGAAGCCCTCTCCCTAACATAAAAATGAAAGGTGAAGCAGTAAGTGCTGATGGAGAAGCTGCAGCAAGTTATTGAGAAAATTTAGCCAAGAACATTGATGAAGGTGGCTACACTAATTAACAGATCTTCAATGTAGACAAAACAGTCTTACATTGGAAGAAGATGCTATCCAGGACTTTCATAGCTATAGAAGTCAATGCTTGGCTTCAAAGCTTTGGAGGACAGGCAATTCTCTTGTTAGGGGCTGATGTGGCTGGTGACTTTAAGTTGAAGCAGATGCTCATTTACCATTCTGAAAATCCTAGGACCCTTAAAAATTATGCTGAATCTACTCTGCTGTGCTCTATAAATGGAAGAACAAAATCTGGTTGACAGCACATCTGTTTAGCGTGGCTCACTAAATATTTTAAGTCCACTGTTGAGACCTACTGATAAAACATGATTTATTTAAAAATACTATTGCTTGTTGACAATGCACATGGTCATTGAAGGGCTCTGATTGAGATGTACGAGGAGATTAATGTTGTTTTCATGCCTGCTAACACAGCATCCATTCTGCAACCCATAGATAAAGGATTAATTTTGACTTTCAGGTTTTAATATTTAAGTACATTTTATAAGGTTGTAAGTTGCCATAGATGGTGATTCCACTGATGGATCTAAGCAAAGTAAACCAAAAACATTCTGGAAAGGATTCTAGATGCCATTAAGAACATTCATGAGAGGAGGTAAAAATATCAGCATGAACAGGAGTTTGAAAGAAGTTAACTCCAACTCTCATGGATGACCTTGAGGGGATTCAAAACTTCAGTGGAGGAAATCACTACAGATATGGTGGAAATAGCAAGATAATTTGAGTTAGAAACAGAGTCTGAAGAGGTGACTAAATTGCTGCAATCTTATGATCAAACTTGAATGAATGAGGAGTTGCTTCTTATGAAGGAGAAAAGAGAGTGGTTTCTTGAGATAGAATCTACCACTGGTGAAGATGCCGTGAGCATTGTTGAAATGATAAAGAATTTATAATATCACATAAACTTAGCTGATAAAGCAGTGGGCGAGTTTTAAGAGTACTGACTACAACTTTGAAAGGTGTCCTCTTGTGTGTAAAATACTATCAAACAGCACTGCCTGCTACAGATCAATTTTTTGTGAAGAGTCATCAATGCAGCAAACTCCAGTGTCTTATTTTAAGAAATTGCCACAGCCACCTTAACCTTCAGCAACTACCTCCCTGATCAGTCAGCTGCCATCATCATTGAGGCAGGATTCTCCAACAGCAAAGATTATGACTTGCTGAAGGCTCAGATGATTGTTAGCATTTTTTAGCAAAAGTATTTTTAAATTAAGGTATTGCAGGGTACCCGTTTCCCCCACTTCCTTTCTGTGTCCTGACCAAAATCACAGTGACCCACCAGCCGTAGCCATAGGTTTTCCTCAGCTGGCTTGAACCCAAACCAGCTTGAACATTCCCAGGCACTGATAATAGTATCTAGGTTTACTGGAAAGAAACTGACCCCGACCCTTTGCCAAATTCCTTAAATTTTCATGTAAACTCCATCTTCTCACCCCCTGACTACAGACTTATATGGGTAAAACAACCCTTTTCTCTTGCTGTCCATCACAATGATACATTGCAACACCCTGCAAGTTTCTTTAATAAATGTTTTGGACTGATCACTCTGGCATTTGGAGCTTCTTTCTTTGAAACCTCAAACCAGCCCTGTCTCCAAATGGTTTGGGGTACTCTCTTGTAGGAATTCTCCTGCCGCTGCTTTTAAGGCAACTCCAGCTATGGGTTCAGTGGGACAAAACAGGTATGTACATTTTTTAGACACAGTGCTATGCACACTTAACAGACAACAAAGTAGTGTAAATGGGAAACAAAAAAAATGCATGTGGCTTCCTTTATTGTAATATTTGTTTTATTGTGGTGGTCTGGAGCTGAACTTGCAATATCTCCAAGGTATGCCTATGCTTGAATCTCTATGAACATATAATTTGCATTGCTTAAATATTATTCAAAACTAAAACATGCTCTATGTTAAAAAGTGACTTAATATTCTTCCTTGAGACATTGATTTAAAGTTTTAAAGTTTTATCAAAAGTCTTTTGAATAAGTTTTGATGAATAATCAAAACGCTGTAGCAGTGCTACATCCTAATTTCAGTGGGAATTTTAGACACAGAAATTTCCAATGAGCAAATAAACTTGTCACAACAAGCCTTTTAAGGAATCTGGCCTAAAGACAAAGTCCAAAGGTCAATAGCTGCCTGTGGGCTACTGTGTTTTGTTCAGAGTCAGATATATAGAAACAGTTACCCACCTAGGAGGGTACTACAGATGTAAATGTTTATCTTAATAAATGAATCCTGCTGCATCAGAAGTAACATCAAGTCATCAAATCAAACCATTTGAGGTAATATTTTTTCTGTAAAATTGATTAAGGCAATTTTGAACAACTTTTTTTTTTTTTAAGTCTATTTTAAGAAACAATTCTCTTCAATCAATCTCTATTAGGCCCATTCTCTGTCCCTTATTTTTCATGTCTAATTGTCATCAATCTAAATATAAACCTGAAAGTTGCCTAGGTAGTCTCCAAATCAAATGAGAATGTGTATTCACATTAGTAATTCTGCCGCTTAATATAGTATTTACTTCTATAGGAGCTTAGTATGCATGTTAAGGACTTAGTATACGTATTAAGATGTAGGCAACACAGTCAGACCCTGTCTCTACAAAAGAAAAAAAAATTATCTGGGCATGATGGTGCATTCCTGTAGATGTAGCTCACTGGAAGGTTGAAGTGGGAGAATTTCTTGAACCCAGGAGTTTGGGGCTGCAGTGAGCTGTGATCATGTCACTGCACTCCATCTGGGGCAACAGACCAAAGACCCTCTCTCTCAAGGAAAAACAAAAAAGAAATGATGGACAGATTGATTAGTAAGAGAATACTTTTCATTTGCATGCTGAAAGTCACCATTTCCTTGGGGCACTGAATAAAGGATTTATTATGAATCTATAAATAACTCATGACTGATTTGCCTACTGGTACCTGGAGGAATCTGGTTTGAGAAGACTCTTCTTATTTTAGTAAATTTGGTGAAATTTCTGTTGCTGTTCTATAGCCTGAATAAAAATCATTTGGGAATTGAAAATCAGGAAGGCCACAGTCTCCATGTGATTGTTTAGAACATGTTGAATTATGCCACAGTCTGAACTGAGGCAAAAATAGCTTAGGAAAGGAGAATTTAATCTGGCTAGAGAAAGGGAATGGAGTATAAATAAATTTTAAAGGTTGGATATGCATGCTATGGCAAAGCTGTCACTTGACAGGTTTAATTTACGGAGTTGGCATTTAGGCTGCAGATAATCCAGACAGACACTGACCTAAGCAGCATTACTGGGGCAGGCCTTACATAAGGAGAAATGTTGTTGAACAATTTCCTGCAAGCATAATAATATTTATTTAACAAAAGCTACAACAGTCATGCTTTTTTCCTATCCTGACACAGTTGCTTTTTAACTAGGGATGTTCAACAAACATTGCTATCTTCGTGTATTTCTATAGCTCCATTCATGGTTGGAAGATACTGAACAAAAGAGAAAATGAGTATAGAAGCCTTTTGAAATTGTTTTTTTTTTTTTTTTTTTTTTGAGACAGAGTCTCGCTCTGTTACCCAGGCTGGAGTGTGCAATGGCGCGATCTTGGCTAACTGCAACCTGCATCTCCCGGGTTCAAGTGATTCTCCTGCCTCAGTCTCCCAAGCAGCTAGGATTACAGGCACCTGCCACCACACTCGGCTAATTTTTGTATTTTTAGTAGAGATGGGATTTCTCCATGTCAGCCAGGCTGGTCTCGAACTCCTGACCTCAAGTGATCTGCCTGCCTTGGCCTCCCAAAGTGCTGGGATTACAAGCATGAGCCATCATTAAATATAGTTGTCCTATAATGTATTTCTTTAATCCTCAGACATATTAATGCACATAATAAATAACCACTATTTATTTGGATTCTATCATATTGCTTTCCCACATAAAATTCTATTAGGGCATCCCATTCCAAGTTTTTCTAAGTTTTCTTTGCAGGGTTCTTAGTCTCTTAATCCCATTAACAACGGTGTTCACTAGAGTTTTGTCCTAGGGCCTCCTGGACTCACTTTCCACTTTACTTGGGGTTTTCACCTACATCCACAGCTGTGGCTGTCAACCTTCCCTCCTTCCCCAGCACATATGTGTTAAATGCCTAGCATATGCCAGGCACTCTGCTATCTTATGAAAAACATAAACATGTTTTCTGCCCCAGTGAAATTTATATACAGATGAGGAAAGACAGAAAATAACAAGTAAATAAGCATAGAATATATTTATAATCTGTGCTGTGAAGGAGGTCAACAGAATGGCTGGGGTGACTTACTTTAGACAGTGAAGTCAGGGGTGGTGTCTCCCAGGAGATCCAGATCTAAATGATGAGAATGAATCACAAAAAGAGGGGGAGGAAGAGAGATATTCTTGGTGGAGGAAATGACAACACAAAATTTCAGGTGGGAGTTTGGTGGTACTCAAGGAGTTGGAAGACCTGAGGGACTGCAGCAATACAAGCAAAGGAAATAAGCCCAGACATCTAGCAGGGACTGGCTCATGCAGGACCTTGCAGGCCATGGAAAGAATCTGGATTTATTTCAATGACAGTGAATCACACCACATATCAGGAAATGTGTTTTAAGAAAATTGTTTTTCTGTTCTGTGGAGAATGGATTGGAGAAGGCCCTAGAGTAGAATTATTTTAACAGGGTGAAACACTTGAGGTGTCCTCCCTTGTCAAATGGAAGACAATGTTGGTGTTGACTATGATCAGGACAGTGGAGTCAGAGAAAGTGGAGAGATTAGAAATATGGAAATACAATGGAGAAGATTTACATCACAAAATGCCTCACTGCCTCCAAATTGTTGTCAAAGGCCAGAGAGATAAGGCCATGATTTTGAGCCTATTTTATGTTGTGGTGCTGAACGTATAGGCACACTGATGAAAAGTTCCATAATTTCACATTTTCATTAGCAATATGTTTGTAAGGAATAAACCAGAAACTTAAAATAAATAAAGGCACTCAAATTATACTTAGAGAAAGACACTATTTCTGAGGGTTTTGAGAATACAGCAGCGGGACTCCTAAAAATTATGTATTTAGGTTTTAAGAGAACAATTAAATTCTTGATAGATTACTGTAACAGCAAGTATAGCTAAAATTTATTGTGCTCTTATTGTTTTCCAAGCTATGTGCTAAACACATATTTGCACTGTTTTGTTGAATTTGTTAGAATACTCAGACTCTGAGATAGAAATTAGTTAAAAAATCAACTCATAGTGGGTGATATCACTTGAAGTATCTATATAATGAAATACTTTTCCGATATTAAAACTATCTTGGTGGCTCACGCCTATAATCCCAGCACTTTGGGAGGCCAAGACAGTTGGATCACTTGAGGTCAGGAGTTGGAGACCAGCCTGACCAACACGGAGAAACACTGTCTCTGTCTCTACTAAAAATACAAAATTAGCCGGGTGTGGTGGATGGCGCCTGTAATCCCAGCTACTCGGGAGGCTGAGGCACGAGAATTACTTGAACCTGGGAGGCGGAGGTTGTGGTGAGCCGAGACCACACCATTGCACTCCAGCCTGGGAAACAAGAGCAAAACTCCATCTTAAAAAAAAAAAAAAAGGAAAAGAAAAACTTAATATCTTTAACATAAAGAAATAATTGTAATATTAAATAAAAAGAAACAACACTATGAAAAAAGAGAAAGAAATAACTAAAATGTTAACAGGTAATAACTGACATTTAAATACTTTATGGGTGTCACTGGGTGATGTGATGATAAAAATTTTTTATTTGTAACTTCCTATATTTTGTAATTTTTTTTCCAAAAATGTTGCTCTTACAGTTGGGGAAAAATCATTTCAGATAAATGCTCAAAGAGGTTGCACTGATAGGTCTGTAGCCTTATTGTACTTTCTGCAGCAGAGATAGAAACACCAGCTTATCCTAACCTGACAGCAATTGTCAAAAACATTATAACCACTTTCATTGTGATTCCGTGTTCTTGGATACTTAATCTGATTATAATTTACTTTCAATGTGTATTTATTAGCCATCAAATGTGAGAATATAATGCCCAACCAGTGAGAAGCTCCCTGGGAACTTAAAGTTGTTTATATATCATGTTTGTGGCTATAAACCAAGAAATTGCCTCTAAACGTTTGGAAACATCTAAAACCCAAGGTGACTTGGGTATAACCTAAGGGAGGCTGCCCTGGAATGTGATTGTAAGCGAAACAAAATCAATTTTATTTTGTCTGCCCAGAGGAAGATTGTGAGAACAGAAGGAAGATGATGACTGGCTACACAGAGGAGAAAGGTCTAAAGATTTGAAGGTTTTAAGTGTTTATCAGGCACTGTCTAGGGAAGAGGCATTGAATCTGTACTAAACATGCTGGTTGTTGTAGAAATATACCTTATTTTAGGATAGTATTAATAACTGACTGACATTTATTGAGTGCTTACTATGTGTTGGCTACTGTATTAAGCACTATATTAATCCTTTCATAAATCTCTCCAGATTGATATTATCCCCATTATCAAAATCAGGACATGCAGCCCCAGAAAGCTTAGGGTCATACAAGTATTATGTGATGCAGCTGGAATTCAAATTCCAGTGGCTTAACTGTAAGAGTCCCTGCTTCCATTACTCTGTTAGGCTGCACTCATGGCCTTGAAATATCCCTTAAGGTTATTTACTTTCTTATTCTCTGGTTCTTTGCTAAACAAACAAGCTGTCAATTATTAATTTGGCTTCCTACATGTTCTGATCCTGTAAAGGAATTATTCCATTACAAATGCACTGGCATTTGGGCTTATATTCATCCTTCCATGAGTTTAGTAAAAGTGAATCATAAAATATGATTATGCAATACTTTACTGAAAATCTGCCCTTCCTTTTCATTCTGATGGCTATTTCAACAGAAGTTGTTCCCTAGACTAATGCTACTCCCACTGTAGTCTGTGAACTGGTGCCAATCTACAAACTGATCTGAGAGGAGATAAGCATAGAAATTGAGAGCAAGCATTTAAAAACTTTTACAGCAATTTGACAGGGTAACTTTATTTCTATTGAACTTAATTTCAAAAATTAGACTTTGTGGCCAGGTGCGGTGGCTCACACCTGTAATCCCAGCACTTTGGGAGGCCGAGGAGGGCAGATCACCTGAGGTCAGGAGTTAGAGACCAGGCTGGTCAACATGGCAAAAACGTATCTTTACTTAAAAAAATATACACAAATTAGTGGGCCATGGTGGCACATGCCTGTAATGCCAGCTCAGGTGGCTGAGGCAGGAGAATCACTTCAACTTGGGAGGTGGAGGTTGCAGTGAGCCTAGATCGTGTGCACTGCCTTCCAGCCTGGGCAACAGAATGAGACTCTGTCTCAAGAGAAAAAAAAAAAAAAAAAGGCTTTGTGTTTTGTTTTTTACTTTTCACTTCTCTTTTCTTTTTTTCTTTTTCTTTTTTTTTTTTTTTGAGACAGAGTCTTGCTCTTGTCATCCAGGCTGGAGTGCAATGGCGTGATCTCAGTTCACCGCAACCTCTGCTGCCTGGGTTCAAGTGATTCTCCTGCCTCAAGGCTGATTCTCAGCCTCCCAAGTAGCTGGGATTACCGGTGCTTACCACCACACCCCGCTAATTTTTGTATTTTTAGTAGAGACAGGGTTACCCCATGTTTGCCAGGCTGGTATTTTTCACTTTTCAAGTAATTCGTTTTTATTGGGAGGCACTATTGTAAATGATGAAAACTATGGAAATTGGTTAGATATGTTATGAAATACATTACCATGAGGTACCTTCCTTAGTCTTTCATGAATGAGGCCACTCCCTAATCTTCCACAATATTATATATTCCTGGTATGTCCATCCTGGGTTGCTGTTGTCAAGAAAAAACACCATTCTGGCCAGGTACGGTGGATCACCCCTGTAATTCCAGTACTTTGGGAGGCTGAGGCAGGGGGATTGCTTGAGCGCAGGAGTTCGAAACCAGCCTGGGCAAACCTGCCTCAGACTCCCAAAGTGCTAGTATTACATGCATGAGCCACCATGTCTGGCTGTGAAATTCATTTTTTTTTTTCTTTTTTGAGATGGAGTCTCATTCTGTCACCCAGGCTGGAGTGCAGTGGCATGATCTTGGCTCACTGCAACCTCTGCTTCCTGGGTTCCAGTGATTCTTCTACCTCAGCCTCCTGAGTAGCTGGGACTACAGGCATACACCACCATGCCTGGCTAACTTTTGTGTTTTTAGTAGAGACAGGGTTTCACCATGTCGGCCAGGATGGTCTCCATCTCCTGATTTCATGATCCGCCTGCCTCGGCCTCCCAAAGTGCTGGGATTACAGGTGTGAGCCACTGCGCCTGGCCGTGAAATTCATTTTTTAAACCAAATGATTTTTTTTTTTTTTTTTGCTGCTATTTAAGCCATTTTTCTTTTATTTAGTGTTCATTGTGAAAAGTAAATTTTCTGTTTTTACAAGTAAGGATGGAAATGAAACTGTCACATAGCTTTATACACTGTCACTTCCCCTAATAACTCCACTGAAGTCCCTGCTGTTTACAGGCATCATTATATTATGATCCTTTTAATTAATGTAGAACAGCTTTAATAATCTTTGTTACAAGGGAGTATTTATAAGATATATTTTTCTTCATTGGCATGTTATTTGTAAATGTAAACTGATTTTGGTGAAGTTAAACTTGTTAATTTCCCGCTAATGGACATGGTGAACATCAGTGATTCATCTCTCCAGTGTTCTTTTGACTGATAAGGGGAGCAGAGTGAGCAAAATGATCTATCCTTCATGCCTCCATACAGTCAAGCCATCCTTATGGCCTTTGATGTGTCCTGTTTAAAGCTATTCACCCTTCAACATTTATTCAGTGCTTACTATGTGCAGGCACTGTAATAGACACTTTAGGAGCATTATGTAAGTCTTACGACAATCCTACCTGACAGATGAGGAAACTCATTCCATATCTTTATTTCTTTCTTGAAACTCTCTTGTTTTGCCTACATTTATGGGGACCCCTGGGATGGCTTGTCTTCCTCTGCCTCGCTGCCCTATAGGTGTTGGTATTTTAAAGAATATTTCCTATTCTTTCTCTGCCATTCTCATACACTTTACCGTTTCAGACTTACTTAACTTCTTAGATCTCAACTTCCAAACATTCAATGATGACTCTAAGATGTGCTTCCAGTAAAGTCTTCTCTTCTGAGCTCTGGGTGTATATATATTTCCATGGGATGAACTGAGGCACCTCATATTCAACATGGCTTAGACTGAGTCAATAATCTCTTTTCCCCCATGAGACCTGTTCATCTTACTGTTATCATGAGACAATGACTGGAAACTTTGTCCCTCAGGTGCTCAAGCCACAGACATGGCAGTCTTACTAGACTCCTCCCTTTTCTTCTTTTCTGACTGACTGGCTACCACATTCTATTGAGACTGGAGAGCAGTGGCTCAGAAACTCTCCCCCTCCTTCTAATTTTTTACTGTCAAAAGCATTATTTGTTCATTTGCTGCTTCTTTCCTTCCCTGCTTCCTTCTCTCCTCCATCCCTCCCTCCTTCCCCCTTTTACTTCCTTCCACAATATTTTCTGAGTTGTACTGCAATAACTTAATTCAGTGACTTGTAATGTCCCATCTAATCCACCCTGCATTTGAAAAATGCATATGTAGTCGGGTGCGGTGGCTCACGCCTGTAATCCCAGCACTTTGGGAGGCTGAGGCGGGTGGATCACAAGGTCAGGAGTTTGAGACCAGCCTGGCCAATATAGTGAAACCCTGTCTCTACTAAAAATACAAAAATTAGCCGGGCATGGTGGTGGGTGCCTGTAGTCCCAGCAGGAGAATCGCTTGAACCCAGGAGGTGGAGTTTGCAGTGAGCCGAGATTACACTACTGCACTCCAGCCTGGGTGACAGAGTGAGGCTCCATCTCAAAAAATAAAAATAAAAATAAAAATAAAAAGTATATGTTCAGTGTCATTTTAAAAAATGCATATCTGATCTTGCTGTCCTCTTTCTCAAAATCCTTCAATGATCCTACACTGACTTTTAGACAAAGTCCAAACTCTTTTGCAAGATGTTTAAATATTTAAGACTCTTCAAGATCATGACTGCCTTACAGCCCTACCTCCTGCTCCACTCCATTATGCTTTCTAGATGTTTGAAACCAATCGTGATTTCTAACATATATGCCACATTTTCTTAGACCTCCATGGCTTTGCATTTGCAATTCCTTTTACCTGGAATGTTCTCTTGCTACTTCCCCTAAAACTTAATATTAATTTTTATTTTTATTTTTATGAAATGTAGTTTCACTCTGTAGCCCAGGCTGGAGTGCAGTGGTGCGATCTCGACTCATTGCAACCTTCATTCATATATATATATATATATATATATATATATATATGGAGTGATTCTCGTGCCTCAATCTCCTGAGTAGCTGGGATTACAGGCACACACACTATACCAGATAATTTTTGTGTTTTTAGTAGAGACAGGGTTTCACCATGTTGGCCAGGCTGGTCTCAAACTCGTGACCTCAGGTGATCCACCTGCATTGGCCTCCCAAAGTTCTGGGGTTACAGGCATGAGCTGCCATGCCCACACCTAATATTAATTTTTAAATTAAATTTTCCTGATTTCCTCATCAACACAGATATTCCATTCCCTGTACTTCCATTGTACCTTGCAAATACCTCTGCTGCCGCATTCATCCCGTGATGATAATCATTTTTTAAACATCATGTATCTCCCTCATACCTTTTGAAGATCCAAGGCAGAGGCTGTGTTCTGTTAATTTCCCTGTGCTTAACGCAGTGCTTGGCACATAATAAGTATTCAATAAGAAACTAGCATATTTTATGCTATTATTGTTTCATGCTTGATTTCAGGATGTTTGGATGACTCTGCTAGTGTTTGGTAGAAAACAGAAACCCTGAGAAATAGGATCTGGCAGCAGACAATGAGATTAGAGGATGAAATCAAGAAGTGATGATGATAACGGATGGGTTTATCTTCGATAGTATCACCTAAGTGCTACAGATTGTTTACTAATTTCTGCTTGTTATATTTGGGCATTTGTTGTAAAAGCTGATTAACAACTCACTTTTACGTTACTGTTTAGAATAATCATACTTTTTATTCTTTGAAATGAATAACAAGAAGTGACAAGCAGTATCAGTGACTCAGGAATAAATTATTGATGTAGTACAGATTCACCCAAAGTGATAGTGGCATGCTGATCTCTTTGGCAAAGCCTTTGCTCAGAGAATTTTAGACTTAACTTCCCCTGTGGTATCATCCTTCCATTATGCATTATGAGGCATACAGAAACCATGCCCTGAGAAAATACCTAACAAGGCACACCTAGGGCAAGTTTGATGTAATATCTTTAAGTTGTTTTATTACACAGAGCATAGTGGCTCAACACCTATAATCCCAGCACTTTGGGAGGCCAAGATGGCAGGATCACTTGAGTGCGGGAGCTTGAGACCAGCCTGGGCAACATAGTGAGACCTCATCTCTACAAAATACATACATATATATTTAAAAAAAAAAGGCAAGGAAAAAAAAAAAAGCCAGGTTTAGTGGTATATACCTATATTCCTAGCTACTCTGGAGGCTGAGGCAGGAGGAAGCCTTGAGCTGTGATTGTGGCACTGCACTCCAGTCTGGGCAACAAAGCAAGAGCCTGTCTCAAAATAAATAAATCACAGTAAAAAAATGTTTTAAATTAAGGAAACAAATTGTTTTCTTGTATTAGGGTGATTAGATTTTTAGATTTGCAAAACGTGAACTTGAAAACTGGAGTAACTTTTGAAATTTAGGAAAAATATTTCTATTATCTTTATTGTGTTATACCAAAGAAAGGGTGAATAATATTAAAGTTTAATTGAGACCAGGTACGGTGGCTCACTCCTGTAATCCCAGCACTTTGGGAGGCTGAGGCAGGAAGATCACTTGAGGCCAGGAGTTTGCCAGCCTCGCCAACATAGCGAAACCCTGTCTCTACTAAAAATGCAAAAATTAGCTGGGTGTTCTGGTACACACCTATAATCCCAGCTACTTGGGAGGCTGAGGCAGGAGAATTGCTTGAACCGGGGAGGCAGAAGTTGCAGTGAACTGGGACCACACCGTTGCACTCCAGTCTGGGTGACAGAGTGAGACTCTGTCTCAAAAAAAAAAAAAAAAAAAAAAAAAAAAAGTTTAATTGAGAAGTGAATTGCATACGTTCTGTTGACTAGTGGGTAATCTATACATAAATTGAAATTACTGACCACTCAGTGGTATTGATAAAGAGCTTATTTAAGAACAGATTTTACAATACAGAGGGCCCTCTACTTATGATGGTTCAACTTTTATGATTGTCTCACTTTTGCCATGGCTGTACTGAGATATTAAATGCATTTTCAACTTAAAATATTCTTTGACTTAAGATGGGTTTATTAGGACATAACCCAATTGTAAGTTGTCAAGAAGCATCTGTATTTACAACAGTTTTCCTTCAATTGCATCCTTTTTGGGAAGAGAAAGACTGGTAGGTGGCTACTGTACTTATAGGGCTTAACTCAGTATGGCAAATATCCTGTGATAGTCACACCCTAATTAGGCTTTTATTCTGCAACCATGCACACAATTTATGATACTATGAAAACCATCAGAAATGACCTTAGTTTTTAAAATTCTTAGTTTTTAAAAATTCTTGGCTTCTACATAGTTAACTTTTATTTTAAAATGGTTTTTATGTTTGCAAAGCACTGTAACTACATAACCCAGCCTTTCTACCTGCAATGGTCATTGTAAAAGGAAATTGTGAAGTGTTTACATCTACATGCATTTTTGGGGGAGCTGAGATTTAAAAAGATGTTAGAGTGATGAAAGGCAGCAAATGCAGTAAGGTGCTGGGGAATAAAGTTTTTCTAAACATAAGATGAAAGAATTTTAGAGCCATGCAAAGGTAGAGCTGGAAAGGCCTGGAAGATCATCCAATTCTACCTTAGGGTAAAAAGCTCTGGAAGGATAAGCAACTCACCCTATCCAAGTGCTCACAGAAAGTGGCATTTATCTCAGAGCCAACGGGAGGTCCTCATAACAGAAATGAACCTTGCATTTCCATGCAATTTAACTCCTCAAATGATTTCCCTTTTATTATCTGATTGCACCTCTTCCCGACTCTAACACTGCATTGGGAGGAGCTATCCTGTTTTACTTAAAAAAAGATTAGAAATCACTGAGTAAATGAGCCACTCAAAACTTAAAACTGGGCCAGGCATTATGGATGATGCCTGTGTTACTGGCACTTTGGGAGGTGGAGGCAGGTGGATCACTTGAGGTCAGGAGGTTGAGACCAGCCTAGTCAACATGGTGAAACCCCAGCTTTATACAAAAAATACAAAAATTATCTGGGTGTGGTGGTACATGCCTGTAATCCCAGTTACTTGGGAGGCTGAGGTGGGAGGATCACTTGAGCTAGGGAGGCGGAGGTTGCAGTGAGCTGAGATCCTGCCACTGCACTCCAACCTGGGTGACAGGGAGACCACATCTGAAAACAAAAAGAAAACAAAACGAAAAACTGAAAACTGAACTCCCAGACTCATTGTTCCTTTCATAAAATTGGGATCCATGGGTCTATTAATTAATATAAAAATTTCTCTGAGGCTGTGGCCTCCAAGCCCTTTAGAGGCACTTGAGATGATTTCGATTCACAAGGCGGGGTCTGTGAATCCTAAAAGCTCCCAGGTACTGTTGCTGTCAGGCAGCTCATCATTGCTAGACAGAGTGGATGTATGCCTTTGGTAATACAAAGTTGATATGTCATTCAGGAAGACAAAATCCTCCATAACTACTGCAATAGGCACAGAGATTTTTTTGTGGTGCCAAGAACTATGATAGCAGCAGCAGCTACACTGGCAGTAGTAATACTTCTGGTAACCCAGGCCTCATGTCATTTATACAAATGGATGACTGAAGACACTGGAGAAAGGGAGATACTTTTTGGGCGTCAGGAATTTCAAGGATTTTCCTTCCTATTAGTCTAGATCTAATCTAATGACTGTGACAAGAATATTGAATGGTTAAATATTCTAATTTCCAGTGAACTCTCCAAAGGTCCTTGTTTCATTCTAAAAATCTGTTTCAATCCTCTAATGATGGAAATGTTTGCCCTGGAAAGTCGTGTACCTCTACTCAGGGCAGCCTCTAAAGATCTACAGAATCCATTTTCTTTGCTGAGTCAACTAGATCTTCTCTGAAGAAGAATGGGTCAATTAGCACTATTCTTATATTACCAGAAATGAACAGCAATTGTTTTGGGAGTGGAAAGATGAAAAGAAAAGGACGTATGAGTCTTCTAGGAATACATGGAATAATTGCTGCTTTGCTTGGCTATGTTCTGATATCAACCACATGTTAACAGAAACCATACCATGTGATTCAGAACTTCCAGCATTGACGCTAAAAACACAATTGTCTCCTTGTATGATTCTGATATAATTTCTGTGAAAATCTACTATACACCAGCATTGCCTAAGAGGTGGATATACAAACATAAATAAGAGTAAGATTGTCCCCAAAAGTGACCCATATGTAAACAGTGACAATACAGCTTGATAAATTGTTCCTTTTTTTGAGACAGAGTTTCACTCTGTCACCCAGGCTAGGTGTGATATCAGCTCACAGCAACCTCTACCTCCCCGGTTCAAGCTACTCTCATGCCTCAGCCTCCCCAGTAGCTGGGACTACAGGCCACCACATCTGTCTAATTTTTGTATTTTTAGTAGAGATGGGGTTTCACCATGTTGGCCAGGCTGGTCTTGAACTCCTGACCTCAAGTAATCTGCCCACCTTGGCCTCCCAAAGTACTGGGATTACAGGCATGAGCCACCGCACCCGGTTAAATTATATAATAGATGTTCCTTATTGTGTGCTATGGGAAGACTGAGGAGAGATACCTAATTTGGCCTGGAAGGTTGTAATGTGGCAGTGGAGGTAAAGCCCTTGAAACAGTCTTCTAAGCATTTGGGACTTCAGTCTAGAAGAAAGTGTATAAGAATTTCTGGTCAAGTTTTGGACAAGATACTCCCAGTATTATGATAAAAGAACATGAATAGAATGCTTTTCATATGCTTTGAGGTTTAAGAGAGACCAGAAGCTTGACAAGAATAGAGAAAATTTCTACTGTAATGGAATATACTTAAAAAAAAACTGCAAAACTAAATTATAACTAAATACACTTCTGGTGAGGATTGTAAAGTCTTTTTATTGCCTCTGAGAGGAGGCTACCATCTGTTACTTTGAATATTTGTGCTTTCAGTCTTCTGAATTTTTTAAAATTTAAATTAAAGCACTGAATTACTCCTCCCCTCCCCAGATATAGTCAATGTCTATGGAAATTTCTAGATTGGTAATTGGAAATTTTCAGGTGTGGTTATAAGCCTCTTAAAATAAGGCCAACTGATATCACTAACTTTGATGCCCTGCTATTTTTCTTTCGTATTTTCTGTTTTAAACAACTGTAGCCATAACCTTTTGAATAACCTGAGTCAATTACGTTAATTGTACTCCATTACAATTATAGTCCCAGGCTGGGCAATGGTTTTGTTTAGTTTGGTTATGTTCATGACACAATTTCCTCTTCCTTTCTCCTCTCCTACAATCCGGTGAATTTTAAATCATAATTTACCTTTCCTGCTCCTATACACAGATACTAAATTCCAACTCCCCCAACCTAATCAGTGATAATACAATAAACTCTTTACCGGGAATGTACACATTCCTTAGCTGTCATTAATTAGTTAGAACATCAAGATCTAAATATGTGCTAATGTCCAGGGGAAGCTGACAAATTTAGCAACACTGAGACACTAAAATAGCTATACTGCATGACAGGATACCAAACTGGCTTTCATTAACCTGTCTTGGCCAAGAAGAACTTTATTTTTAGGCCACCCATGTAACTGGTTATTTATAAGGAGGAAGCACATTGACCTTTGGCTTTCACTACTGAAACATACAGTCATGGAGACCAAAATTGTGTGTGAAAATCATTCAGTGACCACAGGAGATGCTACCTGAACCCGAGTCGCCAACAGCATCCTGTTACTTTATGGCCCTGAAGCATGGTTTCGGGTACAAAATTTCAGCCTTGTATTAAAAGCAGAGCTTTGACATCAACAGATTACATTAGACTAAGCTGTATCACACGATTACTGAGGACTTATTTGATGACGCAAAATTTGTAGTTCAAAGTTGAATAGTATACTTTGGAGGAAAAAAAATTGTTTGAATACAATCGACATACACAGATATACATTCTCTCTACTACTTTGCAATTTTGGTGACAAGTTAAATACAGTTCTGGTACATCTGTATGAAGACTCTTGTGCAACTACCTACATCATAGTTCCCAAGAATATTCATTTAAAAAAGGTTATGATCATAAAACAATGTTAAAAATAATGAACTTAATATGATAGAATCCTAGTTTTGAGACAAAATATTTGTACATGGAAAAAAAGAATGGAAAGAAATATGTGAAAATGCGTATAGTGACTATTTGTGAAATCAGTATGAATTGTGGATGTTTTATTTTCTATTTTCTATTTTTGTTGTTGTTGTCCAAATTACTCACAGCGGCTGGGTGCAGTGGCTCATGCCTGTAATCCCAGCACTTTAAGAGGCCCAGACAGGGGGATCACCTGAGGTCAGGAATTCGAGACCAGCCTGGCCAACATGGTGAAACTTTGTCTCCACTAAAAATACAAAACTAGCCAGGCGTGGTGGTGCACGCCTGTAGTCCCAGCTACTTGGGAACCTGAGGCAGGAGAATCACTTGAACCTGGAAAGCAGAGGTTGCAGCGAGCAGAGATTGAGCCACTGTACTCCAGCCTGGGCAACAGAGGGAGACTTCATCTCCAAACAACAACAGCAAATTACCCACAGTGGCTTGTAATACTTTCATAAATAAAAAAATCTATCAACAGTTTCCAAAAGGTCCAGGTAATTATGGTCAAGCATGTACGATTAGATTCTCAAAGCAAAAATAAAGGTTATTTAAAAAAAAGTATGGGACTGGGCACAGTGACTTACGTATGTAATCCAAACACTTTGGGAGGCCGAGGCAGGCAGATCACCTGAGGTCAGGAGTTTGAGACTGGCCCGGCCAACATGGTGAAATCCCTGTCTTTACTAAAAAGACAAAAATTAGATGGGCATGGTGGCAGGTGCCTGTAATCCCAGCTACTCAGAGGCTGGGGCAGGGAGAATTGCTTGAACCCAGCAGGTGAAGCCTACAGTGAGCTGAGATCATGCCACTGCACTCCAGCTTGGGCAACAGAGGGAGAACCCGTCTCAATTCAAAAACAAACAAACAAACAAATAAACAAACAAACAAACCAAAACCCAGTATCACTATGGAAATGTTTAAAAACAAACCTCCTATTCACATATGCACTCCAACCAAGGCTCAAGGAGCTCTTACAGGCCCGTTGTCATGAAAGCTCGTGTGGTCTACTCACCCCTCTATGTAGCACTGTTCTTTCTTCAGGCAGAGTCGTCTGAAGAACGCTTCAACCTTTGTAGCTTCACCCTCGGGTAGAGTCGTCTGAAGAACGCTTCAACCTTTGTAGCTTCACCCTCAGCTCACCAAATGGTGACCCAAGCCTCTTGCAACTCCTTTTATACTCCAGAAAGAGAGGGGGGCCACACCTTTTCTTCCCTGGTTGATTACATTATCTCTGATTAATCACATCATCTTTTTTTCACACTGCCGTTAATTGTAATCCAGGGAGGGGCTCATGAAGCATTTTGTTTTGAATCTATTATGTAGATTAAAAAACCAGTCACTGAAGGTTATCTAGTATGGCTCACATTTCTCAGTTTTAAAGTTTTTCTTTCAATATTTTCATTTGTTTAAACTTTTCAAATTGACACATAATAATTGCACATATTATGGAGTACATAGTGATGTGATACATATAACAATTAGATCAGAGTAGCGTATCCATCATCTCAAGCCTTTATCACTTCTTTATGTTGTGTACATTCAATATCCTCCCTCTGGCAATTTGAAACTGAATATTATTGTTAACTACAGGCATCTTACAGTGCTACAGAACACTATAATTTATTCCTAGGTAGTTGTAATTTTGTATTCTTTAACAAATCTCTCCCTATTTTCCTCTTCCCTCTACCCTTCCAAGCCTCTAGTATACCCTGTTCTACTTTTTACTTCTATAAGATCAACTTTTTTTTTTAGCTTCTACATATGAGTGAGAACATTCTGTGTTTAACTTTCTGTTCCTGACTTATTTCACTTGACATAATGTCCTCCAGTTCTATCCATGTTACTGCCAATGACAGGATTCCATTTTTCTGTGGATAAATAGTATTCCATTGTGTATATATACTACATAAAGGTTTTCTCTCTTTCTTTCTTTTTTTTTTTTTTTTAAAAAAACACAACTTCAAATCTTGTCAACATTTTATCATCTTTAAAAATAAATCGGGCTCTCTCCTCCTGCCAAAAGGAAAGAAGGCCAAGGGGAAGAAGGTGGCTCCAGCCCTGCTATCATGAAGAAGCAGGAGGTTAAGAAAGTGGTGAATCCCCTGTTTGAGAAACGGCCTAAGAATTTTGACATTGGATAGGGCATTCAGCCCAAAAGAGACCTCACCGGCTTTATGAAATGGCCCCGCTCTATCAGGTTGCGGCGGCGGAGAGTCATCCTCTATAAGGGGCTGAAAGTGCCTCTTGCAATTAACCAGTTCACTCAGGCCCTGGACCGCCAAACAGCTACTCAGCTACTTCAACTGGCCCACAAGTACAGATCAGAGACAAAGCAAGAGAAGAAACAGAGGGTGGTGGCCCTGGCCAAAAAGAAAACTGCTGGAAAAGGGGACATCCCCACTAAGAGACTACCTGTCCTTCGAGCTGGAGTTAACACCGTCACCACCTTGGTAGAGAACAAGAAGGCTCAGCTGGTGGTGATTGCACACAATGTGGATCCCATCGAGCTGGTTGTCTTCTTGCCTGGCCTGTGTGGTAAAATGGGGGTCCCTTACTGTATGATCAAGGGGAAGGCAAGACTGGGCCGTCTAGTTCACAGGAAGACCTGCTCCACTGTCGCCTTCACACAGGTTAACTCGAAGACAAAGACGCTTTGGCTAAGCTACTGGAAGCTATGAGGACGGATTACAATGACAGATACAATGAGATCTGCCGTCACTGGGGAGGCAATGTCCTGGGTCCCAAGTCTGTGGCTTGCATCGGCAAGCTTGAAAAGGCAAAGGCTAAAGAACTTGCCACTAAGCTGGGTTAAATGTACACTGTTAAATTTTCTGTACATAAAAATAATTAAAATAATACAAATTTTCCTTCAAAAATTAAATCAGGGTTGTGTTTACATTAACTTAATAAACCTTTTGTGAACTTCTACCATGTACCCTGGTACTCTGGGCTGTACTTGGAGAGAGGAATAGAAGGAAAAACAGGACATGGTCACAGGCTCTACACAGCTCACAGGCTGCTACGATGGAGACAAACAAAAAAACTGAGAGCACCTATGTAGGAATGTGGCATAAGGATATATAAATACTGCTGTGAGTAGCGAACACTTTAGAGTGCTTGCCTGGTGCCATTCTAAGCCTGTTCCACATATCAATTCATTTTATCCTCACAACAAACGTATGAGGTAGATCTTGTGATTTTCTTTACATTGCAGATGAGGAAACTGAGGTATAGAAATGTTATGTCACACAGCAAATAATTTGAATCTGCATTCAAAGCCTGACTTCAGATTATAACAGACAAATCACAGTAATGCCGAAAGTGCTATAGTAGGGAAAATAAGAAGTGCTAAGGGAAATCAGAGAGGGTCATCTAACTGAGACTTGGGATTCAAAAAAGGCTTTCATGAAGAGGTTACGACCTCAGAGCTGAGTTGTGGCAGAATGGTGGGTTTTGGAATATGGGGGATGTGGGCAGGAAAGAAACAGGGAATGCCTAGAGGGAATGAAACAAGTTCCTGATTGTGAAAGAATTTATATTCCATACTAAGGAATATGAAATGATGAGATAATGGGGAATTTTAAAGGCTTTTAAGCAAGAAAACCTTAAATCAAATTTGTGATTTTTAAATAAATGTTGGAGAGAGCAAGAACAAAGGCAGAGAAATAAATTTGGGGTCTGTGTAGCATTAAAAAAATCCTCCCCTGGCTGGGCAAGGTGGCAGATGCCTGTAATTTCAGCACTTTGGGAGGCCGAAGCAGGCGGATCACTTGAGGTCAGGAGTTTGAGACCAGCCTGGCCAACACGGTGAAATCCTATCTCTACTAAAAATACAAAAATTAGCCAGCATGTTGGCACACGCCTATAGTCCCAGTTACGTGGGAGGCTGAGACAGGAGAATCACTGGAACCTGGGAGGCGCAGGTTGCAGTGAGCTGAGACCGCACCATTGCACTCCAGTCTTGGCGACACAGCAAGATTCCATCTCAAAAAAAAAAAAGAAAAAAAAAAAAATTCCCCCCTACTAGCCTTAAATTTCTGAACTCCTGAAAGGCATTCTCTTAAGTGTGATTAATCTTATTATATCTGAGTAGGGCAGAGCCAAAATGGTGCCTGTGAAAGGAGAATGCTCAAATAAACTTTTGATGGGAAATAAGTGAAAACCATCTATCACTACTTTAATCCACAACTTTTTAAAAAAGAATGTTTTCTCAACTTTTTTAAGGTGTAAAGCGTAATTGACAAAAATTAAATATATTTATGGTTTACTGTGTGTTGTTTATATATATATACACACACACACACACACACATTGTCAAATAAAGCTATTTAACGTATCCATCACCTTACATAATTTTTTTGAGATGAGAAAATTTAAGATCTAATCTATTCAAAATTTTCATGTGTGTAACACATTATTATTAACTATAGTCACTATACTGGGTAACAGATCTCCAGAACTTGTTCATCCTAACTGAAAGGCTGTACTCTATTTTTTTTTTACTTTTTTTGAGGCTGAGTTTCGCTTCTGTTGCCCAGGCTGGAGTACAATGGTACGATCTCAACTCACTGCAACCTCCGCCTCCCCGGTTTAAGCAATTCTTCTGCCTCAGCGTCCCAAGTAGCTGGGATTACAGGCATGAACCACCATGCTTGGCTAATTTTTATGTATTTAGTAGAGACGGGATTTCACTATGTTGATCAGGTTGGTCTTGAACTCCTGACCTCAAGTGATCCACCTGCCTTGGCCTCCCAAAGTTCTGGGATTACATACGTGAGCCACCGCGCCCGGCCAAATGTTGTACTTTTTAACCAACATCTCCTGATTTTCCCCCAACCCTCAACCCCAGGCAGCTACCATTCTATTCTCTGCTTCTATGATTTTGACTTTTTTAGATTTCACATAAGAGATCATAGAGTCTTTCTGTGCCTGGTTTAATTCACTTAGCAAAATGTCCTCCAGGTTCATTCATGTCATAGCAAAGGACAGTATTTCCTTCTTTTTTAAGGTTAAATTTTATTCCTCTGTGTGTGTGTATATATACTGTATATACACGTTATGTATATGACTTTCTTTATCCACGTTTTAAAATCTACATTTTCTTTATTTGTTGGCTATTGTGAATGATGCTGCAATGATCAAGGGAGGGAAGATGTCTCTTCAACATACTGATTTCATATCCTTTGGATATATACCCAGAAGTGGGATGGCAGGATCACATAATAGTTCTATTTTTAATATTTTTAAAACTCTGAAACTACTTTCTGGATATTCTTGTTTTAAGAAAATGAGTAAATATATTTTGAATAACAGAACCAGGTTTCTTTTTATTTTTCTTTCCTTTCTTTTTTTTTCTTTCTTCTTAGAACCAGGTTTCTCACTGCTAGAGAAAAGTAGATACAAATATGGAACATGGGAAAGCTAGAATGAATCTTGGAGTGTTAGATTGAATTTTGAGCATGTCTAATAATATTCAGATTTTGGTTCCTAAATACTATTTTCCCCTAAAAGGAAACGGGCCTTATTGAGAAATGACTGGTTCCAGGGCTGGGTCAGGAAAAGTACAAGATAAGACTGGAAATTTCTTTCTTTTCTTTTTCCTTCCTTCCTTCCTTCCTTCCTTCCTTCCTTCCTTCCTTCCTTCCTTCCGTCCGTCCTTCCTTCCTTCCTTCCTTCCTTCCTTCCTTCCTTTCTCTCTCTCTCTTCTTTCCTTCTTTCCTTCTTTCCTTCCTTCCTTCCTTCCCTCCTTCCTTCCTTCTTTCTTTCCTTTCATTCTTTTTCTTTGTTTCCTTCCTTCTTTCTTTCTACAAAGTCTTGCTCTGTTGCCCAAATTGCAGTGCAATGGCACGATCTCAGCTCACTGCAATCTCTGCTTCCCAGGTTCAAGCAATTTTCCTGCCTCAGCCTCCCAAGTAGTTGGGATTACAGGTGTGTACCACCACACCCAGCTAATTTTTTGTATTTTTTGTAGAGTCAGGGTTTTACCCTGTTGGCCAGCCTGGTCTCGAACTCCTGATATCAGGTGATCCACCTGCTTCAGCCTCCCAAAGTGCTGGGATTACAGGCACGAGCCACCACACCTGGCCTAAGAAATTTCCACGCCCAGAAATTGCTTGAGCCAGAGATTAAGAAAGTACTCAAAGGCAGAGGAAGAAAAAGACATGAAAAGGATACCAAAATCTGCTTTAAGAGACTTCCAGTTGCCCCAAATCTGGGATGATTTGAGTATCAAAATAAAAGAAGATAGAAACAGATTATAACTCACTGAATAAAAGGAGAATCAATTAGTACAAACTTAAATAAGTATTTGAGCAAGAAGGAAAACCTCCTTACAGTAGAATGCCAATCGGTACATGCTGAAGAAATGGCAGAATTAGAAATCACCATTTGGAAATTATCATGGTAATAATTTAGGATCAAATCATCAGAGGATGACAAAACTAGTGGATGAAAGTTTGATATATAATATGATATTTATATAACTTTAAAGTATCTCTTCGGAGGCATTAATTGTAAAGGGAAAAGTAGTTATTTTAGAAATCTGGTAGTCATCACCTTGACCAAGTGACCAAAGTTAATATCTTCAGTAATGGGAGAAATTAATATCAAGCATTTCCTGATAGGATACATGGAGAAGAAAATAACATCGCTTCAGGGATATTCCTGCCAAACAAGTATATCCTGAATCTAATCATGAGGAAACATCAGAAAAACCCAAACTAACAAACATTCTACATATAATTGGCTTGTAATAATCAGAAACATCAAGGTCATATAGAAGATAAATAATGACTGACCTACTATTAAGATCAAAGCAAACATGACATGACAACTCTAGCCAGTCTGAGACCCAGGTTTTTATTTTACTATAAAGGATATTACTTCGACAACCAGAGAAATCCTAGCTAGTGTGGATTAGCTAAGACTACTGTATTGATGCTAATTGCCTGATTTTGATAATTGTGCTGCAGTTATATAAGAGAATATATATTCCTGTTTTTGGACCCTGCGATTTTAGGACACTAAAGTGTTAAGGATATCATGTCTGCAACTTACTTGCAAACAGCATAGAGAAAGAAATAGTGTGTGTACATACATAGAGAGAGGATAACGAAACATGTGGCAGAGAATCTGAGTGAAAAGTATGCAGGAATTCTTTATATTTTTCTTGTATCTTTTCTTCATGTCTCAAATTACATCAAAGAATGTTCAGAAAACTAAGATGATTTGTGGTAAAGCCCTCTGGACAATTGTCCGAGGGACAGTTTCTGGTAGTCTTTACTCCCCGCCATCGTAAGTAGAATTAGGGCATATCAGCTCATAGGCAGAAAAGGAAACTCCTTTACATGAAATATGGGGTTGGGGGCAGAGAATTACAACGTGGGGAAGAAAATGAGTGGTTGACATCTGAAAGTTCATTAAACTCCGGACTACTTTATTTCTCCATATTTGTAAAAAAGTTGATAAACAACTCCTAAAAACAGAATAACAAGGGACTATTGATGCCTTTGTGTACAAATAAACATGAAGTGTAAAATGAAATATACTTTGAGGATCTAAAAGAAACTCTTATTACATTGTGAGCTGGGTAGAAAGTTGCTAGAAATTAAACTAGAGGCAGATAGGTAGGAGAATGTCATTATAAGTTTCACTTGACTTAGGAGGCATTACCTGATTTGTCCCAGGTCTTTCAGTAAAAGATTAGGGTTTGCTTCCCAAATATTGGACTCTTGACTGGGGAACCAATTGGATGAATGGGCTCAGTGTGTAGGTCACAATCTGCTTTCCATGTTCATGTGATATATCCTTCCTCATGTTCAATCATCAGCACTCTGCCCTATGAATACATAGATGCATTTATTCAATGAACAATTATTATTCTTCCTGTCAGATACTGTTCTCAGTACGAGACAAAATAGTGAATAAGTTACATAAGATCCCTTTTCATAAAGAGCTTCTATTTATATTTTAGTGGGAGGATTAGACAGTAAACAAGATCCAAATCTTTCAATATGACCATAGCAACTTTTGAAAGGTGCCAAGAAGGGAACCTGCAGGATGATATAATTGAAAGAAAGAAAAAGAAGTTTTCAGATCTTCCCTGAGGAGGGTTCATTTTAGTTGACGTCTGAATGATCACAAAACGCCTGGGATGGAGGGGTTTCCTGGGATAAAGAACTTTCAGTTTTAAAACAGGGACAAGTCTGGCAAACTGAGACATGAGACACCCTAGCACATGACTGGCTTATGTTTCAAAGGAGCACTCTAATTTGTGGATGAAATGATGTCAAAGCTTTGTTTTAAAATAATCCAGCCAGGAAAAGGTGCAGTGGCGGATGCAGTTGAAAAAAGATTGGCCATATGTTAATTAATGTTGTGATGGGTAGTGGAACTCATTATACTGTTCTAAATTTGTAGTTTGAAAGTTCAAGAAGATAAAAATAAAAGGATGCTTCTGGTTGTTTTATAGAGAATGGTTTGCAAGGGTTAGGAACACCAGATAAGAGGCTAGAGCAGTAGTTTAGGTGACGTGATCATGGCTTGGATGAATCAGGCAGGGGTGGAGATGTTGATAATATGTGATGTATTTTGTATACAGAGCAATGGAAAGGATGTAGGATTTGTGAAGAAGTGTGGATTTAATATGTAGAGGTCAGTGGAGAGTTTGGCAAAGGAGATTTGAAAAAAGCAGTCGGTGAAGGAAGACAAACCAGCGAGTGTCGGGTCAGTGAAAACTATGAGTCAAGGAGAAAACTGGTCAACGATATGAAGTGCCAAGGAGAAATTAAGTGGAATAAGGTTAGATCATTGAGTCTTGGGGCAAAAACTGAACTCGAGAGAGATTGGAGAGAGGCAACATGGGAAGAAGGAATACGGAGAGGTTGGACTCTTGAAAAGTTTTTCTGTGACTTGGAAAGGGGGTAGATTATTAAGTCAGATTTAGTAGTTTTTGAGTTCAAAGGAGAGTTTTAACTTATTTAATTTTAAAAAAATTTCCATAGGTTATTGGGGAACAGGTGGTGTTTGGTTACATGAGTAAGTTCTTCAGTAGTGATTTGTGAGATCACCCGAGCAGTATACACTGCACTTAATTTGTAGTCTTTCATCCCTCATTCACTTCCCACCCTTTTCCCCTGAGTCCCCCAAAGTCCATTGTGTCATGCCTATGCCTTTGCATCCTCATAGCTTAGCTCCCACTTATGAGTGAGAACATACGATGTTTGGTTTTCCATTCCTGAGTTACTTCACCTAGAATAGTATTCTTCAATGTCATCCAAGTTACTGTGAATGCCATTAATTCATTCATTTTTATGGCTGAGTAGTATTCCATTGTGTATATGTCTCAGTTTCTTTATCCACCAAATAAGAGTTTTTAAAACATGGAGGAAATTCTATGTAAAAAATTCATGTGTGTTTACCACTACATTTTAAAAATGGCAAAAAAGATGGGAGACACTAGAAAATGGTTGTAAGCTGATGGAAATGATATAATACAGGGGGAAATATTGATGATGTGAAAGAGAAACAGGGGTGAAGCCATTAAGGGCATAAGAAGGTTGGCTTTCAGAAGGCAGTAGTGACATTTCACAGTAGTAGGAAGGAATGGTAAATCTATTAATAAATGCATCTTTTTTGATGGAGTTGGATGGAGACAGTAGGGCCTTGCCCTTCTGATTGCTTCTAATTGCTTGGTGAAATATATGGTAAGTTCATCAATCAAGGGGTGATATACGAATGCAAAGAAGTTGGAAATATCAGTCCCGAAATCTGATATTCCATTATTAGTGCTAGATTCCTTTGAGACTTAAACTGCTTTTCTTGAGACAAGGTCGCCCAGGCTGGAGTGCAGTGGCGAGATCTCGGCTCACTGCAACCTCTGCCTCCCGGGTTCAAGCGATTCTCCTGTCTCAGCCTCCCGAGTAGCTGGAATTACAGGCGCCTGCCACCATGACCGGCTAATTTTTTGTATTTTTAGTAGAGATGGGGTTTCACTATGTTGGTCAGGCTGGTCTTGAACTCCTGACCTCATGATCTGCCCGCCTTGGCCTCCCAAACCTTTCTTTAGCAAAATTATCCAAAGAGAATGGGAATCTAGGGCACCTGGCTAAGAGGGAGACAATGGGAGATACTGATATGAGTAATGGAAGAAGAAAACCTGCTTTGATTGTTTTCTCTCTTCTAGGATGAGATACAGATTTCTTTTAAACTACAAAGGACTCAGGTTGAGTTAATTACACTCCTTAGTTTATGGCACACTATTCATCCTGTGAGGACTTACTTCCTTCCTTCCTTCCTTCCTCCCTCCCTCCCTCCCTCCCTCCCTCCCTTCCTTCCTTCCTTCCTTCCTTCCTTCCTTCCTTCCTTCCTTCCTTCCTTCCTTCCTTTTTTTTTGACAGAGTCTCGCTCTGTCACCCAGGCTGGAGTGTAGTGGCGTGATCTTGCCCCCAGGGATCTAGCAATTCTCCTATCTCTGCCTCCCAAGTAGTTGGGATTATAGGTGCCCACCACCAAGACCGGCTAATTTTTTTGTATTTTTAGTAGAGACGGGGTTTCACCAAGTGGGTTCTAGTAGAGACGGGGTCCTATTTGCAATTTCTACGTCTCCCCGCCATATTTCTACGTGATCTCGACTCACTGCAAGCTTCGCCTCCTCATAACCATTCTGATGTGTTTGATGTGCATCCTGTTTTGTGTGCATGCATTTTAACTTACATAAATGGTATTGTGATAGAAATCTCATTTTGTGTCTTTTATTTTTTCTTTTCTTTTTTCATTTGTGAGACAGGGTCTCTATATGTCGCTCAGGCTGGTGTGCAGTGCATGGAGCAATCTTGGCTTACTGCAGCCTCTGCCTCCTGGGTTCAAGCAATTCTCCTGCCTCAGCCTCTTGAGTAGCTGGGATTACAGGCACGCACCACCACGCCCGGCTAATTTTTTTATTTTCAGTAGAGATGGGGTTTCACCATGTTGGTCAGGCTGGTCTCAAACTCCTGACCTCAAGCAATCTGCCTGCCTCGGCCTCCCAAAGTGCTGGGATTACAGGAGTGACCTATCGTGCCTGGCCTCCCCTTTGTTTTAAACCCAGGACTGGATTTTAAGATCTATTTATGATTCTATACACATCTGGGCTCCTGCTTTTGCTAATGGCTGGATGGTAGGCTGTTCAAGGAGTAAGTGCATCTACCACATTTTGTTTATCCACTCCCCAATCATGTACACCAGATTCCATCATCATCCTCAGACATGTCTCCCTTTGGATGTTTAAAAGTTCTTAGGGATGGATACCCAGGAGCTAAAGTGCAGGGGCATGGTGTATAGTTATATTTATTTGACCAAGAAACTCCAGATTGTCTTCTGGAAGGCTGTATCAGTGTCCACCATTCCTATTACCCCACCCCCAAACCCTCTAACACTTGGCATTATCCAACTTCCCAATGTTTGTCCATCAATGGATCTAAAGGGTTATGTCATAGTATTATTATTTTTAAAATATATATACCTCTGATTGTTAAGTTTAAACATATTGTCATACATTTGCTGAGCTTTTGAGTTTTTTCCTGAAGACTGCCTATTCATATCCTTTGCCTATTTTTTTTTTTTTTTTGAGACAGAGTCTCCCTCTGTTGCCAGGCTGGAGTGCAGTGGCATGATCTCAGCTCACTGCAACCTCCGCCTCCTGGGTTCAAGCAATTCCCCAACCTCAGCCTCCCAAGTAGCTGGGACTATAGGCAACGCTACCAAGCCTGGCTAATATTTTTTGTATTTTAGTAGAGACGGGGTTTCACCATGTTGGCCAGGAAGGTCTCGATCTCCTGACCTTGTGATCCGCCCCACTCACCCTCCCAAAGTGCTGGGATTACAGGCATGATCCACCACACCTGGCCATCCTTTGCCTATTTTCTTTTAGATTTCCTGTTCCTTGTTGATTTGTAAACCATAAAGAATAATGATTAATCATGAAGGATAGTGATTACTCCTATGATTGAGGTTGGAAGTGGGATGGAATCCTGGAGGGAGATATAGGGGATTTTAACTGCATTGTAATGTTTAATCCTTCAGGTTAGGTGGTAGGTCAAGTATACTTATGGAATAACTCTTTATATCTTTGTTAATATTACATGTTATATAATTTTAAACAAAATCGACAGGTTATAATTTATTCATTATTCTAAATCAGTACTTTTCAGGCCAGGCACAGTGGCTCATGACTGTAATCCCAGCACTTTGGGAGTCCAAGGTGGGTGAACCACCTTAGGTCAGGAGTTCAAGATCAGCATGGCCAACATGATGAAACCTCGACTCTACTAAAAAAACACAAATTAGGCAGGTGTGGTGGCACACACCTGTAATCCCAGCTACGTGGGAGGCTGAGGTAGGAGAATTGCTTCAACCAAAGAGGAGGAGGTTACAGTGAGCTGAGATTGCACCACTGCACTGCAGCCTGGGCAACAGAGTGAGACTCTGTCTCAAAAAAATTAAATAAAAATAAATAAACAAATAAAAATTATTACTTCTCAAAATGCGGTTCCCATACCTAGTATCATCAGCAACACCAGAGAACTTGTTAGAAATGCACAATTGGCTTGGACTTCAGACCTCTAGAATCAGAACTCTGGAGGTGGGGCCCAGCACTCTGTGTTTTAACAAGCCTTCCATGTGATTCTGGGAGAGCTAAAAGTTTTGAACTATTATAGGGGAAAACTAAAGCATATTTTCATGCTATCTTAAAAAAATAAGAAAATCTCTTTTGCAGTCTCAACTTTTTTTTCTTTTTGCATGCTATTTCTTGGTATTTGCAGTATTTTATATGCTTGGACCAAGTTTCTTTCTTTTTTCTTTCTTTCTTTTTTGTTTTTTTTTGAGACGGAGTCTCGCTCTGTCGCCCAGGCTGGAGTGCAGTGGCGTGATCTCGACTCACTGCAAGCTCCGCCTCCCGGGTTCACGCCATTCTCCTGCCTCAGGTCCCGAGTAGCTGGGACTACAGGCGCCAGCCCCCGCGCCCGGCTAATTTTTTTGTATTTTTAGTAGAGACGGGGTTTCACTGTGTTAGCCAGGATGGTCTCGATTTCCTGACCTCGTGATCCACCCACCTCGGCCTCCCAAAGCGCTGGGATTACAGGCGTGAGCCACCACGCCCGGCCTGGACCAAGTTTCAAAATCCTATTAATTATTTATTGTTTATGCAAAGCCACAGCTTCAAACACTGAACATGTAACTTTATCACTAAGTGTCTTCAATGCAAATTAAACTAATCTGATTTTTATGATGTTTTAAAACACAGAATATCCAACATTGATCTTTTGTAATTCAATTGCTAAATCATTCAGTCTCAGGTTTTGCAAGTTTATTCATTTTATGAAGAATGGAAATCGCTGTAACAATGCTCACTGAACTTTCAGTACAATTTTTTGAAATCTTGTTGCTGGAGAAACTGAGAACAGTTCTAGATTTTCCTATCTCTCTGATACCAGCTACCAACCAGAACTTGGGAAACATTTCCTTTTGAACAACCTGTCATTTCCCTACTGGTAAACACTCAGGCTCAGATTCCAAAGAACTATTCATGGTGGTGATGAGGCCCAATCTTGCTAAGATAAACCTCTAAAAATTTGCATGTACATTTAATGTCAGCAAATTTAAAAAATTTTCCCACTATTTTGCAAAATAATTTCAGAGATAGTTTTTCTTTCTTTCTTACTAATCTCCATTTGGCTATACAAGACTGACCTCAGGTAAACTCTGATGCAAGTGAAATTTGTCTGTGACACCACATCCACTTTTTTGTTCTTTTAAACTGCTGTCTGGGCCTGCCTGTATTCCACTGGTAGGATTCTCCCCAACTTCTCTCTCACTAGGGCCACGGCCCTTTCTCCAGATTCTTGGTGGTTGAGGTGTCCTCACTGTGCCCTACAGGTTAGGATAGTCACCCTCCTTCCCCCTTGCCATGGAAACACAAAGTAAACTGTAGGGTCCCTATTTCCTCAGGGTTCTGATCTGCTGACAAGGGTGTTAATGGTTTAAGTGGAATTAATCAACCTTGACTGATTGTACTCAGCTTGTGGTTTCACACTTCTTTGAGGAAAAACTTTCATTGTAAAAGGAAGTAAAACAAATGCAGAATTCAACTAATCCATTGAGTGAGGGTTAGTTTCAGCACTCAGCCAGTTGGCTTTTTTCTCTGGGGTGAAAAGGTACTCTCTAAGGCAATGGTTCTCTACTGGGAGCATTGAAAACCCTATTGATGGGAAGGGGAACATCACACACCGGGGCCTGTCATGGGGAGGGGGGAGGGGGGAGGGATTGCATTGGGAGTTATACCTGATGTAAATGACGAGTTGATGGGTGCAGCACACCAACATGGCACAAGTATACATATGTAGCAAACCTGCACGTTATGCACATGTACCCTACAACTTAAAGTATAATAATAATAAATAAATTAAAAAAAAAAAAAAAAAGAAAACCCTATTGATGCCAAAACCCTGTTTTCAGAAATTCTGATTGAATTGGTCTGAGCCTGGGCCTGGGCACTGGTAGTGTTGAAATCTCCCAGGTGTTACTAACATGGTTTTTCATCTTTATCCTGCTTTAGAATCACCTGTAGAGCTTGGTAAATCAGGATTCCTGGCTCCACTGCACAATTTCTGGTTCACTAGGTCTAGAATAGGGCCTGCTGATTTGCAGTCTAACAATTCCCAGGGGACGTTGATGCTGTTGGTCCAGGAACCACATTTTGAGAATCACTGCTCTAGTGAAAATTTGAAAACCATGGTGGTTAGATGGGTTTTGCCTTGACCAGGAAATACTTCTACTCTCCCTGCCCTCTTAAAAATACTTGTAAACTTAAGAATGGTTAAGAACATTATTCTCCTTAATTCGTTCACTTTATCATCATGAATCCATGGAAGCCCCATTCATTTTAAACATATTTAATTTAATTTTTATTTAATAAATATTTAATTTAAAAAATATTTAACCTTAATTCCCAGTCCCTACTCCTATTCTGTCTTTTCCCACTTTCTCTAACTCATTTGACATGTTACCCAGTTGAAGTGCCAATCTTCAGAATTAAGTCATAGAGCTTTTTGCTTTGAGGAAAATTTTAAATTGGAATGCTTTAGGGGGAACTTTATGTTACAAAAAGACTCTATGCTGCTAAGACTATCAAATATGTTATACTTTAAATGTTGTATTTATCATTATTTACATAAATAATATAATAAAACCTTTCCTAATAAATAAAAATTGAGACTGTTTTTTCTTGTAGTGATACTTATTTTCTATAAATTAGGAAATACTATAAAGAAATTCTTTAGAGTATTTATTATCCTTGAGGACAAAACACAGTTATCACAACTGACACAAATGTTACAGAGGAAAAATATTGTAAATCATACATCAATTTTAAAACAGGTTAAAATTATATGGATAAAATATAAATGGTGATTTGTTTCCCATGAAATTCCTGAGTTCAGTTGTTTTTGAATACCACAGTTTTAATCTAATCTTGTTATATAATTCACTCTCTCAGGGAAATTAATGGGATATCCTTAAACTTTTGTGATTGGCTTTCAAATACCAGTAAAGCAGAGTGATAAAATGATCTGTGCCAAAATTAAATATAGCTATTGATTTTTCTTTATCCTTTTCCTTGTATTTTTTTTTTTCCCCCAAGAATCTAGCTCAGTTGCCCAGGCTGGAGTGCAGTGGCAGGATTTCGGCTCACTGCAACCTCTGCCTCCCAGGTTTGAGCGATTCTCCTGCCTCAGCCTCTGAAGAGCTGGGACTACAGGCGCCTGCCACCACGCCCAGCTAATTTTTGTATTTTTGGTAGAGATGTAGTTTCATCTTGTTGGCCGGGCTGGTCTGCAACTGTCGGCCTCAGGTGATGTACTGGGCTCAGCCTCCCAAGTGCTGGGATTACAGGCTGGGCATGGTGGTGCATGCCTGTAATCCCAGCTACTCAAGAGGTTAAGGCAGGAGAATCACAGTCTGGTTGACAAGAGTGACACTCTGTCTCAAAAAATAAACAAGTGCTGGACTTACAGTCATGAGCCACTGTGGCCATCCTAAATATAGCTATTGATTTTTAACTAGCCATAATCTTTCAGAAGGCTGTCAGCTTTGTGATCCTTTGATATGGGTGGGCCACAATCCTTCTGACTATCTTATCAAAGCTACTATAAATGTGTTTGTGATGTTGCTCTAAGTATTGCATCGATTTTTATACATATTTCTACATTTATGAACATTCAATACCTCATATTATCCCTGAAAGAATCATATAACACATATGTACAACTGGCAAATGCCACTAATTTTAGTTCTAGAATAAATGAAGTTTATTCATCATTTAATTAAGGAGAGAAATGCATATTATTGCTTTTTTTTTCCCTTTAAGACAGAGTCTCGCTCTGTTGCCCAGGCTGGAGTGCAGTGGTGAAATCTTGGGTCACTGCAACCTCTGCCTCCTTGTTCAAGTGATTCTCATGCCCCAGGTTCCTAAATTGAGTAGCTGGGATTACAAGCATGCCACCATGCCTGGCTAATTTTTTGTAATTTTAGTAGAAATGGGGTTTCACCATGTTGGCCAGGCTAGTCTCAAACTCCTGGCCTCAAGTGATTTGCCCTTCTTGGCCTCCCAAAATGGTGGGATTACAGGTGTGAGCCACTGTGCCTGTCCTATTACTGTGTTTTTAATCCTTCTAAATCTTTCTTCATCCACAGGGACCACACCCTGTGTATTTTATTGCCTAAAATACTGTACTTGGTGCAATGTTTTATATGTAAATATTCTAACAATTATTATTATTATTTTGTGATGGAGTTTCACTCTTGTTGCCCAGGCTGGAGTGCAATGGTGCGATCTTGGCTCACTGCAACCTCCGCCTCCTGGGCTCAAGCAATTCTCCTGCCTCAGCCTCCAGAGTAGCTGGGACTACAGATATGTGCCGCCACGCCCAGCTAGTTTTTGTATTTTTAGTAAAGACGGGGTTTCACCATGTTGGTCAGGCTGGTCTCAAACTCCTGACCTCAGGTGATCCACCTGCCTTGGCCTCCCAAAGTGCTGGGATTACAGGCATGAGCCACCACGCCTGGTGACAATTTTTATTATTATTTTTATAGAGATGGTGTCTTGCTATGTTGCCTGGGCTAACTCTTGGGCTCAAGCAATCCTCTAGCCTCAGCCTCCTGAGTAGCTGTGATTATAGACTTGAGCCACTGCACCCAGCATAAATGTTTTGTAAGTACTGCATTGACTTAGGCCCCAGTTTTAGAGGGGTGTGTGTGTGTGTGTGTGTGTTGATGGCTTCTGTGTCATTACTTTCACTCAGTGGAGAAATGTATCAGGTGTACAAGTTCTGTATTCAAATGTCCTTAGAGAACCATTGCTCCTAACTTAGAGTGAACCTGGATGCCAGAGAGATTGCATGGCACCAGATGTAGCAGAAAAACATTTGCTTTCTGTTTCCTTCCAATTACACTGTTAAACCATGTCCAAAGTAAAACTTTTTTACAAAACATAATTGCCATACATTGTTGATGTGTGTTCAATGTGTGATGAATGACAGTTTCCACATTTAAAAAAGTTTGGTCGGCTGGGCACTGTGGCTCATGCCTGTAATCCCAGTACTTTGATAGGTCAAGGTGGGCAGATCACTTGAACCCAGAAGTTCTAGACTAGCCTGCCAAAATGGTGAAACCCCTTCTCTCCTAAAAATACAGCGATTAGCCAGGCACGGTGGTGTGCACCTGTTATTCCAGCTACTCAGGAGGCTGAGGCATGAGAATCACTTGAACCCAGGAGGCAGAGGTTGCAATGAGCTGAGATCACACCACTGCACTCCAACTTGGGCAACAGAGTGAGATCCTACCTCAAACATTAATTAATTAATTAACTTTAAAAAAGTTTATTCAGGAATTTGCTATATTTTGTTTGTATAGCTTTAAAAAAAAAATCCCAAGTATACTTCCCCATACATTTCTCAATGCTATTGCTCATTAGTTTACAAGCTTCCTTCTCCAGCTTTATAAAGTCATTTAGAATTCTAATCCTGTCCTCCAGAGTAATAACCATTTATTCTAATTTGCTATTATCTGTAAATTTAATCATGTGCTCTAGTCCCTCAACCATAAAACTGATGCAAAAGTTAAATAGCTTTGTATTCAAGATAAAACAATGCATACTATAGTTTGGTAAGCATTATTTATTGAGCAAACTCACTGTGACTCTCCAACCAAACTATTTTTTAAAGAGCTCTACTCTAGCCTTTATTTTTTTCATGTAATTATTGTTTGTAATACAAAATTAAGATATTATTAATGACAAGATATATTCATCTTTTTCTTTTCTTTTTTGAGACAGAGTCTTGCTCTGTGGCCCAGGCTGAAGTGCAGTGTCATAATCTTGGCTCACTATAACCTCTGCCTCCTGGATTCAAGTGATTCTCATGCCTCATCCTCCCAAGTAGCTAAGAAAACAGGTGTGTGCCACCACATCTGGCTAATTTTTGTATTTTTAGTAGATACCAGGTTTAACCATGTTGGCCAGGCTGGTCTTGAACTTGTGACCTCAACGGATCCACTTGCCTCAGCCTCCCAAAGTGCTGGGATCATAGGCATGAGCCATCTCCCAACCTTATTGTTTGCTTTTAATCTATCAAGTCTCTTAAAGGAGAAAATGAATGCTTATAGATTTTGATGCCTCTGTCAGGTCAGTAGCTCTTCAAAGGCAGTGTCTGGTGATAATATTTCTATGACTACCCTCTCCTTCCCACGGCATAGGATCGGGTGCAATACGTTAATTATCAATGAATTAGCTAAAAAGCAGATACAATTTGATCAGTGTGACAAAAAACATATTGTGCACTATTCCTTTTTCCAGACAATATTTTTCGATAGCTTATTACCAAATAGAATTCAATCTTTCGGGGCCTAGATACTGATTGAACATGCTCATGTGTTTTTGTGAAATTTTGTAACAATAAAATATTTTAACTCTCATAGTTATAATAGGATTGATTTTTGTTTCACTCTCCAACTTCCTCCCCTCCATCACACTTGCTCTTCAGTTGAAAGGTGTACAGTGGCATAGGACATTTTTGAGATTTAATTAAGGGGATGGTGAATGGGGAGATTTTTTGTGTGTGTGTGGATTTAGTGGCATTTATTTACCTGGTTTGCACCTACCTCCAAGTACAGCTAGCTGCCTTGGTATAGAAATGGTTTCCAGAAATAGCCCTACCATCCAATGTGCTGGGCTGGCCCATACATAGGACGTATGCAGCCATGAACAGGTCCTGTGGTGCCTGGTACTGGTAGTATGTGGGCATGGAGGAGATTCAAGATTTGAGAGGTATGAATGAATCCAGAAGCTAACCTGTGGAAAATCTTACGGTCAAAGATCAAAAAACAGCTTAATAGAGGTTTACCAAAATTTGACAGTATTCCTGAAAATTTATATGACTTCACTCATAATAAATTGTGACACTAAAAGAAAGTTTTCAAAATTTCAATAACAATTTCAATTACATATGTGAGAGGAAAGATTGAACTGTATTTCTATTTTTTTCTTTATTAACTATTACAAAGTTGTCATAAGAAGAGGCAATCAAAGAGTATGTGGCTGGCCAGGCGTGGTGGCTCACGCCTGTAATCCCAGCACTTTGGGAGGCCGAGGAGGGTGGATCACATGGTCAAGAGTTCAAGACCAGTCTGGCCAAGATGGTGAAACCCGTCTCTACTAAAAATACAAAACTCAGCCAGGCATGGTGGCAGGTGCCTGTAATCCCAGCTACTCAGGAGGCTGAGGCAGAGAATTGCTTGAACCCGGGAGTCAGAGGTTGCAGTGAGCCTGGGTGACAGAGCGAGACTCCATCTCAAACAAAACAAAACAAAACAAAACAAAACAAAACAAAACAAGAGTATGTGGCCAAAATCATGCAGATAAAAGTGTCACAGGAGACTGGACATGGTGGTTCATGCCTTTAATCACAGCACTTTGGGAGGCCAAGACAGGCGGATCACTTGAGTCCAGTAGTTAAGACCAGCCTGGGCAATGTGGTAAAACCCCATCCCTACAAAAAAGTAAGAAAAGTTGATCAGGCATGGCGGCTCAGGCCTATAGTCCCAGCTACTCAGGAGGATGAGAGAGGAAGATTACTTGAGTCCAGGAGGCTGAGACTGCAGTGAGCTAAGATGGCACCACTGTACTCCCCCCCCCCCCCCCAAAAAAAAAGCACGATAGATATGGGTCAGGAACTTAATACAAACATTACAAATATTACATTATCTCTTCTGGATTTTGTGATGTCTATGTAGGCATTTTGCATTAAAAAATCATAATTTGTTATGTTTTTTCTTTCCAAATAAATGTTCAGTTTTGGAATAATTTTTTTTATTGTTTTAGTTAAAGAGAACCCCCAGACTGAATACATTCCAGGCCTCACAGATCGGTATTTGCCCTTGATTCCATCTATTCCCTACTAATTAAACCAATCCTCTTCTTTGTCTGTGATTAGTTTAGAGGTGGACAGTCTCTGCCCATTGGCTGTGAACCAGGAAGCAGGTAGCCCTCATTGCTGGCAGTTATCTTGATGGACGCCAACCCAAGAGGCAGGCAGAACTGAGAGGACTTTGGAGCTTGAGGGAACAGTGCTTGAAACCTGATCTATCTTTGGACGCACAATATAGAAGTTCTCTAGTGTTTATAATATCAGAATTTTCACAAGCAAAGCTCATTCTTATATTTAGTTGAATAGTTGAAATTATAAAGCTAGGTTAAAATGCAAACAAATATAGAAAAATAGTGCTCATTTTTCTAAAAGACTTTCCGTTGGTATAGAAACCATTCTAATCATTACATCTCTGATAGTTTATAACATTGAAGCTATAAGTAAGTATCAATCTGGATGTTTTAAGGTACTACTTTATTAAATGTTGCTAATTTATTTTAAAACTGCTAATTTATTCAATGTGAAAATATAGAAGACTAGGAATAAGAAAAAATGAATTCATGTATACCTCTATACATTTTATTTTGATATACTTCCTTCTGATCATTTTTCTATGTATATGTTTTATTTGAAAAAATATTTATCGTACTTTATATACAATTTTATCTTCTCTTTTTTTTCTGTTATTCCCTGTAGTTTAGCACAGAAGGGCCTCCATGTTCACAAATTCAGGGGGCTTTTTCTCATTGTAGTCTATGTGAACGGTGTCCACTGGAGTTGTGCAGTCAATACCCTGTGTGACTGTATGAGGCAGCCATTTACATCTGGGCATCTGAGCCTTCATGTTTACCTAGAGCATCTTATGGTACCGTCCCAACTACAGATTTGGGAATAAAAGGCAGGGCAAACCTTTCCTGGCTGCCTTCCAGTACCACCATATAAATTTAATATTCAGCCTTTGTGCCTTTTTCTCAGGCTGGCGTTGTCTGTAGCTGTGTCCCACAGCTCTCCTCTTACAAGGTTACATCTATGCTTTTTCTTCACCTTGGAATAATCTGCTGACTCCAGTGGATGAAAAAAGGTGTTAAGTAAATTAACCTCATGGCTGTTTTAATGATCGCATTTCATGGTTATATCATTTTGGATGGTTCCAATTTGACTTCCTTCTCTCAGTTTGTTTGGATTGATTTTTCTATCTGCTCATTTTGAGAAATCTATACTGTTACTATCCTTGCCCTATCTTGAGAAATAGTTAATCTTCACTGTTCTATTTTCTTTTTGTCAAAAAATGAAATATTACTCATAACTCTATAAAAGTACCTAAATAATGATGAAAAGCCAAATTACGTAACCAATTGTAATGGTAAAATATCCTATTTCTTTAATAGTGAAAATACTAACTTACTGGTAACTGCAGACATATTTTTACACTTAATCGATAATTTTTAGTTCTCTGATAGCTCCTGCCAATTCCGCTTACACAGATATTTTGCCAATATAGGATGTGGGTAGATGAGGGATTACTCAGAAAAACGGAACCTCATACTTGGCTGATAGGATGATGAACTGTGTGATAAAATGCATAACATTTTCCTCCACCCTTGGTTCACAAAACTTTTAGTTTTCTAACTTTTATTTTATGCAAACAGGGTTGGCTGCTTAAACTAAGCTTTTGAGAGAGTACAGCAAACAAAGCAATTTCTTAAAGGTTAAGCCCCTCCTCTATAAAAGGAAAGAAAGGGTGAGAATTGAAAGGGAGAGAGGTAGAAAGGGAAGGCTAGGTTGTTAGAAAAAGAGGCAAGAGGGGTGAAGGAGGAGGAGCAGGAGTGAGAGAAGCAAAGTAATCTGGTCAATTATTTTGTCTAAAAGTTTGAGAGATATCTGCTTGAATTGATGTAGGAAATTAAGCAGTTTGATCTTTGTTCTAATATTTGTCTTGCAATAAGACCACCTTATTTATCAAATGTTATGTAGAGAAAGAGGAGATATTATTTTTTTTGAGACTCTGGAGAACCTAGACACCTGTCTAAATTATATGAAAGTTCTGTAAAGTTATTAGCATATATATGTATCTATCCACACACACACACATATATATATTTTGAGACGGAGTTTTGCTCTTGTTGCCCAGGCTGGAGTGCAGTGGCGCAATCTCAGCTCACTGCAACCTCTGCCTCCCAGGTTCAAGTGATTCTCCTGCCTCAGCCTCCCAAGTAGCTGGGATTACAGGCATGTGCCACCACGCCCAGCTAATTTTTGTATTTTTAGTAGAGATGGGATTTCACCGTGTTAGTCAGGCTGATCTCGAACTCCTGACCTCAGGTAATCCACCGGCCTCGGCTTCCCAAACAAATATTTTTATAAAATATATTCTATAGTATAAATACTCTGTGGAGGATGCCACCAAAGGTGATATTAAACCTTTCTTTTCTTTAAGACAGAGTCTCACTCTGACGCCCAGGCTGGAGCACAGTGGCGCAATCTCGGCTCGCTGCAGCCTTGACCTTCCCTGGGCTCAGGTGATCCTCCCACTTCAGCCTCCTGAGTAGCTGGGACGACAGGCGCACGCCACCATGCATGCCACCATGACTGGCTAGTTTTTCATGCCTGGCTAATTCGTTGTTGTTATTGTTGTTGTATTTTTTTGTAGAGAGGAGGTTCCACCATTTGCCCAGGCTGGCCTTGAACACCTGGGCTCAAGCAATCAGTCCACCTTGGCCTCCCAAAATATTAGGATTATAGGCATGGACCACTGTACTCGGCCTTAAAAAAAAAAAAAAAAAGAAAAGGCAGAAAGTCACTGTGTCTCCCAGGTTGATCTCTAATTGCTGGGCTCGAGCAATTCTCCCACCTCAGCCTCCGGAGTAGCTGGGACTACAGCTACTACAGCACCACCATGCCAAGCCAATGCTATTTTCAAACAGCTCAATGGGAGCAGAAAATACATTATGTGTGCTCAAGTCATCTGCACCATGGCCCTCTGTGTTACTAGTGTGTTTGAAATTTTGTGCATCAGTAAGAATTTCAGTGACTCACTAGGCTTTATGAACCAATATATGTAGGAGTGGGTTACCCAGCAACCACTCCATGGCTTTAAGATGAGAAGGTAGGGGAAGTGAGGAAGTCACACTTACCTGTCTGCTGCCTGCCTTCCTTCTCCCACAGCCATGCTCTTGGATGGGGAGAAAGGGTGGATGTAGAGCCTCCAAGAGCTGCAGTACTATTAAAAATCCATTGGGTTTCTTTCATAAACACATAGATGCTTTTCTAAATCCAGCAGAAATCTGACTCCCTGACCTGATCGTTAGACGTGTGGTCAGAATCCCAGCACATGAACTGGCGCTGCTTCTGGGAATTATGAGTCAGCCTTTCATGTTCTTCCTGGTGTTGAAGCAAGTCTCTGCAGAGGAGAAAGAGCAATCTGTCAGGTGAACTCATCACTGCTATCGTCACTGTCTAAGCTCTGACTTCCCAAGAGACCATGCAATGTATGTGAAAGAGCCCTTTTCGAATTCCAGAAACATCACTGTCTTGTTATGTGACCTTGGACATGGTTACTTAAGTTCTCAGAGCCTCAGTTTTCTTGGTAAAAATGGAAGAGTTGTCACTGAAACTTAAACAGTTAATGTATGGGAAGTATCATGCAGATCTAGAAAAGTGAAAATATTATTTTATAATACTGTGAAATCACAAACATTCCTATACACCAGTAAAAGACAAACAGAGACCCAAATCACGAGTGAACTCCCATTCACAATTGCTGCAAAGAGAATAAAATACCGAGGAATTCAACTTACAAGGGATGTGAAGGATCTATTCAAGGAGAACTACAAACCACTGCTTAATGAAAGCACATTAGATATTATTTATGCCCTCTACATTTTCAAAAGTTTTTGAGATAGCTACAGTATAAGTAGAGGAGAAAGGAAAGACCTATCAAACAGTAGATGACTATTTGGTCACTATTCACTCAGCACTTACTGGTCAATATTCTGTGCAAGGTCTGTGGGTTACTGTGGCGATATGAGAATCTGTAAGATATATGGTGTGTCTTTAAAGAGTTTATACATCTAGGAGGAAAGATTGAACATAGACACAAGCAATTCAGAAGAGAACATGTGCTCTGTGTAAAATGTGCACATGAAGTAACTGCTATCGCACTTCAAAGCAGACTAATTCTGAGGAAGACTCACTGTAGAAGAAACACAATCCAAGCCAGTTCCAACATGTGTTGAGTATCCATTATGAGGACTGCTCAGGTATTTGTATATTCAATAAGGGCTCTCAGACAAAAGAAACTGCCTGAGTCAAGACAGGAAGGTAGAAATACATATGTAAGGTGCAGCAGGGAACAACAATAAGCTCACCTGGAAGCAGTGCCCTAATAAAGAAAGACAAGCTTGAAATCATTTTGAAGAAGTACATAACATCATGGACGCCCTTACATATAAATACAACATTTGGTCTTTTGTCCTGCAGATAGTGCAAGTAATGCAACCTGTGGAAGCCCTTAAGAAGAAAAAAACTTTTTTTTATTTTTATTTTTATTTTTTTTGAGATGGAGTCTCGCTCTGTCGCCAGGCTGGAGTGCAGTGGTGTGATCTCGACTCACTGGAGCCTCTGCCTCCTGGGTTCAATACATTCTCCTGCCTCAGCCTCCCAAGTATCTGGGACTACAGGTGCATGCTACCATGTCCAGCTAATTTTTAGATTTTTAGTAGAGACAGGGTTTCACCATGGTGGCCAGGATGGTCTCGATCTCCTGACCTTGTGATCCAACTGCCTTGGCCTCCCAAAGTGCTGGGATTACAGGCATGAGCCACCGCGCCTGGCCTAAAAATCTTTCTTAAAAAAATATGTTTGTTCTGCTTGTGGATTTATCATACATGGTCTTCTTCTCTGTTGAACTGAATTGGCTCTGATTCTAGGAAAGATTATGTAAGAATTCTTCATTTTTGATAATAGAATTTCAACTTTGTTATCAGCTATTCTAGAACCCAAAGCTTCTGGAAATTTATTTTATTTTATTTTATTTTTTTGAGATGGAGTCTTTCTCTGTCACCTAGGCTGGAGTGCAGTGGTGAGATCTTGGCTCACTGCAACCTCCACCTCCCCGGTTCAAGTGAGTCCCCCGACTCAGTCTCCCAAGTAGCTGAGACTACAGGCACCAACCACCATGCCCAGCAAATTTTTGTATTTTTAGTGGAGACGGGATTTCACTATGTTGGCCAGTCTGGTCTTGAACTCCTGACCTCAGGTGATCTGCCCGCCTTGGCCTCCTAAAGTGTTGAGATTACAGGCATGAGCCACTGCGCCTGGCCTGGAAATTTCTTAAGGCAATAAAATATAGTGGTTGAAACTCCTGGCACCACCCTTTCGTATACTGGTACCAAAAGAGGGATTTAAACAATTGACTTGGAAGAGTCTGTCTTAGAGATATGTTGTCTTCTTAATGTCCCTACTCACTAGAACTCAAACATTAACATTTGTATCAGTCAGGGTTTAGTGGAAAAAAGAAACCACACCAATTATTTTAAGAGAGAACCGATACAGGGAAATTTAGTTATATAGATATTGGAGGACTGACGGGGGAAAAGGAATAAATACTCAGATAAAGTAATTGCAGAAAGCAGCTGCTACCACTAGGCCTGCGGGGAAAGGTGAAAGGTTGGGGTTGTTGGAAACTACAAGCTTGGAGAAGGTGGAGCCTGGAATCCAGACCTCTGAGGTGAGGAAGCTGCCTGGATGGCACTGGTGCTTCAGAACGCAGAGGAGAATCCAGTGGAGCTGGAACCCAGATTTCAGAAGATGCTCTGAGAGAGTGCCATGAACTGGGTTCTGGGAGATGGGGAAATAGTGGAAACTAGAACCAACTGCTACTAGAAAAAGCTAGAACTGCTGGGGTGAAGAACCACAGCTAGGTGATACTGACAGGAATAGCAAGCAAACCGGAAGGAGTGCGTTCTCTAGCTCCCCCACTGGCGGAACCTAACCGGAAGCCAGGTGGCAAAAATGACACTGGTGGTTACCCACAACCGGCTTCAGCATCACAAGGCCAAATATGGAAGAGTGGGTTTGATCCTGAAAGGGTACTAATAACTAGCACTACAGACACACAATTCACCAGGATAACTTACTTACAGTTGAGAATTTTGAAATCTATACCGGCGTTCTGATTTAGTAGTTTTAGAGAGGGACTTAGAAATCCTCACCTTTGAAAAACAGCCTTGAATGATTTGATGCAGGATATCTTCTAAACACCCTTTCAGAAATGCTGCTCTAGTCTGTCTAAGCTAAATTCCTGAATCAAGTTAGAACAAGGGTTGGTGACGTGCTCAACTCCACTAATTTAGGAGTTAAGCTCAATAATTAATTTTACTTTCTTAAGTTTTTTCATTAAAAAAATGTTTATATTAAGAGTGCCTCGGCCGGGCGCGGTGGCTCAAGCCTGTAATCCCAGCACTTTGGGAGGCCGAGACCGGCGGATCACGAGGTCAGGAGATCGAGACCATCCTGGCTAACCCAGTGAAACCCCGTCTCTACTAAAAAATGCAAAAAACTAGCCGGGCGAGGTGGCGGGCGCCTGTAGTCCCAGCTACTTGGGAGGTTGAGGCAGGAGAATGGCGTAAACCCGGGAGGCGGAGCTTGCAGTGAGTCGAGATCCAGCCACTGCACTGCAGCCTGGGTGACAGAGCGAGACTCTGTCTCACAAAAAAAAAAAAAAAAAAAAAAAAAAAAAGAGTGCCTCTGAGGTATCTGCAAAAACTGCAATTTAAAGATTTCTCCATTGTGGTATGCAACATCCCGCATTCACATATAATGTTTATAATTCTAAAGCATATAAAAAGAAAATGATTAAAATGAGAATATATACAAGTTCATGTGAAAAGGTAGGTTTTTCACATGAACTTGTATGTTTTTTCTTGTCAGTCAAAAGAAAAGAAAAGAAATAACACTTTGCATTTCTCTTTTGCTTTGGCTGCAAGGAAGCTCAGAGTCATTCAGTAGAATCTCATCCAAGGCTTCTGTTTGGATAATTTTATTTTTACATTTTTAAAAACTGTGAGTTGCTTCATCTTTTTTTCTTGAAACATATTGAACAATAAATTCATATAGGAATTAAAATTATACATATTTTTCAAAATGCTTTTACATATAATGCTGTGAAGTTCTCACTTATTAAACTCATGGTATAATAAAGGCCCAAATTGATGTCCTCTTAGAAGAAATTCATCTGCTGTGGCAGTTTTGAGAAGGTACTGGTCTTCAATATGAAATGATTTTTTTCCTACAAATATGCATCATTAATATATCCTCCAGGACTCTTTACACTTTAGAAACTAGATTAAAAGCCTATTGAGTGCTGGGCATGGGGGCTCATGTCTGTAATCCCAGCAATTTGGGAGGCCAAGGTAGGCAGATTATTTGAGGCCAGGAGTTTGAGACCTGGCCAAGATGGCAAAACTCCATCTCTACTCAAAACACAAAAATTGACTGGGTATGATGGTGCAGGGCTATAGTCCCAGCTACTTAGAAGGCTGAGGCACGGGGAGAATAACTTGAACCTGGGAGGCAGAGGTTGCAGTGAGCCAAGATGGTACCATTGCATTCCAGCCTGGGTGACAGAGCGATAGTATCTCCAAAAAAAAAAAAAGCCTGTTGATACAATTCTACCTTTTAAATATTTAATTTATTTCTACTGTTTGTATAGTCATATCTTAGAAACTTGAGAATGACAATAAAACATTATTATGCTGGCAATAGGCAATCCGTTAAAAATTCAGACACAGAATACTACAGGCCAGGGGTGTCCAATCTTTTGGCTTCTCTGGGCCCCAGTGAAAGAATTATCTGGGCCACACATGAAACACACTAATGCTAATGATAGCTGATGAGCTTAAAAAAAAATCGCAAAAAAGTCTTATAATTTTAAGAGAGTTTATGAATTTGTGTTGGGCCATATTCAAAGTGTCCTGGGCCGCACGCTTGGATAAGCTTGCTCTAGGCAAATAAAATGTCTTAGTTCTGAGTGAACTTATTGTAGATTGACATGGAACTGGTTTCATTTTTCTGTAATAACTTACTACCTTGCAGAATTTCTTTTACTTATTTATTTATTTATTACTTATTTATTTATTTTCAAGGCAGCGTCTCACTCTGTTGCCCAAGCTGGAGTGCAGTAGCACGATCATGGCTCACTGCAACCTCTGCCTCCCAGCTTCAAGCGATTTTTGTGCCTCAGCCTCCCGAGTAGCTGGGACTACAGGCATGCGCCATCATGCCTGGCTAATTTTTGTGTTTTTCAGTAGAGATAGGGTTTTGCCATGTTGGCCAGGCTAGTCTCGAACTCCTGACCTTAAGTGATTTGCCTACCTTCATTTATAGACATCACATTGTGTATGGTGCCTGAGAAAGTACATAATAGTGAAATAAATATCCTAGACACTTACTTTACAGTTGTTTTTGATGACTCTTAAGAGTGATTAAAAAAAAAAATAAAAGAGTGATTAGGCCGAGTGCGATGGCTCATGCCTGTAATTTCAACATTTTGAGAGGCCGAGGAGGGCTGGTCACTTGAGGTCCGGAGTTTGAGACCAGCCTGGCCAAAAATCGTGAAACCCCGTGTCTGCTAAAAATACAAAAATTAGATGGGCATGGTGGCAGGTGCCTGTAGTCCCAGCTACTCCGGAGGCTGAGGCAGGAGAATCGCTTGAACCTGGGAGGCAGAGTTTGCAGTTAGCTGAGATTGTGCCACTGCACTCCAGCTTGGTTGACAAAGTGAGACTCTGTCTCAAAAAAAAAAAAAAAAAAAAAAGTGATTCAGTCTTATAAAGGGGATCATTTCACGACCTCAAAGTCTGAATCACTTTGTATGGTAATTAAAAGGAACCCATTGCACTGACTCTCCCAAGGTGGAAAACAGTAATATGGTATCTCTCCTATTGTTGAAAGAATATCAGCTATGAGTAAACATATGAACAATAGAAGTCCCCAGGTCCAGCTGGAAAAAAATGATAAAAGCTATGAGCAAATATATGTTTTCTGGCTGCTACGCTATCATGTTCTTTGGCTAATACAAATAATGTAATTTGGGGGAATATTCAACTCATAGACCCCTTTTCTACCTCAAAAGGAAAGTGCTTCTTATTGTTCTCTTTGCTTATCTAAAGCTTGTCATGGACACAGTCTTGGTGAGAGTGATAAAGAGCTCTGGCATTTGGTCTGCTTCACCTGAATTGTAACTAGGGTCCCCTGATGAGATTATCTGCTGCAGGGACTACTTATTTTTTGTTTATCTTCTGTTTCACTAGAATGTTTTTAGCAGCTACATGAAGATCTCATTTACATCATGAATATAGTTTCTGGACGTCTTATCTTTATAACTATGCAAATAATTTATCTAAGTTCAAATAAGTAACAGAAACAATAGTTAAAATTTGCCATATATTATAGCCCTTAAAATGCTTTGGAGAAAAAGGAATATGACATTCCATAAAATCAGAAAACGTAAATATAGAGTTTGGATAGGGAAATTCAAGAGCCCAATCTGGAAGACAAGGCTTCACCTATGTATCCACAAAAGTTTCTACCAGTGTAATCCAAGACATGAAACATTATCTGGCAAAGCCTGTGGGAAAAAGCACTGGAGAGGGAGACAGATTACTTGAGTTCTAGTCTGGGCTCTGCCACTAAATGAGTGTGTGTCCTTGAACAGATCATGACTCTCTATGAATTATTCCATTTGCAAAATAAGAGAATTAGATTAATACATTTTTATAAGATTCCCATTGTTCTAACAGTCTGTCCCTAGGTGTTCCATAAAATACACAAGTAGGTAAGTTAGAATTACCCGTTTGATTAAGACTAGCTTTTCAGATTGATGATTATTTCAGTTCATTTTGTATAAGGATACTGGACAAGGCAACACAGGCCTAGGAGGGTCAGAAAGTGTAGGAGCTTAAGTCTATCTGTTAATGAGTTACTGTAGGGGAGGCAGACAAAGGGTAACGTATCTGTTTATTTTGCAATTTATACAGGTCAAGGGGACAGTTTCTGAAATATTTGCTATTTGTTTCCAAACTATGCTCCTTTAGGAAATGCATAATTTCGGTGGTTAATGGTAATACTGATAATGAAACCTAGCTATGGCATTTAGCCATCTGTCATTTACCCTCTTTACATGTGTTGTTTATGCATTTTCTGTTTTTACGTAATTAGCTCCTTTGGTGTATTCCTACATAGAAGGATACTGCCTCTTTCTAGCCTACCTGAGCTTCTGAAATAATTAGATTGGGGAAAAAAACACTGAATTGAAATCTGTCTGATTTGTAAGCAATGATGTTGCTCACTTTATGCTAGAATATGACAAACCAGACATTATTTTCTATACAACATTGAAAATTATTTGCTGTTTTTTTCTTTTCTTGCTCAGTTTTATTTTGATTTTTTTCTTTTATTCTACTTTAAGTTCTGGGCTACATGTGCTGGGTGCTCAGGTTCGTTACATAGGTATACATGTGCCGTGGTGGTTTGTTGCACCTATCAACCCCTCATCTAGGTTTTAAGCCCCGCATGCCTTAGCTGTTTGTCCTAATGCTCTCACTCCCCTTTTCCCCCACCCTGTGACAGTCCCCGGTATATGATGTTCACCTCCCTGTGTCCATGTGCTCTCATTGTTCAACTTCCCCTTATGAGGGAGACCATGCGGTGTTTGGTTTCCTATTTCTGTGTTAGTTTGCTGAGGATGATGGTTTCTAGCTTCATCCATGTCCCCGCAAAAGACATGAGCTCATTTTTTTTTATGGCTGCGTAGTATTCAATGTGTATATAAACTGATTGTTCATGTAGTACACTCCCTATAGCACATGGTCTAATTAAATGATCTCTTTACTACCTGCTTACAAGGCAAAAAATTAAAAAGAATAGTAACTCTGACACTGATCATACTGATAATGAAATAATAAACACAAACCACAGGTTTATAAGGTGAACAATTGTGCCAAAATATTTTTTTCAGATATCTATTTTCTATTTCATTTTATTTATTTATTTATTTATTTATTTATTTATTTATTTGAGACAGTCTTACTCTGTCATCCAGGCAGGAGTGAACTGGCGCGATCTTGGCTCACTGCAACCTCTGTCTGCCTCCCTGGTTCAAGTGATTCTCCTATCTCAGCCTCCCGAGTAGCTGGGATTACAGGCACATGCCATCATGCCTGGATAACTTTTGTATTTTTGATAGAGATGGGGTTTTGCCACTTTGGCCAGTCTGGTCTTGAACTCCTGGCTTCAAGTGATCCACCTGCCTAAGCCTCCCAAAGTGCTGGGATTACAGGCCTGGGTCACCGCCCCACCCTATTTTCATTTTTAGTGTTTTACTATTTTTCCTATTGCTTAGCAATGTTAATGGATAAATCTCCTGAAGGCCAAGGACAATATATCACAACATTTAAAGATAAGAATCACATAAATGTCTAATGGGAAAATATTCCCAATTGTAGAATCAAGGAAGACTGAAGATAAAAAAGAATACATACAGAGGAGAGAAAAACATCAATGCAATAGCAGTGTATAATATGCAAGAGATCTAGTGGTTAGTTTTTGTTTGATAATTATGTTCTTGCAAATTTATGTGTAGTTTTAAAATATGTTGGATTCTTAATCCAATCTGTCACTGATGGACATTTGGGTTGATTCCAAGTCTTTGCTACTGTGAATAGTGCCGCAATAAACATACGTGTGCATGTGTCTTTATAGCAGCATGATTTATAATCCTTTGGGTATATACCCAGTAATGGGATGGCTGGGTCATATGGTACATCTAGTTCTAGATCCTTGAGGAATCGCCATACTGTTTTCCATAATGGTTGAACTAGTTTACAATCCCACCAACAGTGTAAAAGTGTTCCTATTTCTCCACATCCTCTCCAGCACCTGTTGTTTCCTGACTTTTGAATGATTGCCATTCTAACTGGTGTGAGATGGTATCTCATAGTGGTTTTGATTTGCATTTCTCTGATGGCCAGTGATGATGAGCATTTTTTCATGTGTCTGTTGGCTGTATGAATGTCTTCTTTTGAGAAATGTCTGTTCATATCCTTTGCCCACTTTTTAATGGGGTTGTTTGTTTTTTTTCTGGTAAATTTGTTTGAGTTCTTTGTAGGTTCTGGATATTAGCCCTTTGTCAGATGAGTAGATTGCAAAAATATTCTCCCATTCTGTAGGTTGCCTGTTCACTCTGATGGTAGTTTCTTTTGCTGTGCAGAAGCTCTTTAGTTTAATGATATCCCATTTGTCAATTTTGGCTTTTGTTGCCGTTGCTTTTGGTGTTTTAGACTTCTCTTTGCCCATGCCTATGTCCTGAATGGTACTACCTAGGTTTTCTTCTAGGGTTTTTATGGTATTAGGTCTAACATTTAAGTCTCTAATCCATCTTGAATTAATTTTCGTATAAGGAGTAAGGAAAGGATCCAATTTCAGCTTTCTGCTTATGGCTAGCCAATTTTCCCAGCACCATTTATTAAATAGAGAATCCTTTCCCCATTTCTTGTTTCTCTCAGGTTTGTCAAAGATCAGATGGCTGTAGATGTGTGGTATTATTTCTGAGGACTCTGTGGCACATATACACCATGGAATACTATGCAGCCATAAAAAGGATGAGTTTGTGTCCTTTGTAGGGACATGGATGCAGCTGGAAACCATCATTCTTAGCAAACTATCACAAGAACAGAAAACCAAACACCGCATGTTCTCACTCATAGGTGGGAACTGAACAATGAGATCACTTGGACTCGGGAAGGGGAACATCACACACCGGGGCCTATCATGGGGAGGGGGGAAGGGGGAGGGATTGCCTTGGGAGTTATACCTGTTGTAAATGATGAGTTGATGGGTGCAGCACACCAACATGGCACAAGTATACATATGTAACAAACCTGCATGTTATGCACATGTACCCTAGAACTTAAAGTATAATAATAATTAAAAAAAAAATAAAATAAATAAAAAAAATTAAAAAAATAAAATAAATAAAATATGTTGGATTCAGACATCGAGGCTCCTCGAAAGATTATAGGTAGATGATACATTAAATCAGTCTACAGGTTTACACAGTTACAGGGTAGAAATTATTGTCTACTGAATTTTACTTTGTTGAATGTCTATTTCAAGTCCATTTGTCAAAATAAATTATGGGAGCAAATGTCTTCAATCTGAACAGAATGATTTTTCTTCTTAAACTGATGATTGAGTTTCAGGAGCTAAAAATCTATATTGCTTTCTAATTTTCTCATTGGTTTATTTGCAAGTCAAGTGTGATAGTAGGAAGTTAACTATAGTTTTAACATTGAATTAGAACTGTCATGCATGAATTGCTTAATACCTTTCCTGGATTTTAGTAGACTGACCTGTATTTCATTTTCATGTCCTACTTTTTAATTCAATTGAGTCACATAATGGGCTGTAATTGAGTCACAAAGCAGGAAATAAGCTTGTGCCAAGTATATGGGACAAACTTGGCATATGTGATGTCTTTACTCTTGTTAGTGGAAAGTCAGTTCTGGTAAATCAGTCAGTCAGTTTATCATTAGTATTTCCCTCACCTGGTAAGACAGGACGAAGTGCAGTTTCACATCCCTTACCTGCAATTATGAAATCCAAAAAGCTATGAAAAGAGGAAGTGTTTTCAAAATTCAAAACCTGACCTGACTTGACTTGAACTTGTTTAGCACTGAAACTGTACTGAACTGATATGCACCTTTTGTAGTCTTTTTTTTTTTTGAAATGGAGTTTCACTCTTGTCACCCAGGCTGGAGTGCAATGGTGCGATCTCGGCTCACCGCAACCTCCGCCTCCCAGGTTCCAGTGATTCTCCTGCCACAGTCTTCCAAGTAGCTGGGATTACAGGCACCCGCCATCATGCCCAGCTAATTTTTGTATTTTAGTAGAGATGGGGTTTCACCATGTTGGCCAGGCTGGTCTTGAACTCCTGACCTCAGGTGATCTGCCTGCCTTGGGCTCCCAAAGTGTTGGGATCACAGGTGTGCGTCACCTTGCCCGGCCTATAGTCTTTATTTATCTCACCTAGTGTGAATATGCACATGCTTTACTATAGAAATATTAATATGGTTAAGAGGGTGCTGCCCAGATCCTGCTGAAAGTATAATATATGGCATATGTATCCTGCTTTTTTTCTAAAATCTGAAAGATACTGACTTCCAAAACAGTCTTCAAGAGTACCTTTTCTTTGAATATAAATCTCCTAATGTGCATTTTTCAATACTGAGTCATTTTCTATCTTTCCGGCAACTTCCTAGGTGCATTTATGATTATTGCATTGTTATTGCAAGTGTTACAGGCAAAATCCTGCTTTTGTCCTCTCTGTTTTTAGTACACTATGAAGGCTGAATGGCTTGCTGGAAACAACCTTAGCTGTAAAGGGACCCAGAGTTAAATCCCGGTTGGACTGGTCGTAAGCTGTGTGACCTTGGACAACCTATTTAACATCTCTGAGCATTACATTTCTTTTTCTGTAAAATACTGACTGATACCTACATTGTCCCCACCCTCTTTTTCAGTTTCAACCTCAGAAAAGGAATTCTGGTTAGGTGGACTATGGTTGTTATCCTTTACCTCATTGCTAGTCCTTTCTTTGCCCTGGGGATGTCCAAAATGCTAATTTTTTAGTTAACTAATTATAAAACTTATTCTTGCCTTTCCTGTCAGGACCTCAAGATACCTGAGCTGTTAGTTTAGGTACAAGTAACAAGAAAAGTAAATACAAACAAGAGAATTGATGTTATGCTTATCAGGGAAAGCAAAATAGCAATCTAAGATGTGCTCTGGCAGCAATAAAGTTATGGAAAAGATGACAAAATATTTTCCAGAGTAAAGGGATACTCTAGAAACCTCCTGAGATTTTTTTTTTTTTTTTTTTTTGAGACGGAGTCTCGCTCTGTTGCTCAGGCTGGAGTGCAATATGGTACGATCTTGGCTCACTGCAACCTTCGCCTCCCGGGTTCAAGCAATTCTGCCTCAGCTTCCCAAGTAGCTGGGATTACAGGCACTTGCCACCACACCTGGATAATTTTTGTATTTTTAGTAGAGATGGGGTTTCACTATGCTGGCCAGGCTGGTCTCGAACTCCTGACCTCAGGCTATCCACCTGCCTCGGCCTCTCAAAGTGTTGGGATTACAAACGTGAGCTACCGTGCCTGGCCGTACTGAGATTTTATGAGGGTCAATGGATTCTTTTAAAAACTATTGGGTTGCACTAGTAGATAACTTTTTTTGACATGATTTTGGACATAATCTGTGTTTGGAGGTAGAGGAAGGCTGCTCCTTAATTTTTAATTCTCCATCAAGGTCTGTGATACATATTGTGGAATTATAGATCATTCTTGACAATTTCTGATATAAAAGTCATATATATATGTGTGTGTATGTGATTGTGTGTGTGCGTGTGTGTGTGTGTTGGTAGATAGTGATGGTCCTTGTTTTGAGTTTTTAGAGTGTATTTCCCTTTACAAAATTGTTTCTTTTGATCATAGTGCTATTGTTGTTAATTGAGGTTATCATCAGGAGATCTTTCGCCATTTAAATGGTTTCACTTTACAGGACATCATGTGTGCATACCTTTGTTTTCCATTTTAAATTTCTTTTTAAAATTCAGAGTCCTTCAGACTAAGAACATTAGGCAACACTTGGTGTAAGAAAATATGTGATTACTATGGGGATTAGGAGCTATTCCAGGTCTGTTTGACCTCTTTTCTTTATTGCAGGTGATTTGTTCTAATACATCAAAAATTGCTTCTCAGGAGAGACTCTATTCTTTGGTAGGTACCTTTAAAGTTCTTTAATGCCACTGGTCTGAAAGGTAAGACTTTCCAGATATATTTTATTTTTCTGAATATTTAGATCATAATATAATCTTTGTTTAATAATAATGTAATAGTAATAATAAGCATAATGTATTGCACACTTACTATGTAGCTAGCACATGATCTCATTTAATTCTTAAAACCTTTCTTTGTGGTAGTATTATTAATTAGAATTAGGTTTGACAGAGAGAGAAATAAATATCCCAAAACAACGGCTTCAGTCAATGGTTTATTTCTCTTTCCTGTTCAAGAAATTCAGAAGAGTCAGTTCCGGGTTGATATGATATGGTGGCAGAGACTCAATCTCTTTCTGTCTAATACCTCTGGCACGTATAGCTTCCAATTCCAAGGTTACCTCATCCACAGAGGAAATTGTTGGAGTTTCTGCCACCATGTCCATATTCTAGCTGTAGGAAGAAGGAAGGGGAAGTCCTACCCATTTCTTTAAGGACACTTCCCAGAAGTAGCACATGCCATTGCCACATATAAACCAAAACTCAGATGGCCACACCTAGTTGTAAAAGGGACTTTTTTCCCACTCACCTGTGTGTCCTGCTAAGAATTAAGATTCTGTAGCTTTGGAAGAAGAGAATGAGTATTAAGAGACAGCCAGCAGTATGCCAAGTTTGAGTGCTCTCATGCCCAACTTACAAATGGAAAAATTGAATCATAAGAAGTAAATGGACTTACTAAGAGCTCACAGCTGGTAGAGTCAAGATTCAAAGCTAGGTCATTCAAACATCAGAGTTCTCAAGCACTACTTTGAAGTGCTTCTACCAGAAAACAGTTGTTTGACTTTATTCATCTATTCTACTAAATTAGTCTAAAGAAAACATTTCTGGACTAAGTTGCTAGGTCAATCTATTGAAACAATGAAATCCTTTATTTTACCAAGCATTCTTGGCAAAGGGCACAGTACTGGTATCAACTTGTGCAATGAAGCCTTTACTTTTGCTGACCTTTTGGATAGGTGGATTCACAGAATTTAGTGACAGGTTTAGAAAATTGCCTGGTGTACAGATTAAAGTCTTATTTTCAATCTTCTACTTGTTTAGGGTTGCAACAGGTTTTAACTTCATTAAAATATGCTTTGCTGTTTTATTGATGGTGTAGATTTTCAACAAGGTAATAAAGGGACAAAGTTTTCAATAGAGCCAATAAGAATAAATAAAAAGGAATGATTTACTGTAGGAAAAATCACAGTATATCATGATTATTTTTCTACTAAAAATTTTCAAGGTAAATGATAGCACATCTTGGAACAAATCAGACTATGTTACTTCTAAGTTGTTTGGACAGTATTACATTTAGATGATTAACCTGTGATTCTTCAATATCTTACTTGTGTAGAAATCTAAATCATATAACACGAACTAGGCCTCCCTTCCTTTCCCTTTCCTTCCTTCCTTATATTTCACAAAGCTTAATTTGTAATTCTTTTCCTTAGGTTCATTTTTGTTTAGATTGTTCTCTCTTCCTAGCTCACAAGGGTTTTTAATCATTCTCATGCCTGACCAGCTCTTTGCTTTCTAGCACCAAGGGAGAAAATGAGAATATGAATGAATAAATCAATAAAAAAGTAAATACCATGCTTTATACATGTCAACTCAAGATTGCTATGTTGCTCACAATTTTCAACATTTTAAATAACTTCTGTAAATTTATCAATACTTTTTGGAGGCCGGACAGGGTGGCTCACACCTGTAATCTCCGCACTTTGGGAGGCTGAGGCGGGCAGATCACCTGAGGTCAGATTGAGACCAACATGGTGAAACTCTATCTCTACTAAAAATACAAAATTAGTCGGACATGGTGGCAGGTGCCTGTAATCCCAGCTACTTGGGAAGCTGAGGCAGGAGAATTGCTTGAGCCTGGGAGGCAGAGGTTGCAGTGAGCTGAGATCTCGCCATTGCACACTAGCCTGGGGGACAGAGCAAAACTCTGTCTCAAAAAAAAAAAAAAAAAAAACTTTTTAGAAAGGTGATTAAGATAAACGATATATATATCAGTTGCTCAAGCCAGGCATGGTGATGCTTGCCTGTAGTCCCAGCTACTTGGGAGACTGAGGCAGGAGGATGGTTTGAGGCCAGGAGTTCAAGGTTGCAGTAAGCTATGATCATGCTACTGTACTCCAGCCTTGGTGACAGAGTAATACCCAGTCTCAAAAAACAAACAAGCAAGGCTGGGCACAGTGGCTCATGCCGGTAATCCTAGCACTCTGGGAGGTCAAGGCAGGAGGAATCCTTTCATCCAGGAGTTTGAGACAAGCCTGGACAACATGTTGAAACCCTGTCACTACTTAAAATTGAAAAAAAAAATTAACTTGGTGTGGTGACTGGTGCCTGGGGTCCCAACTACTAGGAAGCCTGAAGTGGGAGGATCACTAGAGCTCAGGAGATTGAGGCTGCAGTGAGCTGTGATTGCACCACTGTACTCTAGGCGACTGAGCAAGACCCTGCCTCCAAACAAACAAACAGAAGGCAGTTGTTCAACAGAAGTTCTTCACTTAACAAACCACAACAACACTGGGGACATAGAGTGGTTAATGACAAGGTTTAATGATTTGAGGGTTTGCTTAGAAGTCAATAGACATTTTCATTGCTGTGACAACTTACAGAAAAGTCACTTTCAAGTGAAAAAATATATGATAAAACATCAAAGGGGGGCAGGTGCGGTGGCTCATGACTGTAATTCCAGCACTTTGGGAGGCCGAGGTGGGCTGATCATTTGAGGCTGGGAGTTCGAGACCAGCCTGACCAACATGGTGAAACCCCATCTCTACTAAAAATACAAAAACTAACTGGGCATGGTGGTGCCTGCCTGTAATCCCAGCTACTCAGGGATCTGAGGTAGGAGGATCTCTTGAACCCGGGAGGCAGAGGTTGCAGTGAGCTGAGATTGTGCCACTGCACTCCAGCCTGGGTGACCAAGTGAGACTGTATCTCAAAAAAAAAAAAAAAAAAAAAAAGAAAAAGAAAAGTCAAAGGGAAAGGGAACAGTGATCACAGAACAGATCAAAGGTCAGAGCACAGCAGAGATTTCTACTTATTTGTAGTGTGCCTTTGGTTCTTTTGGTTCTTTGCAAACATTGAGCAAGAACAGGACCAGGGACCAAATGATGTGGGGAGAAGAACACAGATGATTAGTCTTTAACAGATTTTTCACTAATTATTTTATTCACTAATTATTTTATATTATTCATTTGTATTTATACAAGTAATATCTTAATACATATTCCTTATGAAAAATTCTAAAGCCCCATTGGAATAAAGGCAAAATGTCCATTTTTCAGTGGCCTTTTTTTTGAGACAAAGTCTCGCTCTGTCGCCCAGGCTGGAGTGCAATGGTGGGATCTTGGCTCACTGAAACCTCCACTTCCCGGGTTTGAGCAATTCTCCTGCATCACCCTCCCAGAGCAGCTGGTATTACAGGCACCTGCCACCACACCCAACTAATTTTTATATTTTTAGTAGAGATGGGGTTTCACTATCTTGGTCAGGCTGGTCTCCAATTCCTGGCCTCAGGTGATCCACCTGCCTCGGCCTCCCAAAATGCTGGGATTACAGGTGTGAACCACCACACCCAGCAAATTGCTTTTCTAGTTGAATGTGCAAAAGCAACATTAAGAACCACTACAACTGCCTCATACATAATTTTAAAACTAGAGTATGAAAAGTACTCCTAATTTATCATTACCTTCCCATGAAGTGGCCAGAGAATTAATTCCAGGAAGAGGGGACAATGGAAAACATTGTAATTGGGTAACCATTATCCATATCTCCTCTTATTGAAAAAAAATTCCCATTTTATCTGGGGCAACAGTGTGTGCAGCTCCATAACACTTTGTTGGATAATTACTTTCCCAGATTCCTTTGCTTTTGAGGAGACCAGTGTGGCATACAATCCTGCCAATGAGACTTCATGGTAATCTGCATAGGAGGCTTCTGGGGTTTTTTAAATCTTTGCAAAAGGGATGAGAATAAGAAAAAAGTGTCCTTTTCCATTTCTTTCTGGTTTGAAAGTAGATGAGGTATTTAGAGCTATGGCAGCTATGGAACAATGAGGTGAAAAGAATAAAGACAAAAGTCAGCATGCTAAGGACACAGAGGAGAAAGAACTTGAACCCTTGGTTATATTTCAGAGGAGCTGGACTAGGGATTGCCTCCCTCTAAATTTCTTTAGGTAGACACCAAATGTCCCTATGGTTTGGCTACTTTTAATTTCCTATTCTGTCAGTTGCTGCTGAAAGCGTTCCCAATACAAATACATATCTGTCTTGTTCTCTGTTTTAGTACTGAGAACTGTGCCTAACGTGTAGCAAGTGGTCAAAGAATGTTTGCTGAAAGAATAGAGTGAGTGGATTTTAGATCAGATTCTAAGCATCATACCGGAACTTGTGGGTAGTAAAGTTGTTCTATTTATTTTACATTGAATTTTTAGTTTGAATATAATTTCCTTGAAACTATTTACCTTACACTGCTTTTTTCACACTAACAAAATCTCAGATTTGTTTATCCTTCCACATGTTATCTGAGGGAAGATAGACCCCTTTGCAGTCTCAGAAAAGCCTATCTTAATTGGTCTAGGCTAATCATGGTAGTCTCATACCCTTTGCACAACGAATAACTTATGCCTGGGTATGACAGGCAACTGTGGCCAATGGGGCTAATTCTGTGGGGACTTAGGAGAAATATTCTCCATCAAATAGAAAGTGCTACATGGAAGATAATGATTCTAGGTCTTCACGTGATGTCAAGATATGCAGCAGCCACTTTGCAGCAATGAAGGATAAGGCTTGAGGACTAAGCCACCATGCAAAGAATGAGAGCATGAGGCTGGCGCCATGGCTCATGCCTGTAATCCCAGCACTTTGGGAGGCCAAGGCAGATGGATCACTTAAGGTCAGGAGTTCCAGACCAGCCTGGTCAACATGGCAAAACCCTATAAAAATACAAAAATTAGCTGGGAGCTGTGGCGCATGCCTGTAATCCCAGTTACTCAGGAGGCTGAGGCAGGAGATTGCTTGAACCCGGGAGGTGGAGGTTGCAGTGAGCCAAGATCACACTACAGCACTCCAAGCCTGGGCAACAGAGTAAGACTTTGTCTCAAAAATAAAAGAAAAAAAAAAAAAAAAAAAGAGAAAAAAGAGCATGGAGCAAGGGAAAGAACTTCAGTCCTTAATGATGACTGAGCCAATCCAGGAGCAGAACTACCTCCAGACTTCTTGCCATATAATAAAATAGGCATCCTTACAGTTTCATCACTTTTAATTTTTTCAATCTGCATCTGCTTGCTAGGAAATTATTTTTTTTTAATTACTTGCAGCCAAGAACATCATAAATAGTATGTGGACTTAAACTGTCTTTCAAGTGTGTACACATAAGTAGTAACAAATCCCAATGTGTATTTTTCATCATCTTCAGATTTGGAGAGTCATTTTCTCAGTAAGAAGCATAAGAAAAATTACATAGTAAAAATATTTTCCAATTTTGATTCTGAGGGATAATTCAAAACCGTAGAATAATAAGCTCTGTTTCAGAAAAAATTTTAATACTTTAGATTTGGGGGTCTATAATCTGAAACATCTAGGTAAACTACAAACTGGCAAAATTTAAAACATGCCCAGATAATGATTTCAAATTCTCAAAGCTACTTTTTAAGAATTCACTTGAGGCTGGGTGCGGTGGCTCACGCCTGTAATCCCAGCATGTTGAGGGCCAAGGCGGGTGGATCACCTGAGGTCAGGAGTTCAAGACCACCTTGACCAACATGGTGAAACTCCGTCTCTACTAAAAGTACGAAAATTAACTGGGTGTAATCCCAGCTACGCAGGAGGCTGAGGCAGAAGAATCGCTTGAACCCGGGAGATGGAGGTTTCAGTGAGCTGAGATTGCACCACTGCACTTCAGCCTGGGCTACAAGAGTAAAACTCCATCTCAAAAAAAAAAAAAAAAAAAAAAAAAAAATGCTATTTGCTTGCGTAAGCTTGACCTGGAGTAGGGATCAGGATTTCTAGGGCTTCCTTTGGGCTCATCCTATAGATATAGCATGTTGTAGGAAGGGGTGGGAATGTAGAACCAGGCACTTGTGTTAACTGCCCCTGATTGTTTCTCTTAGATTAATAGGTGCCATGAGCACAGCACCACTGATTTCCTTATTCTACTGAGCACATTTTATTGCCATCATTAGCTTATCTGTCTAGCTATTCCTCTAAATAATTTGCATCTTGACCTGGTGTGGTGGCTCATGCCTGTAATCCCAGCACTTTGGGAGGCCGAGGTGGGATGATCACCTGAGGTCGAGAGTTCAGGACCAGCCCTGGTCAACATAGAGAAACCTTGTCTCTACTAAAAATACAAAAATTAGCCAGGCATGGTGACATGCACCTATAGTCCCAGCTACTCAGGAGGCTGAGGCAGGAGAATCACTTGAACCCAGGAGGCAGAGGTTACCGTGAGCCAAGATTGTCACTGCACTCCAGCCTGGGTGACAGAGTGAGACTCTGTCTCAAAAAAAAAAAAAAAAAAAAAAAAAAAAAAAAAATCGCTTCTTGAAGGAAGAGAACATGTTTTGCTTATTTCTACATTCCTGACAATGAAGATGGTACCTGGCACATAGTAGGTACTGAATGAAAGTGGGGAGAGGAGATTTTCTCTGGGGAAGTAGAATAAGGGGAAAATCTAAATATTGAACATTGAAGAGTTATGACTTGAAGTGTTTAAAAAACTAAAAAAAAAAAAGTAGTCAAATCATAGAAAGATTAAGTGGTAACTAGAACTTACGAGGGTTAACTTAACTTTTATGGTTTTGTTTCTTTCTCTCTGGGAAAGTACCTTTGGGATCACGTGGTGTTTGTGCAAATCGCTTGGGTCTACATGGCACAGAGTGGGGCTAAAGGGCAGATGAGGTGGAACTAAGAAAGAGCTTGCCCAAACAAACATGATTTAGAGCAGTTGCCTCATATACTGGACCACTTTTTTAGTAGTGAAGGTGGCAGTGACATACTTTATGGCAGTCACAAGCTGCCTTTAGTATGTTAAATGAATGAATACAGGCAGCTCTTCTGGAACCTCAAGGATTTGTTGTTGTTTCTTTCTCTCTTCAAAAAATTCAAAAATAAACTTACACCAACATTAATTTTAACCGAAGCTTTATTAGATGGTTACATTTACAAATTTACACTTCATTTGTGATAGTCCTTAATTATAATGATCCTGTTTTGAAAAGTGAGTGAAACTTTCTCTAAAGAGCAGGGCTTTCTGTTCTACCTCCATACAAGGCACTATCAGTGTGGGAGGAAGGGCAAAACACAGTGCTAAACCTGGCCCCATCCCAGGTCTGCGAGTAACCCGGGGCCTTGGCCAAGTCAGCTAGCCTATCTACTGTTTAGTTTCTGCATTTGTAAAACAGAGGCATGTGTGAAGACGATCTCTTATGATTTCCCCTAGCTCTAAAATTGTACTGTTATAGCATATTAAACACCTATGTTTATAGGAACTGAAACTGGTTAAGGGTTAATATGTACTGTGTAAGCTAGGTTTATCACTTCATCCTTTATAATGAAATTTTCATCTTACACATTATTGTATCATACATTAAAGAAACTATGGCAGCTATATAAAATAATACAAAAACTAAAAGGTATAATTAATATTTGATATATTTATTTTAATGTCGATTTCTACAAATATACAACATGCATACACCTAATTGGGATTATACTGCATAGAGAGCTTTGTATCCTTGATTTCACTGAATTTGGTATTGTGAGCATTTCCCCATCTTATTAAAAAAAATCCTTAAAAAATAGTATTTTTGGTCAGGCTTGGTGGCTCAGGCCTGTAATCCCAGCACTTTGAGAGGCCAAGGCATGCGGATCACCTGAGGTCAGGAGTTTGAGACCAGCCTGGCAAACATGGTGAAACCCTGTCTCTACTAAAACTACAAAAATTAGCTAGACGTGGTGGTGTGTGCCTGTAATTCCAGCTACTCAGGAGGCCGAACCTAAGAATTGCTTGAACCTAGGAGGTGGAGGTTGCAGTGAGCTGAGATCTTGTCACTGTACTCCAGCCTGGGCAACACAGCGAGACTCTGCCTCAAAAAAAAAGAAAAATTTGTTTCCTTTATTACAAAATTTTATATTGTTAGACATAGTATGAATACAAATAAACTATACATATAATTATTATAAGGTGAATATCCATAACTATGACCTCACTCAGTCTCAGTCACCCTAGAAATACTCTTTTTTTTTTTTTTTTTTGAGACAGAGTTTCACTCTTGTTACCCAGGCTGGAGTGCAACGGCCCGATCTCAGCTCACTGCAACCTCCACCTCCCAGGTTCAAGCAATTCTCCTGCCTCAGTCTCCTGAGTAGCTGGGATTCCAGGCATGTGCCACCACGCCCGCCTACTTTTTTTGTATTTTTAGTAGAGACAGGGTTTCGCCATGTTGGTCAGGCTGGTCTCGAACTCCTAACCTCAAGTGATCCACCTGCCTTGGCCTCCCAAAGTGCTGGGATTACAGGTGTGAGCCACTGTACCCAGCCAGAAATACTCTTATAACATAACCATCTCCCTCCCTACTGAGGTGAATTGCCCTAATGACTTTTAATCATTTATTTTTCTTTATAGTTTTGCTACCCTGTGTGCATCCCTATATATTATCATTTAGTGTTTCCTAAGAGTACAATTTTTAATGTATGCTTATTATTTTACTATATATATATATACACACATTCATACAAGTACAACTTTTTAGATTACTTTATTTTTTGGTGGTTTTAAAAAATTTTATTTTTTGACTAGGGATCTATTTACATAATGCAAAATTTTAAATGTTTAAAAGGAAAGGCAATCAAAAGTCTTACTACTACTTTGTCCTCCAGCCATCTGGCTATCTCCATAGCCAGTTTTTAGGAAGCTGTTTTTGAGGAAAATGAGCCTAAGAACGGTATTGATATTTTTTCAGTTTTAATGTCCTAAACAAACCTCCTAAGTAGGTACAAAAATGTAATTCTTAGAAAAGCATCCAAAAAGTTGATTTTTCTTTTATATGAAGTTGGCATAATTTCCGGAGTAAGATATGTGATTTCACTCTTGAACTAGTTAAATGTGTAACATTGATTAGTTACCATGGATTGGTTGTGAAATAACCAAAGAAGGAAAATTAGGATCCAACTAGGTATAAATAGTGCGATGGCATTTTACTTCGCTTAACTATGGAGCTGAGAGACCCAAGTTACTTTTTTTGTCTCTTGGGCATGATGGAAAACTCAACAGTTTCTTATGTCATGAAAAATGCATAATTCAGTTTGCATTAATGACAGAACTACCATTAACCTGTCTGAACAGTATACCATTTTTATGAATCAGGGTTCTTTGGCTGTAAGAAACAAAAACAAGCTCTGTTTAACCTAAATAAAGGGAATTTACTGGGAGAATTCGGGTACTCATTGTTTGGCAGAAAGGATGAAGAATCAGGCTTTGAAATGAACAGAGCCAATACCACTTACGAGGTCCAGGAACTGCTGATGACAAGAATGAGCTCATATGAAAACTGGCTTTGGATATTTTAGATTCTAATAGAAACTGTGTTCCTGATCATGGAACACCAGGTGACTATGCAACTAGATCTACTCACTAGGATATTATCAGATACAGTAAGTGATAAGTTTGGATGAATGGATGTATTTATGATAGAAATGAAACATTTACATCCAACTTGACCATATTCAAAAGGCATGAATGAATTATATGCATATGTATCTCAAACTTTCAGGTCATCTGTCTCTGTTGCACCAATAACCCTCCCTTAACTCACATGTGGGCCTCATGAAGGGAGGGGAGTAAGTGACCCCCTCTGACTAAGTGATGGAATAAGAAATAACTTGGCCAGGTTACCCATGAATTCTCACAGTACATTAGCGATAGTGGAAAGTAAATTTCCACCACATTATAGCTCCACTCAAGGACAAAGGGACAGTTGTGAAAAGAAATCTTCTCTCCAGGCAGGCAGTGTTATTAGTCCAGACTTATGCCGCCTGTGATGATCTCTTAGGAGTCCCCCTAGCCAATCCTGACCTTAACCTATATACCGATGGAAGTTCATTTGTGGAGAATGGGATACGAAGGGCAGGTTATGCCATAGTTAGTGATGTAACCGTACTTGAAAGTAAGCCTCTTCCCCCAGGAACCAGTACCCAGTTAGAACTAGCGGCACTTACCCGAGCTTTAAAACTGGGAAAGGGAAAAAGAATAAATGTGTATACAGATAGCAAGTACGCTTGTCTAATCCTACCTGCCTGTGCTGCAATATGGAAAGAAAGGGAGTTCCTAGCCTCTGGGGAGACCCCCATTAAATACCACAAGGAAATTATGGAGTTATTGCATGCGGTGCAAAAACCCAAGGAGGTGGCAGTCTTACACTGCCAAAGTCATCAGAAAGGTGAAGGAGAAAAGGCAGAAGGAAACTGTTGGGCAGATGCTGAGGCCAAAATTGCTGCCAGACGGAACCCTCCATTAGCAATACTTACGGAAGGACCCTTGGTATGGAGCAACTCCCTCCAAGAGATTAAGCCCCAGTATTCCCTAACTGAAATAGAATGGGGACTTCCACAGGGGCATAGTTTTCTCCCCTTGGAGTGGTTTAATGACAGAAGAAGGAAAGAGAGAAAGAGACAGAAAGTCAGAGAGAGAGAGAGAGAGAGAGAGAGAGAGAGGAAGCAACAGAGAGACAAAGCAAAGAAGTCAAAGAGAAAAAGAGATGGAAGTAGTAAAGAAAAAACAGTGTACCCTATTCCTTTAAAAGTCAGGGTAAAGTTCCGTCTACCCAGCCAGGGTGTATTCTTCTTATGTGGAACGTCAACCTGTATCTGCCTCCCCACTAACTGGACCCGCACCTGCACCTTAGTCTTTAACATTGCCCCAGGAAATCAGACCATATCAGTACCCCTCAAAGCTCAAGTCTGTCAGTGCAGAGCCATACAACTAATACCCCTACTTATAGGGTTAGGAATGGCTACTGCTACAGGAACCGGAATAGCCAGTTTAGCTACTTCATTATCCTACTACCACACACTCTCAAAGGAATTCTCAGACAGTTTGCAAGAAATAACGAAATCTATCCTTACTCTACAATCCCAAATAGGATCCTTAGCAGCAGTGACTCTCCAAAACCACCGAGGCCTAGACGTCCTCACTGTTGAGAAAGGAGGACTCTGTGCCTTCTTAGGGGAAGAGTGGTGTTTTTATGCTAACCAGTCAGGGATAGTACGAGAGGCCGCCTGGCATTTACAGGAAAAGGCTTCTGAAATCAGACAATGCCTTTCAAACTCTTATACAAACCTCTGGAGTTGGGCAACATGGCTTCTCCCCTTTCTAGTTCCCATGGCAGCCATCTTGCTGCTACTCACCTTTGGGCCCTGTATCTTTAACCTTCTTGTCAAATTTGTTTCCTCTAGAATCAAGGCCATCAAGCTACAGATGGTCTTACAAGTGGAACCCCGAATGAGCTCAACTAACAACTTCTACCGAGGACCCCTGGACCGACCTGCTGGCACTTTCCTTGGCCTAGAGAGCTCCCTTCTGGAGGACACAACTGCAGGGCACTTCATCGCCCCTATCCAGCAGGAAGTAGCTAGAGCAGTCATTGACCAAATTCCCAACAGCAGTTGGGGTGTCCTGTTTAGAGAGGGGATTGAGAGGTGACAACATGCTAGCAGCCCTCCCTCTGGGCACCTCCTCGGCCTCAGCATCCACTCTGGCAGCACTTGAGGAGTCCTTCAGCCCGCCACTGCACTGTGAGAGCCCCTCTCTGGGCCAGCAGCTGTGGAGGGGGTGCCGGGTCCCCCAGCACCGCTGGCCTGCCTGCCCTGCCCTCGAATTCTCACCCCGCCTCAGTCGCCTCCCCTGCAGGGCAGGGTTTGGGACCTCCAGCCCCCACCCCACCATGGGCTCCCACGTGACCTGAGCTATGCGCCCTGCCCCCTGCTCCGTTGGCGCCGGGTCCCATGGACTGCCCAAGGGCTGAGGAGTGCAGGTGCGCAGCTCAGGACTGGCAGGCAGTTCCACCTGCGGCCCTGGCGTGGGATCCGCTGGCTGACACCAGCTGGTCTCCTGAGTCAGATGGGGACTTGGAGAACTTTTATATCTAGCCGGAGGATTGCATATGCAACAATCAGCACTCTGTATCTAGCTAATCTGGGGGGGACTTGGAGAACTTTTATGTCTAGCTAAAGGACTGTAGATGTACCAATCAGCACTCTGTGTCTAGCTCAAAGTTTGTAAACTCACCAATCAGTACTCTGTGTCTAGTTAATCTAGTGGGGACTTGGAGAACTTTTATGTCTAGCTAGAGGATTGTAAACACACCAATCAGCACCCTGTGTCTAGCTCAAGGCTTGTAAACTCACCAATCAGTGCTCTGTGTTTAGCTAATCTAGTGGAGACTTGGAGAACTTTTATGTCGAGCTAGAGGATTGTAAATACACCAATCAGCGCTCTGTGTCTAACTCAGGGATTGTAAATGCACCAACCGGCACTCTGTCAAAATGGACCAATCAGCTCTCTGTAAAATGGACCAACCAGCGATCTGTAAAATGGACCAATCAGCAGGATGTGGGTGGGGTCAGATAAGGGAGTAAAAGCAGGTTGCCTGGTGGCAACCCACTGGAGTTCCCCTCATGCTGTGCAAGTTTTGTTCCTTCACTCTTTGCGATTAATCTTGCTGCCTTTCACTCTTTGGGTCTGTACTGCTTTTATGAGCTGTAATACTCACCATGAAGGTCTGTAGCTTCACTCCTGAGGCCAGAGAGACCATAAACCCACTGGGAGGAATGAACTACTCAGGATGGGAGGAACCAACAACTCCAGATGCGCCACCTTAGGAGTTGTAACACTCACTGTGAAGGTCTGCAGCTTCACTCCTAAAGCCAGTGAGACCACGAACCCCCCAGAAGGGGGAAACTCCGAACACGTCCGAACATCAGAAGGAACAAATCCAGACACACCATCTCTAAGAACTGTAATTCGCACCGCAAGGGTCTGTGGCTTCATTCTTGAAGTCAGTGAGACCAAGAACCCACCAATTCTGGACACATGAGTAGTGCGAATGATCATTCACTTGGTATGGAGAGAGAAATGTACTTTGTATAGATATATGGGGACCGTGGGGAAGGTGGGAATGTCTTGGCAGGTTTGTCAGGGGTAAGGCATCCTGGTATTGGGTCTCCTGTCTTCCCTTCCTCACTCTTCTACTCTCTAACTCCTGCTTCCCTCGGATTTCAGGGATACCAGTAAGATAGTGTCATGTGAACTTTTGTCTCAGGCTGTTTTGAGGGAAATCAACTTCTCTGAGATGTTCTGTGAGATATTTGTGGGCAAATCAGACTCCCTGACCAAATTACACATGCTCCACCAAAGCAAAGATATATGTTCAGTGGTAGCTCAAGCTGTTTTTATGACCATTTTTCTTATTTTGGAAAGAATGAAGTGAAGCTTGTTCAATTTATTTTTGGTAACTTTCAAGTATGCCCTGTCTCTTAAAATCTACTAGGTTAACCATTTATAAAATAACTGGGTTAGCAATCAGAGATAGAAACTGATTTGTGAACAGACTGAATAAGAAAACTGTGTCATCAACAAAACAGGAAGAGCTGGGCGCGGTGGCTCACGCCTGTGGTCCCAGCTCTTTGGGAGACCAAGGAGGGTGGATCACGAGGTCAGGAGTTCAAGACCAGCCTGGCCAACATAGTGAAACCCCGTGTCTACTAAAAACACAGAAAATTAGGTGGGCGTGGTGGTGGCTATCTGTAATCCCAGCTACTTGGGAGGATGAGGCAGGAGAATCACTTGAACCTGGGAGGTGGAGGTTGCAGGGAGCCGAGATCCCACGATTACACTCCAGCCTGGGTGACAGTGCACGACTTTATCTCAAAAACAACAACAACGAAAGAAAACAAGAAGAACCTATCTCATCTCCTTTCCTTGAGAAAAATCAGTATGTAATCAAAATTTTTATTTTCTTTAAAACTACCCAAAAGGTTGAATTTGACTTTTTCTCGATACTATCTGCTGTCAGTCAAAAACCTAAGCAAAGAATGTAAGTAACTTTCAAAGTATTTCTTCCACTCTACTCTTTGATGAGTCTAAAGTTAAACAACTGGAAACTGCCTCCCTCAGTTTAGCATTTGGCACATCTCTTTTTAAGGACTTTCAAGATACCCTGTGTCCGTTACAAATAAAAAATGGCGTCCGGGCGCGGTGGCTCACCCCTGTAATCCCAGCAGTTTGGGAGGCCGAGGTGGACGGGTCACTAAGTCAGGAGTTTGACACCAGCCTGGCCAATATGGTGAAACCCTGTCTCTACTAAAAATACAAAAATTAGCCGGGAATGGTGGTGTACACCTGTAGTCCCAGCTACTCGGGAGGCTGAGGCAGAAGAATTGCTTGAACCCGGGAGGCGGAGGTTGCAGTGAGCCAACACGGTGCCATTGCACTCTGGCATGGGTGACAGAGCGAAACAAAAAACAAAATGAACAAAACAAAGAATGACAGAATTTCTTTCTTTTTTTTTTCTTTCTTTTTTCTTTTCTTTTTTTTTTTTTTTTTGAGACAGAGTCTTGCTCTGTCATGCTCTCGGCTCACTGCAACTTCCACCTCCTGGGTTCAAGCGATTTTCCTGCCTCAGCCTCCCGAGTAGCTGGTACTACAGGTATGTGCCACCACACCTGGCTAATTTTTGTATTGTTAGTAGAGATAGGGTCTCACCGTGTTGACTAGGCTGGTCTTGAACTCCTGACCTTAAGGTGATTGACCCACCTTGGCCTCCCAAAGTGCTGGGATTACAGGCATAAGACACCATGCCCGCCTTACTTTAGAATTTCTTAACTAAAGAGATGAGGAAAAGCATGTCATTCCTCAGCCTCACTTTATAATGCTTGATAGAAAATGGGGGTGGATGAGGAGATATCAATAATGTTAAAAAAAAAAAAAAAAAAAACCCGCAAGTTACTAACAGGAATGAGGAAGCAGAGGGAAGATAAAAATGTAGGATGAGGTGGGCTTTCTGGCCAGCACAGGACAATAAAGAAGAAAAGGAATGCCATGGTCATGGTGATAACCTCACCAGTTCCCAGTGTAGATGAGAAATGAAGCATAGCTGATCTAATAATTTTAGGTGACACCATCCATGCCTTTCACTATGACTCAAAAGCATGTGTGACAAACCACTTCCTCATCAGGCCAGCTGATGGTGTTGCCACTCAGAAATGGGGAGAAAATTCTTAAAGAACCATTCAGAGCTTTTCACTACTCTGAACTCTTAGCTTGAATAAAATCCACTTAGTCCTTTCTGTATTTCAGTGACTGCAATTATCAAACGTTGATAATGAGCTTCTTGGGTTTTCAGAATGGTCACAAAAAATTACTTTTGGCTGAGTGTGGTGAGTCACACCTATAATTCCAGCACTTTGGGACACCGAGGAGGGTGGATCACTTGAGGCCAGGAATTTGAGACCAGCCTCAGCAACATGGCGAAATCCTGTCTCTACTAAAAATTCAAAAAATTAGATGGGCATGGTGGTGCATGCCTGTAATCCCAGCTATCGGGAGGCTGAGGCACAAGAATCGCTTGAACTTGGTAGGAAGAGGCTGCAGTGAGCCAAAATCGCCACTGTACTCCAGCCTGAGCGACAAGAGTGAAACCCCATTTCAAAAAAATATATATATATATATATTTTTATTAAACCATGGGTTGAAAATAGGTGAGGTATTTATAAAAAAGTGGTTAAGAATGGTGTATTGAGCAACTTTATAGTGTGACTGTTCAGCATTCATTTCTCTTTCCTAATAACACCGCATTTCTTTTAAAGAGAATTATAATTTTATTATTACTGTTGTTACTATTTGCATATATGTTTATATATATTTGTTATTGTTTTTTGTTGTTTTGTTTTTTTTTTGGGACAGGGTCTCACTCTGGTTGCCCAGGCTGGAGTGCAGTGGGGCGATCTCGGCTCACTGCAGCCTTGACCCTTCAGGCTCTGGTGATTCTCCCACCTTAACCTCCTGAGTAGCTGAGACTAGAAGCAGATGCCACTGTCCTCAGCTAATATTTTGTATTTTTAGTAGAGGCAGGGTTTCACCATGTTGCCCAGGCTGGTCTCAAACTCCTGGGCTCAAGCAATCCACCAGCCTCGGCCTCCCAGAGTGCTGGGATTACAGGCATGAGCCACAGTGCCTGGCCTTGTTACCCTTTTGGATTCAGGCTGGTGGACTTTTACTCAGCAGCCTTATACTTTCTTAGCCAAAGTTTGAGTATATGGTTGAAACCAGGCCAATCAGACACCTACTCTCTGGAATTAAAATCTTGGGTAGAGGATTAAAGAGAGGATTAATCTATTCCAAGGGTGAGTCCTGGATTTTGCCAGCGTGAGGCCATTCTTGTCATCCCTAGATCCTTGACCACTGCGAATACCTTGGATCAGCACATTTCAAAGTCTAGTTCTCTAGTCTTACTTCCAGGCGATGAAGTCTGATATATTTCATTAAGTTTCCTTTCCATAAATGAACTAGGGCCTCTTTCTGTTGCCTGTGTCTATAGAACTCTGACTCATTCATAAGTTATGCCTTACAAATTGGGCAGTTTAAGGAAAAATGCACTTTATAGCTACAAGGTAAACAGTATGAGACCATAGCTATTAGTAATGTTACAGTTGATTATTTAAACTTTTTTTTTAAAGCCTGCAGAAAAAAATGTACTCATGATGAATACAACAATTTTACAGAGAAGAAAAATGGAGACTGGAAAAAAGAAGATAACACTGAGCAAAAAAATGAGAAAATATATTTTTGAGAATTTTCTTATGGCAAAAATATAAATAAGGTGGCAGGTATTTTTAAAAAATCTAGCATTGATTGATTAATTAATTCATAGATTCTTACCGACAAGAGTAGAGCATAGATCTTCTTCTAGCTGGAATTATTTTCTAATTACGACTTGCTTCTCATTATTCAGATCTCACAGAACTTTTCTGGCTAAGTCTGCATTATTGCATGCAGAGGAATGAAATTTCAAAGTTACGAAACTTGATTTGACTCGAATCCTCCCAGAAGTGAGAATTGTATAGAGCGCTTAGGCAGATGGCATTTAATAGGATCCACATTTCAGGATTTACTAGTTTTTCTCTTTTAGAAGGTTCAGCAACATTGATGACTTTTGTATGGGAAGACTATCTTGATAAATCATATTAAAGAAAAAGTGAAGGCCTCATTTCTTGTCACTTTCCATCTGTATCATTATCCTGAATGATCATCAGGTATAAGGCTCTATCAACAGACTTAATTGTAAGGTAGTTATTATATTACCTTTCTTTTTAATGCATTTTTTTTGGTGGTGAAAATGAAGGCTCATTTTTTTCCCTGCCGTTTTTTCCCTGTTCATTCTCACAGAAATTATGTAAAATAGAATGAATCATAGTATATCAGGTATCATAACCTTTATTACAGAAGCACTTTGAGAATTATTGCCCCAGCAGGTAAGTAGTTGGCATAAGGAAAAGACTGAATGGAGTATGATGTGGCAATAATCCTAGACTTCACCCTCTGCTTTTTCTCAGAAGAGCCAACACTTCTCTGATAGTTAACACAATCTAAGGAGAAAAGGTTCTGAAGTATTTCCAAAGTATTTCCTCTTATCTTGAGGTGGTTAAGGCTCCCTCTGAATCTGATGTCTGTGTGATCATGAGTTTGCAACCCAAACGGTACTCATCATAGAAAACTTACAGCAGGCCAGGCACAGGGACTCATGCCTGTAATCCCAACACTTTGGGAGGCCAAAGTGGGAAAATCACTTGAGCCCAGGAGTTCAAGACTAGCCGGGCAACACAGCAAGGCCCTGTCTTTTATACAAAATTTAAAAAAAAATTAGCTGGATGTGGTGGTGTGTGCCTATAGTGTCAGCCACTTGGGAGGCTGAGGTGGGAGGATTGCTTGAACTGGGAGGTTGAGAATGCAGTGACCTGTGATCGTGCCACTATACTCTAGCCTGGGCTACAGAATGGGACCCTGTCTCTATAAAAGAAAGAACATTTACAGTAATGTTCTTTTAGTGATCTAATTCTACATATAGTCCTAGGATCTTCTTAAAAGATCCAAGAACAGCAGGATCTCCCTTAAGAAGCATTTTCTTGAAAAATGTGGTCATGTCACTACTTTGTTATATTTGTTAGGAGTGTTTTTAGCTGCAAATAATGGAAAAATCCAACAGTTACTTAAACAACAAGCACTTTTTTTTTTCACATTAGACAGCAGCTGGTTTCAGGGCTGTTGTTTAATGACTCTGTAAGTTCATCAAGGATGCAGTTTGTTTTTATTTGTATATTCAGCCATACATAGCATATTTATTTGTTGCTTTATAGTCTCAAAATAAATGCCGTAGCTCTATGCATCACTTCTATAGTGAAGGCAAGAAAAGGCAAGGGGTAGTGACAATGCCTTCTCCTCTAATTTTTCTTTTCTTTTTTTTTTTTTGAGACGAAGTTTTATTCTTGTCGCCCAGGCTGGAATACAGTGGTACAGTCTCGGCTCACTGCAACCTCCGCCTCCTGGGTTCAAGCAGTTCTCCTGCCTCAGCCTCCCCAGTAGCTGGGACTACAGGTGTGCACCACTACATCTGGCTAATTTTTTGTATTTTTAATAGAGACGGGGTTTCACCATTTTGGCCAGGGTAGTCTTGAACTCCTGATCTCAGGTGACCCACCCGCCTCAGCCTCCCAAAGTGCTGGGATTATAGGCATGAGCCACTAGGCCCTGTCTCCCTCTCATGTTTTCCTTTTTTAAAAAAGCAAAGCTCTCACAGACGAAATAACTTGTTAGCCATGTGCAGTGGCTCACGCCTGTAATCCTAACACTTTGGGAGGCTGAGGCAGGCCAGATCACTTGGGGTCAGGAGTTCGAGACCAGCCTGGCCAACATGGCAAAATCCCGTCTCTACTAAAAATACAAAAATTAACCAGGCATGGTGGCACGCACCTCTAATCCCAGTTACTCAGTAGGTTGAGGCAGGAGAATCAAGCCCAGGAAGTAGAGGTTGCAGTGAGTCGAGATTGCATCACTGTACTCCAGCCTGGGTGACAGAGTGAGACTCTGTCTCAAAAAAGAAAAAACAAAAAAATAACTAGTTGCCAGGTGTGATGACTCATGCCTATAATCCCAGCATTTTGGGAGGCTGAGGCGGGCGGATCACCTGAGGTAGGGAGTTTGAGACCAGCCTGATCAACATGGAGCAACCCCGTCTCTACTAAAAATACAAAATAGCCGGGCGTGATGGTGCACGCCTGTGATCCCAGCTACTTGGGAGGCTGAGGCAGGAGAATCACTTGAACCCGGGAGGCGGAGGTTGCGGTCAGCCGAGATCGGGCCATTGCACTCCAGCCTGGGCAACAAGAGTGAAACTCAGTCTCAAAAAAAAATAAATAAATAAATTAAAAATAAAAATAAAATAACCTGTCAGAGGTTACTCAGACATGAAGCAGAGAAGCAAGGATTCTCACCCCAGCTGTCCACTTCTTAAGCCAGTGCTCTTGACCATTGTCTTCTTTGGATCAGTGATGGCTACTCTATGAGATTACAATCTTTTTGTTTTTCATTGTAATTCTTCATAACCTCAAGTTTTCAGTAAGTTCTGTTAAATGCTGTAGCTTGGCTTTAGCTCTGCTTTGTGAGTTAAGGGAGGGGCCTCTGTTACCACTTATGAGAAAAATTTGGGCAGACAATACTGGCCAGGAGAAGCTTATTAAAGGGAGCTGCGGGGATTGGAGCAGGATGGCTACCTGAGGGGATGATAACAGCAGTGTGTGCTTGAGGAATATGCCTCTTTCAGAGAGAGATGTCTAAGAACTTGAAGTACCCACAGAAAAGTATGGAACTATGGAAACTTGAGTTATCATTACCTGGATTGCTAAATAAGGAGCTCAGAAGGCTGGGGAATTTGGGCATACAGTTTCATAAGTCTCTGATATTTGGTTTCTACTCCTAGACTTAATGTAAATTGGACATATAGACCGAACCAAATCCCACCTTGCTGCTAATTCCAAATACAGCCTTGCACTCTACTCTGTTCACCTTTTGGGCTCAAGAGGGGTTGGATTGGTCAGGTTGCATAGAGCCTAAAGGTGTCCTACAGCAGAAGGCTTTTAACAACATAAAAGATATTATCAGGTGTTCCATAGGTGATGTACAGAGAAAAACCCATACTTAGAGAGTGTGCTGAACTGGAAATTGCTGCTGCAGTTATCAAGATTTTTATGCACTTGAAGCAGGAAAGAACTATCTCTTATTCAAATGCTACAAAAAGAGAGGTTTTCTTCTCTATTATCCAAAGAACCTACTGTCAGGAAATAAAAGGGACTGAAAAACTCTTAAAGCCCCACCCATAGCAACTGGACAACTTTTCAGGAATCTAATATATAACAATCTATGAATTAGGGATTACTCTTTTCATTTTGCAGAGTTGAGCACAGTATGGCTTATTTGAGGTGACACAGCTGCTCAGTAGTAGAACTAGGAGAGCTGGCACAGAACCCACTGACTGTACTATACTTTTTCTTGCACTCTGTTCAGCTTTTATGAAAATTTCCAAGATTCTCTTCCAATAGGAGGCCATGTATGTCCACACGTTAATGTAAACATTATTAGGTTTAAGTGTTTAATGAAAAATTCTGTATATTGTAGATACTATACAAGACTTAAACAGGTCACTAACCAAGCAAGCAAACCAGAACTGATTTACTTTGGAATTAGTAAAAATAATCACATAAACAATGTATACACAAAGCAGATTCACTTGACTTTTACACGTTTTTCTAAATTCCTAAAGAATGTAGGTTTTTGGGAAACCATCAAGATGATAATTTAATGTAGAGTTTTAAAAAGCAGGTGCTTTAGGTGGGCGCTAGTAATACATTAATAAATTCCATGTAAGCTCAGGTAAGTACCAAATGGCCTTTTGGTATGCTATCACCATCGGGTTTGCTTTCTACATCTCTTTAGTTACCCTGTAGTCTTCCCTGTGTTAATCAACCCAATACCGCTTTTCATTGTTCGGAAGAATTTCCCATAAAGTTCCTCAATTAATTCCTGTTCTCTTTCATTCCCTACCCACATGAACTCCTGTAAATGAGCAGTTGTCTCACAGACAGAACAGTGTAACAGGGAGAAACCACATGAAAACATTGTTTCACTGTCCTGTCCTTGTTCAAGCATTGTGTCCACCATCTTGGATAAAATGACAAGCTTTGGGTTTTGAGTTTCTGTTATGACTACAGTGAACCTTGACTGACTGCCATGACTACAGCGAACCTTGACTGACTGCCTACTACTAGCCGGACATTGTGTAGGTGAAGATCGGAGAACAAGACTGATCCCAGATGCTGCTTTCCTAAAACTTATGTTCCAATGGGAGCCAACAGAAAATGGAATGTAGAGATAAGCTCCTGGCATTAGTGCTCTGTTACAAATGACAAATGACAATAGAGATGAGATAGAGAATAATGGGTTGGGGCAGGCAAGGCTGCTCTGACCAGGTTTTTTAAACTGAAATCTGCCTCACAGGAAGGAGCCAGAAATACAGGCTTCGACCTGTTTGAACATCTGATCAGGTAAGAAACTTTCGGCAAGTCATTAAAACTTTCAGTCTGTGTTTTCCTCTTCAAATAAGAAGCATGACAAGATGGGGCACGGTGACTCACATCTGTAATCCCAGCACTTTGGGAGGCCGAGACAGGTGGATCACCTGAGGTCGGGCGTTCGAGACCAGCCTGGCCAGCATGGAGAAACCCTCTCTCTACTAAAAATACAAAATCAGCTGGGTATAGTGACGCACGCCTGTAATCCCAGCTACTCGGGAGGCTGAGGCAGGAGAATCGATTGAACCCGGGAGGCAGAGGTTGCAGTGAGCTGAGGTTATGCCATTGCACTCCAGCCTTGGCAACAATAGCGAAACTCTGTCTTAAAAAAAAAAAAGAAAAGAAAAAGAAACGTGACAAATCTATAGAACTGTGAAGAACAAGGAAATAATTTCTCAGATAACTTCATATGTGGGAAGAGAATTACCTATGCTAGGTCAGCCATTGAACATAGAATTTATGTCAACTATCTCACTAATCATAATTCCCATAAAACATAAAGGGCTATAAAAGGATTGTTGTTGTCATTCAACTCTCCCCAGGTCAGTTTTCTGTAGTCCTCCTTTCCTAAAATGACTCCTGTGGCCACTCAAGCTGAATGTGGAAAAAAATAGCACAACTACTTATTTTTCCTCTGCGCCTTTCTTATTCCAACTTTCTCTTAGTGTTGGGCAATGTTATAACTTTCTAATATTATTTTCTTTTATTTTGTGTGAGATGGAGTCTCGCTCTGTCACCTAGGCTGTGGCGTGATCTCGGCTCACTGCAACCTCCACCTCGTGGGTTCAAGTGATTATCCTGACTCAGTCTCCTGAGTAGCTGGGATTACAGGCACCTGCCACCAAGCCTGGCTAATTTTTGTATTTTTAGTAGAGATGGGGTTTCACCATGTTGGCCAGGCTGATCTCGAACTCCTGGCCTCAGGTGATCTGCCTGCCTTGGCCTCCCAAAGTGCTGGGATTACAGGAGTGAGCTACTACACCCAGCCCTTTCTAATATTTTAATCATGCCTGTAATCCCACCACTTTGGGAGGACGAGGCCTTGCTTGAGGCCAAGAGTTTGAGACCAGCCTATGCAACATAACGATACCCCGTCTCTACAAAAAAGTTTTTAAAAAAATTAGTCAGATGTGGTGATGTGCGCCTGTAGTCCCAGCTACTTGGGAGGCTAAGGCAGGAGGATTGTTTGAGCCCAGGAGTTTGAGGTTAGTGAGGACAATGGAGTGAGACCCTATCACTAAAAAATAAAAATAAAAACTAAGATTTCAATCAAGGATTTTTGTTATAACCTTCGAATCTTTGTTCTCTTCACTCTTAACATCCATGTGGCTGGGTGCGGTGGCTCAAGCCTGTAATCCCAGCACTTTGGGAGGCCGAGACGGGCGGATCACAAGGTCAGGAGATCGAGACCATCCTGGCTAACATGGTGAAACCCCGTCTCTACTAAAAAAAAATACAAAAAACTAGCCGGGCGAGGTGGTGGGCACCTGTAGTCCCAGCTACTCGGGAGGCTGAGGCAGGAGAATGGCGTGAACCCGGGAGGCGGAGCTTGCAGTGAGCTCAGATCCGGCCACTGCACTCCAGCCTGGGCGACAGAGCGAGACTCCGTCTCAAAACAACAACAACAACAACAACAACAACAACAACATCCATGTGGATGCTCAGACTATCTTTGGATCCTATACAGGCAAGAGCATGAGCTCTTGACACAATTCCTGGCTGAGTGTTGTTAAATTACCTATTTGCGTTTCATCTATAAAGTAGGGATGATAGTAGCACCTACCTCATAGGATTGTTGTTGTAAAGAGTAGGCTGGGCATGGTGACTCATGCTTGTAATCCCAGAACTTTGGGAGGCTGAGATGGGAGGATGGCTGAGCTCAGAAGTTCAAGGTTATAGTAAGCTATAATTGCACCACTCTACTGTCTCAAAATAAAATAAAATAAAATAAAGAAGCAAATGGTTTAATACCTCTAAAGTTATTTCAGATAATAAACACTTTATAACTGTTGCCTATTTTATAGCCCACTTCCTGAATCTATTTCTTTTTTATCTTATCCAGATCTTTGTTATCTCACTTAAGCTATTGCCACTCCCTTGTGTATAGCGATGCCAGACAGCTATCTGCAACCTTGTCTTAATTGCCTATAATTCCATCATTCACGCACTCCACAAATATTTATAAGGCACTTATTATGTATGTGTCATTGTACTAGCAGCTATGGCAAATTCTCAAAATACAAAATTTAGTCTCTGCCATCAGTAAGGTCAAAATCTAGCTGAGGAAGGGACTAATATACATGGAAAATGCTACACAACAATATGTGTTAAATAGTCTTATAAATTAATACAAGATGGCCAGGCACTGTGACTCACGCCTGTAATCCCAGCACTTCGGGAGGTGACGTGGGCAGATTACTTGAGGTAAGGAGTTCGAGACCAGCCTGGTAAACATGTCAAATCCCATGTCTACTAAAAATAAAAAATCAGCCGGGCATGGTGGCAGGTGCCTGTCATCTCAGCTACTTGGGAGGCTGGGGCAGGAGAATCACTTGAACCTGGGAGGTAGAGATTCCAGTAGGCCAAGATCACACCACTGCACTCCAGCCTGAGTGACAGAGTGAGGCTCCATCTCAAAATAAAATAAATAAATTAATTAATACAAGAGGAGTCTAAGACATTACATGTGAGTGTTCCATTTACAAACATGCATGTCATCCTTTATTGCTATAAGAATTAGTATGCATTTTTTTCCAGGCTTATGCAGTATTTATTAAATTTTCTCTTGATCCTGATACTAATCCCCTCATTAGATTTAAGTATCTTTGAGACTGGCTGTGGTGGCTCACGCCTATAATCCCAGCACTTTGGTAGGCCAAGGCGGGCAGATTGCTGGAGGCCAGGAGTTCAGGACCAGCCTGGTCAATATGGTAAGACCCGTCTCCACTAAAAATACAAAAATTAGCCAGGCATGGTGGTGCATGCCTGTAATCCCAGCTCCTAGGGAGGCTGAGGCAGGAGAATTGCTTGAACCAGGGAGGCGGAGCGCCGAGATTGCACCACTGCACTCTAGCCTGGGCTACAGAGTGAGACTCCATCACAAAAAAAAAAAAAAAAAAAAAAAGAAAAAAGATTTAAGTATCTTTGAGAAGAGGGACTAGATCTACAGTACAGTGTTAGTGCATAGGCTCTGGGGGCAGTAGGATCTTTTCTCTGCTATTTGTTAACTGTGAGAGGGAAGCTTGCTCAGCTTCTCTCAGCCTCATTTCCTCATCTAGAAAATAAGGATAAAATAATACTTTTTTGGGGTTAATGTAGGATTGAATGATATAATACATGTGAACCCTTATGCAAAATCTGGCATTTGTAAATGCTCAATGAACATAAATTATTAAAATAATTGTGTTTTATAGAACTTCTGGTATATGAAAATCCTATAATTTATGGAGTATCTAGTCCAGTGCTGTGTCAATAGTGGACAGTGAAGTAAATGTGTTATTATATAAGTTAATAGATGGTGGAAACTTTCTATCCTCATCCTCAAAGGCATAAAATGCATGGTATTTTGATATTTACTAAAGCAAGAGATTAAAACTTACAGGAATTAACACTGAAAACAGTAGCCAACGTCTTTCCAGCAAGCATCTTGTTTCAGAACATTGTTCTACTGATATTATATAATTTAGTGGAATGTCAAGTATTTGTCATCACACTCTAAATGAAATATAAAACTTAGAATATATAGAATGTAAAAAGACAATAGAGATACAGCAAGTTAAAGTTTTGCCTATGGCACACCGTTTCTTTAGAAACCAAACAGCTGAGTTCAGTGGTTCCTGGGGGAGGATTGGTTCCTGGGGGAGGATTGTGTGAGAGCCCAGGAGTTTGAATCCAGCCTGGGCAACAGAGCAAGTCCTTGTGTCTAAAAGAATGAAAAGAAGTAGAACAGAATGCTTTAAACATTTTCAAATGCTATTCTTCTTTAGAAATTAGATAATATGCCTTTCAGTAATTGGTACAATGCCAATTCTCAAAGACCTTGAAATACGAATCTGTAATTAAAATCAGAAATTTGAGCCACAAAGTTACAGAGACACATATTCTTCACGTTTCATTATTTCTCTTTATTTCTTTGACACTCTTACTCCTCTATTGCATATGTGTGTATATACATATCACATGTTATATGTAATATGTGCATATTCTGCTTATATATCTTATATTAAGAGTGAACACATAATACTTATAATGATAAGCTGCTATAGGCTGCTGCTTTGTGGTAAATATGGGGATCCAAGGAGCCATAGAAATTACTTCTTCTGGCCAGGAGTGGTGGTTCATGCCTGTAATCCCAGCACTGTAGGAGGCTGAGGCGGGCGGATCACCTGAGGTCAGGAATTCGAGACCAGCTTGGCCAACATGGTGAAACCTCATCTCTACTAAAAATACAAAAATTAGCTGGACACGGTGGCACATGCCTGTAGTTCCAGCTACTTGGGAGGCTGAGGCAGGAGAATCACTTGAACCTGGGAGGCAGAGGTTACAGTGAGCCAAGACTGAGCCACTGCACTCCAGCCTGGGTGACAAAGACTCCGTCTCAAAAAAAAAAAAAAAAAAAAAAAAAAAAAGAAAAAGAAATGATTTCTTCTTTCTTTTTGTTCCAAGGGTGCCTGAGATACAATGATTCACCTCCTTGAATGTTGAAAATTGAATCGACTTTTGAAAAGCAATTTTGGTTTTATAAAGTCACAATTTATAAAGCTTCAGAAGTCATTCCCAGGGGATGCTTGAGGATGAATCATCAAAGAACTGATACCTGAATCAGAGAGTGATCATTCGTGGGGCTTAGAAGTGTCAGACAAATAGGCTCATGATTTGGCTTTACATAAACAGGTCAGGAAGAGATGGCTGAGGAGCCGATAGTCATGGTACTGGGAAGGTCAAGGGAGGAATATCTCCTCTCCACGCAGGTTTTGCTCTTGTCAACAAGAGAGACCCAAGATCCTATGGACACAATAACTCAGTGTTTCCTAGGATAGCCTAAAAGTTTCCACACCTGAATGAAATTCTAGAAACCAAATTTTTAAACTGAACATCTGGACAGTCCTGCTGAGATGTCAACCTCAAACTGTTGGAGTTGAAATCTAAGGAATATTTCTTCCATCTGACCTGAAGAGTTTGGGAAAAGGGAAAGAAAATGGATTTTTGTCACCTATAAGCTGAATCAGATGGCTGATTACATTTCATTAAATTTTGTTAAGAAATCTGTGCTCTGCAAATTCATTACTTTTTACATGTTTGCATTTCCTTTACTTCCTTGTAGTTTTACAATGAAAGTACTTTTCATTTTGTTTTAAACCCACACGGGGTCTTTGTGACCTCATTCTGCTAACAGATAGAGTCCTTCCTATTGAAGCAGTTAACCAAAGCAGACATTCAGGAAAAAATATTGTGATGACAAAATATATTTTGTCTTCTCAGACCTGGAAGGGTTGAGGAAGAGGTTTGGGGAGAGGAAAGAAGGGGCAATAAGACATTGGAGAAATGTTAATAAAGAGTACCAATGGTGTTCACATATATAAACATAACCCAAAGCAGAATAGTCCGTAAAATGTGAAGTTCAGAGCTAAATCAGCACTTCAGGCAAAAATGACATTTCTTTCTCAGCTTTATGAGACAGAATCCTGTAAGCCATATAACTTCGAATATCTTTAAAAATGCAATCATTTCTCAAAAGTACTCAGCCTGAAGTGTGATTTTAAAGTTGGATTTAGACGTAAAAGTTAAGCCATTACACCTACACCTGTGTGTTTACTGAACTTTATATAGATGTGTATTTACTGGGCAACGATTGATATTGTCTTCCTTGAGTACATGCTGTTCTGTGCCTGGAAAAGCTTTGCTGTCTTTGTGTGGTTGCCTTAAATGTCAAGGCTGCTGCTGCAATCCCTTCTACCTCAGCAGGGCTGTGTGCACACCCACTAGCCTTAATAAAGAGGTAAGGTCTTAGGAAACAGAGTTAAGATAGAAAAGTATCCTTTTATGCATGAACCCAGTCAGAACTCTGCCTTGATGTTTAACTCACTCATAGCTTTAAACATGTAACAACAGTTAGGCGCACAAGTGTTGCAAAGTCACTGTATAATTACGGATGTTTTCAAAGGAATTAGCATATAGTTACTATGAAAAACATGTCCTATTTTGTGGAAACTATGCAATTAACTTGTCCTAGACTAATAAATTAAAGGTAGTATAAGCTCATATAACAGCTGCAGGAAGGACAAGATGGCTGGCAACATATTTATTGAGATCACTTTGAACTTACTAGCCTCTTTCTACTCAGTGCATAGATAGGTGTGTCCTGATTTAAGGAAGTTATGCACATGCCTGCATTGACAAAATAGACGTTTTAGGAAGTTTGAACATACTTGGTTAGGAGAAAGAACGTAAAGTAGAATGCAGAAGAAGGAAAAAGTTGTGAAAACGATGCTTATATCATTGGATACAAATCTGAAGTAGAACTAGAATGACAGTAAAACATACGTGATTTTTTTTTTTTGAGATGGTCACTCTTGTTGCCCAGGCTGGAGCTCAATGGTGTGATCTTGGCTCACTGCAACGTCCGCCTCCCGGGTTCAAGTGATTCTCTTGCCTCAGCCTCCTGAGTAGCTGGGATTACAGGCCTGCATCACCACGCCTGGCTAATTTTTTGTATTTTCAGTAGAGACGGGGTTTCACCATGGCCGGGCTGGTCTTGAACTTCTGACCTCAGGCGATCCGCCTGCCTTGGCCTCCCAGAGTGCTGGGAATTACAGGCATGAACCACCACGCCCGGCCACGTATATGAATGTATACTGTGAGTCCACACTAGCACATGGCACTTGCAGAAATTCAGTTTATAAGCAATTTACCAGAAACCCATCTGTTGCAATTAGAAAGACATCCCTGTACCATAACCAGGAAGTTATTGATTATTTATTATACTTTAAAAGACTCTTTAATCTTCTGTGTCTTCTGCCTATTCATATTTCATTATAACTGGCCTAAATTTGATTGAAAAAGAGAAACAGTTCTCTAGTTTGTTTTTCCATGGAGGGTTTGGGAGGATTTTGAAGGATTTTACTGATCAACTTTGGATCTCCTTTAGAATTTGGCTTTGGTGTGTTTTGAGGAAAAGACCTAGGGTCTCCCAGGTTAGGTAGGAATTGCTAGAACTAGATGGCTGACCTCGTAAGTGCCCAGCCCCGAAGTGGTGATAAATGCCAATTTTGGCATTTTTGATGTCTTCCAAGCAAAAAACATTGCTGTAGGGCAGGGAGCAGACTGACTTACACTCCAGGTTAAAGTTCTGGAAGATCTGGGGTCTTGGTGACCTCTCAGCTATCAGTCAGGGCCACCCCATCAGCATGTTCACCATAGAGAAGAGAAAGGTGCTGGTTAACTCTGCCCTGGGAAAGGGCAAGATAGTTGGTAAAATATTATTTCTGAATGTGTCCATGAGGGTAGTTTCAGAAGAGATTAACACTGGAATCAGTAGACTGAGTAAAAAGATCCACCCTCACCAGTGTGGGCAGGCATCATCCAACCTGTTGAGAGCCCTAATCAAAAAAAAAAAAAAGGGTTGAGGAAGGATGAATTCATTGTCTCTTCTTGAGTGGGGTGTCTGTCTTTTCCTGCCCTTGGATATCTGCACTTTTTCATACTTGAGCTGGGACTTACACCATTGGCTCCCATTGGTCCCAGGCCTTTGGGCTTGGAATGGGACTTAAGCACCAGCTTTCCTGTGCATCCAGCTTGCAGATAGATCATGAGACTTCTCAGCCTCTGTAAGCATGTCAGTCAATCCCTCCTGGTGAATCTCTTTCTGTGCATCTATAGATACCCTTTTGGAAGCCAGGTGTGGTGGCACATGCCTGTAATCCCAGCTACTTGGGAGGCTGAGGCAGCAGGAGAATCGCTAGAGCCTGGGAGACAGAGGTTGCAGCGAGCTGAAATTGCACCACTGCACTCCAGCCTGGGAAACAGAATGAGACTCTGTCTCAATAATAATAATAATAATAATAATAAATAAAAATAAAATAAAATCGATACCTTTTGGATCTGTTTCTTTGGACAACTCTGGCTAATGCACTCCATGTCATGTAGCAAAATTCCTAATTCTGGTTAGGGTAAGGTTAAGTTTAGGCTCAATGACTGGAGGGAAGAAATTTCTTTCCTTGCGTTTTTTGCTTGATTGGTCATCATAAGGTTGGCGTCATCTGTTGGCAGTCTGTCCAAGAGAGGATCCACTCACTTATGGAGGTAGGTATCATACATTCTTATTTAGAAACTAACCCTCTTAATGTTTCTGCTGTTACCCATCTATTCTCAACCTTACACAGATGACCTGAAAACAGTCAGGAAGAGATACAACATTGCCATGTAACTGGGAGAAGGACAAAGGCAGTGTGCTCTTCTGGCACCAGTGTGAAGACTTCAAACCAAATAGTTTAGTTTATAATTGAATCATTTGCACATGTGTTTGAGTATTTTCTTTTCCTATGTAATAGAGTAAATTCAATGAAATGCCATTTTATTTAAAATAGATAGCATTTTCTCAATTATTTCTATATTTCAAAAATAAATTACAGGCGCCAGGTGCAGTAGCTCACGCCTGTAATCAGCACTTTGGAGGGCTGAGGCAGGTGAATCACCTGAGGTTGGGAGTTTGAGACCAGTCTGGCTAACATGGTAAAACCCTGTGTCTACTAAAAATACATAAATTAGTTGGGCATGGTGGCATGCGTCTGTAATCCCAGTTACTCCTCGGGAGGCAGAGCCAGGAGAATCACTTGAACCCAGGAGGTGGAGGCTGCAGTGGGCCAAGATTGTGCCATTGCACTCCAGCCTGGGTGACAGAGCGAGACTCTATCTCAAAATAATAAATAAATAAATAAATAAAATCCAGGCCAGGTGTGGCAGCTCACGGCTGCCATCCTAGCACTTTGGGAGGCTGAGGCGGGTAGATCATTTGAGGTCAGGAGTTTGAGACCAGCCTGGCCAACAAGATAAAAACCCATCTCTACTAAAAATACAAAAATTAGCTGGGTAGTGGTGGTGCACACCTGTAATCTCAGCTACTTGGGAGGTTGAGGCATGAGAATTGCTTGAGCCTGGGAGGTGAAGGTTGTGGTGAGCTGAGATCACACCACTGCACTCCAGCCTAGGTAACAGAGTGAGACCCTGTCTCCAAAGAATGAATAAATAAATAAATAAATAAATAAATAAATAAATAAAATACAGACTTAAGTAGCTTTTGAATTAAAAGGAAATCTTATTCCAGGCTATTTAGATTACTTCCAGCAGAAATTTAAATTGTATGATAGATACTACTCTTACCTCTTTTGCATTATGTATTTATTGGATAAATTACATGAATTTTGTACAGCAAAAATACTCATTTAGCTTAGTTAAAGTGTTCTATGATTTTTATGGCCCATTTCCCATATCTAAAATGGTTATATTTTAAAAAGAATACAAAATTAAGCATTTTTGCTCATTAGTATATCAATTTTTTTCATGATCCTTAGCAAAAATTCAGTATTATTTTACCTACTTTGGTATCTGCTATATTTATTTGTTATGGATTGCCAGTTTAAAATTGGAGGACAGAATTCATTTTCAAGTGACTTTCTGAAAAGATTCTGTGATCAATTTAAGATAAACATTATTTGGTATGTTCAAAATTTTCTTAAGATTTAATACTAATACTCTTGGAATTTATTCTACCAATTCACTTGCTTTTTTTTTTTTTTGGTAAACTTTATTTTATATTTCTCTGAGATGGAGTCTTGCTTTGTTGCCCAGGCTGGAGTGCAGTGGCGTGATCTCGGCTCACTGCAACTCTGACTCCTGAGTTTAAGCTATTCTTGTGCCTCAGCCTCCCAAGTAGCTGGGATTACAGGCACCTGCCACCACACCTGGCTATCAGTTGCTTTTTTTAATTGCAGAAGACACTTTTTTTTGAGTAATAAAATGAAAACTCACACCTCTAATTCCAGATATTCTCATATTTTTCCAGACAATTATTGGGAAAAGAAAGCTGTAGGGGGCTTATTGGTCAAAGAAAGTGAAGAGATGAATTTCCCTTCATGAAAAAAGCTGAAAGGAAGGCAGGAAAAGGTGATGACAATGGCTTCCTTCTCATCAAGGTATGGAGCAGAGTTGTGAGGAGTCCAGGAATGGGGATCAATCAACCTGAGCTCTGCTTCTTACTACCTGTGGCATGCTGGGCAAACTACCTAGCAGCCTGACCTTCTCTTTTCTCACTTGCAAAAGAATAGTACTTAACTAATAAAGTAGTTATGAGGATTAAGCTAAATGACATAATATATCTAGAGCACTTAACACAGTAGTAGATATTATCATTTTTTGATAAAAGGTGTATCTTCTCAAGATCAAGCTTCCAGACTAAGGAGAAATTAGTCTCTGCTTGGGATATTTGTGACTGTGAGTTTATCTGGTCAGAAAAGCAGTTGGATATTATTAATATGGAAAAGCTTCCCTGATGTGCATTATTGGTTAGCTGATCACACAATTTTAGGATTATGAAAGTATTTAGAGTTTATAAAATTCAATGCCTTCAAAGCTAGTAGATTTTTCTTTTTCTTTTTTGAGACGGAGTCTTGCTCTGTTTCCCAGGTTGGAGTGCAGTGGTGTGATCTCAGCTGACTGCAACCTCCACCTCTTGGGTTCAAGCAACTCTCCTGACTCAGCCAGTAGCTGGGATTACAGGTGCCCACTTCCATGCCAGGCTAAATTTTTTATTTTTAGTAGAGATGGGGTTTCACCATGTTTGCCAGGCTGGTCTCAAACTCCTGGCCTCAGGTGATCTACCCACCTCGGCCTCCCAAAGTGTTGGGATTACAGGCATGAGCCACCATGCTCAGCCTTGTTTTATTTCTTGTGAGGCTCCATGCAGGATTTTGAGGATTTACGCCACTGAAAAACTCTGAAGTCTGTGTTCATTTTTCTGTCTTCTGAAGCCCATGCAAGAAGACAAGTTTGAGTTCTCTTAACATTCAGGTTAGCTTTTGAGTTATCAAGCAAAAAATATTAAAGAGTAGTGTTGAAAGATAATTTTGGCATTTTTGGATGTCTTCCAAGCAAAAAGCATTGACAACTTTGTTAGAGAATATTTGCAAAGTTTGCTGTAGGGCAGGGAGCAGAGTGACTTACACTCCAGGTTAATAAAGCTAGTTTCCCTCCCTCCTTGGAGATAGTCCAGGTGATAAAGATAATATCTCTTTCTGTGTCAGAAGGTAGATTTGTTTCCTGATCAAGATAACAAAGACAGGCTGGGTGTGGTGGCTCACGCCTGTAATCCCAGCACTTTAGGAGGCCAAGGCGGGTGGATCTCTTGAGCCCAGGAGTTTGAGACCAGTCTGGGAAATATGGTGAAACCCCGTCTCTATTAAAAATACAAAAACAGGCCAGGCACAGTGGCTCACACCTGTAATCCCAGCACTTTGGGAAGCCGAGACAGGTGGATCACTTGAAGTCAGGAGTTTGAGACCAGCCTGGCCAATGTGGTGAAATCCCATCTCTACTAAAAATACAAAAATTAGCCGGGTGTGGTGGCTCATGCCTGTAGTCCCAGCTACTCACGAGGCTGAGGCAGGAGAATCGCTGGAACCCGGAAGGTGGAAGTTGTAGTGAGCTGAGATTGCACCACTGCACTCCAGCCTGGGTAACAGAGCAAGGCTGTCTCAAATAGTAATAACAATAACAATAACAATAACAATAATAAAATAAACATACAATAACTGAGGTGGGAGGATCACCGAAGCCTGGGGAGGTCGAGGCCGCTGTGAGCCATAATCACGCCACTGCACTGCAGCCGCGGCAATGGAGACAGACTCCGTCTCAAAAAAAAAAAAGAAATAAAAGAAGAAAATAAAGGCAATGTCTCTTGTTACAGAGGTGGATGAGTGGATATTACTGCAGCTCTTTTGAAAGGCTGGGTTAGCTGTTACACAAACCCACTGTGTATGCAGCATCTGCCTGGGACTACCTCTGCATCTTTGCCCTGGGACTTGGGGGCTAGGGGGAATCAATGTGCACATGAAGCTCGTGCTGTTGACTGTGCCATGTATAATATATGTAATAAACTGAACAAATCCATCTGGGCTCATTGTCTCCCTACTGACTGAATCTGTGGAAGTTTGGCAAACTGACCTAGCAGCTGTTGTGTGACTGCTGTTCAGGATCTGTTTGGCTGCTTGACAGGTAGGATGTTCACCTCCAAAAAAATGTTGATCACGAGTTCCTTACCTGAAAGGCAAATTCCCATTCTTACCTACGCTTTCTACTTTGTAGGAGAGTCCATAGTCATGTGAGAGATATTAGTAAAAGTATTAATGATATTTAGGTTAATGTGTGTATGAGTACTTTAAAACTCACAAATGTCTTCAGTGCAAATTTATTAGTTTTGTCAATAATTGCCTTCCTGCTATCTTAAAGAGCATTTTCCCCTCACTCATCCATCACCAAAGTTACTATTTGATTAGGAGATCCTGATCAACTTCTACAAACAATGTTCGGCTGGGTGTAGTGGCTTACACCTGTAATCCCAGCACTTTGGGAGGCTGAAACAGGCGGATCACCTGAGGTCAGGAGTTTGAGAGCAGCTGGGCCAACATGGTGAAACCCTATCTCTACTAAAAATACAAAAAATAGCTGGGCGTGGTGGTGCGTGCCCGTAGTCCCAGTTACTGGGAGGCTGAGGCAGGAGAATCACTTGAACCCGGGAGCCAGAGGTTGCAGTGAGCCGATATCGTGTCATTGCACTCCAGCTTGGGTGACAGAGTGAGACTCCATCTCAAACAAAGAAAAAGAAACACAATTTTAATCTGTTCACATTCTGAAAATAACAGATGCTGAGAGGTCATCGAGAAAAAGGAATGCTTATACACTGCTGGTGGGAGTGTAAATTAGTTCAACTATTGTGGAAGACAGTGAGGCTATTCCTCAAGAATCTAGAACCAGAAACACGATTTGACCCAGCAATCAAATGGTTTTGACCATGACTATATGCTCAAAGGAATATAAATCGCTGTATTACAAAGACACATGTACACATCTATTCATTGCAGCACTATTCACAATAGCAAAGACATGAAACCAATTTAAATGCCCATCGAAGACAGACTGGATAAAGAAAATGTGGGACTTTCAAAGTTCCACACTCCCAGGCCAGAGCCTCCTCAGCTTCTTTTTTTCCCTCCTTCTCCTTCCGCCCCCTCCCCCGCACAGCTGCCTCCATTGCCTTAAGGAAGGGTTTTTATCTGTCTCCCTCCTCCACACCGTAGCGGCGCATGAGCGGGTCGGGCGGGCGGCCGAGTTTTCCAACAGATAACTTCACCAAGATGTCCCGTGATAGGCAAAGGTCCGATGATGAGAGCCCCAGCACCAGCAGTGGCAGTTCAGATGCGGACCAGCGAGACCCAGCCTCTCTAGAGCCTGAAGAACAAGAGGAAAGAAAACCTTCTGCCTCCCAGCAGAAGAAAAACACCAAACTCTCCAGCGAAACCACTGCTAAGTTATCCACTAGTGCTAAAAGAATTCAGAAGAACTAGCTGAAATAACCCTTGATCCTCCTCCTAACTGCAGTGCTGGGCCTAAAGGAGCTAACATTTATGAATGGAGATGAACTATACTTGGTCCGCTGGGTTCTGTCTATGAAGGTGGTGTGTTTTTTCTGGAAATCACATTTTCAACAGATTATCCATTGAAAGCTACCAAAGGTTACTTTCCAAACCGGAATCTATCACTGCAACATCAACAGTCAGGGAGTCATCTGTCTGGACATCCTTAAAGACAACTGGAGTCCCGCTTTGACTATTTCAAAGGTTTTGCTGTCTGTTTGTTCCCTTTTGACAGACTGCAACCCTGCGGATCCTCTGGTTGGAAGCATAGCCACTCAGTGTTTAACCACCGAGCAGAACACGACAGGGTAGCCAGACAGTGGACCAAGAGATAGGCAACAAAATTCACATCGTTTGTATGCAGTGTGAAGGAGCTGAAGGCTTCTTACTGTGCTGCAAATCTTTATAGCCTTCAAAATACAGACTTCTGTGTATATGTTATACTGATTCTACTCTGCTTTTATCCTTTGGAGCCTGGGAGACTCCCCAAAAAGGTAAATGCTATCAAGAGTAGGACTTTGTAGCTGTAGATTAGTTATGTTTAAAACGCCTACTTGCAAGTCCTGCTTCTTTGGGATATCAAAATGTATTTTGTGACTTACTAAGGATACTTACTGGTCCTAAAGTCTACCATATATTATAGTGCATTTTAGCCTAATTCATTATCTGTATGAAGTTATAAAAGTAGCTGTAGATGACTAGGAATTATGTCATTTGTATTAAACACAGATCTATTTCTGAGTAGGTGGTTCATGCTGTCGTGAAAAATGTTTTACCTTTTACCTTTGTCAGTTTGTAATGAGAGGATTTCCTTTTACCCTTTGTAGCTCAGAGAGCACCTGATGTATCATCTCAAACACAATAAACATGCTCCTGAAGGAAAAAAAAAAATAAAAGAATGAAAGAAAATGTGGTACATATCACCACGGAACACTATGCAGCCATATAAAAGAATGAGATCATGACCTTTGCAGGGACATGGATGGAGCCAGAGGCCATTATCCTTAGCAAACTAATGCAGGAACAGAAAACCAAATACCACATGTTCTCACTTGTAAATGGAAGCTAAATAATGAGAAGACATGAACACATAGAGGGGAACAACACACACTGGGGCCTACTGGAGAGCGGAGGGTGGGAGGAGGGAGAGGATCAGGAAAAATAACTAATGGGTACTAGCCTTAATACCTGGGTGATGAAATAATCTGTACAACCCCCCATGACACAAGTTTACCTATGTAACAAACCTGCATGTATCCCTGAACTTAAAAATTAAAAAAAGGAAACACAATTACAAAAAACGAGTAGTGTCTTTAAGTAACAAGACAAAGTGGATAAAATGCATAGAGTAAACCTAAATCTTTCTTTCAAAACTTGCAGCTTTCACTGGGGAAAAATACAGGGTGTCTGCCTCTGACACATTAACTTAGCACTTTGGTTCTAACATACTGAAACAAATTTAGGGCTTCCTTACTAAGGATCTTGCTACTTTGATTCCTCACAATAATAGTAGGTATTACTGACACAAATGGTCCAGAAGTTATTCACCTCAGAGCCAGTATAATACTTTGGGTATATTCTCTTGCGTAGTAAATCATCTTTTAATATGTACCTTGGTCTAGAATGCGGGACTGCAGTGCCAGTCTGAAACTAGATTGAACCTGTCCACTGGCAAAAGACAAAGCACTTTTGTAAAGCTCTCTAGATTTTTTGTCTGCTACATCTTTACTTAAATGCTGTCAATTGGTCTTTACATCTGGGTAGTCTTCTGGGATTTCTTTTTTCTTTTTTTTTTTTTTTGAGATGGAGTCTGGTTCTGTTGCTTAAGCTGGAGTGTCGTGGCGCTATTTTGGCTCACTGCAACCTCCACTTCCCAGGTTCAAGTGACTCTCCTGCCTCAGTCTCCTGAGTAGCTGGGACTACAGGCGTGTGGCACCACACTCGGCTATTTTTAAATTATTTTTTTATTTTTAGTAGAGACAGGGTTTCGATGGGTTTTGCTATGTTAGCCAGGCTGGTCTTGAACTCCTGACCTCAGGTGATCTGCGCTCCTTGGCCTCCCAAAGTTCTGGGATTACAGGTGTGAGCCATTGAGTCTGCTCGGATTTTTGATGCTCATTTGTTTTAGGATGGGTCGGTGGTGCATGAATTAGTTTTCTGTTTTGTTTTGAGACAAAGTCTTACTCTGTTGCCTAGGCTGGAGTGCAGTGGTGCCATCAGAGCTCACTGTAACCTCTAACTCCTGGGCTCAAGCGATCCTCCCACCTCAGCCTCCTGAGTAGCTAGGACTAGAGGTGCTTGCCTGCATGCCTGGCTAATTTTGTATGTTTTATTTTTTTTAACTTGGAAACCTAGTTGATTGTACGTTATGGGCTGAAATGTACTCCCTCAAATTCATTAGTGCTGACCCCTAGTACCTCAGAATGTGACTACTGGAGATACCTCTTTAAAGATTCTCAGAGTAGATGACAGAGTGAGACCCCATCTTACAAAAAAAAAAAAAAAAAAAAAAAAAGGAAGAGAAAATTTGGACAGAGATACAGAAGAAAGACCATGTGAAGGCACAGGGAGAAGATGGCCATCTATAAGCCATGGGAAAGTCATTAGAAGAAACCAACCCTGCTGACATGCCACCCAGTCTGTGGCATTTTGTCATGGCAGCTCTAGAAGATTAATGCAGAAAACAGTAAGAAAAGAGCTTCTGCCGGGCACGGTGGCTCACGCCTTTAATCCCAGCATTTTGGATGGCCAAGGCAGGTGGATCACTTGAGGTAAGGAGTTCAAGACCAATCTGGCCAACATGGTGAAACCCTGTCTCTACTAAAAACACACAGAAAAATTAGCCAGGCTTGGTGGTGCATGCCTGTAATCCCAGCTACTTGGGAGGCTGAGGCAGGAGAATTGCTTGAACCCAGGCAGCAGAGGTTGCAGTGAGCCCAGATCATGCCACTACACGCCAGCCTGAGTGACAAAGTGAGACACTGTCTCAAAAAAAAAAAAAAAAAAAGAAAAAGAAAAAGAAAAAAGCTTCCTTTTCCACTTCTCCCTAGTTTGAAATCCATGAGGTATTTAGAGCTATGACAGCCATGGGACAATGAGGTGAAAACAAGCCAGCATGCTAAAGACACAGAGAAGACAGAACCCGGACTTTTGGTTACATTTTAGAGAAGCTGATCTAGGGGTTGACGCTCTCTAAATTTCTGCTAGGTAAACACTGAATGTCCCTGTGGTTTAGCTACTTTTAATTGCCTATTCTGTTAGTGGCTGCTGAAAGCATTCCCAATGCAGATGCATAGCTGTCTTGTTTAACTCTATAGTCTTAGTACTGAGAACAGTGCCTGACATGCAGTAAGTGGTCAAAGAATATTTGCTGAAAGAGTAGGTTGGGCATGGTGGCTCACGCCTGTAATCCCAGCACATTGGGAGGCCAAGGTAGGCAGATCACTTGAGGCCAGGAGTTTCAGACCAGCCTGACCAACGTGGTAAAACTCCATCTCTACTAAAAATACAAAAGTTAGCAGGGCATGGTGGCACATGCCTGTAGTCCCAGCTACTCAGAAGGCTGAGACAGGAGAGTCGCTTGAACCCAGAAGGTGGAGGTTGCAGTGAGCCAAGATCATGCCACTGCACTGCAGCCTGGGCGACACAGTGAGACTCTGTCTCCAAAAAAAAAGAAAGAATAGAGTGAATGGATTTTAGATCAGACACTAAGAATCATACCTTCAGAAGTGTGAGAAAATCAATTTCTGTTGTTTAAGCCACCTAGTCTATGCAACTAGTCTGGTTGCAACAGCCCTGGAAAACTGACATGTTTTGTTTTCTTTGGGGGGCTCTCAGGGCAGGTTCCATATAGATTAGAATAACTTTGCTTATGTTCCTTCTGTCAGTGTTGTAGGGCATCTTTGGGGTCATACCTTAGGTAATAACAACTTACCATTCTTGTTTTACTCTAGTCCATTAATCTTTTCGTTTTTGTTCTTCAAAAATATTTATTAATTATTATTATTATTTTTTGAGACAGGGTCTCTCTCTGTCACCCAGGCTAGAGTGCAGTGTGTGATTTTGGCTCACTGAAACCTCTGCCTCCTGGGTTCAAGCGATTCTTGTGCCTTGTCCTGTGAAGCTGGGACCACAGGCGTGCACCACCATGCCTGGCTAATTTTTGTATTTTTAGTAGAGATGCAATCTTGCTATGCCGCCCAGGCTGATCTCAAACTCCTGGCCTGAAGCAATCCATCCCTTGGCCTCCCAGAGTGTTGGGATTATAGGCGTGAGCTACTGTGCCTGTCCCATAAACCTTTTTGGATAGTACCTAAAGTTCTTCAACCTTAGGCAACAAGATTATTAGATTAAACTCAGTGAGTATTTTACTCTAATGAAGGGATCCAGGTGGAAGGAAGACTTGATTTACTTATTCAATAAATATTTTTTGGCTGCCTACCATGTTCCAGGAATTGTCCTATGATCTAGATGTTGGGAATATAGAAATTTGAACTAAAAGTTCAGGTTCTCATGAAGCTTACATCCAACATGTGTATGTATATGTGTGGGAGGGGAAGATAAAATATACACTTAAATTAAAAAAAAAAAGAAATAATATGTCAAGTATAAATAAGGCAAAGTGAGGGGAAAAGAAGGCTGAGAATTTAAAGGGTAGAGTTATGTTGAATTACTATATCTTATGGGAACTAAATGACCATTATTCAGAATAAACATGCCAGAAGACAAAGATTTCGTAGATAATCAGAAATAGAAGATAATGAAAACTTTCACTTTCTTTGCCTGAGGTGGTTTTATTTTTACTAAATCAACTGATTAATCTTTCTAGCTTTATTTAAGTGCAATGATAGAGGATGGATTTGAGATCTTGTTGAACGCAGCCGTATCCATGGATTGCATATAGTTCTCAAAGCAGTGATCTGCTCCTACTGCATATCTATTCCAACTTTATCATCTTCAACACGATATTTGAAGTCTTAAAATTCCATATCCCACTGGAACTAGTAGAGAGGAGCCCCAGACTAAGCGGTCTGTTTAATTCTTCTGATTCACTCCTCTAATTTTTTTAAAATAATTTTATTTTAATAGCTTTTGGGGCCGGGTGCGGTGGCTCATGCCTGTAATCCCAGCACTTTGGGAAGCTGAGGCAGGCAGATCACGAGGTCAGGAGATCGAGACCATCCTGGCTAACACGGTGAAACCCCGTCTCTACTAAAAAAATACAAAAAATTAGCCGGGCGTGGTGGCATGCACCTGTAGTCCCAGCTACTCGGGAGGCTGAGGTGGGAGAATCGCTTGAACCTGGGAGCTGGAGGTTGCAGTGAGCCAAGATTGCACCACTGCACTCCAGTCTGGGCAACAGAGCGAGACTCTGTCGCAAAAAAAAAAAAAAAAAAAAAAAAAGGCTTTTGGGGTACAAGTGGTTTTTTGTTGCGTGCATGAATTATATAGTTGTGAATTCTGAGATTTTGGTGCACCCATCACCCAAGTAGCATAGATTGTCTAATATGTAGTTTTATTCCTAGTGCTGCCCCCTTCTGAGTCTCAAAGTCCATTATATCACTTTGTATACCTTTGCATACTCATAGCTTAGCTTCCACTTATAAGTGAGAACATATGGTTTTTTGGTTTTTCACTCTTGAGTTACTTCACTTAGAATAATGGCCAGCAGCTTCATCCAAGTTGCTGTAAAAGACATTCATTCCTTTTTATGGTTGAGTAGTGTTCCATGGTGTATATATATATATATCCCACAGTTTCTTTATCCACTCATTAGTCAGTGGGCACTTAGGTTGGTTCCACATCTTTGCATTTGTGAATTGTAATTGTGTTGCTATAAAAATATGTGTACAATTTTTTTTTTCATATAATGACTTCTTTTCCTTTGGGTAGATAACAAGTGGTGGAATTGCTGGACCAAATGGTAAATTTACTTTTAGTTCTTTAAAGAATCTCTGTACTGTTTTCCATAGAGGTTGTACTTATTTACATTCCCACCAGCAATGTGTGTTTCCTTTTCACCACATCCATGCCAAAATCTATTGTTTTTTGACTTTTTCATGACACTCCTCTAATTTTGCCATATCTGTCTCATTATCACAAGGTTTCACATCTAGTAAGATGAAAGATGGCAACAGGGGCAGGGGTTTTTTGTTTTTTTTTTTGACTTTTTTGATTCATACTATGCAGGGTATTCTTCCCTTTGCCTCCTTGATTCTTTACTTTCCTCCCCCTCATCAAATCCAAATAGATAAATGTCATCATCGTCTTCACTATCTGTAGCTCCACTTCCTCTAGTACCTTCCACATTAGCAGGACCATACTTGCCCAAAGCTTTCTTCATTCCTGCTAGGCTGGCTTTTTCCTTTTCATAAGTCTTGATGTAATTATACCAATGTAGAGCATGACACAAGTCGCCAAACAATGGACTAGAGACTGCTTCAATTACTGCCACATCTGCTTGTGATGGCACATACCCCTTGTTGCAGCTCTGGTCAGCCAGGTAATCATTGTTCACCTGGAGGCCAGTGGGACTTTTCGGGTCTCTGAAACCCATGGCATCAGCTGCATCTGAGAGCTGGGTAGCAGCAAAAGGAAGGAGCACAGGTTGTGGATGCCTAGTACTAAAAGAGGAAACAGGGTTGTTGTAAAGAGTGAGTGGAAGCAATGACTTTAGGGAAAAGGCCCCCATTAAAATGTGAACTTCATAAAGGCACAGTTTTGCTTTGTTTTATTCCCTCCTGTATCTCCAGTGACTAAAGAGGTACCTGGCAAATAGTAAGTGCTTGATAAATAATTGCTGATAAATGACTAAATGATTAGCAAATAGGTGATTTAGACTTTGTAAACATGGCCAAACCAATGAACCAGAGTCCCAGATTCTTCATCTATAAAATGAGGCGTTCAGATTGGGCACATTTTTTTCTTTTTCTTTTTTGCGATGAAATCTCACTCTGTCACCCAAGCTGTACCGTAGTGGCACGGTCTCAACTCACTGCAAGCTCCATTTCCTCGCTTCACGCCATTCTCCTGCTTCAGCCTCCCAAGTAGCTAGGACTACAGGCGTTCGCCACCATGCTCAGCTAATTTTTTTGTATTTTTAGTAGAGACAGGGTTTCACCATATTAGCCAGGATGGTCTCCATCTCCTGACCTTGTGATCTGACAGCCTCGGCCTCTGAAAGTGCTGGGATTATAGGCGTGAGCCACCGTGCCCAGCCTTGGGTACATTTTAGGATTTCATTTAGCTCTAACATTCCATTGCTGGGAAAAAAAA